>NC_090320.1:3262555-3873053 GCF_040869045.1 Eurosta solidaginis | reverse complement strand
ATCCACATTTGGTCGATATCGCGAGAACGCCTTCACATATACATCTAAGGGCCACTCGCTTTTAAAACCCTCATTAATACCTTTAATTTGATATCCATATCGCACAAACACATTCTAGAGTCAACCCTGGCCCACCCTAATGGCGATATCTCGAAAAGGCGTGCACCTATAGACCTAATGCCCACTGCCTCTTAAATGCTCAGTAACACGTTTCGTTTGATACCCATATCGTAAAAACATTCTAGAGTCACCCCTGGCCCACCCTAATGGCGATATCTCGAAATGGCGTCCACCTATAGACCTAATGTCCACTCCCTCTTAAAATGCTCAGTAACACCTTTCCTTTGATACTCATATCGTACAAACATTCTAGAGTCACCCCTGGCCCACCCTAATGGCGATATCTCGAAAAGGCGTCCACCTATAGACCTAATGCCCACTCCCTCTTAAAATGCTCAGTAACACCTTTCGTTTGATACCCATATCGTACAAACATTCTAGAGTCACCCCTGGCCCACCCTATAGGCGATATCTCGAAAAGGCGTCCACCTATAGACCTAATGCCCACTCCCTCTTAAAATGCTCAGTAACACCTTTCGTTTGATACCCATATCGTACAAACATTCTAGAGTCACCCCTGGCCCACCCTAATGGCGATATCTCGAAAAGGCGTCCACCTATAGACCTAATGCTCACTCCCTCTTAAAATGCTCAGTAACACCTTTCGTTTGATACCCATATCGTACAAACATTCTAGAGTCACCCTTGGTCAACCTTTATGGCGATATCTCGAAAAGGCGTCCACCTATAGAACTGAGGATTACTCCCTTTTAAAATACTCATTACCACCTTTCATTTGATACCCATATCGTACAAACACATTCTACAGTCACCCTGGCCCACCCTAATGGCGATATCTCGAAAAGGCGCCCACCTATAGACCTAATGCCCACTTTCTCTTAAAATGCTCAGTAACACCTTTCGTTTGATACCCATATCGTACAAACATTCTAGAGTCACCCCTGGCCCACCCTAATGGCGATATCTCGAAAAGGCGTCCACCTATAGACCTAGTGCCCACTCCCTCTTAAAATGCTCAGTAACACCTTTCGTTTGATACCCATATCGTACAAACATTCTAGAGTCACCCTTGGTCCACCTTTATGGCGATATCTCGAAAAGGCGTCCACCTATAGAACTAAGGATTACTCCCTTTTAAAATACTCATTACCACCTTTCATTTGATACCCATATTGTACAAACACATTCCAGAGTCACCCCTGGCCCACCCTAATGGCGATATCTCGAAAAGGCGTCCACCTATGGACCTAATGCCCACTCCCTCTTAAAATACTCAGTAACACCTTTCGTTTGATACCCATATCGTACAAACACATTCTAGAGTCACCCCTGGCCCACCCTAATGGCGACATTTCGAAAAGGCGTCCACCTATAGACCTAATGCCCACTCCCTCTTAAAACGCTCAGTAACCCCTTTCATTTGATTCCCATATCGTACAACTAGAGACACCCCTGGTCCACCTTTATGGCGATATCTCGAAACGGCGTCCACCTAGGGAACTAAGGATCACTCCTTTTCAAAATACTCATTAACAGCTTTCATTTGATACCCATATCGTACAAACATATTCTAGAGTCACCGCTGGTCCACCTTTATGGGGATTTCTCGAAAAGGCGTTCACCTATAGAACTAAAGCCCATTCCCTTTTAAAATACTCATTATCACCTTTCATTTGATACCCATATCGTACAAACACATTCTAGAGTCAGCCCTGGTCCACCTTTATGGCGATATCCCTAAATGGCGTCCATCCATAGAACTATGGCCTACTCTCTCTTAAAATACTCTTTAATACCTTCCATTTGATACACATGTCATACAACCACATTCCAGGGTTACCCTAGGTTCATTTTCCTACATGGTGATTTTCCTTATTTTGTCTCCATAGCTCTCAACTGAGTATGTAATGTTCGGTTACACCCGAACTTAGCCTTCCTTACTTGTTGTATTTACATTTTCGTAGTGAAATTCACACGATCATAAATATTGCTGTACTTGAGCTACTGGCAAATGGTAAAAGTGAATTTGCAAAGGACATATTCGGTATTTACTTGTACTTATTATGTTCAAATTTGTTTTATGTTATATACCCCTTAATAACTAAACTGGTAACCAATAGGAAAAAGGGCACACCATAACTTTCTTCAGTTACTTGTGACAGATAATCTAACCGACAACCCAGCAAAGTCAATTCACTTCAAACATAGTAAGCTGTTATAGATGAATAAGTTAGATTTCAGAAAGGGCATAGGGTAACTCAGGTTAGATCGCTCCATAGGACTTGAGTGTTTAAATGAAGGACAACTATCGATACAAATCTGCCCCAAGTATTTGCTACATTCAATTATTGCTACAGCCAAAGACCGTTTCACCACCTTATTCATTCTATGCAGGCAGCTGGAGTCAGGCGTTACCTTCCATTGGCCTTATCAAGACAACCGGAGTTTTGATATAACCTCCTTTTGGCGTATCAACACATCCGCATCCGATTTTTTTTTTTTTGCATATCGAAATTACTACACCTCTGTGAATCGCATGTTGCGATATAGTTGCATTCTTGCACATATCTATGGGGCTCAACGGCCTAACGAACTCGGAATGGGTCCTCATCATAGCTTATCTTTCAGCTCTTGATACCACAGTATATTTCTGCGTACGTATACAGGTTGCAGTACTGAATGCTTCTCATGGCAAAGCTTTTGACAGCCAACTGCTTGCGACTTAATTTTATTACCTCCGTCAACTGCGGCGACCTGCTCTGCTTCGTCGACCCTTAGTTTAGAGATAACAGGTTCCAGCATAACACGGTCTCTCTCTAGAGGTCATTCGGTTGAATTGTTGAATATGTTTAGATAGAGAAGGTGGAGATTGGTTAGCGGCCGTCAGCGTGGTTAGGTTGGTTTTTGGTGTGCGGCTTTGAATTTCACTTCCGCTGCGAAAATCTGACCAAATACGTCAAATTGGTTCCGAAGGGGAGCAGTTAAGCCCTCTGAGCTTGCTTCAGCTCTGCTGAATTTGGTAAGGCCTTTCGGAAACATCGCGTAGCTGGGCTTGGTATTTAAACCCGCAAGAGTTGTTTATTTCGAATGTGAAATCGCATTACAACCGTGAGCACCGACCCATAGAATAGATTATGTATTGGACAGGTCTCAAACTCCAAACTTGTGACGGTGTGTTCACTCACATGATCACATGGGACTAAGCTAAGTTACACTTGGGCGCTGATCAAACGTGGCCTTGACCTGTGTGCATTGGTGTATCATGCATTTAGGTTGAAGACGAAAGGTATTTACATTGAATCAATCATTTTCATTGTGCACTCTTAGAGTCTCCTCAGACTCGTATGCCACTTTATGACGGTGCACATTTAAGTAAATTCTGCAACCAACACTTAGTATCCGCAATCATTGATTGTGGCGCATTTACCATGCCTGACTTGTGAAACTAATCTCCTTTGCTCATCCTCCTTTATTATAAGCTTTTGAGTGACTAATCATTGTCGTATTACCACCTGTAAATTAATAATCATCCGCGGCCTGCAAAACACCCCGCAAAAATATATTTGGCTTTTCTTGGTCATTGACATTCCGCAGTCCTTCTATGGGGCGGCACGGCATTGATGCGAGTTCAAAGGAACTTATTCACATAATCGAGCGCTACGCATATGGGCTTAGCCCTCACCTCTATCTATGCTCTCTCACTCACTCTACTGTGCCCTCACTCTTTATCTCTCTATTCTCGCCCGCTTACTCTTGCTTTTCGAAAACCATAGAACTTAACCCCCCGGCTATGAAGTGCATATTTAACAATAATCAATGTAAAAGTTTATGCTTGAAATTGCTACAAACAAAATGAAATTAGACGTCCTTACACATAAATTGGCATTAAAAATTCTTCTTAAATAGTCGCAAAGGATATATTGAAAACTTTGGTATTTTTCGTATGAACTTTAAAACCACATTTACTTATACACATGCATGTGTGTTTGTTATACGCATGTACCTTTATGTATGCGTAGATCCACCACACCCAGTTCGCCCAGGGGCTCTTTCAGCTTTTACCCAGTTTCATCAACATATCCCTACATATAAATGTATATAGATATGTATACGAGTACATGACTTTGTATGTTTGTATATCTGCACATACTATGACACATTAACTATAAGTTGTTGTTGGTTGTTCTCATTGCTGTTCCTTATTGTTTTTATTATTATTGTTGTTGGTTGCTGCAGCATTGCATGCAGTTGACCTATTTTTGTGAATTGAAAATTAAAGTAACAACAACAACAATAACCACAACCAGCCGCAGCGTAGGAATCAAATAACAATAAAAAACCGAAACAACAACAACAATCAAATTACAGTCAAAGCTGAATGGATGTGCTACGTACTTTGAGCGTTATATTATACTACCAACAATTTGTACAACTACAACACTGAATATGAAATACTGCAACAGCAACAACAAATTGTATGCGTACTAAAGTGGATTGTCTTACTGTTGTTGTTGTACGAAAAAACGAACACAAATCAAATAATAGAGTTGAAGTTGTGAAAAGTTGCAATAAAAAAACGTTGAAATGTGAGGCTCAGCATTGGGCGCTGCAGTGCTGTGTTATTGTTTTTGTTTGTTCAGCTTGCTAGCTTGAAGGCGTGGCTAGAAAAAATTACCGTTTGCAAAGTAAAATGTAAACAAGCGGAATAGTAGTGGGCGGGGTATGATGAATGTGATTAAAAGTGAGTGAAGAACTTTGGTTGTGGCAAAGCAAAAGTGAGTGCACTGAAACTTTTTTGTTAGTTCAAAAACAAAAACAAAACAAAAATATCGTAACAATAAAAATAGCTAAATAGTTTTTTGCACGTGCACTTTTATATAGCTCAGCAATGTTACATTTTATTTTTAATGCTACTGCAGCTACAACAAATACATAGCTAAGCAAGCTTTTAAACCTCGAAGTTGTATTTGAATCACTCATATGTGGCAGTTTGCGTACTTTTAACTCGAAATTCCGACGACAGCTGATACTCGAAGTATACAACTCGGACCTGAGCACTTGGAAAGGGCGTTATATTTATACAAACACACATCAACACACATCAACTCGCTCGTTGAAACTAATTTATGTTCGTACTTTTGGCAACTTTTGCAAATTTTTTTTCATATTTAAATTGCTAAAAAGTAAATTTTTTTCCTGCTGCAAGTTAGTTGATCTGCAATACCAAACACTTTAGTGGTTGAGAGCTATTTAAAAAGTACTCCGCTCTTTGAAAATATAACAGCGAAAGTTCACAAATTTTTACAGCTTTTGCTTTCACTTTAAAATCTAGCACATATTTTAATAATTATTATATCTAGAGTTTACGCTATTGCAATTATATTCTATTTTGATTGTTACAACACTTCTTAGGGATGAAATTAGAGATACCGAATAACGGTTCCCGAAATAGATATTTACAAATATTTTATACCCACTCTTCAGATAACTGTTTATTTCGGGTCTGAGAACTGAAACCAGGTTCTCACATAGATTGACTGTTTTAAAAGCAAAATAAACCGACAGATTACCAAGAAAACATAGACCACGTTTTGTTTTCATGTACTTATGTACATATTCCTTACATATACATACTTTACGGAGCTGTTGTGGACGAATAATATATGTTCCTTGGAAAGGAAAGAGAGGAAAACAAAAAGAACAAATCGAAATTTTTTCGACAAGAAATTTTTTTTTTCGTTAACAAATCGATAAACTTTCGTTAACATATCGATATTTTCTCGATAACAAGTCGATATATTTTCGGTAACAAACCGATATTTAGTCGATAGCTTTTTTGTAACAAATGAATATATATTCGATAACTCTTGGATAGCAAACCAATGACTTAACGATAAAAATCTGATAATAAAAACCGCCCTATAGTTTTCGCATACGTAAATAAATTTTTCCGAACCCTGCCAAATGGTTCCAAAATAGTACCAAAATTACCCGAAATAGTCGCTAACATAGTCTTGTAACTATTTTTGAATTAATCCGGCATGATATGAAACAGATTCTAAACCGATCTCAAAATAGTCATGAAATAAAATAGTGCCGAATTTCCCGAAAGTCCCGATATGTTTCTAAATATATTTCAAAACTTATCTCTAAAAAGTACGGAAAAACAAACTCAAAGTGAACTCAAAATATTACCGGAATGATAACATTTGTACTACAAAATTATCACAAAATTATTCACGGATAGTTCACAAATTATCTAAGATTGGCCCTGGCAATAGATCTTGTATGAACCTAAAAATATACGATTGTGGCGTAATGGTCCTTATAATAACGTAAAGTTAAGTTTACATTATGCTAAATCTAACAGAGCAGACCAAAGCATCATTTCCGAGACCTATTTCGGTCACAAAAATCCAAAGGCTTAGGCAATAAATCATTCCTCGCACTATGTTCATATCCTTAAATAATTATCCTAAACCAGATTAATTCAATTCAATTCATATACTCATAACTTTTCTTTATGTACATATTTAGTATTTGCTTTCAAAAAAGATAAAAATGTGTTTATTTATTTAACCCTTTCGTTTTATCTGCGCTAAGAACAAAGCCACTTACTGCCTTAATTCATCCTTTTCCCCCTACTCTTGTGACAATCCACTTAGACTCGTCGCATTGTTGACTTTTATACAATTATTTTATGTGTAAGAGTTTGTTAGTTTTATTATATGTTGTTGTTTACTTATAAACATATTGATACAAATACATACATATTTATATGCCTTTGTTATTAAATAAAATTGTAAACAATTTATTGTTTGATTGTCGCTTTTTCAAGTAGATCGCACTGTAAGCGTTGTGCTTCGATATTTTTATTGTGTTATTTTGTTTCATACGGTTTTTTAATATACAACTTGAAAAAAGTTGTATGTACATATGTTATTGTAGCAGTGAACCCCATTTAATATACATATGTTCATAACCAGGCATTCCATGAGCATCGAAAACCGAAATCGGGAATATTCTCTCATCTCGTCCTGATCCTACATTTTTCTGGTCATACAGCGCCTATTGGAAGGATAAATTTAAGATCATATCTGAACTGTTCAACGATAATGCTGGGATCATTTCGAGCATTTTTTGTCGTAAGGTTAATATCATTCTGGGGCTATCTTGAGATCATTTCAGAGCTGTATTAGGTACTATTTCATCAATTCGGGAATATGATATTATATATGAAGGAACTTTTGGTTATTATCTGCACGATTATTTCCGAATTAATTCGGAACTATTTAGAGGTCCCTATAGAATATTCTTAAGACTATTTCGGTACCATTTCGATTACGAGATTATGTTAGCGGCTATTTCGGCGTCATTTTGGTTGTACATGGAATCATTTAGCAGGGTTCTTAAAATTCACATTTATGAATACGAAAAATTATCGGACTGTCAATATTAGTATTTGTTATTACTGGCTTTTTATCGACGAGCTATCGGGCTTCTTATCGATAACAACTGTACTCAAAGAATTATCGAGGTGTTGGATTATTATCGAAAAGTTATCGTTTTGTAATCGAAAATATATCGATTTGTTTTAGAAAGGTTACCGACAAAATATGGATTAATTATCGAAAGGCTATCGATTATTTATGGATTTGCTATCCAAAGAATACCGATTGATTTTCGTCTTGTTATTATATTTTTTTTTTTCTACAAATCGATTTTTTATAAAAAGTCTATAACGTTTTCATAACGAGTCGATATAACAGACCGGTAACTCTTCGTTAAGAAATTTATTATCCCTTATCGTTAACTAGCCGATAACAATAAATCTATAACACGCCCATAAGCCGTCGACAACAATCCGAAAAAGGTTGTTATGTTGTTGTTATCCATGGCTTTCCTTTTTTCCTTTCCAATTTTTTTAATTTCTGTTTCTTTCGGTTCTTATTCTTCACAGTTACATATGCTATTCGTTTACAGCAACTCCGTAAGCTAACATTTATCAACGTCTTGACAGAACGTGATAAATATTTTTTTGTTAATCGACTTTTGTCGTTCGCTGACCTTCCCTTTATTATGCTTGCAAAATGGCCGCTCTCCGTGAGAAACAGAAACTAGCAATGCATGCATTTAACGGTTATTTAATCATCATCTTATATCTGTTTAATTCTAATATATTGGCTTCGGAAACAGATATTGGCGATCTTCGGTCAAAACGAAAAATTGTGTATGTATATGCGTGCGTGCTATATGTATATTCAGAAAAGCGGGTGGTTTTCCTTGATCAATTTTTGTGGCGCATGTTTTCGAGTACATTCAGACGTCGGCCTTTTCGTGCTATGGAAAAAAAGAAAAAACTCAAGCTTACTGATCTGTTGTACGCAATTTGAAATATTTTGTCCAGTAACTTGCTCCAGTAAGCTGCTAGGTGACCTCGCATTTCTGTACATAACTCTATATAAACCTATTTTTTTTTTTTAGTTTTTGGCTTTCATATCAATGTATGTTTATTTTTGTTATTTTTTCTGTTTACTTTTTAAGCAGATTCTTCTTTGATATTGTTTTACTTTCTGCTGATATCAACTGCATTTAGTAATATCAATATAAAATTATTAATAATGCAGTTTCATGTCAACAATTTTGTATTTATATATGTATTGCAAACTACATGTTTATATATTTTTATGATTTTATAGTCAAGGAAACGTTTACAACAAAAATATGAAACGCGCAACGTTATATCAAATTTTATAACGGAAGCAATATTTTTTATTCACTTTTGTAGTACGTAATAAATTACATGCAATTTATTTTCGCGGGAAGGATAAAAAAAACTGAAGATGAATTATGCTATTTTAATTTATACTGAACCTTGATGCATGAGGTTCATCTATAAAGTTTTAGCTGCTTTTTGATGCAGTCTATGAATTATAGATAAATTTATAACCTTCATAACTTTTAAATCACACCAAAAAACAATTGCCAATTACCGATGCAACAAATATTTAGTGATGCACGATATATTCACATATACAAACATAGCTTCATATGACTCACTAAATTGAAGTGATTGTTGAGAAACTGAATAATGCCTTTTTTGGGGGAGTAAAAACTTTTATAATTTGCATGTGTTTAGCTGCATCGATTTATATATTTATTTATATGTAAGAATCAGAGCTCAAAAAAACCTCTCAATCAATTCAAAAGGGTATCATAACATCCAAATTATTCTTTCGAAAATAGCTGTTGATTTGATCTGAAAATTTAAAAAAGCAAAATTGTATTCACAAATACTAGAAGAATTACGGTCTAAACCAGGAAAGAAGAAACTTTGTATGTTTTATAGGTAAATATCATGAACTCAAAATTCCAGTGTTGTAAGGATTTGCCTCATATCTGAGCAATTCAGGTGCTTATAAAAATTACACCCAAATAAAGTGAGTCATTATTCTGAAGGTGGTGGAAATTTTTTTCTTAATAAATTTATTTCTTGATGATACAAAAAAGTTGATATTTTTGTGCGCATTTGAGAGCTTTATTTTACAACCTTTTTATGATTTGACCATATTTTGTAACTTTAAATGCGTTTGAAAGCAAAATCTGTGGAGGTTATTGAAAACAATTGAGACCATTAATTAATTAGAGTGGACCAAAGAAGTGTATAACTTCGCTCTTTTTATGATTTCAAGCTCCTTGCGCACCCTATAAATCTTTTTTGATTGGGCTAAAATTGTGCACTTAAAAATTTTAAGACTATTTCAATATATATGGGGGGTGATATCTAGAATCGGAGCACTTTGGAATGTAAGGTCATAAAACTTAGTATTGCTTATGTAGCTTATATATATAGGAAATCGAGAACCGCGATAAAACTCTTTAAACTTTGCAAACAAAAGCTGCAATTTTAAGCTAATTTTCAGCCTGAACAACATTTTCAATGTACCAGCAGTATGAGAGAATGCAAATTGGTTCCACCCTAATAAGTACACATACATTGACTCATGTGTCCATGTGTGTATGTGTAATTATGTATTTGGATGTGCGCTTAGCTTGTAAAAAAAATCTGTAGATAAAGTAGACACCAACTAAAATATACTCACGTACTTACTAAGCACTATTGTGGGTTAACGAGGATCCAGATTATTTGCAGACAATTATTTTATGAGCAATGAGCCTCATGTAAATGCTGTGGCAGATATGAGTTGCATGCATTTTTGAACTCAAATAAAGTTAGGAATTTTAATTAAATCAACAAAAATGTGCTCTTCAATCATAATTGATTACTTGCATTAAATGGCATGAATACACAGACAAAAACCTGACAAAAACATTTATGAATTGATTTAAAAAAAAAAAAAAAATCCGGAAAATTTTGCTTTGAAAATTTGTTATGTGCAAGCTCGAAAAGCAGCAAAAAGTTAAACATGAATCCTTGGCTCAACAATAATATTACAAATTTATTTTAAAAACTAGAAAAAGTTTTGCACATGCCCTTCAATTGCTTACTCGTTTACCTCTAGTATAAACTCCTTTCAACCCATCCATCCTTATTTATGTTATAACTTCCAGGAAGATATGTAATTTGTTGGCTGCCCGCTCATTTAAATGAGTCTTTCATATCACAATTAAAAGTAATTTGCAGCTCCTCCCGCATTGCTCTAGACATGCTATCCTCTGCTCCTTGTTTTCCTCGTTAAGCTGCAAAAATGATGGCGATTCATAATTTACGAACCAACGATTTTTGAGCACATTTTCACTCATTTGCATTCATTATAGCCACACTTAATAATTCATGAAATTGAAAAATGCATTTATTACGCATTTTCACTGCATTTGAGGCTTATCTACTAGAGCGTATTTACTACCTGCACACATACGCATGTATGTGTATACTAGGGTGTGACTTTTTAAGTGTTGATGTCTTTTCTGAATCCTTTTATGTAATGTTATAACTTAAAAGGGGCAATAACTTAATTACCTACATATTTTCTAAAATGCTGCAAGGCGTATTGTACTGCTCATTTCAGTTTAGTTAGCCTTCAAAATAAATGATTGAAATTTGCCAGTTTCCCATACTGATTGGTGTTAGTCTTCCATGAGACCAACAATAGGTAGTTTCAGATTTTATAATTAAATACCTAAATTGAATTGACTGCAAGTTGATGAGTGGTTATTGCAGTCATAGTTTGAGCATCAAAGGGATTGTGTATCCACAAACAAAAGTCAATTAAATTAAAGACGTAAAAAGGTCAAGAAGATGCTTACGAACCACACACCAGATGTACTCTACACAGAACTTTCACACCAACTGTCTCTTCGCCATCTTCAACTAATTAAAATAAGCACATTTGACACCTTCAACTGTTCACTATATTACATTAGGGTTTTTGTGGGTAGGGGTCACCTGTTGGCTATCTGCAGGCTGCACGCGACATATTTTGGCATATTTTTCGCTCATCGGCTTTGCGTAAGTTTCGTTTTGCATAAAAAAAATGGAATTAGTGGAAGTGGGTGCCTTACTCTGGCAACCTTAAAAGACCCAAAATTACAATTCGCAGCCAGCGATTGCGCAGCTGCTCTCTACCAGAATGCAAAAGCTAGTTTGCTACCTGGAGTCAACTTACGTCAGTTTGGTGTCTCCGATCCATATCTTACTATTCTTTAAAATTATTCAAATTTGCCTGTTAGGATTATATGTAGTTAATCGCCAGCTAGAGCAATCTGATCTTGAGACAACAAAAAAATTAGTATATGGGTACTAGGCTGCGTATTGGGCCACTGTAGGATACACCGATAATAGCAGGAACCGACAGGGGGCTTTTTCAAGCTATAATAGCTCCCGTGAAATTCACCTCGCCTTACAGTCGTATGTGCCTCATTTGTTCGAATCAACTTTAGCTATAGTCTTCAAAAGGGAAAATTTCTCAAAGTCATTCCCTTGTACCGCTTCTTACCTACATTGTCTAGGCGAAGAAAGGCCGCGACGAAATGAAAACAGAGTATATTAACTTTGATTGGATAACGGTTGGTTGTGCAGGTATAAAGGAATCGAGATAGATATAGACTTCCATGTATCAAAATCATCAGTTTCGAAAAAAATTTGATTGAGCCATGTCCGTCCATCCGTCCGTTAGCACGATAACTTGAGTAACCATTGAGATATCTTCACCAAATTTGGTACACCAGCTTATCAGAATAGATTGGTATTGAAAATGAGCGAAATCGGATGACAACTACGCCCACTTTTTATTCATATAAAATTTTGGAAAACACAAAAAACCTGATAATTTAGTAAATAATACACCTAGAATGTGGAAAATTTACACGTGGACTGATATTGAGACTCTTGATAAAAATTGAAAAAAAAGTTTAAAATGGGCGTGGTGGCATCGCTCACTTGTGATAAAATCAATTTTACAAATATTATTAATCATAAATCAAAAACTGTTAAACCCATCGTAACAAAATTCGGCAGAGAGGTTGCCTTTAATATAAAGATTGCTTCGAAGAAGAATTAACGAAATCTGTTAAGGACCACGCCCGCTTTTATATAAAATATTGTAACGAATTTACTTCAAATCCTCTTATTTGCAACCTTCTGCTAAGTTCGAATCACCAAACTGTTGAATAAATAACTCCACTATTCAATAATGCAAAATGGCCTCTATTAAAGTTCTTCACAATAACACTACTATTGCTCGCCAGATAGCGTCTTAAAAACTGATTGCCGTGCCTCTACTGTTGCTGCCTTTTATACTCTGTAATTTATTTCGCATCTTCTAGGCGCTTCCATTTCTAGAATTTACTAGTTGGTTATCAACTATAAAATTATTCGTTTATAGCTTCTCATATGCGCGTGTATGTGAGCACAATTATAATTGCATACTTTTGGGAGCATCTCAGATAAGATATCTGCATGTGTTTGTGCGTATCTTCTCCGCTGCGTGTAGACATAATGATTGATTTAATGATGTGCATACAAGTCACTGCTTAGCATCGGCTTTGAGATGATAGTATCCCTTAGTGTTGCTAATATTCGTGACAATATTTTTAATAGGGTCGTGAACGAATAAAATAAGCTATATCAATGGTATTTCATTTCCCAAGTGGATTTATAACAATAAATAGGAATAACTTAAAATAAAAAAATAGGCGTGGCACCGCCCCTTTTATGAGTAAGCTATTTTCTATGTTTCGAGAGCCATAACTCGAAGAAAAATTAACATATCGTAATGAAATGTGGTACATATATTTTCCTTATAGCAGAAAATATTTCTGGTAACAATGGACGGGATTGGTTAAAGACCACGGCAACTTAGATATAAAACAAGTTTAAAAGGGTCGCAGACTAGAATAATAAGCTATAACTTAACAAAAAATAGTTTTGAATCAATGATATTTCACTTATCAAGTTTTATTGTAAGAGGAAATGGGGAGACATTTTTTTTTTAAACGGGCGGTGCCACGTGTTATGTAGAAAAGTAATTTATCTGAAAACAAATGTACAATTGAAGCTCACGCTGAGTATATATGTTCGGTTACACCCGAACTTGGAAACCTTTACTTGTTTTATTTGCGATGTTTTAACAACACCTCTATGAATTTTGTAACTTCAAAAAAAATTTTTTGGGCTACAAAAATACTTATCTAAAACGCTTTAAAGAGCTCCAAATAAAAAGTGGGAAATTCTCGCCGAACTTTTCCGTACTTTTACGAAGTTTGTATTATTTCAGTCACCAAATTCATAGGGGAATTTTTCTAAAATATCGAAATAAAGAAAAGGAGAATTTAATTTACAAAATTTGATAAAAACCGCAATTTTTCTGTTCGCTGCAGTTAGTGCATACCTTTTTTCGTGGCAACCTTTGTATGCCCAAACGAGTTACCCTTAATCTTATGGAGGCTATTGCCATAGCTTTCTGCCAAGCGTAAGGAACTAATTTTTTTTTTTTTTTTAGGAACTTAGGAACTTACTTAATTTTAAAAACTTCAAAATTTGAACGTAATCACCCTTATGTAAATATGTATGTAAGTAAGTTTATGGAAATTGACATACTTAACAGCATTAAATGAAAGCTGTATACACATAATTTACTTATTACAACACATCAAAACACATACACAAACATAAATGTGCCTACAAATTCATATCAGATTACAGCGCTTGACTGCAAGGGAAATGCAACAGCCCCCCAGCCCCCCCCCCCCCCCCCCCCCCGCCCCTTATTGCAACAGCCTACTCCACATCATCACCAAAGCAAAAGCGTGACCTAGTCAAGACCCAACATAAACTCGTGCGCGCTGCCTTAAAGCTGTAATTCTCAGGAGATACAAAATGCAGCAGAAGCACCTGCAACAGAAGAGCTACGGACCAAAATTAAAAAAAAAACAAAGTCAACAAAACTCAAAGCGCACATAAGATAGCGACGATAAACACGACTCATAAAATTTATGAAATTCCCTCATGAAGGAATAAAGCAGCGAGGTGGCGCTGAAACGGGAACGCGCGAATGCGCCAATAAAACACCAGCATGCAAGATATACAGAAAATATGCTCAAAGCGAAATTTTCAGAACATTCGCCACTGTCCATTGGATCCTTTAATGCGAACGCGAAAGGTAGTTGAAAATTTAATTTGAGCAATTAAATACGTAAAATAAAAATAAATATGAGAGATGACCTGCCGCTGCATAGTGCAAGGGTTTAAACCGAAAGGAGGGTGACATGTAGGGATTTACAAAGGATAAAGAAATAGGGGCAATTTGTAGCGCGAAAAGTGAAGTGCTGCTGGTGGCCGAGATACAGTTAAGTGTAATGGAATTTAAAGTGGTAAGTGGAGCATATGAATTGAAGTGCGTGAGTGGGTATAGGCGAGCAGTCCGTGAGGAGTACATAACGAGTGGACGGCGTTGACGGGGCACACCAATAAACGAATGTAAGTTAGTTTTATGAAGAAAATATTCAAGCCAGATTGGCATTTTTTCAGCAAATAATCCCATTTTTCTGTGTTTAATTGAATTTTATCTCGAGTTTCATTGAGTGATATGTACTCACTTGTAGAGCACTCTGAACGTCTCAATGAATAAATTTATAAAATGCAAAAGCCAAGATAAACCAGATCTTAAGTGGGACCAATTCGGCAAATTTAGACCAAAAAATAGAACCACCCGCTTGCTGCAGTAAAGATAACCAAATGTAGATATTTCTTTTTGTTAGTACATTCTGAACAAATATTAAAATATTCACGCCTCTATCACACCGAGAAAGACCACGCCTATTATTTTTTTGCGGGTTGAGATGAATGCCTAAAGCTCCATAACCGCCTCCGTCGCATCAACAGTGTGTCCGTGAACTAGAAAATATGAATAACAAAAAAGTGTAGAAATCAATATGTTCCCCAGCGGGTAAGGGGGTTAGAATATACCCACGGTAGGTATGCCTGTCGTAAGAGGGGACTAAAATACCAAATAGATACAAGGGGTTGTGTACCGCAACACTTTCAGGTTGCCAGCGCAATATATAGCTTCTACAAACCTAAATGTAAACCTCACCTATCTGTGGCGACATCTGTTTCATTAACAGCCGAGGCTCTGGCGACCTCGAACTCCTCATGGATCTAGGGAGTGGAGGGCTCTATGGCCTAGAAAGTCGCATGTGGTCATAACAAATCGTTCTCGAGATAGTCGGGCTTGGTACCGAAACGTACCGGATGTGCATCCGGCAAAGGGCCATCAACATCGATAACACTCCCCAACGCCTTCGGCAAGTGTCCTTATTTTAACAACAACAACAGAAATCAATATGAGCATGATGTCCCATTTTATCAAAACCCTATAAATGATATTGACATATTGCTGAAGAGCAGAAGCAAACGGAGTGCCATACTCCAAAGTCACTGATCAAGTTCTGTTGAACGCGCCGAAAAATATTCCAGATGGAAATTGTAATTTTGAATAATGTCCGAGTAACCATTTCCGTCTGCAAATTTAATAATTTTTCTCTAATATCAAGAACTAAAATACAGCCCATCTGGAACCGTTTCTCTCCCCGGGACTGCTGTCGGATTATTTCAGGGTGGCGTTTCAGTGACAGTAATTTCACCGACTGCTTGCTCGGGCATTTGTTGGTTCTGGCTCTATCAACTTAGTTCAACATGAAATTTTCAATTTCGAGTAACCTTGCAACTATTTTTCTTTAAGGTTGCATTTTCACCGCATTCTCATCAATGTTTCAAGTTTCAATGGAACGTAATTTAAATTTGGACTCCAAAAAACTACATTATAAGGTTTTACAACTTTGTACTGGAAATAGAAGCAAGAAATTGACTTCATATAAAGGCAGTGAATATGGAAGATACGCAAATTTTCTGCTCAATCTGGGAAACACCAAAAATTTAAGTATTTGGGAGTTTCAAGGAAAGCTCACACTTCATAATATAAATTCAATGAGCATACTTATATACTATTACACATACATACAGACATACATGTATTCTATTTATAATTATATTTTAAAATTACGCGCCCTTGTAAAAGAAAAAAATAATAAACTTTCTTTCTCATTGTTTGTGGCATACAAAAGCGTAAGCAATAAGGAAGAACCTCAAAATGCAACAAAGTAAAAAGTTTAAACAAAACTCACGAAACGAAACGAAAAGAATTGCAAACAAAAGTCGTTCATGAGACATAATGTGTGGAAATTTAATGTATATGTGTATATTTATATTTTACATGTGTGTGCGAAGGAGTAACAAGAAGATTCGCGTCAACGCGTCAAAATAATAAAAAGTGCAATAATAGAGCAATGCGGCGAAGCGTTGGTGGGCGCTCGCGTCATTTTGTGGCTCTGCATTCCATTGTTTTTGAGCATCCTTTCTTACTTATTGACTTACTTACTTACAGACATGCTTAGAAAAAGATTATTTGTGCCAGCGAAAGCACAGACATCTTTATTTATCTTTTGTTTAAGTTGAGAATTTCATTATGTTTTAGAATTGTTTGTGCTAGCAAAATAAAACGAAGGCATGCAAGAAGGGGAATGATAAAAATATAGAGGAATTCAAAAGCCCCTTGTTGGTGGGAGAGTTAAATTAGGCAAACATAATAAAACTTAATAAGCTTTGATGCAGAGGATGCTGTAATATAAAGATATTAATTTTTTTTATGTTGCAACGCTTATACAAACAAACAAAATACGATGCGAATAAGGCGATTTTTGTACATTCCAACTAGCGTTTGAACAGTTTGGGCAAATAATATTATACCGCACTGCTGTACTGAGATGTTCAAGGAAATAATTAAAAACTACATCTTGTGTTCCTTTATTTGACATAACTCACGCTTACCCTACATCTATTATCCTCTTCTATACCTTCTACTGTCACTAAACGAACTTCAAATTTACTTTCTCTAATGCGTTTTTTTTAACTTTGTCTTTTCCTATTTCTCTCTTTCTCTCTTTTTACCTCATAGGATATCAGCGTACCCGACAGACGTTGTCCTGCCCAAAAATTGGTTTGCATCTATTAAGAAAGTGGTTTCCTATTCGCCGTATCACCGTTTATCCCTCTCCCATCTTTTTTGTCTTCCCTTTCCACTTATTATTCCCTTTATCTCCATTCCCCCTCACCAGCCTTTTACTCCCACTCCCCCTTCCACTTCCACTCCAATTCATCTTGCGCAGATATAGCTAATTTTATGTGTTCCAAAAAGAGAGCCTATAGGATACACACATATCGTTAGCTTAATGTGAAAATGTGCTAAGTCACTTTTTTTGAAAAATTGTATTTTAATGCAGTTTTAAAACCGAATTCAAAATACATCGATCACAAAAAAAAAAAAAAATTTATTTTTCATTTTTACGTGCTGTATGCAATGATGTGTAAATGTGCTAAGTCAACCTGTCAATAATATCAATCTGATTACTAGTCATTTCTTTGTGCGCGCATGCTTTGTTATTGTTGTTTTAACGATGAAGACACTCCCCCCCCCGAAGGCTTTGGGGAGTGTTACCGATGTTGATAGTCCTTTGCCGTATATAGATCCGGTACAAAGCACAATTAAGGTACCAGCCCGACCATCTCGGGAACGATTTATATGAAGACATTAAACCTTCTAAGCCTTACCGCCCTCCCCACCCCCTTGTTCCATGAGGAGCTTGGGGTCGCCAGAGCCTCGGCTGTCAATGAAACATGATACGCCACGAGTATATATTTTAATAATTGCGCTGGCAACCCTCTTGAGAGGCTTGCACAACACAACCCCTCGAAATTTGATTCACCCAATTGAGGCATGCCTTCGGTGTTTGATAAATGCTTTGCGCTGACCATAATCTACTTCAATTCTTACATGTCGATAACTACATGCTTTCATAGAGACTAGTTAAAATTAGAAAACAATTCAAGCTTAAACTTATATAAGCTGTTATTAAGATTAATAACTCTAATGAATCGATTTGCTAGATGTATAGTCCTAGTTATGGTTTCATTCATAGCATAATTCATTTTATGAGTTATTTCGATAAATAATCTACTATGCCGAAGATAACGCAGTGGAATATATGGAATGAACATATTAGATAAATCAGAGCCATTCGTGCTAAAGTTTATTACATTATAGGCAAGCATGAGTGAGATGTCTTCTGTCATGCAAAACCTGAAGACCAAGCAATTTGTGCCTGCTGGTATATGATGAGAGGCCGTCTGGCCAGTGAAGCATACGTAAAGCAATTTTTTTTTTTATTTTTTTGAACTTTCTCAATTTTATAGGAGTTAGATTCATAGAAAGGATTCCATATTATGGAGCAATATTCAAGACCACTTCTGACCAAGACCACTACTGAACCCAACCATTGCAACAAATTTTGAAACAACGAAGGCAATGTGACTAGAAAAAGAGAGTTTGGAGTCAAAAATTACACCCAAGTGTAGCAGTTTTTTTTTTTTTTTTGATTAAGACACAACACAGCATTTGTTTGAATTTAAAAATCAATTATTGTCTGCGCACCATCCGCCAAAAGAGTCCAGATCAGAACCGTTAGATAGTTCGACAAATAAATAGATTTTTTTGTGAAATATATAGTTTTAGTGTTATATTTCAATCATTAAAGGTGAGGAGTGATGGGGAAACATATTGACTAAAAATTGCTAAGTCAGGAGAAAAAATTTGTTTTCAGTGTAGAAATTGTGCTAAGTCATAAAATAGCTGCTGAGTTAGCATACATGATTTTTATTTATCTTTTTCAAAGCTTCTACATCCAAAAGTATTGTAACTGAGGTATCCCCATTGACAGATTTAAAAAAAAAGGTTATTTCAAAAATTATTCATTCGTCTCCTGTAAAATTCGTAAAAGTGACTTAGCACATTTTCACGTTAAGCTAACGATATGCAATTTGTACTTTGCAGAAAATCATGCCACCTAGACAGAGTGGTCTGCGAGTGTCTGTTTTAAGTACAGTGTGGGTATAGGTACGATTAGTCAATACGAAAAACTTTGCAGCTGATTTTAAGGAACAACAGCAAATCGTCAAAGAAATTGGTATATTAAAGTAAGAAGAAAAAGGAATTGAAGTGATTTTTTTTTTTTTCAGAAAAATGCAATGCCGCGTACCGAGCCTAAATCTTAGTGACCTATGTTCCCTTGTGATAAGGTTTTGTTAGATCATGGGATTGAATCAAGCTCAAGGCCTTAGAAAAGCATGTTAGTTTTTTATTTATATTGCTACATATTTCTTTCCTTTTGTTTCAGCGATAAATGTTTTAATAAGAATAAAAGAAAAAAAATTTAAGACGGCTGCCGTAGATCACTTTATAAATCCATTTCGGGAGTAACTCCTTCATCAGCAACGTTTTGGTCTCGCTGTTTTAACCTTTGCGAAAATAACCTTATTTTTATGGCAATTGGCCATATTTTTATTTTTAAATGTGAAACTGATTTCTTTTCATAAAGAGGAAATATGGAAGTCCTCAAAGCCTGTGTGGTAATGTTAACGAAGCAAATGAATGTAACAGCAATCCCCAGCACCATCAAAAAAATTCATATCAAAGAGCAATTTCCAATGCATTTATTACCAAAACTCAGGAATACATATTAATTGCCTACATAAATATATATATGTTGTTGTTGTTGTTGTTTTAGCAGTGCTTCGCCCCACCTAATAGGTGCGACCGATCACGAATTGTCATCAATGTCCTCTAACGGGAGTCCAAGGAAACTTGCAGTTTCAACAGGGGCGGACCACATTACAATTAAAGAGATAGTTGGTGTCATGTGGGGACACATTGCGAGCAGGGCATACATTTTGTATGTCGGGGTTGATTCTGGATAGGTAAGAGTTTAGCCTGTTACAGTATCCAGAACGAAGTTGAGCTAGAGTTACTCGCGTTTCCCTGGGGAGTATGGGTTCCTCATCCGCAAGTTTTGGATACTGTTCTTTAAGTACTGGATTCACCGGGCAATTCCTGGCATAAAGATCCGACGCCTGTTTGTGGATTTCACTGAGGACCTGCTAGTGCTTTTTGCTTCATACGGCATAATGCTTACGGAGATTACTCCTTCCTAGGCGGTATTGGCTTATAAATCAGATGTCTTGGTATTCAACAGGAACTGTTTGGTTAGCATCTCATTTCTCTACCTGATGGGAGTATTCTCGCCTCATTATGTAGATGATGTTCTGGGGACATAAGAAGACAGCCTGTGGCGGTTCTGAGAGCAGTATTTTGGCAGGCCTGTAGCTTCTTCCAGTGAGTAGTTTCTAGGCTTGGCGACCATATAGGGGACGCGTAGCATGCAGTCGGCTGGACAATAGCTTTGCATGTGGTAATGAGCGTTTCTTTGTCTTTTCCCCAATCATTGCCAGCAAGGGATTTGAGGATTTTATTACGGCTCTGGATTTTCGGTAAAATTGCGGCTGCTGCTCACCAAAATTTAGATCCTGATCAAACGTCACACCCAGGATTTTGGGGTGTAGGACAGTCGGTAGCGTAGTGCCATCGAAGTGGATGTTCAAACTGGTCGACATTTGGGACGTCCATGTTGTAAATAAGGTCGCGGAGGATTTAGTCGGTGATAATGCCAGGTTTCGCGAGTCGAAAAAATTGGAGAGATCAGGGAGGTAGCCATTTATGTGCTTAGTACATATACGGCATGGAGCTTCAAAGAATAGAAGATGTTTTTCTTGAGTAGCGCGTGATTTTTTGATCAGAAAATAAAACAAAATTTTCAACGCGCCGTATAAATTAAATCAAATTTAAACATTTTTGGTATGAAAGGAAAACAAAAAATGAAACTGGGAAATCTAAATCACGTACGACAGCAAAAAGCAACAAGGGATTAATAAAAAGATAAGAATTGTTGATGTAAGTAAAGCATAAAGACATTTTTACTAAGGCAAACACTGCACATACGTACATACATACATGCATTCACTGCAAAGAGGCTGCAACTACAAATATATCAATTACAAATACATTCAAACAAATTCTCTAATACTTTCTTCCACTATCAAAACAAGCGCTTTAATCTTATGAGCGTTGTTTATATGAATGGCAAAATATTAAGATAAGCAAAAAAATACAAGACCCAGCTCAAAATGTGCTTGAAGAAAGATAGGCCATATATATTACATATGTAGCACATATAAATGTATACACCCTCAAAAATATTACTCATTGTTAAGACAACTCTTTAGAAATAAACGAACATCTGTATGTGCATGAGGGAAGCCAAACAATTTTTTTTTTCCTTTTTGTATTATATTATCTCTATTTGGAGTCCATAGAAAATATAGAAAGTTTTTCATTTTAAAAGTTAAGTTTAAATCAGTTTTCTAAACGTAACAACAAAATACGTTTGTGAAAAACTTTCTACGTTTTCTCTACTCAAACCCATGGTGGAATAACCAAGTGAAGTAAGCCGTCAATTGTCTCGCTCTAAATTCTTCTTTGTTCTGTAATTCGGCTATCTGAAAATTTTCCACCGATGTTGTCCCCGAAAAAGTGTTGTTTTTTTGCATTTTTCAGGAGTAAGATATGGTAGTTTTATTACTTTTTTCATCTAAACCAGTAGGTGAATATCGATGGACCTTTACCGGATTTAATTACAGAGATTCATATTTGGGTATCTTTGGTGTGGGCTTCCATAATTAAGGTCGTGCTTAACTATTATGTTCATATTATTGATGTTTCTATTATATAAGTATGTTTAATTTGTTCCAAAAAAAACTGAAACAGGTCTTTTTTAAAACAAACTATTTGAATTCGCGTCATATTCAATAAGGATTTTCGCCTGTGCAGCGCTACTGAAGACTTTCGAGAAATGTGCAAGAACACCAAAACTGTCGTATTACACATTATTTATGTAAACACTTCGCTAAAGCAATGGATTTCTAAATACAGTTACCAAAAATTGTTACTCACTATTGTTGTTTTGGCCTAAAAATTAGACCACTAAGATACGAAGAATGTTACAGTTATAGATTTTAATTTAGAATATATGAATCCGGCTCAATCGGATTAGCACCTTCTGGTTCTAGGCCGACTCCTATTATATCCCCTGACATATTTTAGTAAATAATAACTTGGGAACATTAGTAATACATCATGAATTAACTGTTAAGAGCTTATTGGAGATCTTCCGATCAAGTTTGTATGATATATTAGAAGGTCATATGTTTTACTTCCGACTCTCAATGTCAAATCAACAGAGCAGATGGAAAGAACAATGGATTTTTAGAGATCGAAACACATTTAAAAGTATTAAGATCACTTCCAAGTGTGACTGTAAAACTTTTCATTAAACCCGAAACCCACTTAAGTGCGCAAAGTTCCTACAGTTCAACTATATAATGGATAACACCTCTCACACATATGTCCGGTTTTTCGATAAAAGCTTCAACTGCAGTTGAAGTTGAGATCAATTTACTTTAGACGCATTATTGAATTTTACTACTCAACGCAGTTTAAGTTTTTAATTTTATTCGATGCCTAAAGTAATATAAGCTCGCATTGGTCCTGTGCATCCCCTTTGTCTTGGCTTTAGGTTGCACTGATATGCTGAAAAAAACAGTCTGTAATGGCCTTCGTAGCAAGGCATTTATTTTTCTACTCCTACTTTTCCAAAGCGGGTAAACATTTTACCCTCTTCTGACCGTTGGTTTCAGATAGCGTACATCTTCTATCTCTTTTTATTTACTTCACCTGGTGATTCCACCATGACTCAAACCCATGTGTGTTTAAATATAAAATTTATTCACGTGACAAAAATATTGAAATTGAATTTTTAAACAAAAAACAGCAATTTTGTGTCTACCTCGCAATTTTTTTGAATGCATAATATACACATTTTTTTTATTTAACTGTTGTTTAACGCCAACAGGATCAGATCAAAAAGAAATTGCTTGGGTAAGTGGTGCGTTCTCTGAGTGTGGACTATTAGGTTTAGAGAACGTGGAATATTTTCAACGTTTAGCACGCTTCCTGGACTGAGAAAATTGTCATATCGTAAAAATTTCAGCTTTTTATTTTAACATTTAGAAGTTCTCCATTATTTTTTTTTTTTTTTATACAAATCGTATGGAGAATTTTTAAGACTTTAAAAAAGTGACCAGAGCTTTAACCTTTATCACGCAAATCACTAGCTACACATATGATATAGGAAATTGAACGGTCTACAAAAAATTTCCAAAAATATTTTTTGCCAACAGAACTCGTTTAGTAGTTATTCTAGGCTAAATCTCAAACTGTATAAGAATGTATGGAAACATTTAAGTCGCGATGAGGCATTTTTTACAGGTTTTCTTTGTTAATGTCCTGTACAATTTTTTCACATTATCCAATAGAAAATACATGCTAATATTCATTAGGGTGGTACTCCATATCGTATGCACGATTGCCCTCAGTCTTAATCCTTTCGAAGGGTTATACTTCATTCAGTTATATAACTCGGTCTTGATAGGAGGTTTTAAAAGAGTCTCGTACGAGGTTCAATACTCAAATCTTGCCATGTTCTCTCAAAAATTTTTTCCAATGAAAAAGTTAAAGAACTTTTGTTTCCCATGACGACATCGAAAATTGATTTAAAGACAATTTAAGTCGCTTGTATACCCTAAATGTCTACACTTTTTCAAAAGAATATACAGATACTTGGCCAATTGGTACTTTCGTAGGTCAAAATGCTGACATAACCACCATACAAGAAATGCGAAGGAAGGGACAAATTAAAAGGAAAAATGCGTCCTGCGCCGCCAAAGGAAAGGAATCGCTACATTGAACGTGTTTGGTTCCCACGCAAATAATGAATTATGTTGTCCTTCCGTGAATTTCTTTACACAAGAACACGCATACGCAAAAGAAAGCCTATAATTTTTCCCAAATTTATTATATTCGGCAACAATAAAATGCCCTTGTTGCTCAGCTGTCAAAAAAATACAACAACCAATATTTTTCTTTCTTCAATTTTCTTATAAAATACTTTTCTTGTTTTTTTTTTCTTAACTTATCTGCGTGCTCAATCCAATTATGTCACCTTCTATTTCTCACACTTGTTTTTGCAATAAAAGTTTGTCAAAAAATTACACAGCTAGATACATACAAATATTACCAGTTATGTACGCTTTTGAGAGTAATAACTCTGTGTAAACCCACGATTGCAAACAATTTGATATGACAGCCTTTAGCATAGTTTTCTTCATCTTTACGCACACGAATTCATTCATATTGACTGAAAATAAAATAATAAAATATACATATATATGCATCCCTTCTCACCGCCCATATCGCGAGCTTTTGCACAGCTTACTTACTTACTTACTTAATTGGCGCTTAACCGTCTAAACGGTTATGGCCGTAAAATGTAAGGCGCGATAACCTCCGAAGAGATCTAAGGCCGAGCTTCTCTTCCAATTTGCGTCGTGCTCCTCTTGATTTTTCCCTACAAATTGGCCGGACGGGACCTACATGTTTTATGCCGACTCCGAACGGCATCTGCAAGGCAGATGAGTTTTCACTGAGAGCTTTTCATGGCAGAAATACAATCGGAGCGCTTGCCAGACACTGCCGAGGGGCGACCCCGCTTAGAAAAATTTTCTTCTAATTGAAAAATCTTATTTCTAAAATTTTGATGTTGCTTTGCCCGGGAGTTGAACCCAGGGCATACGGTATGATAGGCGGAGCACGCTACCATCACACCACGGTGGCCGCCACAGCACAGCTGATGTGACCAAATTACAAATCCGTGTTCATCCACATCGTCTTTTAACTCAAATTTGCCGCTTACAATGAATGTAGGTAGCTTCACTCATTGGTTTTGATGTTCGTTTCTCATTTTTTCGTTAGTTGCATATCGCTTATGTATGTGTGTATGTGTACTGCTCGTAAAGTTTTGCTGAGCACGGGAAGTTGCCCAAGGACATGGACTTACTTCGTTATTTAAAATTTATTTAGCCCTTAAGTTTTCGAGCTAAGGGATGCTGTAGAACTTTCTTTTGATGAAATATGTTTTCGTACTGAAGTCAAGCAGAGGTCGTTGGTGTATTGTGTATGTATGTATGGCTGTATGACAGGTTTGTTGCTGTTCTTACTAGTCAAACACAGTTCAAGTTAAACTTATTTGGTTGAGGTCAAATTATGAGATAACTAAAACAGTAAGTGTAAGGTGAAAGGAAAATATAAAAAGAAAATTAGGGAAAACAAAGAAAAAGCAAGCACTGTTGCGCCGCAAAATATGTGAACTCGTTAATTTAATTTTTGCAACGGAAACGCATTTTTATCTTAATGAAAGGCATATGTGTAAATGATATTCACATATGAGGAAGACTAAAATGCTGTCTTTTGACATAACTGAAAACAAAATGTTGTAAAAACTCGAATAAGCAGTGGGAAACAATAAGGATACTGGTTTCACTCCTGACAGATAGACCTCAAAATAAGGTAAAAAGAGTACATCATATGCCTTATAGTAAATAAACTTCATCCCCAAGATAAATTAAAAACTAAAAAATTTATGTTGTCTAAACTTAAAGAAAACGTGATAAACAGAACCCAGACACTGGATAAAAGTACGTGCAATCTACTCATAATGCATAAGATTGAGTTAAACGTATCTATATGAAAAACTGCTTATGTGACGGGGCTTTAACTTAGCTACACGGGTAAAATATTGACCTTTCATTGGATTTAGCAATTTTTAAAATTTTTTTGACCTTTATTAAAAGCCACTCTATTTACTACCTCTTTTATACTCAGTTGAGCAGAGCTCACAGAGTATATTAACTTTGGTTGGATAACGGTTGGTTGTACAGGTATAAAGGAAACGAGATAGATATAGACTTCCATATATCAAAATCATCAGTATCGAAAAAAAATCGATTGAGCCATGTCCGTCCGTCCTTCCGTCCGTTAATACGATAACTTGAGTAAATTTTGAGATATCTTGATGAAATTTGGCATGTAGGTTCCTGGGCACTCATCTCAGATCGCTATTTAAAGTGAACTTTATCGGACTGTAACCACGCCCACTTTTTCGATATCGAAAATTTCGAAAAATCGAAAAAGTGCGATAATTCATTACCAAATACGGATAAAGCGATGAAACTTGGTAGGTGAGTTTATCTTATGACGCAGAATAGAAAACTAGTAAAATTTTGGACAACGGTCGCGGCACCGCCCACTTTTAAAAGAAGGTAATTTAGAAGTTTTGCAAGCTGTAATTTGGCAGCCGTTGAAGATACCATAATGAAATTTGGCAGGAACGTTACTCTTACTACTGTATGTACGCCTAATAAAAATTAGCAAAATCGGAGAACGACCACGCCCACTTTTAAAAAAAATTTTTTTTTAAGTCAAATTTTAAAAGAAAAGTTAATATCTTTACAGTATATAAGTAAATTATGTCAACATTCAACTCCAGTAATGATATGGTGTAACAAAATACAAAAATTAAAGAAATTTTCAAAATGGGCGTGACTCCGCCCTTTTTCATTAATTTTGTCTAGGATACTTTTAATGCCATATGTCGAACAAAACATTACCAATCCTTGTGAAATTTGGCAGAGGCTTAGATTCTAAAACGATAACTGTTTTCTGTGAAAAAGGGCGAAATCGGTTGAAGCCAAGCCCAGTTTTTATACACAGTCGACCGTCTGTCCTTCCGTTCGGCCGTTAACACGATAACTTGAGCAAAAAAAAAAATCTTTACTAAACTCAGTTCACGCGCTTATCTGAACTCACTTTATATTGGTGTAAAAAATGGCCGAAATCCGACTATTACTACGCCCACTTTTTCGATATCGAAAATTATTAAAAATGAACAAAATGCCATAATAATATACCAAATACGAAAAAAGGGATGAAACATGGTAATTGGATTGGTCTATTGACGCCAAATATAACTTTAGAAAAAAACTTTGTAAAATGGGTGTGACACCTACCATATTAAGTAGAAGAAAATGAAAATGTTTTGCAGGGCGAAATCAAACGCCCTTGGAATCTTAGAAGGAGAACTGTTCGTGGTATTACATATATAAATAAATTAGCGGCACCCGACAGATGATGTTCTGGGTCCCCCTGGTCCACATTTTGGTCGATATCTCGAAAACGCCTTCACATATACAATTACCACCACTCCCTTTTAAAACCGTTATTAATACCTTTAATTTGATACCCATATCGTACAAACACATTATAGAGTCACCCCTGGTCCACCTTTATGGTGATATCACGAAAAGGCGTCCATCTATAGAACTAAGGCCCACTCCCTTTTAAAATATTCATTATCACCTTTCGTTTGATACCCATATCGTACAAACAAAGTCTAGATTAACCCCTGGTCCACGTTTATGATGATATCTCGAAAAGGCGTCCACCCATAGAACTAAGGCCCACTCCCTTTTAAAATACTCATTAACACCACGCATTTGAAACATATGTCATATAAACACATTCAAGGGTTACCCTAGGTTCATTTTACTACGAGGTGATTTTCCCTTATTTTGTCTCCATAGCTCTCAACTGAGTATGTAATGTTCGGTTACACCCGAGCTTAGGTTTCCTTACTTGTTTTTTTTTTTTTTTAATTTAATTCGGTTTAAAATGCAAACTACGCTGAGGAAAACTCTAAATTCTCAAAATCTATATGTAAATAGGCAAGTTGCGCCCTTTTAGTGGTAAATGATATTCCTAAAGTAGAAACAATTTTATATTCTTAATATATTAAAAAATCTAATTATCGCGCTGAAATATTAATTTAAAAATGACAGCACTACCAATGCCAACCCACAACGTAGGTATGACTTCATAGTGACGCTGTTATGAAAGCTCTAAAGCAATTCCTTTGCTTTATGCATAGAAAGAGAGAATTTTCTTATTAAGGGGTGGGTGTTTTGCTTTTGTAGTAAGCACAAACGCCCCACATATAACTTAAAGTGCCTGAAGACATGATCAATTTTTATATGTGCAAGATCGTGAAGAAATTTATAAATTCTGCACTTTTGTTGGGAAATTCGTAGAAAATTGGTGAATCTTTGGATCAATTCTAAAGAAATTTTCTTTTCGATGTACTACCTTGAAACGTGCATATTTCAGAATATCGAGATAATGCAACTTAAGCAGAAAACCCGCAAGGAGCGCACTGCTAAATATATATAGAAAAATTACAAGGAGCGGTGGAATACTGCTATACATTTCATAAGACTTTCTATTAAGCTAATGACTTGGAACATGGCTCAGAACTCAGGAAAAACAGATTGAACAATTTTTAACCCAACGGAAAATTTACGCCTTAGATCCTTAAAATTTTGCTAATTTCGCATTTTCCGAATATAGTTGAACAATTAGCTAAATTCCAGACACAATCTGCGCTGCGTTATGATCCGTTCAGTTATATAAAGGAAGTTTTTGAAATGTCTGTATATCTTCTTTTTTTGAAACATTGGTTTTATGATCATCGCTACTACAAGTTTGAGCTCTATCGGTCAGGTAGTTTCTGAGTTAATAAAGGAAAACGTACAGATACATACTTACATCGAGAAATGTAAAGATAAGGCATTGACAGGCAAGTTTTTGTAAACCAACTTGCCATGACATTTTTTAAATAAATAGCTAAGAAGTGCATTCCATCATTGATTATTGAACTTCGCACCCAAACCACTAGAAACATATTAAATAGATCTGTACATATGTATATGGATTTCATACAAATGCCCATTATCATAAATTTAAGTATTGTGTTCTGTTTGCTGTATGTTCTTTTTTAGGGAGTGTCTTCTAGGTAGTCGTCTTTTCATTCTATATTTTTCACATAAAATACACGCACACACACATACTTCATGCTACTTTTATCACTTGTTGCACCGAGGGTACAGAAAATCTGTTTACAATTACAATTTATCTCATATGCGCACATATCTGGGATTTATGAGAAGAAAAAAATACCCACTAGGAACAGAGTAAGAGCATGATTATTTGAAAGAATCTGTTTCGATCACTATGTTAATAGTTAGTAATCACATGACTTAAGGTAAAAAAACTATCAACAAAATTTGTTTAAAAATCATTGATTCACCCAGTGCTTTCTTTTAATGGAAATTTGAATGATATTCCGCTAAAACTATTCAGAACACTTTTCACCAATTTTTCGTCTTCTGGTATTTTTTATATTGCATTTAAACTCCTTTAAATTTCCTACAAGTTAGGTACTTGCCTCGTATTAATTGACACCAATTTAGGGTTTCTTGTTCAATGTGTTTTCAATT
Organism: Eurosta solidaginis; assembly: GCF_040869045.1. NCBI lineage: Eukaryota > Metazoa > Arthropoda > Insecta > Diptera > Tephritidae > Eurosta > Eurosta solidaginis. The sequence goes on along the minus strand of NC_090320.1, from coordinate 3,843,223 downwards.
AAAGCGTGACTTGTGTTTGTGTCATTTGAAAGTTATTTTGAAATGATGTCCTTTTAAAAAGATATGCACGCGCAGCAGGCGTTCTAAGTCGTAGAAAAAATTAGATACCCAACGAACATTTTTAGAACTAAAATTATTCTAAAGGCACATTTTCATATAATATTTACACTGGCTCTCAATTTATATAATTAAAATTTCTCAAAGGAATCACAAACACGACTGAAAAAGAAACGAATTAAAATATTTTTTTCCAAGGCCGCTCAAAACCTATTCAAATGATAAATCAAAGTACAAATTAGATATATGAAACTGTCGAAAACTTTTTATTAGTTGTTTATTGGTATAAACATTTAGAAACACATTTGTAGCGCAAAACACAACGAAAAAAGTAGTGGCTTTGTACCGAATGAAATTTAACAAATATTTAGGGAGTTCCCAAGTCGTTATGATTGTCGTTTCGACTCGCTTTTGTTAATGTAAGAAACAATGTCAATCTTCACAACAACAATTTAACAATTTGCGGTAACGGTTTTCTTCTAATTTATTTATGTTTTTAGTCAACTCAAAAGCGCTTATCTTCGAAACTTCTAAAAGAAATTTTATTTGAGTCGCACTGATGGATAGAGGGAATTCTTGTATAGAGTATTTGTGTTACAAAGAAAAAGAAAATGCAGAAATTAAAGAAGCAAGAACTTCAATTATTTAGCAGAAAATTCTTTATTCTGGTGAAAAAATCGAAAAAAGGTCAGAAGTGTTTATTTTGTGTCTGATCTTGCATAAGGAGGCCTCACTTTTTTCGGAAATTTCTGTACTAAAATTTCCGGAGCTGGTTTTTTTTTTTGTTTTTTTGTTTCCTTCCCTAAATCTGGACAAGTAATTTTACAAATAATTAAAATATTTTTTCTTCTTGGTTATTGGATTAATTTTCTCAAAAATGAAGAAATTTGTGAAAAAAATTTTAAAATTAAATTGTGTATCTCTCACGGCCTTGGATTTCTAGCCGAGGTAGTCAACTTTATGGTCGATGCTCTTTTTTACTGAGCTAACTCGCACATGTAAATAATGTGAAAAATATTCATACACATTGAAGATTTAAGAAAAATTAGTGAAAAATTGTGTAGAGAAATTAGAAATTCTTTTTCATTAAATTAAAATTTTCCTCATTTAAAATAAATGTTTTTTCTTAGTGTAGGAGAAAACAATTTCAAACAACTGCCATCGATTAAGAGGGTTCCTTTTCACTATATTCGCCAGTTATTTGGAATATCAATACAGCAGAAATTTAAAATACTCATAAAATTTTGTATGAAAAATAGTAAGTTTTGAGCAAAATTTATTTATATTTAGCAATAGTTAAGCGCGTCTTAACATAAAAACTTATTACTACTCTTACGTAAACTTTCTCGTTTTTGTAAAAAATACTAATAGCTATAAATGTAATTTTTATTATAAACAATAGTAAGAAACTTAAAGCTTATGCAACTTATACTATAATATACACATGCACATACTTAAAAAATCACTTAAAAAACTAAAATTCATTTCACACCTAAATCATATCGCCATGACCGCTTTCCGAACTGGCACTATTTTTTTCATATTTACAGCACATATCCGTTTTGCCTGTAAAAGAAAAATTAAAATGTATTCTCAATATTATTTATAAAGTCACAAAAACTTTATGTATTTACCCTCCACATCCAACGAGCCGCGTTGATGACGCCACAGCTTAAGCGCCAACAACGCCAAAGTGCTGATAATAACAACCATGCCCACAATAATCAGGAATGCATTTGAGTTGCTTTCATCTAGCAATAATTCACCTTGCCAAATGACTGGTGCACAAGTTACAAAATCTTCAACGCCATTCTCTGTCTCTATAAAGCCTTCAGGACAAGTGCAACCAATAATTACTTGGCAAGTAGCATTACCGCTGCATGTACAATTCTGCGATGGAAAAATTACGCTAGCATTAACCACTGAATCGTTATCAAAATTGTTTTCGCTCATCGCAGCCTCCATTTCAATGGTAATATCAATTGTGCTTGAATCATAACTAAGCGTAGAATCTGTACTTTCATATGTTGTCGATTCGGTGCTAATATCTTCTGCACCCTCACAATTGACATCATCAGCATCACATTTTTGTACACAAGTGTCACCTACAGAACGATAACCATGTGCGCATCTACACACATCGGGTGCCGTACACCAACCCCCAAATGGACAACCGGAGTTACAACGTGGACTGCAATGATCGATTGAATTAATTTTAATAACATCATAACCGCCTCGACATCGACACTCATTTGGTGCATGGCAATAGGCATTGATCGTGCAGGCGGGCTTACAAAGGGGTTTGCAGATCTTATTGTCTGCCATGGTATAGCCCTCACAGCATTCATTCACGAGATGCGTGCGTTTTATTTTCTCCATTACGACATAATGTTGTGTTTTGTAGGTTGGTGAAATATTAAACATTCTTTTAATGAAATTTTGCTTATCCTTTACCTGGCGTGTTTTATTCACAGCTACCTCCTCATAGTAAGTGACATTTCGTAGACAATAATTGTGTTTTTGATCAAAGTTAATAGGCATGGAATCAGCGGGCTCTCCCTTCATTTCAGCAGATATATCGGCGGCGCTGATAAGCCATATAGAGATTTGATAGACCAAAAAGAATGACAGCAGCAGTTGGCTGGATTGTAGCATTTTTTTGATAAAACTTTGTTCATTCACTCAAAAATCTGGGAAACCCAAACAGCAAACTTTTCTTTTTTGCTTTTGTTTTCATTCACCACTTTCTTTTAAATTTACAAAAATCCTTTCTTTTGGTGTGCACTATTACACAGAGCGTAGTTATTTACTCATTGAACGTATCGAACTCTCAACACCAACTGATCGTTGATTCATTTCAAAATGTGCTTGTATCCTAAATTGTGTTTACACTCTGTTGCATATTCGTGCTTATATGTATGTATATATGTATGTATGGTAAAGACCTTTGTTTATCGGCAGTTCAGTTCAATAATTATTTAGTTTTTGTATACACTTTATACGGCTTAACTCACACTAATGCGCATAAGCCAGTGCTGCGATAAAAGATCACAGTAATAGCCTAAGCCGCCCTGCAGGAAATTTGATTTCATTTCAATGATTTTCTACTATCAATTTGTGATAACAATAAAAAACAAAGACTTTTGTATTAACAAATGTTACAAAATTAGTAACTTGATTCATCTTAAGTTTGCTAGTAATGTTCTAAATATTTGAGTTAGGGTGGTCATTAAAATCAAATTCACATATCAATTTTAATCCTGATTGGAACCGGTTATGGGGGTTCGCACAGTGGTTAAAGTTTGTCTGTGCAATAAGCCTTAATTGATTCCAACCCGAACCAAAATTTATATGTGCTATTGACAACTAAAGCATTATCGATTTTGGATATTTAAAAACAAATTCAATTTAATAAAAAAATGAAATTTAATTTTTCAGAGTTCCCATAGAGAAATCTTAGCATGTACCACTGCGCAGCACCCCAATCTCCAGTCGGGCTAACCTTCCTAGACAGGGTGCTATCGACAGGGGTCTAAAATATCGTTTAAATCATTTTCTAGTAAATCGTACCTGTTTTTATTGGAACAATTTTCAAAGCAACATGTCCCAAAGCAGGCATATCTCCGCTTTCGAAAAGCCTACTTTGGTCTGATTATTTAAATGGTGAAAGCGTCTTCAAAAAAAAAAAAATATATAATAATAATGATATACGAGGGTTGGTATAATTTTATTTCACGTTTATAAATAGGCATTTGTTGCACGTTTTATTTACTATAAAGTAGTTTCGTTGATATTGAAAGTAAATAGCACCAGCATAATTCATCCCCATAGGGCCCCAGGAAGAACAGTCGCACAGACTCGAGGAGCCGCACAAAAGTTGAGTATTTCACTTGCGTAGCAAAAAAAAAAAAAAACCAAGCCACCTTTTGATCAAAAACTCGAGTCTCAGCAAATATTTGACTTTATGCATAAGGCCAATTGTGGGCTCTGAAAATTGCAAACTACTTTTCCTATCATTAAACGGTAGGAAAAAAGTCTTCAAAATGTGATATCTTCGAGCGCAATCAAACAGATTATATGAGCCTACTTAGAACTGTGATGACGAAAAAACCGTAGCTGGTATCTATGGCCAAACTTCGAAAAATTTATACAAATGTTACAGTACCCTACTATTTTTCAAGCAGGAACCCATGCAATAATATTTGTAGTAGAGAATGGCTACGAAAAGGCATATACTCGATCCCCATTATATCAGTCTTAAGCTGAGAGCTAAAAACAAGGTAATTATAAAGATAATTTACAGGCACATTACCTAGCCAAGCAGCATTCTGTGGTCCAGGGCTCTTGTTTGGACTAACAAAGGCACACTATGGAAGCTATAAGTAACTTGGAAACAAAGCAGTTCAAACAACACTTCACTAAATGCTTAGGGAAAAGACAGTCCAATTTGAGTCCTTAGTAAAAGCAGAAAGGACCTATGAACTCAACTGGACACTATACGTGACGCTGTAGTCTACGATGTTGCCTAAATAAGATAAATCTATCCCATACGCAAATCCGTCGTTTTGTGAGCTGTAGGCAGGAAACACCGGTTCATATTTTCTGCTGAATAAGCTGAGATGTCAAGCGCAATAGATCTAAAGAAAGGTCGCAGTGCTTCGAGGACTAGAAATAACAATAATAAATAGAATTTGGGCTCACCAAAAACATGTTGATCTACTTATTCCTCAAGGGTGTGTTCCATAATGCATAATAGTGATTTATGTACTTGCATTTTTATCAAAGTCCATTTGCTAAAAAAAAGCAACAAATGCGTGTTTGTATAAACATTATATATTATGTTAAATCTCGTTATCATTTTAAAACACTCTCTACAAAATTATTTTTATAAATAGCAGATATTGGAATGTGTGGTCATTTGATATTGTAGGTATGACTTAATATAAATATTTTATTTTTGTTATAGCAAGCCTAAAAATGGCAATTTCACTGTTAAAGAATTAAGTTGTTTTAACAAACTAAATAATATAAAAAACGATCAAATCTGGTCATGCTTTGGTACACTTTTAACCTTTTTTTAGCACCATCAGCCTTCATTCATATTGTATGATTACATATTTTTGACATTGAGCCTATAAAAAAAATTAAATCACGCTGATAAGTGATTCATCGAAAACATATATATGACAAATATCCATTATAATAAACACGAATACACCTAAGTCTGTTGTAAGCTGTCGACTCAAGGCAGTTTTGATAATTATCACAGTTATGGCGCGATTCGAGAAAGCTTGGAAAACATTGTATTCTAAAACAAAATATGACCTATTAAATAATTTCGTCGTTTAAACTCTCTGTTTTAATCGATTTTTCTAATGTATTTTGAGAACTGCTTTTTAATGTTCCTTCAATTGAGGAACTTCTTTAATCATTCCAAAATTGATCGCTGGTATAGGTTTTTAACCTTACAGCCTATGTTTTCACGGCAGTACTATAAGAATAGGCTTGAACAGTTTAAAAACAGCCAAAAATATGACGAAGGTATGCTTAAAAAATCAATAAAGCGTAAACCCTCAGTGTTTTTGTTTTTTGTAAATTATGGATGATTTTATATTTTTATTTGGTTCTAAATAATATGCCTCTCTCTAGTTTGATAATTTTCTGTTGTATTTAGAAAGCATAAAGCATTTATTGTGAAAGCCTAACATCTCGAGAATCAATAAACTTCTGGCGTAACTTACTTACTTACTTAATTGGCGCTTAACCGTCTAAACGGTTATGGCCATCCAACAAGGCGCGCCAGTCGCTCCTTCGCTCCGCCAACCGGCGCCAATTGGTCACACCAAGGGAGTTTAAATCGTTTTCCACCTGGTCCTTCCAACGGAGTGGCGGCCGCCCTTTACCTCTGCTTCCATAGGCGGGTTCCGATAGAAACACTTTCTTGGCCGGAGCAATTCATTCTTTCTCATAACATTGCCTATCCAGTGCAGCCGCTGCGTTGTAATTCGCTGGACTATGTTGGTGTCTGCGTATAGCTCGTAAAGCTCATCATCAAATGTTCTTCGGTACTCGCCATCACCAATGCGTAGAGGTCCATAAATCTTTCGAAGAACTTTTCTCTCGAACACTCCCAAAGCCGCTTCATCTGCTGTTGTCATGGTCCATGCTTCTGCCCCATATAGCAGGACGGGTACGATAAGTGACTTGTAGAGTATGAATTTCGTTCGCCGAGAGAGGACTTTACTTTTCAATTGCCTACCTAGTCCAAAGTAGCATTTATTGGCAAGATTGATTCTTCGCTGGATTTCAGTGCTGATGTTGTTGCTAGTGTTGATGCTGGTTCCCAAATAAATGAAGTCTTTTACTATTTCGAAATTATGGCTGCCAACAGTAGCGTGGTTGCCAATGCGCATATGCGCTGACTCTTTGCTGGATGACAGCAGGTACTTCGTTTTGTCCTCATTCACCACCAAAACCATCTTTACCGCTTCTTTTTCAAGTTTGCAGTAAGCAGAGCTAACAGCGCGGGTGTTTAGGCCGATGATATCAATGCCATCAGCATATGCCAGTAATTGCACGCTTTTATAGTATATTGTTCCAGTGCGGTTAAGTTCTGCAGCTAGTATAATTTTCTCTAGCATTAAATTAAAGAAATCACACGATAGGAGGTCACCCTGTCTGAAACCTCGTTTAGTTTCGAAGGGCTCGGAGAGGTCTTTCCCAATTCTGACTGAGCTGATGGTGTTGCTCAAAGTCATTTTGCACAGCCGTATAAGTTTTGCGGGGAAACCAAATTCAGACATAGCGGCATATAGGCAGCTCCTTTTCGTGCTGTCGAAGGCGGCTTTAAAGTCCACGAAGAGATGATGTGTGTCGATTCTCTTTTCACGAGTTTTTTCCAAGATTTGGGGCATTGTGAAAATCTGGTCGATGGTAGATTTACCAGGTTTGAAGCCGCACTGATAAGGTCCAATCAGCCGGGTCACGGTGGGCTTCAATCTTTCGCACAATACACTTCAAAGGACTTTATAGGCGATATTGAGAACGCTGATTCCACGATAGTTGGTGCATTTTGCAGTATCCCCCTTCTTGTGGACTGGGCAAAGAACACTTAGATTCCAACCGTCGGGCATGCACTCTTTATAGGCTACTAATTTTTTTCGAGTTTAAGCTTACAATGAATACAAAACAAATATATTAAGGGCGATCGATTGAGTATTACAATAGCAATATAGAAAAGCTATACCAAAATTAAACACCCTACTCCATAGTATTTTACACATAAGAAAAAAATATCGTTTTCTAACTTATTTATGTACATTCATAATATATATATATATATATATATTCGAATATATCAGGAACTTCTGCAATGCGTCATGGTTCTTCCGCATATGTACATTTAAATGTTACATATTTACGCACAAAACAGTTGGATATTAATATTAATTACATGCATTGTATTCATATATTTTACTTGAGTGGTTACAATAATCAATTTCATTCAAATTTTTTATATGCATACTGCACTCTCGATTTCTATATTTCATTTTCATTAAAAAAACACCCCGAAATATTACTGCATTCATTATTTGTTGATTAACGGCACAATTGTTTTGACGATGCCATGTGCGGGGTAACTATTTAGTATATATACATATGTATCTTTTTTTTTTGTATTTGAATATACATTTGTAGCTACATATATACTGTGTCAAGCATTCCAAGATCTTTATGTTTTCTTCCATTTTAGGTTTTGAATGAGCGTGATCTTTTGAACGGTTGATTTCCATTTTATAACCGAACTTATCACGTTTTCTTATAGTTAAGTGAGTGTGAATGTCAACAGTGCAATGAAATAACACCAAAGATCTTAGGCTTGGCGTAAATATTGGGAAATTACTCCCGCAGTGTGGTTACTTTATATGACAATTTTCCACATTTTTATGCAATATGAAAGAAATAAAAACTTTTTTCCTTTAACTAACTTAATTTTCTTTCCTTATTTAATTTCGATTTTTTTTTTATTTTTTTTTATTGGGTTTTATTTTGCTTTATTTTATTTTATTTTATTTTTTTTTATTTTTTTTTATCATTTTTCAATTAAATACTTTATTTAATGTAATTTAATTTAAGTGTGTTTTATTTAATTTTAATTTATTGTATGTATTTAATTTTATTTTTATTTTTTATTTTATTTCTTTATTTAATTTAATTTAATTAAATTTTATGTTACTATATTTTATTTTATGCTTCCATTTTATTCCAACATGGGCCTTTATATATTTATAAAAAAAAAAAAAAAAAAATGTAAGGCGCGATAACCTCCGAAGAGATCTAACGCCGAGCTTCTCTCCCAATTTGCGTCGTGCCCCTCTTGATGTTCCCTACAAATTGGCCGGACGGCACCTACATATATTATGCCGATTCCGAACGGCATCTGCAAGGCAGATGAAATTTCACTGAGAGCTTTTCATGGCAGAAATACACCCGGAGCGCTTGCCAAACACTGCCGAGGGGCGACCCCGCTTAGAAAAATTTTCTTCTAATTGAAAAGCCTTATTTCTAAAATTTTGATATTGCTTTGCCCGGGGTGTGAACCTGGGGTATACGGTGTGGTAGGCGGAGCACGCTACCATCACACCACGGTAAGTTTTAATTGGCCACACGGTCTGTGGCCATTATTTTCCAAAAAAAAGGGTAATAAAGACCGCGGGCGGTTTTCTCCTTTAGAAAAGAAATAAATCCATCGGCTGCTATTTCCTTTTGTCTACGGGCGCTATTTCCCTGTTGAAATGGAAGTAATACTTATTTATAAGAAATTTTTACTAAATTTTTATTAAAAGGTAAAATGCATATTTTTATTCTAAGATTATTTAAAATGATAGCTTTTACAGGGCATTCTTCAGAGGGGCCTAAAGAACCAACCCTTCATTCAACGAAACTTTTTTGCACAATCTCCTAAAGCAGAACACTTAATGACAACCCATACGAGCTTAATACGCAATGATGGCAGCTCCACTGGTAAAGCCCAAGTTGTGATTTTATTAGTTCCCCTTTTTCGGTATGACGTATCTGAACCAGGAATTGTTTTTGCTTAATTTTGATTTCCGTTTTTATCACAAATTTTTCTTCGCTCTTAGAATCTACGTAGGGTCCTCATGAACTGACCAGTTTAACTTAACCTAAAACTTTATCGCTCTCCTCAAATACCATCAAATAACTTGCCTATGTCGATGGATTGTTCACCGTCGTTACCAAAATTCGTGCCTTAGTTTAATTGCAATGAAAACTTGGCCTTAATTTGCTAAAATACACAAGTATCTACGTTGATATACTAATCATGTGCAATTAGAATTTTATTTATTTTACTTATGTGGCAACCCCAATGCCTTTACACTTTTAATTTTTATCACACTTGCGTAAATAAATTTCCTTTAATTTCAAATTAATTGGAAAAGTCTACGACAATGCTGATAGCAGGCAATAGTGCAGGTATGAAAGTAAATAGTAAAAAGTGTGTGTGAAAGCATCCATCAAGTACCCTCCTTTTATGGCCTTTCTTCTCAACACGCACACTTCACATCAACACAACAAGTGGCGCTTCTTTCGGCACATCTTTTGCTTGTACTCTTAATTAATTCTCAATTTTATCAATGCTTTCACTCATTCTTTTACTAAACTTTCACTATTGCCGGTATATAAATATATATATATGTGTATGTATATATTTATCTAGCAACACACAAATTTGTTCTTCAGACTCTCCCTCCTTTCTTTAAATACTGTGTCTCTTCTTTTTCCGTATTAAACATTGTTCTTTGGTGCTAATGGGCGTACAAATTTATAAAAAAGGCTGAAGTGCGGAGAAAGGCGAAATCGCAAGAAAGGCCCAAGCTCAATCCCTTCTGTGCTTTCATATATAAATGCATGTGTGAGCTATAACCCTAACGGAAACTTGCGGCACAATGTCATCACGTCACTACTTTAATAGCTATCCCTGGAGACATATGGTTCCATAAGACAAAGTCAGTGGATTGCAGAGCACCGGTGGATCTCCGAACTGCTAAAAATCTTTTAAAGATACTTCGTCTTGAATATTGCAGATTCGATGACATGAAAAAAAAGATGTTTGGCAGTTCGGAGATCCACCAGTGCTCTGCAATCTGTTGACTTTGTCTTATGGAACCATATGTTTTTCAGCCTTCATGATTCATGTATCCAATTTCTATAGATAAGAAACTTATTGAGTGTAATATTTATTTGTCGTGAGAAGACTTAAGGTTTCAATAACGCAGTCCAATGGAGCATAACCTAGCGGAAGTGCATTACCGTAGATCTCCTTCAATAAAACGTGAATGTAAAATTTCTAAAGCAATGCGCAATCTCTCGGCTAGGAACGTACTGCCGTCCTGGATGTCAAAGTTTAAGGAAAATCGGTGCAATTTTATTGCTAATATTTCCTCCAGGATAATTTGTTTGCACTTTTGTGCTTGTATGTGTGTGTAGGCTGCCATGGTTTGAAGATTAACCCAATATGTTGGTGAGCTTATGAATGACAGCTGCACAAAGGTGCTTAAGTAATGTGGAATTTATGATATTGAAGTGTGGCTTAAGATTTAGCCAAGTGTGTGTTTAATGAGGTGAAAGTAAATGAAAAACTCTTAACCGCTTTTATGTCGCTAGTAAAGTAGTCTTGATTGCAGTAGGAGTCGTTTTGCCTCGTATTGAATTTATTAATGAACTATTGAGCCATAAAAGTTTTACATTTTCCACCAACTTTTCGGCTGCTCCAAAATTAATTTTTCGTTTGCTGAAGCGGAAGTATTAAGTGTTGAGGGGACCTGAACTTAATAAGACAATGAGCATTTTGCATTTACATCAAGCAACGCGTGTAGCGGCTAAATCGCTGATGACATCTTCCAAGGTTATTAGAAACCGTTGGAGGATGCTATAATTAGCAGTAACTTCAACAACCATGAACATTTTCGCGATTGTTTATGTTCACAGCGCTATCGAAGACAAATTCAACGTGAAGAGGCATCGATTGTTATTGCTGAGTTAGCCATGGTGCATCATAATTGAGATCCTCTTCAGAGAGACATTTATGATTTTCGGCCTTACAGCTTGCCAAAAAAAGTACTCGCTTTTAATCTGCGAGTGTCAATTTGAACATTCTTTGTATATTATTTACTAAACTATCAGGATTTTGGGATTTTAAAAAGTTCAATATTAACTCAATTTTCCTTGATCACAGACAGACTGACGGACGGGCGCACATGGTTAAATCAATTCATTTTTTATCCTGAGCATTTTGATATATGCAAGTCTATATTTATCTCGATTCGTTTATGCCATGACGATCAACCATTATGTTAGCAAAGTTCATAATTGCCGTCATCCAGTGAGTTTTACAGCTCCGGCTCACGCTCAATTCTCACGGGAATGCTCTGGATCATTGAGAGACTTGAGAAGCAGATGTCGTAATATTTTCGCACACGTGAAATGCGATAGGCAGATTTCGCCCCTGTTTTTCATTTAACCCATTCAGCAGCGACATCTATTTTTGAAAAAGTAGGTTTATTAAAGGCAACATTGCCAAACTAAAGACAAGTAATTAACAAATTATCAGGCTCACAAATTAAACCAGACTTCTATCTGGATTTATCTGGCTCAAATCGTTGTTGTTGCATGTAAATGCAAAATTATTTATCTGTCTCAGGCTCTTTGCCACCGGATGATGGCTAATATTGAAAGCTATCAAAAGCTTCAGGCTTTAGATGTGTTTCTTTAAAATGCAGATGCTTACATAAATATATAAAATAAACAGCTGCGTAAATCCAACTTCGGTCACACCCAAACATAAACTCCCTTATTTTTTTGGGAATAGTTTGTGTTTAAAATATGCCTCAGTAGGATTAAAAAAGTAATTTATCTGAAGTGAAATGTATTATTGAAACTCACACTGAGTATATAATGTTCGGTTACACCATAACTTAGCCACCCTTACTTGTTGAGGGTAATTTTGTCAAAATGGGTCAAGCGGCTCTTCTGACTGGGCTGCACGGCAACCAACAGCGCTTTTTTCCTGGTCTCAACTAAATCGCTATTTAGCACATATATTTTAAATTTTTTAATCAGCCAGCGCATGACTTTGACAAATGAGTCAGTGTTAATAAGCTCTAACGCCTAAGTTCCTTCTAATCATGCAGATTAACCTTTTATATTATGGTTTTAAAGAATCCTTTCGAGGGCTGCTTCACCTCAAAGCTCATCAGCAAACTATTGGCTCTGCTCACATTTTGAGAGCAATGTAAGGAACGAACGAAAATGTTGAAGAAGAATAGTTCGTGAATGAAAACACATATGTACAAAAGTTTGGTTGTCTCGGGATGGATGCTAATCTGTGCAACATTGTCTAAGTTCATTATGAGGTTGGAGAGAACGCATTTTCAACCTCTTTGTTACAACTTATAATGCTATGATTATGCTATAAACTCAAGCGAGCAGCTGATTAAAAGCTGATATTTTGTGTATCTTTTTAAATAGAATAGAGGTGTCAAAATGGACCTGATTCGAAGCCATAACGCATTTGCAAAGCGTTAAGTTCGGTAAGCCTGTTAGGAACATATCCCAGGAGAAATTTTCAATAAATAATATATTAAACGGGTATTATTTAGGCTTCAAGTGTTTTAGTTTCATATTCATTTTTTGTACGGTAGGACATAGTGTTAAATTTATATAAACTTACCTTATTCACCACGCTTCCACGATCGTTTGTAAAATGTAAAATTAGTATGCTTTACAATTTTTTCCTTTTTTCTTTACATTTGTCTTATGCATATTCAGCACCGTAATTCGACGCAATCACGATGTTCAATTTCACATTGAAGTAAAATCTTTTTTCTGCATGCGTTTTTTTAAGATTTTTTTTCCCACTTTGCAATGTACTATATTTGTATAACGTAATATATGGATGACCGCTTAAAAATATGCCATTTATTTTGATGAAAATTAAACTGTGTTGTGCATCGCAGACGTTCCTTTTCCTTTTAGATTTTATTTTATTTTTTATTTAGCACTTAATATTACTTGTTGCATAACTGCTGAGAACACTCGTTTAGCTTAATTTATATGTGTGCGTGTACGTTGCTGCTGATTTCAAATTATTTAATTTATTAAATTTTTTTTGCTTTCGCTTTGCTTGTTTTTGATTTAAAACTATAGCGTTTAAAACTTTTTTCACAAATTAGTTTTTTTTTTTTTATATTAAACTTTGCTTATTTTTCATGCCATTAATTTTTAAATGCGAGGATTTCCATTAAAGGACATTAAAAATTTGTTTGTTGTATCATTAAATATTTTTTACACCTTGTTGAAATTTTTTATTTATTTAGTGTAAATTAAAGTTGTTTACTTGCACATTCAACAAAAATCTTACAAATTTGTTATGCAAATAGTTTATTGATTATTAATGCGTCGAATTACATAAAAACTTACTACGTGAGTAATCTGTTCAATGATTATTTATAATATATTATATTATGTTATGTTGTGTTATGTTATGTTATTTTTTTAATACATAATAATGCTTTATGAAATGCTTACTACTGTTTTATTGATGAGAAATGAATTTTTGTTTTAGTTGTTTTTTGTTTTGAATTTTATCAAATGCTCAACTAAGTATTTGTTGTTCAAGAATATTTGATACAAGTTATGATGTAAATATGTTTTAATGCTACGTCACTGTTATTTTTTATATCTATGTATGTATGCGCAATACTACCACTAAAGCTATTATTATTGTTTTAACGAGTATTACGTATAATAATTTATTAATTTAACTAATTTAATTTTATGTAATCGCCATAAAATCCGTTTGTGAGAAATTTACGAACACGCGTTAAATGCTGATAATGCAAGTTTTAATTTATATTTGCTGCATTGTTTTTATTTTTTTATTTTTTGCTTTTATTTGTTACTAGTACTCAAATTTAATGAATTTTTCTCTCTATATAATAGAAATAAGTTTTAACTGTCGATTTGTGTAAAGAGTATACATTTTTGAATATTTTGTTTACACTTCTAAATAAACTTTTCAAATGATATTACATACATATTTTTTTCAAATTTTCATAATATGTTTTCTGGTGTCGTTTATTTTAAAAATCTATTGGTCTTTACATTTAAGGCGAACATAAAATGTCTTTTTTCGTTATTTTCTTGCACCAACCTTTTGTATTCTTCTTCTTGCTTTTATTATTATATTTTTTTAAGCAAAAATACTAGTTTAATGATGTTTGATTGTTCTTGTTAAAAGTCAGTGCTTTCCAAACGTTTCTATTTAGCTTCAAAATTCCACAAGAAATTTTCAATCAAATTTTCACCGCACCTTTGATTATCTTGCTCAAAGTTCAATTATATATATATTTTTTCTTTTTCACTAATACCCCATTGTGTTGAAACATTCAATTCTTGTATTTCTTATATATTTCGTGCTCTTTCCTCCCATTCATATTCAGAGCTTTGTTGTGGTTGTTTCTTTCTCAAGTACACACTGCAGTTCATATTTCATTCTTGTTTCGGTAATTAGAGCGCTGTGCCTCTTTCTTGCGAAGTTATTTGTATTCATTCTGCAAGAATAAAGAAAAAATTATGTTAACCATGTAACTTCTAATGTTGTTGTTATTCTAGGTTATCTTTAATAATTTGTACTTTATTCTCTTGAAAGTATCAATATTAAAATTATTTAATATTGAAACTGCTACAGCCAATCCCACGATTTTGTACGCTACTTTTATTGATCTTTTTACCTATCTCCCTTCTCTCTCCCTCCTCTCTCTCTTCATTTCTCTTTTTCTCTGCATCTCCTTCTCCTTGTTTTCTTCACAAAGCTTAGATAAACAGTTAACTAATATTTTTACAAGTATTTATCTGACCGTTCTGTGCTCATTTATAATCATTTAGTAAGTAGGTTTTTAATTCAATGTGTTCACCTTGTACCACAACTCAGAATCCGATAGGATACGAGCGCTGCCGAGAGAAAAAACGCTGTATAACAACTATCATTGATTTAGCGGTTCTTCTCTATATAAACATATAATTAAGCAAACAAATTAGAAGGCTATCATATTGAACTTGACTGCATGACTAGCATAAATTTATATACTAGCTTATCTTGAACCAGAATAGATTGGTATTGAAAATAGGCGAAATGAAGCGATGACCACGCCAAAATCTTTTCGATATCGAAAATTGCGAAAAATGTAAAAGAAAGCTTTAAACCATTACCAAAGGCCGATTATGTGATGAGACCTGATTTGTGGCTCGACTTTATAACAAATGGAATGAAAATTTGGAAAAATTAAAAAAAATGGGCATTTCACTGCCCACATATAGAAGAAGAGATTTAAAAGTTTTTCAAGCTGTTAATCATAAGGGTTTTTGATTAAAGGTATCAAGTTGAAATGTGCTACGAATGATATCCCTGCCATTATATGTATACTTTATTAAAATTAACCAAATCTATTGGCGGCACCGCCCACTTAAAAAAAAACAATAACGGAATTTCCAATTGTTTTGGAAAGAAGCGAGAACGTATTACCAAAGTTAAAGTGAAACTTGATGTGGACTGACTTTATGACGAAATGTAGAGATTACATAAAATTTTGGAAAATGGGCATGAACCCGCCCCTTTTACGGTAATCTCTCTGTGATAATATTAATTTCTTAAGTCGTACAAAACTAGACCAATCCTTAGGAAATTCCATATAGAGATTTTTTTGGAGAAAAACACTATTTTTTTTAAAGTGCGCAAAATCGGTTCGAAGCGACGGGCGCTTTTTATATTCAGCCGTACGTTAGTCCTTCCGTCCGCCCGTTAACACGATGAGCAAAAATTTAGATATCTGCACCAAATTAGATTCTTGTGCTTATGTGAACTTAAAATATATTGGTTTTGGAAGTGTTTGAAATCAGATAATAACCACGCCCACTTTCTCGATATAGAAAATTTTAAGAATGGATGAAATGGGACAATATATTAAAAAATAATACTTAAGGGTTGAAAATTGGTGAGAGCATTGCTTTTATAAAATAAATTAATAAATAAAATTTTAATTGTGTAAAATGCGTTGACAATTTTTTTGTATGTTTTTAAGGCAATTGATATGTAAGTATAAAGTGCTAACATTTAAAAAAGAAATTGTAATTGCTCATGGCCCCCTTCTTTACTTTATGCTCTACACGTGGCTTTTTATACCAAAGTCGAAGAAAAAGGAACCAATTTTAACAAGATTTGGTAAGAAAATTATTGCTATAACAGTTAGTACTTTAAAGCCTCTTATTAAAAACGGTATTCTCTTACAATTTAATGTTCGTGATATTTTTCTTTTAGTGTATGCTAATATGTAGGTATATAACAGCACACAGCTGGGTATATAATGCTCACTTTCGTCAAAACTTAGACGTCCTTACTTGCTTATTTTACCCTTAGCTGGTTTCTATTTTGCTAATTTTTACACAACTGGTATACAAACCGATATATTTGCAGGACAACCACATGTCACATGCCCCAGAATTTTTCTCGTTTATTTTGTCACTTAGACCTCAATGAAACTTAAACAATTTTTATGTGTATTTAATTAGCGAGACTTGCTCATATTGCTTCATACAATAATTTTCGATGAACTTTCGTAATTTTTATTTTACTTTTAGATAAGTTTTTCAATATAGAAGAAAAAAATCACGCTTTTATAAAATTCCGAGTAAAAATTTTATGGAAGCAGCTGCAATAGCAAACTTATGTATGTACGTGTAGATATAAATATGTATATAAAGCCTTCAACAAATGCCATGAGCCCAAGAAGAGGTATATAAATTGATAACTGACAAAATGAGTATAGCTGAAGCAAAAGTCTTTAATAATTTGTTGGAATATGTACAAAACAAGTTGAGAAATAATTCACATTAAACTGAAAAGAGTAAAGGGAATGCACAAGCAGCAGGCACCTGTTATTCACACGATTTTTTCTCTATTTTTCACTTTCACATACACACACAAACAAGCGGCTCGAGCTAAAAGCACACTTTGATATGAACGCAGTTAATAACATTTTTATTTCTTTAGTACATTCACATTGTAAAATTATTTAAACACTTTTCATAAATTTAAGCGCATTTTTATCAGAAAATTCACTCGCTTTTTAACCGAACAACGAAATGCAACAGTGTACTATTGACCGAGACACATGCTAAATAGGACGAAAATTTTGCGTATACGCTAACGAGCCCAAAAGACTGGAAAACGAAAGCGACGTGCCGTCTCAGCATCGTGGAAGCTATGAAAACGAGCTGTGGTCACAATCAATTTGTGTTGGGGCGCGTAGTGAGCGGCATCATTGAAGAGCATCGAACGATAACGATGCCAAGCAGAAATACGAGCAACAGCACAGACAGTGAAGATTTCGCACGCATATGTTCACACACACACACTGACTAGTTCGGCTGCTGTTTTTTTTTTTATCATTTTTTGATAACAGCTTTGAAGCTCAAGCTAAACACCGACAACAACAGCCAGAGTGTGAGGAAATTTCACTTTTCTCTCCACTTGTTTGCTTTAGCTTTGTGCCAGAAGCAAAAGCGAAATTAAACTTTGTCCACTGATATCATACAAAATCACACGCACGCAAATAACTGCCATTGTCATACGTACACAAATACGAATGAATAAATAATAGATACACCCATACAAACATACATTTATGAAGCCAGTTCACATTCATTTGCTGTAAGTGTCCTGAAAGAATAACACTCAGGGAAATGGAAATAGCGAAAGGACTAGGAGCGGTGCAGAAGCAGCAAAACAGGAGCAAGAGCATGAGCGGATACAGCGGAAACAATGCAAATACAAAGTGAGTAGAACACAAAACGTTGCTCTGTACTGAAGTAGCACAGAATTGTGCGTTGTATTTGCGCTCTCGTTTTTTGGAAAAGTGAAAAGCAGTCACAAGTCGACTTTTGCCAATAAGATGCTGCGTACTGAGCACAGAATTGTTTGGTGCCATCAGCTGCCAGGCTGTCATTCCAGTCAAAAATGATAAGTAGGTGGTGCAAACTTTGAGCCTGGATAGCTTGGCAGTTTGACTTACATATTTTTTAGTGCCGTTATGCCATTACCTTACTTTATGGTTCCCTTACAAGTGGTTTTAAGTTATTCACCAGACTCAGGATATATTTTTGATTTGATGCCGACTTAGTAATTTTATTCTATTCTTGGACAGTTGTGACTCGCATTGTTTAAAACAGTTAACATAGTTAGCTATCGTGATCCCTGTGCGAGTGTCAATTGCCGAGGGAATTTGCTTTTGCGTAACGAATATTTAATTATTCATTTTACATTTAAATTTTTAGCGTCTTATAAATTGTAAATTTTACCAAAACTGTCTTTGCACTCCCGTGCTTTTTAAATTTTTGGTATAAAAGAATATAAAAAATATTATTACGATATTTTTTCTTTTTTGTTTAACCAAGTGCGAGGCTGCAAACTGTCTAAGATGAAGTGACGTACTCACGGAGCTTCCAGTCCAATCTAACGTCACAAACTAAGAACGTTGAGAATTATCACACCCTTTCCCTTACATCGGACGGTTGGGTATACTTTTCTCAACATCTTACACATTTTAAGCAACATACCTTCAGGAATGTCTACCGAAGACGCTTGATAATGGCATGGTAAAGGGGATATGAGAAAGTGATTTTCGAATTGGGTATCTTGCTACTACTAAAACGTGCCCGAGGTGATAGTATTTATTCAAACAAAGAATGCTG
This sequence comes from Eurosta solidaginis, assembly GCF_040869045.1. Taxonomy (NCBI): domain Eukaryota; kingdom Metazoa; phylum Arthropoda; class Insecta; order Diptera; family Tephritidae; genus Eurosta; species Eurosta solidaginis. The sequence goes on along the minus strand of NC_090320.1, from coordinate 3,824,338 downwards.
TAAAACGCTTATATCATATATTACCGAACAATTCTTTATTTTGAAAAAAGAAAACCAGTGCTCGAATTTGGAAAACAATTGCAACAATTTGACAATCTTGTAAATCACTTCAAAATCTTTTCTCTCGAGATCGTGATACGAATCCGCATTCTGGCGATGATCGATTTGTTGAAAAACAGATTAGAAAAAAGCCACGCCTTTTTGTTTTACAACTTTTACCCAATTTCCTTTTCTTTGATATATTTATACTTCCGCACGGAATATATTTTTTTTAACAGTTAGTTTTTTTATTTATTATGCTATTTTTGAAGCACCATAACTAGCAGTAAAGGGTAGTAGTAGTTGCTAAGTGGGGAGTGTCCTCCAGTGATAAAAAATTTTAAAAGGCATATATTATAAATTAAATCACTTTTTTTAGTTCTGAAAATTTTGATAAATGAGTGGACTGATTTAAAATGAACTTGGGCGTTTCACGTCAAAAAATCTTGCAGATTATATGATTAAAAATTATTGCTCTCTAGTTTCTTTTTATTAAAATTTAAAACATAATCAGATAAGCTGATAAGCGGGCAATTTTATGCTAACAGTTTTGCAATTTTAAATTGATTTTTTTTATTCACTTAATTGATGTGTATCGAAAGATTAATTAATGAGAACGATACTGAAGATAGCACAACGCCGAAATCAGTTTGGCTCCAAACTAAATTTGGCTAGGGATGACGGAAAATCGTTCCTAAATGTATTTATTTCTTTAGTTTTAAAAATGTTATTATTATAAATAAAAAATTAACAAAATTGTAGACCTAGAACTAAATATTTTATTTGTTATTTAAAAGTAAAAAAAACAAAAATTTGGAAAATATAGAAAAGAAAATATCGAAAATATTTAAAAAAAATATTACTTTCGATTAACATTTCTTTCTAACTGTTAAAAAATTGTTTTGTTATTGTCAAAGAGAGAGAGGAAATTGAAAAAAACACAAAAAAATTTCGATAAAATTAAATTTTTTGTTACTAAAACGTGAGGAATACATATCCTTCTTAACTGTTGTTAAGCACATTATTTTTCATATACATTATATTTAGTCTTTGAATTTGATTGAAAAACAAATGTCGAAAAAATTACAAAAAAAAGTTTTCCTTAGCATTTTAAAGGTTTTTCTCAAATATTTCCCAAATCATGGAATATTTTTATTTATAGTTAAAATTTTAGAGTCAAAACGCCTTCAAATAGCTACTTGGGAGACCAGGGTCGCAGCCATGTCACCTAAAATTTTAGATGCGAAAAATCAATATCGGAAAAATTGTAAAAAAGTTTGCTTCTGAATTTTATTCTCAAATTTTTCCAAATCGAAGAAAATTCGTTTAAACATATAACGTAATTTTTTTTTCTAATAGGCGTCTTTGCTTTTGTATACGAAGTTTATATTTCTCAAATGTTTTTAGGGACATGCATTTTTAAATGTAAAAGATTTTCAATACATGTTTTTTTGAAAGAAAAAGTACTCCAAAAAAATTATTAAAAAAATTCGAAAAACTGTTTTGGACTTAAATTTTTTTCTCAAATATGTAAAAATATTAAAAAATATTTAGTTTTCTATTTTAAGTTTGTAGTTATAAAATTTTTTATAAAAGGTCTTTAGTTTGTAATAAAAACAATATAGTGCTACACAAAATGTCTCAAAATAACTTTCGTTTTGGGAATTATAACTAAATAAAAAAAATCCCATAAAAAATTAAGTATTTTAGCTATTTACAAAAATAATGATATGGAAAATGTTCTTTTATTTGAACAAAAAAAAAAAAAAAATTTATAGTAACCCTTTCTTGAATTACATAATATTATTAAAAAAATTTTTTTTACGTTAAACTAATTTTTTTCGTGGTTAATAAAATTAAAAGAACTCATTTACTTTTTTTACTATTTCTTAATTTTTTAGTTCCCAAATTTTTTTCACAAACCTAATAAATAATCTCTTGAAAGTCCACATATTTTATGGTACAAACAAATTATTTAGTTATAGGTGCAAGGCGATTTGACTTTCCATGTATCTGTTTTCTTATAATAAGAACTTCTCACAGCCGAATCTTTTTGCTAGCTTCGAATTTAAATTTTTCAAATTAAATTTCCAAAATAAATGCCCAATCTAAGATTTAAATACCTTTTTTTTTTAATTTAGCAACCCGTGGTCCATTTCACCAAACTGTCATATTTAATAATTTTGCACACGCCAATTTTATTTGGCTTTCACATTTGCAGTAATTATTATTTTGTTTATATTTTTTTTCATTCAATGTACATATTTCACTTTTCAAAGTCCATATTCAGTGCTTCACTCAATTTGCTGTGTGTTTTTTTTTATTCCTTTCATTTGGCATTTCAATGTTTTTTTTCTCTAAGTATGCAAATATATGTGCACGCGTTTGTATGAATATTTGTATTTATGTTTATGTGAATGTATGTAGATGAATGAGAAAACGACACGCTTGTTACTTAGGAGGAAAAGGCAACGAACAGCACAACCCGAAACCGGAACACCAACTGAAAGTCACTGCATTGCTGGCGCTTAAAGCCAGGCACGAAAATTATGGAGCTAAAAATCGTGGAACAACTTCAACATCCACTTCCATGCATTACACATGCACATACATAGTCCAGGGAGAACCATTTGTAGGTGTGTGTGCGTCGTGTAATCCTTTCCGATGGGGGAAGTGTGCTCAGCTGAGCTACTGTGCCTTGCTATGGGTAATATGGATGTAGGAATATTTGGACAGCCGTGAGGAAGCTGTAAGCCAAACACGGAATAGGACACTGAATGGCAAGAGAAACTTTGCATAAATTTTGTCCAAGAGCGGTGAAAATAATTTGTGAATGAATAGTTAAACATAGGCAAAGGCGAGAGCAAAAAGCTCTCGAAAGCTTTTCTATAAATATAAGTGAGGGTATATTAGATTTTCGAGTATATGAAGGGTTAAAACTTGAGCACAAGGTATTGTAGTAGAATCGAATTAGATTTGCAAAACAAACTCAAAAAATTATTTATTTAGTAGAAACATGATGTTTTTCAATGCAAAAATATTATATATAAATTGTTTAAGTGGAAAGTCCTTATCATAAATTATTAATTTATATTTAAGAACTCGATGAGCTCAAAAGCGGTTTTTTAATAATTGATTGCTAAAAATGCTAAAATGCTAAAAATGTGTATGATACATTCAATTGAAAATTGGGTTGTGGAAGCTGTGAAACTATAAAACGTGGAGTTACGCTTATTAAGCCCTTGAACCTCTATTTATAACACTCTGTCGTTTTGCGTCAACGGTTTCTCCAATTTTTTCATACACAAAATATTTATTTACAAAAAATTGTGACTGACTAGCGAAACTCATTGGCTCAAATTCATTGGATTCTTAAAACTTAACAAAAAAACTGAAAATTTCTTTAAAAACAAGATTCTAGTTATATGTACATGATTCGGAAGATGATATTGACATACCGAAAAGCCAGATGTCAGATACAATACAAAGCTGCATAAGACAGTACACCAAGTCGTATGAGCAATCCGCTCGCTTTCAAAGAGCTTGTCTTTGGAACTACCATACAACTAAATGTGTGCTGGTGAATAAGTTAAACTTTATAAAGCTACCCAATGATCTACCTATAGAATTCGAGAACAAAAGTGACTTTTTCGGTTATGCCGGGAAGCCACAGAAATTCGTCTGCCCTCTTGACAGATACTAGAAACTTCCTAAGGCCTATGCTAGTTGCTCCTTATAGCTGCATTCTTAGCCTGGCGGGCGCAGGGCACGAGCTCAAAACTTACTAGATCGTTTCTCCTCCAACCGTCACTTCCTACATCTATTATCAAGGTACATTTTTTTTTTGTGTTATATGAAACTGAAAAATACATATTGCCAAATTGATCTCTAAATAGTTAATAAAACAATTCCGTAGTGATCTTAAAATAGTATCTGAATTACAAAAAAAAACTGATTCCAAAATAAATCCAAAATTGTCTTAAATATATCCTACGACAATACTAAAGCAGTCCCGAAGATGTACCGAAAAAATCCCGAAATTCTATCAGAATGGTCCGGAAATGTTACCAAATTAGTTTTGAAATAGCTTAGTGGCGCAAATAACCTCGAAATTTTCTCGAAATAGCTCCGGAATGATTCTTACCTATCCTAGAAATGATCTCTCAAAATAATTACAAAATTTTTATTATATTGAAATTCTAGAGCATATAAACCCGAAATGATCCATCACGCATTCTTGAAATACCCTCGAAGTAGTAGGTATCTAGGAAAATCCCGAAAAATTCCAAAACAGTTCCGAATATTATCCCGAAATGATCTTAAAATAGTTGCGGAGTTTTATCAAAATGATTCGAAAATGGTTCCGATTGGGATTGGGTCCAGCTAGAAGGGATATCAAATTCAGTTTTGTTTAGCAACTTTTTAGAGGATAATGAGACTCACCCCGCATCAATTGAGGAAGTTAAAATGAACAAAAATATTTTCGAGTGAAAATACGATAAAGGTCATTCTAACCCCTGTAAGCTTATGTTACCTAACCGAAAATTAAAAATATTTGTATGAGAGTGTATTTAAAAAAACTGTTCATGAATGAAAAATTGCGGTTTAACCATCAGCACTTGGCGCTGGTCCCACAAGTGGAGCAAAACAAGCCATATGTTTGCTAAGTATGTATTTAATGTGTTGTTGGGGTATGGGGGCGTGAGCTTGGCAGCATTAGCACATAAAATAGCAACTACATTTACATTAAAATCTCCGAACAAATTGCGAGCTCGAAGCGTATATTTAAAATAACTGCACACGCACATAACGTAATATGCATAGCAGCATAAAGCTTTAAATCCTTTGCGCTTATATACACACACACATACATACATACAATCATATTTGACACGATAAATACAGGTTACAGTTGAACGCACAGGACCTAGCATACAGACCTACATTCACTGTTACTGCAATGGGAAAGGATGAGTGCCAATACACCGATACAATACCATACCCATGCTTGCATATACACACACACACAAACATTTAGACACATATGATAATATGCAGCGTTTACTCACACTGGGATATTAAAGCGGCGCGCAATGTTGATACAAAGTATGAAATATACGCCATTGGATACATAGGACAACAACATTTGTGCGTGCCATCAACTTGTTAATAACTTTTGTTAAATGCAAAAACAACAATGGCGGCAAAAATAAACACAATCTCAAACAAACAAATCTCGTGTAATCAAATTAAGCGCGCTTGTATTTTAACTGAGCAAAAGCTTTTTCTTCGTTAATTTGTATTTGTGAGACACAACGGAGAACAACGGAGCTTTAATATTTTAGTTAAACATCTGCCATGCTTTCGCTCTTCATTTTAGTTACTTTGCAGCCTGACAAAGAATTTGCTTATTAGTCTGCAACATTTCCTATTTTCCATTCAAGTTTTGCTCAAATAACTGAGCATCGCATGAGCTTTTTATTCTGCACGCTTAAAAGTATGCAACGTTGTATCCCAGTTTTCCCCTGGAATATGTGAGCATTTCCCAAAGGAGTGGAGGAGTTCATATTTAAAACAAGTTCCACAAAAGCTGTAAATTGTATGTGTAATTTATATACGATTTGTAGTTTTCTTATCATAATCTTGTACTCTTTTCGTGCATATATACACATTCCGTGACATTTCGAGCGCATCTGGAGGATTTTCTAATAAAAAAAAAACATTTCAAAGCTTAGCTATTCCAAATTCGGGATAACCTTGCAACAAATACACTGATGTGAAATTAACTGAAAGAAGAAAATGAAAAAATATTCAAACAGCAAGCTTATGTGATAACGAATAATGTCAAAAGTAAAAAAAGAATTCAACAAGGAGAAACAAGCAAAACTAATAAGGACACGCTAGAAAATCGCTATAAGGAAGATGTATGCTGCATATTTCAAAGAACTACTCGGGTACTTGCTACGAGGATTTGAATAATATCAGTACTGCTCAGAAAGTATGTAGAGTGACTCTAGATAGAAAGTTGACCCGGAAAGCTCATTTAAGCCAATAACTATAATACGTGGTGCGATCCCCCAAACTTGAAACTCATTAATTTTGTTTAATTGATTTTCATAAAAATTTTACAGCAAACCGCTTGCAGCAGAATAGTCAATTGGCATATATAGCCATGACTGTTTGGGGCTTTCTTCTTCCTGTTCGTTTTGTACTCGTTTGGCGACAGATATAAGTACTTACCCCGCAACCATGCAAACACCTTTTGCACGTGATATACTGACAAGAGTGTGAAACTTCTAAATATGCTTCTTTCCGGAAAATGCAGCAAAACCACTTCTTTGAATTTGGGTTATGTTCAACACCTTTCCAGGAAAATGCTTTTTTTCAGAGGAGGACGCATCGAAAGCCCCAAAATCAGTGAGAGACTTTATCAGCCTTGGTACCATTCCTACCGATCCACCGTCAAGTATTCCATTGGAGGGTGGGTTTTGTAAATTGCAATTTTTTTAAAGTCGATAAGCTGGGGCTAAAGACGTATTCTGCTCCCCTAGCGGCTTAGGGGGTTAGAATATACCCATGGCAGGTATGCCTGTCGTAAGAGGCGACTTGTCCAAACCCAATTGTCAACCTAACCTTCGAGCGGCGAATCCCGTTTCACTAACAGACGAGGCTCGGGCGACCCCAAGCTCCTCATGGAACTTGGGGGTGGGGAGGGAGTTATGGCCTGAAGGTTTAATGTGGTCATATAAATCGTTTCCGAGATCATTGGGCTAGCACCTTAATGGAGCTGTGTTACCGGAGCGTACCGGATCTGTATCCTGCAAAGGACCATCACATCGATAATACTCCCCAAAGCCTTCGGGGAGTAACCTTGTCGCTACAAAAACAACAACAACGTGTGCTGCTGTACTCTCGCTCGGCCATCTACACACATACATGTGTGTATTGAAACATACAATATATATAGTAATCAAAATATTTGTTGGTTAACAAAACTTATCATTTAAATTATACATTAACGGTGTATAATATTCTTTTTATTTTGTGCCTATTTACTATTTCTGGGTATAATATTATTAGAAACAATATTCATAAACCTCGCGCAACAAGATAAAACGATATAACTCCTCATCGTTCAGTATTTTTTAGAGGGCGTATGACTCCACAGCTGGAATAGATGAGGAGACCCTGCCCAATTTGTGTGCTTATGATTTGACATCTTAATTATTTATTTACACATATCACGATGTAAAAGCTGGTTTACTATTAAATTTTCCATTGGTTCTTTTGTTGCCTTGTCGCTGCTTCTGCCGCGCAGCCTTTCCAGACTTCTTAGCCACCTTATTGTTTCTGTGATGACATCGAATCCGTCCATTTTTCGATCATTTAGAGCATTTCACCCGCAATTGTATCGAAAGGGTATAACTCCTGCTCATACCCTGTGTGGAACAGTCCATCTACCCCGAGGTTGACAGTTGAAGTGGAGCCGCGAATAACGTTTTAAAAGCCAATTTTTGCAAAACGTGTTTTTTTGCAGATTTCCGTTACTTTTACTCTCTTGCATCTCTAAAGCATCAAATAAGTTAAAATTACGTACTAAAGGGCAATTAAAAAACAATTAGAAGAAGTCAGTTCGTGGAAGAACATTGTAAGTTACATGCAAAATGATACGATTGCAGTTGTCGCAGGTAATTGATAAGTGTAACAGAGGTACAAAAAGGAAATGTAATGTTGAAAATTGGAAAGATATTAAAAACAACAAGTAAGGTTCGGGTGTAACCCAACATTACATACTCAGCTGAGAGCTTTGAATACAAAATAAGGGAAAATCACCGTTTAGCAAAATTAACCTAGGGTAACCCTAGAATGTGTTTGTATCACATAGGTTTCAAATGGAAGGTATTAAAGAGTATTTTAAAAGGGAGTGGGCCATAGTTCCATATGTGGACGCCAATGCAGGATATCGCCAGGTGGACCACGGGTGACTAGAATATGTGTTGTACCATATGGATATCAAATGAAAGGTTTTAGTGAGTATTTTAAAGGGGAGTGGGCCTTAGTTCTATAGGTGGATGCCTTTTCGAGATATCGCCATAAAGGTAGACCAGGGGTGACTCTAGAATGTGTTTGTACGATATGGGTATCAAACTAAAGGTATTAATAAGGGTTTTAAAAGGGAGTGGCCCTCAATTGTATATGTGAAGGTGTTTTCGATATATCGACCAAATTGTGGACCAAGGTGACCCAGAACATCATCTGTCGGGTACTGCTAATTTATTTATATATGTTATACCAGGAACAGTATTCCTGCCAAGATACCAAGGTCGTTTAATTCGCCCTGCAGAACTTTTTCATTTTCTTCTACTTAATATGGTAGGTGTCACACCCATTTTACAAAGTTTTTTTCTAAAGTTATATTTTGCGTCAATAAACCAATCCAATTACCATGTTTTATCTCTTTTATCATATTTTGTATAGAATTATGGCATTTTTTTCATTTTTCGTAATTTTCGATATCGAAAAAGTGGGCGTGGTTATAGTCGGATTTCGGCCATTTTTTATACCAATACAAAATGAGTTCAGATAAGTACGTGAACTAAGTTCAGTAAAGATATGTCGATTTTTGCTCAAGTTATCGTGTTAACGGCCGAGCGGAAGGACAGACGGATGACTGTGTATAAAAACTGGGTGTGGCTTCAACCGATTTCGCCCATTTTCACAGAAAACAGTTAATGTCATAAAATCTATACCGCTACCAAATTTCAAAAGGATTGGTAAATTTTTGTTCGATTTATGACATTAAAAGTATTCTAGACGAATTAAATGAAAAAGGGCGGAGCCACGCCCGTTTTGAAATTTTCTTTTAGTTTTGTATTTTGGTACACCATATCATTACTGAAGTTGAATGTTGACATAATTTACTTATATACTGTAAAGATATTAAATTTTTGGTTAAAATTTGACTTTAAAATTTTTTTTTTTAAAGTGGGCGTGTTCGTAATCCGATTTTGTTAATTTTTCCTTAGCACACATATAGTAATAGGAGTAACGTTCCTGCCTAATTTCATAATGATATCTTCAACGACTGCCAAATTACAGCTTGCAAAACTTTGAAATTACCTTCTTTTAAAAGTGGGCGGTGCCACGCCTATTGCCCCAAATTTTTCCAATTTTCTATTCTGTGTGATATGGTCAACCCACCTACTAAGTTTCATCGCTTTACCCGTCTTTGGTAATGAATTATCGCACTTTTTCGGTTTTTCGAAATTTTCGATATCGAAAAAGTGGGCGTGGTTATGGTCCGATTTCGTTCATTTTAAATAGAAATCTGAGATGGGTGCCCAGGAACCTACGTACCAAATTTTATCATACCTCAAAACTTACTCAAGTTATCGTGTTTACGGACGGACGGACGGACGGACGGACATGGCTAAATGAATTTCTCTTTTCGCCCAGATCATTTTGATATATAGAAGTCTATATCTATCTCGATTAGTTCATGCCGTTACGGATTACCGTTATGCGAACAAAGTTAATATACTCTGTGAGCTCTGCTCAGCTGAGTATAAAAAGTTAAGAAATAGTGGAAATGCATATTCAACCAGGAAAAACAAAAGTATCCATCAAAAAAACGCTCCAGAACAAGTAATATGGAAAAACGTTTTAAGTGCACTTGCTGTAATTTTTATTTTATTTATTGTTTATATTTAGGTTAGTGATTGTCGCTGCTATTTCAATTGCCAAAAATTTAGTGTTGGTCAAATGAAGGACTATTGGCCTGAGAAGTACGCAGAGTTCTATAAATCGATCGATCATTAACAAACGAATCCGAATATTTTCATTTCTGTTTTGAACACATTTTTGTTTTGATGCTGAATTAACTTTTTTTATAAAATAAATAAACTGTAAGCATTCTATAATATACTCTTTATTTAAAAACCATCCAATACATATTTTTTTTGCGATAGTAACATTTTAAATCCCGCCTACAAACCGTATTGCTCAGTGGATGAAATTCCTAAATTTTGTTCATATAAGTTATTAATGTCATTGTTTTGGACAAGCCAATAATACAGGAACAAAAAACAATCCCAAAGCCTCCAAAAAACGTTTTTTTTTCCTGTAAAAAAACTATTTTGTCATTTACAACGTTATTCGCGGCTACCCTTCAATTGGTGAGAGGGGCGCTAATGAGAAAACAATCGGAATATTTTCCTAATTATTTATACCACAAAAAAACTATTTCATAACTCATTAAAGCATTTTTCTACAGTGACAATAAATATCATTTGCACCTTGCTTTCCTAACTCAACACAGCGTGGATGGTGCCAAAAAAAGTCTTTCGCATCAGGTACAGGACCATAAATCTTCCGGAGAACTTTTCACTCGAAGACTCCAAGAGCCATTTTATCTTTTCTTGACACCCTTTATGATTCTGGGCCATATATAAGGACAGCTATGATGAGCGACTTTTAGGGCCTGATTTCTGCTCATCAATAGTTTTTTTTTTTACTTTCAAATTGCCTACTCAGTCCAAAGTAATACTTGTTGGTTAGAATTATTCTTCGCTTAATTTTTAAATTGGCATTGGTTTTGCTAGGCTCATTAACAAACGAGATCCTTCACAGTCTCGAAATTATATCCACCAACAATGACGTGGCAGCCGAGGCGCCAATGCGCCCATTCTTTCTTGATGGCAGCAAGTACTTCTCTTGGTCGCATTAATCGCAAGACCCACTATTTTGCCTCTTTATCTAGTCTGGAGAAGGTAGAGCTCACGGCACGTTTGTTCAGGCCAATAACATCAATATCATCAACATACTCCAGTAACTGTACACTCTCAAAGCAGATTGGGTCATTACGGTTTAGTTTTGCTATAAGAACTATCTTCTCCGGCATTATGTTGTAGAAATCGCACTAAAGGAAATCCGTGTTGTGGATGGCAATGAATTTACTAATTAGCGTAACTGCAAACTATTAAAGTTTATACAAAATTGTTTCTAGTTTGCAGCAGAACAAAAAAATTTCAAAATTACGCTTCAGCCACACACACACAAAGCAACTTTTCTTTCTTAAAATTATATCTAAGAGGTACGCAATAAAGGCTGTAGTGAAATTAAAATGCAGTCAAACAAGCAAATAACAACAACAATAATGCCTAGAATACTATGCACTTGATAATAATAAGAATTTTATGGGAACAAGTAGTAAAAGAAGCAAGCAACCAAGTTACAAATACAACTACAATGCCATGTATCGCTATAGAAAAGGCCTTTCATAAAGCCAAGGAATTAAATGTTATGGTTTATTGTTGTTGTTGTTGCTACTATGCATTACAGTACCGTTTTATGTTTAATGGCATGGAAGCAAGGCTGCCGTCATAGGAAAACCTTTACGTTGTCCAGTAAAGTATTTGAAGTAAACAATTTGTTGTTTGTGTAAAATTATATAGCGGGCGTTCGACTAGAAAGGGTGGGGTAAGTTGCATAAAGTGTAAAATTGCGTTACTACAAAGTGTAAATAAGGCGAGTGTGCCGAACTTGAGCTGTTGTGGAAAGCTTTATCATATGAAATGAGGTTAAGTAACATAAGTCGGGTCATTTTAGTCAGAATGCTCATTAATTTTGCTATTAAAAAGATAATAAATCGTAACATGATTTTAAGTTGGACATGTTTACAGTAGCAGTGGCAGCAACATTGCTTACATAAATTATTAATTGTACTAACTGGAAAATATTGCTGCTAGTAGATTTAATGACAAATATTTTTCTATTAAAATACATAACAAAAAAAAAAAAAAACACAATTTTGCATTTAAACTCTTCCGTGAAACAAATTGTAAGTCTAATATAATTATTAAATTACTAAGAAATAATAGTTTCCGAGAGTTTACTACTAACACCAAGAGCGCGATTAAGCAATTTTAGTTTATTTTTTAAAACTGGCAAAGTTTACTGCTGATTTTAAATGTTTTTATACTACTTTTAAAACCACTAAAGTGTTTTAAGCAATTTGTAAGATATCTTAGTTTGAATTTCATTCCATTTTGATTTTCAGTCAGAATAATATAATTATCGATGAAAAGTTTAAAATTAAAACCAAAAAGTTGTATCTGTACCGCGATTTTAAACTTTTTTGGTGTACATTATAAACTATGAGAGCATAAGCCCAACTTTTAATATATTTGAGTTGAAGTTTTAGTCAAGAAATTTGAAAAGTGGAACTTTCTGAACTAAAATTTAAACAAAAATGTTTCAATTTAAAACCAGAAATACGAGCTCGTTTCGTTTTAAACTTTGCAAAGTCTAAATTCAAAACCAAAAAAAGTTTGGCCATATGTATAGGCAAAAAATTTAAGATTTAAACCAAAATTGTCAACCGTGTACTCAGTCCAACTTCACGGCACATAAACTCAGCCTACCTGAGGTCCTTACAAACTGGTCAGTTTAAGTTTTCTCAACGTACAAATTCGAGTTACGTTTTACCAGAATTTTGGTTGCATTTAAAGTACGCCGTTTTTTGTTTTTTTTTTTTTTTTTTTTTTTGAATGTGTTGACCCTGAGCGTTTTTCAGATAACCCAAATAAGAGTGAGGCGGCCGCCATGGTGTGGTGGTAATGTGCTCCGCCTTCCACACCCAAGATTCTGGGTTCACACCCCGGGCAAAGCAACATCCAAATTTTAAAAACACGTTTTTTTAATCAGAAGACATTTTTTCTGGGCAGGCTCGGCTCTCGGCAGTGATTTGGCAAACTCTCTGAGTTTACTTCTGGCATGAAAAGGTTCTCAGTAAAAACTCGTCTTCCTTGCAGATGCCGTTCGAAGTGAGCACAAAATATTTAGGTCCCGTCCCAGCAATTTGTAGGAAAAATTAAAAGGAGCACGACACAAATTAGAAGAGAAGCTCGGCTTAAATTCTCTTCGGAGGCTATCGCGCATTGCATTTATTTATTTCAAAAAAGGGTGAGTAAGCTAAAATATATGAAAAAATTGTTTCACTTAAAAATTTGCAAAGCAAATGAATTCAAAGTAAATGAATTGAAAGTCAGCAACAGCGTGATATGCGTTATAAATGTCTAGTATTTTAAATCGTGGATTTTATTTTTGAGATGACTAGACTGACTAGAAAAATCAAAGCAAAAAAGCTCAGAAAAGCATACTAAAATTTGAAAAACAAAATAAAAAAGGAAAAGTATTCCTCCTGAAAGTAGCAGACAAGTAAAGATTTGTGCCTAAAGTGCGGTTGTTATGCAATACTAATCCAAAGAAGGAGCTAAATGAATATTTAAGTACGCCCGGACAGGAACAAAAATCACTGTCGTAGCCAGAAATAATTTGGGAGGTGCAAAAGGTGGATTGGTAGCCGCATTTAATGAAATGCTTAGCTTATGTTCCTTTTATAGCTTTTGAAAAGCAATGTACTCTACTAGAACTAGAACTTGAAATAGTTTTTTAAAGCTGCTTTTTAGATATGTAGCATCAATAAAAAATTGAAGTACTTCCTCTTTAACAAGTAACAAAAAAGGTTTTCAAAATATATCGCTTTAAGGCAAATACTCATTTGATAAAAACTAATAAAATTGTATGCTTTGATATGTAATTTTTACGAAGAATGACCATTTTCTAAGAGTGACGAACGGGACCTCAAAGTCACTCGTCTATGTGAGTGAATGACTTCACTTTCCAATTTCAGAACTGGCTGTGCCATTTGTTTAAATTAGAAACTAAGATTCAATTTGTTCTTAAGGTTACTTGGTTATTTAACAAAAACAAAACGTTCATTTTAGCTTCTGACGGCAAACATGACAAATTTAATTTGTTAATCAAAAATGGAAATTTATGCGCTACCAAAAAGAAGCAATGAAATAGCAGCAAAGTCATGCCTTAAGCTTGGCCATGAATGCTTTGGAAACATGAAACAAGCGAGTAAGTACTTAAGCATTTCATGATATGAAGCAAATTTTTTTAAAAATACACTGCAGCTTAAAGAAAGACGTCTTTCTTAAGAATATTTAAGCAAAGTTTATTATTCTCTCCTTTCTTAAATTTGGTTGGGCATTGTGTGCAATTCTGCTTTTTCCGTATGAATAGGCTATCGACCCAGAGCACGTTTAAGGCCTTTTATTAAATTTAAAACATAAAATTTTCTATTACAAAATATACCTACTATTGAAGTAACTGAGCGATATATGTATATAGGAACCCAGTTTTTTCTTAGGAACCGAATACTTTTCTCGCACCGATTACTTTTTTAGATTCGGGTACTTTTTTTATTGGGTTTTTGTGTGAACCGGAAAATCATTTTTAACCGGGTGCTTTTGCAGAACCGAGCACCTTTTTAGAACGGGGTAATTTTCAGAACCGTGGTCCTTATAGAACTGGGTACTTTTTTACTCTCGGGTAGTCTTTAGAACCGATTACTTTATTATTGGGTCTTTACTATACAAAATACTTATTTAAAACGACGCTAATACTTTTTAGAACCGGGTATTTTTTAAGAATAGGGTACTTTCTTGGAACCAAATACTTTGGAACCGGCGCTCGAAGTGCGTTTTAGAGCCAATATGTTTTTAGAGCCTGTCCTTTTATATAACCAGGACTTCTTTTCAGCCGGTTAATATTTTAGCGCCGGGTTACTAACAGTAATAACCCACTATCTCATAGTCGAAAGGAGAATCACATGCAATCATGTATAGTACAAGAGAAGCCAACGTAAGCGTGTTAAAATAAGCAGATGGTAGTGAAATGGTGACAGGAGGAAATATAATAATGAATAAAATAAAGAAGAATTCTTTATTGGTCCATATGTCCCTTAGTGTTCAGATGTGATATGCATCAAATAACTTTCGAAACTCGGAACACGCGGGCTTCAGAAAGAAACGGTTAGGCACTTTCTGTTTCATGTCTCATGCTCCTAAATTCCACGTTACAGCTACAAGGAGCAGTAGTGTTATCTATTTACGAGGCTGCATATAACTTGAATCACTTACTCTCAGCCAACTTTTGCTTCAACCTAGTTCTCCAATCGATTTCTTGGAATATAATTGAAGTTGTTAAAAAGGGAGCCTCCTCTGAAAATATTTAAGCCTCAGTAGTATCAGCTACATAAAACTAAACTCTTCTTTTCCCAATTACTATCCTCTTACGGTCTAAAAAATTTTTAGCGCACAAGTCATTCATATTCTAAATCAAATTTGAATCAATCTTAATAAGTAATGCACTACTCGAAGAGAAAGTAAATATGCTAGCGACCATTGGAGGACGACAAGCTGTTACGCTCGAAATCGCAAATTGAGTAACAGAAATGTGCAATCACGGCTGGCCTCTGTTGGATTTCAGTTCTGGTTTGTGGCAAGCGAAATGCAATTAGCACGAAAAAAACGAAATATTGTAGTACAAAAGGTACCAAAAAAAATGTGGATACATAAAGAGTCAGTAAGAAATTGAAAGCAGAAATCAGCCCAAAACATTTGGCAAGGAAATTCTGAAAATTCTAAAATTGGTATTACTTTGAAAGACAGCCATGGTCACGACAACATATTTTTAGCTGTCAATAGCAGCACTTTAGTAACGATTTGTGTTGTTGTTATATAAGCTGTTGCAATACCATCAGCAAAATGGGAGCGACTGCGTACAGTCACCGAGGTCAAATAGGCAAGCTTAATCTGTCAATCCTTTGGCAGTTTACAATTTTTAAATTTGTAACATATCAAATGCCACTATTACCGACAACAGCAACTCGACTTAACTAACACAACGCTCAGTGCCACCTGGTAACCGATTTCAACAGTTTTGCTTACTCTACATGTATTTGGACAATATGGCCGGTGTAAAAAACGACGTTATTTTTACAATTTTTATTTATTTTTTACTTCTTCGATTACACTCAATCTTATAACGCCAACAGACTGCACCACTTACGCGCATCTCAGACAGATGCCAATGTGCAGAGCGGACTATGTCGATAAACAAATAAAAAGTAGGCTTGAGTACCAAGTACTCGTAAAAATCGATTTGTAAACATACAGCAGTTAGTTTCGGACTTTCTGAGAAGAGCTTCGTCGGGTTCTCATGGTTACAAATCGATGCCGACAAGTAATGGTTTTGTTATCGAATTGGTTGAATTATCAGTTTGTTATCGGGGGCTCCCGTTGGTATGGTGGCAGAGTACTCCGCCTATCACACCGAAGATCCTGGGTTCAAGACCTGGGCAAAGCAACATTAATAATTTATGAACAAGTTTTTTCAATTGACAATAAACTCCGAGTGTAATTCTGCTATGAAAAGCTACTCAGTGAAAACTCATCTTTCTTGCAAATGCTGTTCGGAATCGGCGTAAAATATGTAGATCCCGTTGGAAGGGATCCTCGGTCTAAAATCTCTTCGGAGGTTATCGCGCCTTGCATTTGTCTATTTATTATCGGCTTGTTTTTGGTTTCTTATCGGCTTGTTATCGACGGGTTACATATGTGTACTTGATATATTAAAATTCATAATATCGATTTATAAAAGCCGATGATTCGACGATAAAAGATCAATACCACGCTGACAATAATTTAATAACACAGCGATAAGAAGTCTACAAAATTTCGAAATGAAATCGATAACTTTTAATCAAAATGCTCTAAAGTTTCGATAACGAGTCGGGAACTATTCGACAACAAATCAATAATTTTGCGATAATAAATAAATAATTTTTTGATAATATATCGACATTTTGTCGAAAAATAATGGACAACTTTTTGGTAAATAATCAATGATGATGATAATGAATCGGTGATTTTTCGAAAATAATCGAAAAATTTTCGACAGTAAATCGAAAACTTTAGATTTTTTTTCGATAAATATTCCAAATGTTCTTAATATATCGCCATTGTTTCTACAAATAACGGATAGCTTCAGCAAAAATAATCGATCAATATCGATCAAATCGATAGCAAATCGATTACTTTTTGTTAACAAATCGATGACTTGATTATCTTATTGATAATCTTAACGAACCGAAAAAACCCGATTCCTTCTAAATAAAAAAATCTATAGCTCATTAGTAGTCTTTGTCGAGCAAATTAAAAAGTTTGCACAGGTGTTGTTCATAAATTCTTGCTATTTGAATTTCAGCAGGGGTCAAAATTTCATATAACCTATTTAATTTGCATTAACATCCGATCTGCCCAGTCCCTATCATAACTTCTACCTCGTGGCCAAGGGTAGCCGTTATGGAGGAACATTAATGCCAGCGAAAACTGCATGAAATAATATATTTTATTCATTGCAGCTCCTCGTTGCCACAGACTTACTTTCTACGTGAATGTCTGGATTTGTACGTTCTCTGTGATATTCAACTAAAGCACTCAACTAGTTGTGTAAGTGTGTATGTGTGCGTGTAGTAAAGTGTTTATTTATTTATATTTATATTTTTGCAGTTGTATTTTTTTTTTTTTTTGACAATTCTTTAGCACAAAATACGATTTTTATGTAGCAACTTTGTTTACTCGCATACCAAATATTGGCATAAAAGTAAGTATGTATGTATGTTTGTATGGCAGTAACTATTCACTTGCAAACTTTATATACTCACATATTCTTATGCTCAAGTAAAATACCAATTGGAAAATTGTGTCAAATAAAAATGCTGAAGAATGGCAATTGAATTGTGGGTTGGCGTGACGACATTGGAAACGGAATGTTTACTGAACAAACTGTGACTGGAAAATTGAGAATAGCGCAAATGTTGAAAGAAAAATGTCCACACTTAATAACGTGTTCAGTGTATACACATATATGTTGTGATGGATGATTTGGTCATAATCTAGTTGAATTCCTAACAAAAATCCTTGGTCATGTAGCCACATACTTTGCGAATTAGCATATTATCGACGCGGCCAAAAAATCTTTCTTATCTCCCAGGTATTTTTTTTTTACTTCCGGCAATCTGACATGCTGATCTACTGAGTTCACGGCTAATATTTCCACGACGAATCCGATTCACCATGTCAGGGCTATTGAGGGGGTTGATAAGCGCAATACAAAGCTTTATAGCTTCAAAGCTTCCGCAACCCAATTGTCAACCTCATCTACGCGAGGGAAATCCCGTTACAAATGTGCTCTGGCGACCCAAGTTTATCGTGGAACTAGGGAGTGTGGAGGGCGGGATGGCCTAGAAGGTTTAATGTGGTCATGTTAATCGTTCCCAAAATGGTCGGCTGGCAACTTAATGGCGCTTTGTTACCGTAACTTACCGGATCTATATCCGGCAAAAGACCATCAACATCGATAACATTCCACAAAGTCTTCTGGGAGTGTATTTGTCGTTAATACATTAACAATAGCAGGGCTATTGTGATTTGAAAAATCGATCACGGGCGCAGTGAGCGTTTGATGTGGTTTGCAGCCGTCTTCACAATGCGCGAAAAGCAGGTGATACTAACTTAAGAAACATTTTGAAACAAAACTGAGATGTGGCGTTTTTGAAAACAGGTAAAAGTAATGTTTAAGTTGGAAAGGGTCGCGGTAAGCGAAGCGTGTTGATATAGGGGTATATTGAGAATCTAAATTCAAAGGCGAAGAAAATCTCATGGAAAAACTCCTGTGCAGATGCCGATATTCTAGATAACGGTGCACAAAATTACGAGAGCCATGAAAGCAACTCCGGCGGTTGTATTGTAGAATGGGTCGAAAGAAAAAGTTGGAAAGGGCCGTCGCCCTTAATTTGAAGATTATCTTGAGAGCGTATCGGTAAAATATTTTAAACTTTTTTTTGCTCCTTGGAAATACAACCAATATTTTTGCGGTCATAACATCGCTATTCGACATCTGACTTTGAAATTTGATGTTTCATAATTTTTGTCCTGAGAATCTGTATAATTTCTTCTGTTGTCCTTTTGAGCTCTGAAGTATTTTTCTTTTACTTTTTGCCTGCTAAACTAGTTTAAGCTTCTTTAGTTATTTTTGGAAAAAGGTGTATGCAAAAACGACTGCCGAGCTCAAAAGGATACTAAACGGAGTTATAGATTTCTCAAACAAAAATAATGGCATTTCAATTAAAATAAAATTATTTAAAAAAATTTTTTAAGTTAAACGGTTTTATTGACAACAATATTTACATGAAATAATAATAACACTAAAAGCTAGAAAATAATTAGTTAGGTCTTAGGTATTAGTCATCACCTTCCTCATCAATCTAGGGCGTTGATCAGACAATTAAACAAAAGCGTTGGGCGCGTGAAATTTCTAAAAATGTTAGGCGTAGCATAACCTGATTAAGGTTCAGTTGGTCTTATATATGACTATCAATAGAAATTTTACGCGTCCAACGCTTTTATTTAATTGTCTGATCAACGCCCTATATTGATGAGGAGTGTGATTACTAGTACCTAGGACCTACCTAATTATTTTCTAGATTTTAATATTATTATTATTTCATGTAAATATCGTTTTCAATAAAACCGTTTAACTTAAACAATTTTTTTAATTATTTTATTTTCAAGTTTTTGGTCTTTATTTAATTGCCTATTATTTCTCATTCTATTTAGTTCATTTAGTGACTCATTATTATAAGGACTCTTTCCTGACAATTTGTTACAATCTAGGTCCACAATACATAATCCTTCCCAAGACTTTACTGGACTCTGCGCCACGTATGCTTGTCCCTCCTCCAACTCCAAAATATTTTGATGTCACTTCTACCGGACTGTATGTAATATTTGTTCCAAATATGGACCCAATCGGACCACAAATACGATTTTTGTGAATATCTCGATCCTTGCGCCACCTAGCGGCTATTTTTTCACAGGCCGCTTTCTATTCTTGTATGTATTATGTGTTCAAAATATGAGCCAAATCGGACCACAAATATGATTTTTGTGAATATTTCGATCCTTGCGCCACCTAGCGACGATTTTTTTTCGTATTATTGCATTGTCATCCGGTTCTGAACTATGTTCCAGGTTTCAAGCTTGTAGCTTATCGGGAAGTTACTTAAATTTTAATTACAAAATTCGTTCACAACAGCCGACAGTGCAGCGTGCAGCCTGTCAAGTCAACCTAAATAAACCCATTTAAAAATCGGGTGTCAAATAACCAAGTTACAATAAAAACAAAAGCATTTCGGCTGGCAAGGGTCCAATTTTTTTTTTTAATTTTCTAAAACCCTCTAAAAATAAACTTCAAATTTAGCGGTATACTTTTGCTACTATTTTCTTTCCTATGGGAGCCAACCCAGTCTACTGTACTGTATGCTATTCTGTACATCCCTCCAAGCAAATTCGATGAGATTTAAAGAAGGCTATAGTTGCACATTATCGACCAAGCATGAAAGACGTAGAACTGAGCGCGGGGCTGCAAAGTGTCGTAAATCATGTGCAGGTTTTACGATATTAGAATGCAAAGTTCCTTTTATCACTGGTAGTGCCTTCAGAAAACATGTTAAAAAATGGTGGAAAGAGTAATAGTGGAATTTGCAAGGCCCCAAACTCTTAAAATCTTCAAGATTTTGTACACACAGTCGGAGGACTGGTTAAACATTTTCGGTTAAGGTTTTATAAAAAAATATCCTGTGTGCTTAGGGCATTTTAAATGAATGTAATGTATGAGTTGCTCTAAAACAGCAAATTACATAAAGAATGCAAAAGCAAGAGGCTACCTGTAAATGCAAACGCACACCCAAACACTTACAAATATCTATGCACTCCAATTTCAATTTCGACTTACACTTCCCCCTACAAAACAACAATTCATGTAGTGCTAGGAGCAATGAGTAAAAATGTGTCGAGTGCCCCACTCTGCAGAATTTGAGGACTTGGCTGCAAATGCTTAGCTGTGCTGTTGGTGTTTCTCCTTGAAATAGTTTGAATGTTGCAATTTAAAAGAGGAAAACAATTCCTTTTTTTTTGTGTATGTGTGTCCAAGAAAATAACGCTAACAGAAATTGTGGAATAAATAAAATGCAACAAATGAAACCTGAGATGTTAATAGAAAAATTGCGGTAATAACAGCGTTAAGAAAAATGTTGTGGCAAAAGCAAGAACTTCAATGAAATAATGCAGAGCACGTCAAAATTACATTCACAGTGTGCTTTCATATGTGTGAAAGTAGACATTTTAATTTTATTTTTTATTTTGTAATTTTTATGCTTTGTAGTGCACAGCAATTTATTTGTTTATTTGTGTTGCTCCACACAAAAAAATACGCCAATAACCAAATCCTGCAGGATCACAACAAGAGCAACTGGACATTAATGGTCCAGAGCAATTTTTCAACAATCATTTTGAGTCATTCCCGTCTTTTTTATTTTCGCAATGGCGGACAGTGGGCTGGATTTGGCTTTCAATGGACTTAGGGAAATGAAAAAAATATTAGTTAATAATACAAAAATTTTGATGGGGATTGATTTTAAGTCTCATTATATGACGTTTTTCAATAAGTATGAGTATTTTTTAATAAAGTCTTAAACAAAAAAGTTATAGCAAATAAAAAAATTTTATGTATGGGAAAAATCACATTTTTACCGTTAATTCATTTTCCTCACATTTCCTCAAAACTTCATTAATTTATTTATATAGTTAGGGTTATATACTATGCAATGTACTCGGTTTCATGGTTCGAAAAGTTTAGGGTTTTTTTTTTTTTTGTTTTTTTTTTTTTTATATTGCGAATCACTTTTTAATTCTGGGTAATATTTAAAAACAATAATATTTGGTAATTAATATTATGCGTTTAATTTTTTTATATTGAATTTGCATTTAACAATCCAAAAAAGGTTCAAATCAAAAATTTAGCTATTCCAACTTTTTCGTAAATTTTTTTTTTTATATGATGCTTACTATTCCAGCTTGTTCGTTAGTACCAAAAGAGTAATTAAAAGCAAAAATTATTCGATCGGTCAATAGTCCATGAAATCTCCAAATGTATGACCAAAACACGTGGCTAAAACAAAGGAACAAAAAACACAAGGAAAGCTAGACGTCGAAAAGCTTCAATCACAACAGACTGCCATGATTTCGCAACTCGACTCTCACACCTGCTCTCTGAGAGCACAACTCATGCTGAAGGAATACAGGAGCAGTGGGAGCATATCTCCAAAGCAAATTGGTTACCGGCGGCCACGAAAAAACAACTGGTACCGAGAGAAAAGACGCTGCCTACAGGGCTACGTTAAAAGCGAGCGCGACAAGAGGAGTGTGTGAATGCTATCGTGAGTTGAAAAGGGAAGCGAGACGCCTTTTCAGGAAGAAAAAAGCAGAAGCAGAAAGGCGTGAGTGCGAGGAGCTTGAGCTGCTAGCCACCAGGAATAACACCCGAAAATTCTACCAAAAAATACGGCAACATACGGAAGGTTTTAAGACTGGGGCAAACTCCTGTAGGAATGAAAACGGCGACCTTGTAACTGATGTCCAGAGAGTGCTTAGATTATAGAGGGAATACTTCTCTGCTCTCCTAAATGGAGGCAGCAATTCACCGCGATCCAGCAATCGATGATGATGGAATATATTTTCCCCCGCCCTATTATGACGAAGTTATAATAGCAATAACCAGATTGAAAAACAACAAGGCCGGGGGCGCTGATGGATTGCCTGCGGAGCTATTCAAGTACGGCGGCGAGGATTTGGTAAGGCGCATGCAGGAGCTTCTTAGCAAAATATGGGCGGACGAGTGCATGCCTGACGGTTGGAATCTAAGTGTTCTTTGCCCAGTCCACAAGAAGGGGGATACTGCAAAATGCACCAACTATCATGGAATCAGCCTTCTTAATATCGCATATAAGGTCCTTTCAAGTGTATTGTGCGAAAGATTGAAGCCCACCGTAAACCGGCTGATTGGACCTTATCAGTGCGGCTTCAGACCTGGTAAATCTACCATCGACCAGATTTTCACAATGCGCCAAATCTTGGAAAAAACCCGTGAAAAGAGAATCGACACACATCACCTCTTCGTCGACTTTAAAGCCGCCTTCGACAGCACGAAAAGGAGCTGTCTTTATGCCGCTATGTCTGAATTTGGTTTCCCCGCAAAACTTATACGGCTATACAAAATGACGTTGAGCATCACCATCAGCTCAGTCAAAATTGGGAAGGACCTCTCCGAGCCGTTCGAAACTAAACGAGGTTTCAGACAGGGTGACCCCCTGTCGTGCGATTTCTTTAATTTGATGCTGGAGAAAATTATACTACCTGTAGAACTTAACCGCACTGGAACAATATATCACAAAAGCATGCAATTACTGGCATATGCTGATGACATTGATATCATCGGCCTAAACACCCGCGCTGTTAGTTCTGCTTACTCCAAACTGGTAAAAGAAGCGGTAAAGATGGGTTTGATGGTGAATGAGGACAAAACGAAGTACCTGCTGTCATCCAGCAAAGAGTCAGCGCATACGCGCCTTGGCAATCACGCTACTGTTGGCAGCCATAATTTCGAAATAGTAAAAGACTTCGTTTATTTGGGAACCAGCATCAACACTAGCAACAACATTAGCACTGAAATCCAGCGAAGAATCAATCTTGCCAATAAATGCTACTTTGGACTAGGTAGGCAGTTGAAAAGTAAAGTCCTCTCTCGGCGAACGAAAATCATACTCTACAAGTCACTTATCGTACCCGTCCTGCTATATGGGGCAGAAGCATGGACCATGACAACAGCAGATGAAGCGGCTTTGGGAGTGTTCGAGAGAAAAGTTCTTCGAAAAATTTATGGACCTCTACGCGTTGACGATGGCGAGTACCGAAGAAAATTTAATGATGAGCTGTACGAGCTATACGCAGGCATCAACATAGTCCAGCGAATTAAAACACAGCGGCTCCGCTGGCTAGGCCATGTTATTCGAATGAATGATGATGATCCGGCCAAGAAAGTGTTTCTATCGGAACCCGCCTATGGAAGCAGAGGTAGAGGGCGGCCCCCACTCCGTTGGAAGGACCAGGTGGAAAGCGATTTAAACTCCCTTGGTGTGACCAATTGGCGCCGGTTGACGGAGCGAAGGAGCGACTGGCGCGCCTTGTTGGACGGCCATAACCGTTTAGACGGTTAAGCTCCAATTAAGTAAGTAAGTAATATGACCAAAAAAAAAAACTAACTAAAAACTAAAAAAACTAAAAAAAAAAAACAATTTTTATTATTTTAAGTAAATGTTGCGTTTCATATGTAGTATGTATATTCGTACCCAATTAAAATTGAGAAACTTAAATATTTAGTTTTCTTTATCATAGTCGAGGTTTTGCGGTAGGAGTAGTAGAGATTTCACTTCTTCGGATATTTCCTCATGCTTACTAGGTAATTTCGATCTCCTCGATGAAATAAATGGGTCAGAAGTAACTAACAAATTATTTAAAATGTCCTCATTTGTGGCTTTGCGGCTAATTTTTCTTGCATGTTCTCGACGATATGCTCTAGAATCTTTATTTCTGGATTCAGCGGCTTCTTCGGACCACTTTCCGATAGGAATGGAACCAAAATGCTCTATTATTGAAGCTCCTTGTACTAAAAATTTATGTATACTTGAAGGCATTTAATACCGTTCATGTAGTTCGACGTAAACTCGAATGGTTTCTCTGGCGTACATGTTGAACTTTTGTACATTTATTGGACACCCACATGAAAGTGCCCCTAATATTATAGAGAATCTTTGAATGACATTTTCACTAACACCAGTTGTAGAGGCGGTAGTTTTAATGTCAATAAACCAGTCTGAATAGTAAAAATTATTTTAGTGAAGCCAAAATTGCTGGAAATTCGAAAAAATATCTATAAGTACACATATGCTCGTTAGGGTATGTCGATATGGAACCCGGTTACTGAAAGAGTCATAATTTTTTAAATTAGGTTTTACGAAAAAATATTATATAACAATAAATTATGCAAAAAGATCACAGAATACGAAAATGTACATTTAAAGTCCTAAGTCCCAATTTTCAATTTCGTTCCACTGTGTGGCGTGGGGCGTGTTATTGGTATTGCAGGTAAGAGCGATACCGAAAAAGGTTCAGCAGTTTTGTTTATTTTGGAAAGTTTTCAAGTGTTATTTTATACAATGCGAAATGCAGCCAATGTGCGATGTCGAATTTAATTAAATGTGGCTTTCTACTTATTTATTTGAATTTTTTTCCACATTGGTTTGAGCGCGCCAATTTTTCACTTTGTGTGTTTACAAAGTAATGTTATAGATAACACGTGGTGCTTCACTTTTGATTGCCTTCCGTCTGGAGAGGTGATCTGCGCATAACGTGATGGTATGAGTACACGAATAACACTTTAAAGCTAAGAATCCAGTAATATATTTTTGATTTCCCAGACTATCCCATTTTCTTTTACTTCCACAAAGCAAATGGAGCAATAAAAGCTCAGTACATGATATGCTTGAGCACTGTTAGCTCTATAACAGATTGAAATCTTTCTTAATAACTCCAGCTTCCGTAAGGAAAATCTAGCTCAACAAAAGCTCTACCCTCTTTCATGATAACGAACTATTAACTATTCAATAGAGTGGATTAGCTGAATCATAAACGTATGCAAACATCTCATTTTAATAATTGTCAGGTCCAGGCAGTGGAACGATGAGCATTCGTGTAGATCCAAGAATTTCAATACCGAAGTACACCAGAAACCCTTGAGGATAAGGGGTTCTACAGAACCAACGCTAAGAGGAGATTTATTCTTTATTGGATTGAGCATTCGATGCTGCTCTGAGTTTGATAGTGGCTAAAGATTAGTCCAATGAACAGGTAAACCAATCGGAAGAGCAGGGATTAAGATTGTCTTAGACAATGAATACTCTCAGTTTGCTTAGACACAACTCCAATTTCTGTCTGAACTAATGCATTCTCAAGCAGCTGGTAGAACACTGTTAGAAACAAATATCTGGATTTTTTGTTATTTTTGTTTATGTGGCAGTGTAAAACAATACTTTTTGAGTAACAATTTTGTTAAGCCGTTTGCCCCACGTTGGGCGCGAACTACGGTATTGCGAATTATTGATACATTATTTCTTAGATCAAAAATTTTGGAGGATAAGTCTGAGGTAATGACACTAGATAAAATAAAGTAAATAAATTCAAAGCGCGATGCACCTACTACGAGATATATGCCGAGCTTCTATTCAAATTCGAGTCGTGCTCCTTTTGAATTTTTCCTACAAGACCTTCATATATAACACCGAATCCGAAGGACATCCATAAGGCAGATGAGCTTACACTGCGAAGCTTTTCGTGGCAGAAATACAGTCGGAGTATTTGAAAAATCAGAACAACTTTTTTCTAGTTGAAAAAACTTGTTTCCAAATTGATGATGTTTTGCCCGGGACTTGAGCCCTGCATCATCGGTGTGGTAGGCGGAGGACTCTATCACCAGACCACAGTTTGAAAATTTTGTACACAAGAACTTAATTAATATAGGCCAGAGGTTGTCAGCTAGTGAAATAATTATGCGCGGTCAGTAGGTGAATGAAATCTGAACAAACGTATTATAGTCAAAACAAAGTATGAAAGGATATTTGATTTATTTAAAGTTAATTTTTTTTAATATCTAGATATGTATGATAAATTTATAATTAAATATTTGCTCCATTGCGGCTTACTTTTCTTATTTTTTTGGCAATTTCCTCATTGATTCTTGAATTCCTTTTGTATCGATGTTTTTAAGCTCCTTTTTGATTTTGTTATCTAAACAAGTCCTGGTTTTTGCCTAATATCCTTCCCCATAAACACTCCTATTAAAATTTGCGCAAAAATTCTTAATTTGTCTTAGCTGGGGAATGTTTGGCGCGTTGTAATTTTTAGGTACAAATTCAATTTTCCGGCTATGTACTTCCCTTATCTTGCTTTTTGCATAATGTGAATATGCAAATCAAGCCGAAACACGAACTTTCCCCTTTGTAATTGTGAAATTCTGGAATGCATTTCTCTATATAATTCTGAGCAGAACGGCTAACATACCCTTGAAAAATACGGGCTGACTTATCCCAAGCTCGCTGATTGTTAGTCACAACAAAACTTTCCCGGGAAATTTAGTGTTTTGAATATATTTCATTCTGTCGGAAGATTTTCGTTTTTTGGACTGGAAGTAATAAAAATATAGTAGCTCCCATCGTCTATAACGCATTTGTAAGTTGAAGATGTGGCAAAATATTTTTGTGAAAGTTGTCGTAACCTGCCTTAATTGTTTTTGCCTGCTTTTCTGTAGTAGCTGGTTTCGATTTTCTTTCTTTAATTTGTATCTTCATAGCTTCCAAATAATGTTTAATAGTAATCTTATCAACTTGGTATTTTCGTCCAAGCTGACGAAACGATTTTGCTTTGCGCCCCACTGTATCTGCTTCCAACTTTCCACGTACTTTACTGTCTTGTAAATGACATTTTTTGCCGGAACCTTTTTTCCAAATGTGCTTTTGTTATCTCTGAAAATCTTAATAATCTTATATAAGGATGTTTTCTTAAATCCCATGTCCCTAAAATGATGAAAAACTACATTCGCGCTTTTGTTAAGATTATTTTCACAAAATTTCCAAATTAATTCGCGGCGCTGAAACTCGTTCAAAGACATTGACTACTAATGGTGTGCTCATATAAACATTTTTACGCGAAAATGTCAAGAAGATGTCCCGTTAAATTTATGCATTGCAATTTGTTTTTAAAATATTAGGGCTACTTAGTTTTTGTGTTCACAAGTTGTGTTCGGATTTCATTCACCATACGTTATTATTATTTTCCCACGTTAAGTATTCGCCGAAAAAACAGAGTAGCAACATGGAAACAGGCTGTTGTTTATTTGCGCATTTCAAAAAACATATTTTGCAAACCAAGGCTCATCGCAGAATGTTTCGATGGAAAATGTAAGAAATGTATTTCATTCATTTTTTTTTGTTTTTGTTATTTCTGCAACATATTTAAGAATTTTTTTGAGTGTTAGCAAACATGCGTGCATACCTTGCTCGTTATTCAACGACTAAGTCTCACTAACACAGCCACATTTTCAGTTTTGGTGACCACTGGTGTAGATTTTCTTTGTTGTAGCAGTATCCCGAAGCACTTTCTGGCCTAAAGGCTGTCACTTGCTAGATACAGTCTAACCTAATTCTGCTTAAATTAAATCGAATTTAAGCTTGGTAGAGCCAATATAATAAAAAGCACAATATATAAACACAATCAAAAAACAAATCGAAATAAAAAAAAAATGTTTTGAAAATGCGATGCACGTTTTTAATTTTTTACTTTTGTTGTGTTCCAATAGTTGATTGTTTTGTTGAATTGCTGCACGCTGCTACTACAAATAAAGACGCTGTAGTGCTTCAGAAGTGTCACATGGCTCCCTTCCTACTGCTTTATTATAAAGCACAATGCCGCAGCATTATCTTGTTAGTATATTGTCCTTTTCCTTTCGCTTTGTTTTTGTAACTCCTTTCGTATCTTCACATATACGAAATTCGGCATTCGAAAAAAATTAATCTTTAATATTATTACTTTTGTTGTTTGTGTTATAAAAGTTCAGTATAAATTGTTTGCTGTCTCGTTGTTGCTGCTACTCCTTTTTTACTGCGTGACATTACAACTGCCAAATCAAGCGTTGCAAAGTCATTCCATTCGGCTTACAACTCTACCGGCAAGTATGCGGATTTCTTTTATAGTTCATTCGTTTGGTTGATTTTTGGTTGGTTCATGTATTTTTATACCTTTATATTAAGTCGCTTTAATGTTTGTCCCCTCATTTCCGTACGAATTTTTGACCCACGGAAAAGTATTTTTCGGTAACTTCCCGTTGAGCTAGTTACTTGATACTTAGAGCATAGTAAAGATCTGGGAGACATTACAACGCAAGTGAAAAAAAATCCGATAGGTGGCGCACGGATCGAGATATACAGAAAATTAATTTTAAAATGGAAATTTTGCGATCGATTTTTAACTGACTTCTCGGTGATCCAGAGACTTGAAACTTAGCACATAGCTTGCGAGTCGATGGCACTACAATTCGTGGAAAACAAAATGCCGCCAGGTGGCAGAAGAATCGAGATAAACGAAAATCCCTGAAAAAACGCAGGGAATCTTGCGATCGATTTTAAGTAACTGCCCGGTGAGCTAGAGACCTGAAACTTGGGCCGTGAGTCAGAACCCGGTGACAATGCATTTTGCAAATTTTCGCTAGGCGGCGCATGTATCAATATATTAAGAAAATTTGTTTTGATTTGGGAATTTTTCACTCCATTTTTAACTAACTTCCCGGTTACCTAGAAACTTGTAACTTAGCACATAGTTTTCGAGTCGATGGCACTACAATTCGTGGAAAGCAAAATGCCGCCTGGTGGCAGAAGAATCGATATAAACGAAAATCCCTGAAAATTACTGAAAAAACGCAGGGAATCGTGCGAGCGATTTTTAAGTAACTTCCCGGTGAGCTAGAGACCTGAAACTTGAACCGTGAGTCAGAACCCGGTGACAATGCAATATTTGATCAAAAAAATGTCGCTAGGTGGCGCATGGATCGAGATATTAAGAAAATTTATTTTGATTTGGGAATCTTTCAATCTATTTTTAACTAACTTCCCGGTGACCTAGAGACTTGAAACTTGGCACACAATTCGAGGCTTGGTGACAATACAATTTATAGAAAACAAAGTTCTGCTAGGTGGCGTGCTAATTGAGATAACTATAAATCCCTGAAAAACGAAGGGAATCCTGCGATCGATTTTTGAGTAACTTGACGGTGAGCTAGAGACTTGGACCTTGGGCCGTGGGTCAGAACCCGGTGACAATGCAACATTTGATAAAAAAAAAAATTCGCTAGGTGGCGCACGCGGATCGAGATGGTAAGAAAACAAATTTTAATTTGGGAATCTTTCAATCCATATTTAACTAATTTCCCGGTTACCTAGAGACTTGAAACTGGGCACTTAGTTAGAGGCCTGGTGACAATACAACTTATAGAAAACGCGATAGTCAAGATACCTGTAAATCCTTTAAAAACCGGGGAAAATTGCAATCGATTTTTAAGTAACTTCCTGGTGAGCTAGAGACTTGAAACTTGGGCCGTGAGTCAGAACTAAAAATTCCAAATGCCTTTTTGTAGGCAGCACTAAAAAATTGAAAATAAAAAGATGATACAAAAATTTTAAGGACTACCTTTATATAAATGGACCAAAAAATAGAAGGCAATTTTTCCTATAATACAGACATAATCTTGTTGAATTTTTACCAAAAAACTTTAACAATAGCTCTTGTAAAACAATTTTGGGATTTAAAATTATAAAGGTAAAGCGCGTGCTTAAATTTTAAATAATCAATTAGTTAATCCCAAGTACATGGTTTGCCTTAAATTGAAAGATTGCGCTCCACCTTTATAGTTTTAAATCCAAAAATTCTTTTACAAGAGCTATTGTTAAAGTTTTTTAGTCAAAATTCAACAAGATTATGTCTGTATTATAGGAAAAATTGCCTTCTATTTTTTGGTCCATTTATATAAAGATAGTCCTTAAAGTTTTTGTGATCTTTTTATTTTTTATTTTTTATTTCTTTATTATTTTCCTTACTTGCGGCCACGCCCTTGTTATCTGCGCACACTTGCATAGCCCTCGGCACGTTTGTAAGCAATCATGTTTGTAAGAAATCACTTGCGTGTTTATATCCTGGCACCGCTGTTGTCTGTGTCACCACTAAAGGCATCGACTGCTGCCAACTATAGTCACACTTTTTAATAATTCCCTTATAACTTTTTTCTTTTCTTTTTCTATTAACGCATTTTACATTTTTTTTACATCCACTTCCTGCCTTGCTACCTGGCTTTTTGATATTCTTCCTGGCTTCCTGTCTTCACCCTGAAGTAGCGTTGAGAATCCATCGAATGCATCTTCATGCAATGGTTCAGGTCAAATGTGGGACAGGAGGTAACGTGTGTGTAGTTGTAACAGCAACAACAACGCCAAAGTACTTGGATTAACAAGAAGCAAGAAATTTCAATTTATCTGAACAAAGTCAACGTTTAAGCAACGCAAAGGAAATATGGCTGATGAAGAATATTGAAAGAGCTCATAATGCGCAGATGATCACTGTCATAATAATTATCATCATTATACGTACACTTATTATTATCTTTGTATGCTTTTGATAGTCGCCGCCATCCGTTTTATTATTTATTATTCTTTTGATGTATTTGACACCGATTGCTAAGAAGACTGCGAGTCTGATTCGACTGTAGCTGTGTGATTTATGGGGCGTAAAAAACGCATTCTTAACAGAGACAGTAATCGTCATGAATTTTATAAAATAAATTCTATATTAACGTTTTTTAAATAAAAACAATATTTTCTCAGGCTAGTTTTTGCTCTGAAATGAGGATACCGACATAAAACTGGTGTAACCACAATTTATTTGCATTTCGACTCTGATGTAAATAAAGCAGGCATGCTTAACCAACGAAACGATATCATTTCGTTACGATAATCAACGTTAATAAACGAAACGAAGTCATTTCGTTTCGTTTATTAACGTTAAGATCGTCAAATTAACGAAATGATTTCGTTTCGTTTTCTGCCATATCAAAACGAAATCAAATCGTTTATGTTGATTATTAATTTCAAACTATGCTGGCAAAGCTGAATGATGGCGGAGTCATTAAAGGTGAAAGCATTATCCAAGCTGATTGCAACTTTTCTCATGAATTTTGACAGTACGAACATTTCTCAGAGTATTTTTGACATTACCACCAACGAATTACACAAACAAATTACATAGAGTTTGTGTGTGTATGTGCGCTCGTTGTTGCCACCTTACGGCTTCACCATGGCTATAGCATTGCCAGCACAATTCAAACATAAAGTATCACGTTTTCGTTAACGTTTTTAACGTTAACGAAAGCTTTTCGTTTCGGTTAAAAACGAGATACAATTTATCTTGATAATTTCTTTATCGATAATATTTCGAAGTGTTTCAACGGAAACGGTGGAAATTTTTTGATAAACGATTAGCTTAACGTTAAGGTGCATCCCTGAAATAAAGGAATAATCTCCCACTCTTTTTTAGTCTAGAAGCATACCACTTCTGCGCTGAAAGTTTTTGAGATTTATTTACTTGATCGAAGGAGTCAAAGAAAATTTATTTCTGGTCAAAAAAGAAGAAAAGAAGAAATGACAAGGTAAAGTTATTTCGATATATCCCTATATTATCATGAAAAAAGTTCCAAGGCTGTCCAAAAAAACAACTCTGAAGAGTTCCCGATATTATGGCGCACACAAACTCGAAATAGTCCGCATATAAACCTGCAATGAGTCATTAAAGGATGATATAATGGATTTTTTAAAACAAAAGGGCCCAATATTACTCTGTTATACTTTTTACTAAATGATCCTTAAATGGTCTTGAAAAAGTTTCGAAAACAATTCGACGATACTAAAAAATATCCCATTATGATCCTTCCCACATGATTACCGAAAAGCCTTGAAATGGCTCCGAAAACATTACCAAACCCGTCTTGAAATAATTGCGAAAACAATTCTAAAATTGTACGTAGATAATCCCGAAATAGCCGTATAATGGTATCGGTGTTATTATTACGAAAACAACCTTGAAACTGATCATAATCATGAAACAGTCCCGAAATAGTCCAAAAAGTCTTTAAAAGGTCACGAAAAGGTCCCTTGTCATAAGGAAATATATGAATAATCAAAAAACTATTCCGAACACAACCTCGAAACGGTCCCGAAATAATTCTGAAGTAATCTTGAAAAGGTACCAAAATGATTCAGAACATAGCTTGAACTGGCCGAAATAAACCCGCATTTATTCCAAAAATTGTAGAAAAATTATCTCGAATGGTCCATAATTTATGTCAAATAGTTCCGTCGTGAACCAGAAATAGCACCAAAATAAGTTCGCAAAAACTTGGATAATGCCTTGAAATAATCCTGAAAAAGTCCCGAAATTATCTTGTGAGTAACCCGAAAATTGGCTACTCTTCCAAAATCATTTAATCACCAAAGTGTATATGCACCATGAACCATACATAAATTGTATCTTATAAATATTATGAGTGTGAAAGTTCGGATATTTGAATCGCAATTATCAGATTTAACTAAATCATAGTTTTCATGAATCTTGGCTCACAGATAGCTAATACCCTTTAAGTATCTACTGGGAAAAGAACCCAAAAACAATTTCATAGAGATCCGGATATATTGTTCGAAATCATAATAAAATGGTCATAAATCTGTCCAGAACACAATCCGAAAAATGCTACGGCTCATTTCTTGAAAATTGTAACACCTTGAGTTATGTGACCCATAGACTAAATATTTCGGAAAACGGTTCAAGGTGGGAGAGGAAATGCATACGTTCTCTTTTACATAAATGCTAGACGATTGATCGATGATCTATGTCGCCGATATCGTGTAAACATTATTTTTCTAAGTCAAATAGATCCAGAGTTATGCCAGTTACTAGAAGCGGTTCCACTACTAAATATTTTGTGTTTCGTTTTACATATATACCCCAAATAACATCGGTAGGGGTTAAATCGACCTAGAAATATGAAATTTTATAAAATTAGTTCAAAGAGGGATTGGGAGTGGGGACCCTGGGTGCATCCCTTAAATTATTAGACCACGACTTATATTACCCACATACAAAACATTAGGGTTGGTGTCGAAATTCTGTATGTACAAAATTCTAAAAACAAAATTCTGCTTTTTAAAATTCTCCTTTTTTAAAATTCTGCTTTCTAAAATTCTGCTTTCAAAAATTCTGCTTTCAAAAATTCTGCTTGCAAAATTCTGTATTACAAAATTCTGTATTACAAAATTCTGTACACAAAATTCTGTATTAAAATATAATGTTAACAATGTTAAAGAGGTCATGTAATTATTTTGAAAAAGTGCGCCATGCACAGTAATTCTGCGTAGAACACCTTTCTGCATAGGCGGCCTTCGGCCGCGCTTATAAAAAATAACCCTAGGCTACGCCATGCCAAGTCCGGTTGTGTGGTATAACCGTGGCGGTAGCCACGTAGTATACCCTTCTGCGTAGGCGGCCTTCGGCCGCACTTTAAAAAAATAACCCTTTGCCGATCCAACACCGGCTACGCCATGCCATGATTCCGGAATTTTGACTTCCATAATTAAATATGCAGAATTTTGATAAAGCAGAATTTTAGAAAGCAGAATTTTAAAATAGCAGAAATAGCACGCTCCCAAAACATTAGACTCAACCCAAAATCTTATTGTTCTGAAGTTAATAGATTCAGCCTAATGGCGATATAGAAAATGGTTCCGGGGGAGGACAGGAGGAGAAATTATAGCGCGTCACTGCTCGCCTTCCCAAAATCGCTTTGACCTCGGGTTCTATTGCAGATTGCCGTGGTGTGATGGTAGCGTGCTCCGCCTATCACGCCGTATGCCCTGGGTTCAACTCCCGGGCAAAGCAACATCAAAATTTTAGAAATAAGATTTTTCAATTAGAAGAAAATTTTTCTAAGCGGGGTCGCCCCTCGGCAGTGTCTGGCAAGCGCTCCGATTGTATTTCTGCCATGAAAAGCTCTCAGTGAAAACTCATCTGCCTTGCAGATGCCGTTCGGAGTCGGCATAAAACATGTAGGTCCCGTCCGGCCAATTTGTAGGGAAAAATCAAGAGGAGCACGACGCAAATTGGAAGAGAAGCTCGGCCTTAGATCTCTTCGGAGGTTATCGCGCCTTACATTTATTTTTTTTTTTTATTATTGGTATAAGACTTATATATGTGGAGTTATGAAGATTTTTACCAAAGGGTTAAAGGGGAAAGAGGGTAAAAGACAATGCTAATTTTTTCAAAATTGTCTAGGACGCTATCTATATGTCCCAATTACACAAAGGGATACTTTTGCAATATCAATATGATATGTTGCATAAACTTCATGTTTGTATGTCACACTATTATCAGAAAACGTATTGTAAATTTTCTCATTGCCAGCCTTTAAAAACTCAAAGTTTAATCATCCCCCTCCGCTTTTGAGACACTTAAATCTCATGTTACTCTTCCATCTTTGATGCATTCATTTGTGTGTTTGATAACATGGTTGATTGTAATGCTAGAACTGAACGTTTCATCATTTATCATGCAAATGCTCTAGCGGAAACGGAAAAATATGAAAATATCTCTAACTTGCAACACGTGTTTGTACTTATTATGCTTTTTTTGGTTTGGCTTTCTTTTTAGAATCTTTCTTTTTTATTTGTTTGTTTTTGTGCTAACACACTCGTGTTGACATGAAGAAAGAATATTTTGTTTTTTGCCTTCTTCTGTCTTGTTTTCTGTTGCATATCTTATTTCTTTTATGGACTAATAGTTAAGGGTATAATAGATCAAGGGCGGGCTTTGAGGTACATTTGATTTATTTAGGGCTAATATCCGGTCCCTTAAATGAACCATTGTTGCATTGTTGCAGCACCTGCATAGATATTTCTATTCATCCAGGATTTTGAAATAATCAATGAAAAGCTAAGCAGTTCCCAAACGACACCTCGGCAGAGCTTTCTATCCTGTCCACGTGTCCACCTAACTCCTTCACTGAATATATGAATCATTATTTTAGAAATCGAACTACTTTTGAGATTTCATAATTTTGATTCGGCTCAAATTTTTTTTAAGTTGCTCGCACGAAATTAGCAAATACCTGCCCGAGGTCAGGTCAGAAATGAGTTAATATCTTTTGAACCACAAAATTTTCCAACTTAAAA
The DNA here is from genome assembly GCF_040869045.1 of Eurosta solidaginis. Classification (NCBI taxonomy): domain Eukaryota; kingdom Metazoa; phylum Arthropoda; class Insecta; order Diptera; family Tephritidae; genus Eurosta; species Eurosta solidaginis. The sequence goes on along the minus strand of NC_090320.1, from coordinate 3,788,616 downwards.
TTAAAAGGGGTTTCATTTTTTATTCATTATTTTGATTTTATAAAATTAAATGTTTTTTTAATGCAGTTATAAAGTAGATATTGTTACCTCAAAATAAAACAAAAAATAGTAAGATACGACGATTGGAACCAAACATATAGCATTTTGAATGTGGGCAAGTTTTCTTACACAACGAATCTGAGCACATGCAGATCTTTGAAAAAAAAAAAAAATTTTTTTGGGGAAATCCTGATATTCGTGTTGACTTAAATTGCGAAATAAATATGAGGTCTTTTAAGAAAGTGAACATTTTTTTTCTACAAATCTGTACGATTTTAAAATAATAACCCATATTCTAACTTAGTCTTAAATAGGCAATCATACAAGCATACGTTTTTCATATTGGATACTTTCCACAGTTTTCATACCATGGGGCACATTCAGGCAAGCAGGATTTTTCTATGTTATTCTCAGCACGATTACCTTCAGCTATATTTTTCGCTATTTGTGGCTACCAATACTTACCACTATTCTGGAAATGAACCGGTTCAATAAACGGGCGATTACACACCACAGAAGTACATGCCCAACTACAACAAAACAAAGAGTTAAAATGCAACTGTAAGATGTATGTGAAGACTACCTTGGCACTGAACGTCATGCTGAACATATACCCAGTAGATATTGCGGGAAAGGCGGCAGCGGCAAGGTCGTTGGTCAGGCTTCGTGATATGGGATATGGACTTTCTGACCGCGGACATTCTAGCCTTCTTACCAGTTTCGACTTTATCCCGTACAGAACGGACTATTGTATGCCGATAACTGCTCCCTATACAACCTTCACCCCAGTCATTCCAGAGAGAGAGGAGTGGGGAAGAGCAATTATCTGGGGCATGGGACCGGTTAACTTGTTCACGGATGGGTCGAAGTTGGATGGAAAGGTTGGTGCGGGGTCTTTTGTCAAGAGCTTAATTTAAGCCGCAAGTTTAAGTTGGCTGATCACTGCAGTGTATTCCAAGCGGAAGTTGCTGCGATTAAGGATGCGGTGGATGGAATGCTATCCAGTGCTACTACGGTTAGGGAATTTAACATCTACTCTGATAGCCAAGCGGCTATCAAAGTCTTGAGCTCAACTACAGTGCGATCGAGGGTGGTCTGGGAGTGCCTGACCTCGCTTGCGATTGCATCGAATTATTTTACAATTAAGATTATCTGGGTCCCGGGCTATAGTGATATCCCGGGTAACTGTCAAGCGGATCGCTTAGCCCGCATCGGAACAACTGAACCGGATGAAGATGACTGTAGGGATTTCGGAGTCCCGCTGGCCACCTGTGGATTGCTCCTCCATAGCTGGGCCTCGAGTCAGCTCAGCAAACGTTGGGCGGACACCACGACTTGCAGGGTAGCAAGATTTTTCTGGCCGAAAGTGGATGGCAGGAGGTCTGCTGAAATAATTGGGTTCACTAAGGCTCACCTATCAATGGTAATTAGGGTTTTGACAGGGCACTGTCCCATGGGTATCCATGCGGTACGTCTCAATATACTGGAAACTCCATCCTGCTGCAGCTGTATGGAGGATGATGAGGAGGAATCACCAAATCACTTTATGCTTGATTGCCCAGCTTTTGACAGAACTAGGAGAAAGTACTTCGGTCGCGACTCACTTGGATCTCCCGAGGATTTATCCTAATGTGAGATCGGTATCATTCGGAGCTTTATCGTTGCTACCCAACGATTCTCTAAGTAGCTAGATCTAAGTCACCGTTATTTTTGGTGTATGTGGTATCACAACGGACCTTCGTGTTGTCCAAGTGAGCTATCCTTATCAGGGCAGTTACCACCTAACCTATCCTATGTGAAGACAAGTGTATGTTTCTCTCTAAAAACTCAGATTTTATTTTGTTGCACCAGCTGCAACTGTCGAAACTGATTGTTTATAAGTTAGGCAAGTAGTGCGAACGGCGATTGACGTCTGCATTAGCATGTACTGTTGGTGTCAACTTATAATGACCGCTGTGACACTATAAAGTTGCGGTACGCTGCCCAACGCTACGCTGTTTTCTTTTGCGGTCTAGCAACCACAATGGCGAATGCTGAACACAAATTGCCAGCAGGTCATATTATGTGACGCGCCAAAGGACGAAAATAAATAGGCGGTCAATGTGTGGATACAGTGGTAAGATTAGGTACATTTTTTGAGAAATTTTTTGTAAAATTCTTTTTTCAACTGAGGTTTTCTAAAAAAAAGCTTAATTGAAAGGAGTAAACAAAATTTTAAAAAGTACTTCTTTAAAAGAGTTTTTGCTTTGAAAAATTTTCGTTGTCAACTTTTAAGTGTTTCAGTGTTATATACAAATTTCCCATATATTGGTCATTTTAGCATTATTTGAACTCACTATATGACAAACATATTTACTTGTTTCATTTACTGTTCTCAGGGACTTAGTTTGTTGACTTTGTTGGTCAGTCAATCTAACCAAATAACCGTAAGTTTGTACTACGTTGTGAGTCACTGATTCTGTGTATCATTGAAGTACATGTCACAATATTGGGAATTAATATTTGCTACTTTGTTGAATGCAAGGATAAATTGTTAAAATGGAATTTATGATGTTAGCAATGTTGACGAAGAAGGAAATAAAATTATACACAAAACATATTTTCACACACACTTCCTCTAATATGAATTGTAATTTTCTACATTGAACAGGAAACTAGAAAAATATTTCATTTGAAAAATATGACATGTTGGAACAACTTGTCCTCATTCCGATATGATAAGTGTCGTATATTGTAGAGGAAGAGGTACAGTGAATTGCACTATTTGCGACACAACGCAGAACTAGAGCATTAAGAGACGGTACTAATTCTAATTGTGTGTTCCTGACAGTTCTTGCAGCAGAAGCAGAACACAACTGAAATTGAAAATATTTAAAATATTTAGGCTATTGTTCTTGCTAATCGAATATTCCAATAATCGGTTAATCGATTAGCATAAGCGATTTTAGAAAATAAGAGATTCAATGAGTCAATGGTGGCCAGTAGAGGATATCCTTACGTGCTGAGCGGTACACCCAAACCTAATAGTGTTTTCTTTTCTGAAATAAATTGTTGCCTAAGTAAATGGTAAAGCCTTAATAGAGTTACTCTTTTACCCCAGAAAATTTTCAACATTTACAGTGCATGCAAAGAACATAAATGGCTAACCCGTGTATTAGCTGAATTTTCACAAACGCCCTGTCGACGATAATAAAAATTCATTAGCAATTATTTCCTTCATTTCAATTTTCTTCGCTAAAAATTTGTGAAGTTACGAAAATAAATTGTCACGATCAGCTGGTTTTGCAGAGTTGCACTGCCGCACCGCTATTTTATGCAGAGTAAAAGTGTAACGCTTTTGCGGTCCGAGCAGGCAACCATTTTCACACAAGAATGAAATACCCCGTAAAGGAGTTACCTGCTTTTTAGAATAGAACAAAATATATTTACAACCCTTACGCGGCGTACAAAATGCGTAACACTTTTGTCAGAAAATAAAATGCCATAAGTTGAAAAATCTTTTCGTTTTTTTGACAAGCTTGTTACTCGGTCTTATAAAAAAATCAGGACCTCTAAAACTGACTAATGAATAAAGTTTGTCACAGGATAGTTGCAGATTACAAAATTGCAATCTTTGGTGAGTAAGATCGGTTTCGCTTAGTCTAGAATATAGTGTACTTTAAGTGTACTTTAAGTAAATTGATTTGAGCTTGGTTTGTAGAGAATAAAATAGCCGGCAATTGCGTTTATAAACCCCTTATTAAACTGAGCTCTTACCAATCTATCTTTCGAACAGCCTGCCATCTGGAAGGAAGCTCTATTTATAGTATATCGTAAATTTATAGTTTTCTCAACATTAAATAAAACGTGCCTTAACAATGTCTTGCAATCAAATCTTTCCTTTTAGAATTAATTTAATAAATAACATATATGAAAACAAGAGAGAAAACAAGTAAGGAATACTAATTTCGGGTGTAACCGAACATTACATACTCAGCTGAGAGCTTTGGAGGTAAAATAAGGGAAAATCACCATTTAGCAAAATAAACCTGGGGTAACCCTGGAATGTGTTTGTATGACATGGGTTTCAAATGGAAGGTATTAAAGAGTATTTTAAAAGGGAGTGCGCCTTAGTTCTATAGGTGGACGCCATTTCGGGATATCACCATAAAGGTGGACCAGGGGTGACTCTAGAATGTATTTGTACGATATGGGTATCAAAAGAAAGGTATTAATGGTTATTTAAATGTAGTGGGCCTTAGTTCTATAGGTGGACGCCTTTTCGAGATATCGCAATAAGGGTAGACCAGAAGTAGCTCTAGAATGTGTTTGTGTAATATGGGTATCAAATTAAGGGTATTAATGAGGGTTTTAAAAGGGAGTGGCCCTTAGTTGTATATCTGAAGGCGTTTTCGAGATATCGACCAAAATGTGGATCAGGGTAACGCAGGACATCATCTGTCGGGTACCGCTAATTTAGTTATATATGTCACACCACGAACAGTATTCCTGCCAAGATTCCAAGGGCTTTTGGTTTCATCCTGCAGCACTTTTCATTTTCTTCTACTTAATATGGTAGGTGTCACACCCATTTTACAAAGTTTTTTCTAAAGTTATATTTTGCGTCAATAAATCAATCCAATTACCTTATTTCATCTCATTTTTCATATTTGGTACAGAATTATGGCATTTTTTTATTTTTCGTAATTTTCGATATCGAAAAAGTGGGCGTGATCATAGTCGGATTTCGGCTAGTTTTTATACCAAGATAAAGTGAGTTCAGATAAGTACGTGAACTAAGTGTAGTAAAGATATATCGATATTTGCTGAAGTTATCGGGTTAACGGCCGAGCGGAAGGACAGACGGTCGACTGTATATAAAAAATGGGCGTGGCTGCAACCGATTTCTCCCATTTTCACAGAAAACAGTTATCGTCATAGAATCTATGCACCTACCAAATTTCACAAGGATTGTTTTGTTCGATTTATGGCCTTAAAAGTATTCTAGACGAATTAAGTGTAAAAGAGTGGAGCCACACCCATTTTGAAATTTCCTTTTATTTTTGTATTTTGTTGCACCATATCATTACTGGAGTAATGACATAATTTACTTATATACTGTAAAGATATTACATTTTTTGTTAAAATTTGTCTTAAAAAACATTTTTTTTTTTAAGTGGGCGTGTTCGTCATCCGATTTTGCTAATTTTTATTTAGCACACATGTAGTAATAGGAGTAACGTGCCTGCCAAATTTCATCATGATATCTTCAACGACTGCCAAATTACAGCTTGCAAAACTTTTAAATTACCTTTATTTCAAAGTGGGCGGTGCCACGTCCATTGTCAAAAATTGTACTATTTTTCTTCGCTTTATCCGTCTTTGGTAATGAATTGTCGCACTTTTTCGGTTTTTCGAAATTTTCGATATCGAAAAAGTGGGCGTGGTTGTAGTCCGATTTCGTCCATTTTAAATAGCGATCTGTGATGAGCGCCCAGGAACCTACATACCAAATTTCATCAAGATGCCTCAAAATTTACTCAAGTTATCGTGTTTAAGGACGGACATGGCTAAATGAATTTCTTTTTTCGCCCAGATCATTTTGATATATAGAAGTCTATATCTATCTCGATTAGCTTATGCCGTTACGGATTACCGTTATGCGAACAAAGTTAATATACCCTGTGAGCTCTGCTCAGCTGAGTATAACAAGCAGCAAATGCAACGAAATGAAAAAATTTAAGTAGCTGTGACACTGAGCTAAGTTTTTGCTTACCAAATACGATTATTTTGCTTCCATTTTATTTGAGATAATTAAAAAGACATTTCCCACAATTTGCAAAAGAACGGAAATGAAGCTGAGTGATGGAAACCAACAACAGCAACAGCTGTTACAACTGAAAATAGCGCGCCAAATAGTTTTGCTGCTAAATGGCCTGCGTCAAACAATTTTTTTGCACAAAAGCAAAGACGTAAAGAAATACAGCGATACAAAGAAAGTATACAAAAATAAATCTTAATAAAAAGCGATGAAAATGTGCAAAATAGCTGCGTTATATATGAACGATTTTTTGTAAGCCGCTGATACGTCTGAACCGGCTACACAAGTTGCAGGCTTTGTACCGCATTGCTTTTCTAGGATAAATTAGATCTTGTAGTATATATTTTGTTGTATGAAAGTGTGAGTGATGTTGTAGTGTGTTAGTTAGCTACGTTTTTGTATTTGTCAACACAGTTTCGCTGTTGACGTTGATTGCAGAAGCAACATCGTTTGGCGTCAAGCCAATAAATTAGCACAAGCAACGGCAAAAAAGTCTTGACGACTCTTTTACTTGAGTCATACATAAATGTGCAGTTTATTTGGCTAAAAGTGTTAAGCAGCATGTTTACATGAGCCGATATCACAATAACGCCTGCAAGTATGCTACGTAGTTTATATTCCGGCAAATTCAATTATGTTGCTTGAGCTTTTGTGTTGCATGTGTGTGAGTTTCTATTATACACATATAAAATATTTTGCAAGTAAACCAATTAGTTTTAACCGAACTCAGTAACAAGTATGAATCTTTTCTTTTTCTTTCAAATCAGATATTTAAACTCTTTAAGAGATGGCGAGTTACACAGCTGCTTAAAATTATGCAAAACAAGTAAGGACGGGACGGGCTATGCCGAAGACTTCATACCTTTCATGAATGGGGTTGAACAATAATCTTATCCCGTTCGTAATCTCCGAATAATTGGATGTATAAGATAAGAAATATCTAGTGAACAGATCTACATACCTAAACGATTTTTAAGATAAATATAAAATAAAAAATAGGTAGGTACTTTGTGTGAGGATGCAAAGTTTCAGGTTTTTTGTGGTCTGCGTGTAAAACTAAGACTACGAATCACGTATTTCAACAATATATGTCGTAAACGTAACTATTTGATGAAATGTTATGAATTTTGAAGCTTCTAGCCGTAAAAAAGGGGCAAAATGACAGTTTATATGAAGTATATATATAAACCACCGATCTCTATGATTTGGTGAAATTTGAAGCTTCTAGCTGTTAAAACGGGGCAGAAATTGCGCAAAGTTTCTTATCTGAACAATCGGTTGTATGAGATATATACTATATATACCACCAGTCTCAATGATTTTTTCAGACATCAATATATGCTATAGGCGTAAGCATTTGGTGAAATTTGAAGCTTCTAGCTGTTAAAATGGGGTAGAAATTGCGAAAAGTTTCTTATCTGAACAATCGGTTGTATGAGATATATACTATATATATCACCGATCTCTATGATTTTTTCAGACAACAATATATGATATATACGTAAGCATTCGTTGAAATTTGAAGCCTCTAGTTCTTAAAATAGTGCAGTAATTACGAAAAGTTTCTTATCTGAACATTCGGTTGTATGAGATATATACTATGTATACCACCGATCTCAATGATTTTTTCAGACAACAATATATGCTATATACGTAAGCATTTGGTGAAATTTGAAGCTTCTAGGTGTTAAAACGGGGCAGAAATTGCGCAAAGTTTCTTATCTGAACAATGGGTTGTATGAGATATATACTATGTATACCACCGATCTCAATGATTTTTTCAGACATCAATATATGTTATACATGTAAGCATTTGGTGAAATTTGAAGCTTATAGCTGTTAAAATGGGGTAGAAATTGCGAAAAGTTTCTTATCTGAACAATCGGTTGTATGAGATATATACTATATATATCACCGATCTCTATGATTTTTTCAGACAACAATATATGCTATATACGTAAGCATTCGTTAAAATTTGAAGCCTCTAGCTCTTAAAATAGTGCAGTAATTACGAAAAGTTTCTTATCTGAACATTCGGTTGTGGGGGATATATACTATATATATGACCGATCTCATAAATTTTTTCAGGCAACAATATGTGCAATATACGAAAGTATATAGTGAAGTTTGAAGCTTCAATCTGTTAAATTGAGTAAGATATTACAAAAATCCTCTTTTTCTGAAAAATCGGTTGTATGGAGGATATATGCTATAGTGGTCCGATCCGGCCGGTTCCGACAAATGTCTAATCGGACACCCAAATACACCCGCTCACCAAATTTTATTAAGATATCTCAAAAATTGAGGGACTAGTTTGCATACAAACAGACAGACGGACATGGCTAAATCAACTCAGCTCTTCAACCTGATTATTTCGGTATACTTAATGGTGGGTTTATCTATTTTCCTTTAAGGACTTACAATTTTGGGTTTCGTGACGAAATTAAAATACCACTTCATTTTCATTAAAGGTATAAAAAGATAACATTATAAAGAAAAGATATGCTAAATAATTCAATAGTCATGGTTATATGGTGTGCAAGTGATTGGTGGGCATTCGAAAGTTCCTCGTAGAGTTAGCTACCTGAAATCATGCTCACGTCTTAAAAATACCGAATAATAATTAAAAACTAGATTATATTGCCATCTTCGTGGGCAAATATGCTCCAAAATTAAGAAATATTAGGAGTTCTGATAGAATTAAGCGGAATGAAATGGTTGAATCAGCACGCCAAGTAAACTAGAGATATTATTAGTAAACAAGTTAATTACACACTAAGAAAGTCAATTTTATGATGATTGAGTACTTGACAGTATTTTATGGGAACAGTTGTCTCGATTCCCATATGGATTTTTAGAAATGAAACTAAACTTTTTTATAACTAACTTGTGATTAGATGTACACATATCCTATGGACATTTTGAAAGCCATACAGATGGGACAACAGTTATTATATTTGAGCTAATGAATCCCAATCAACAGCTTGTAAGAAACCAATGGAACATGTTTTCCCTGGACATCTATTTCAATGGAACTATTTTCAAAGGACATTAGATTTTCTTCAAAGTGTTGTTTGCTTTTATCATCCGATTTTGAATACGGGATAAGAGATGAGTGCCAAGGAGCCCACATACCAACTTTTAATAAGATATCCAAAAATTTCGACAATTGATCGCGTTTACATATGAACAATCATGACCTAATGAGCTTCTTTTTTCACACTGATCATTTTGACATGTTGAAGTCTAAACTTAACATGATTAGCTTATGTCGTTACAAGCTACTGTTACATAGACAAAATTTATATAATCTGTGCGCTTTGCTTTGAATAGTTTTGACATTTGGTATTTTCCATGCATGTGGGGGAACATTTTGGGTAAAAAATTCTTTCAGGCTTACGTTACAAAAAGATATTCCAACGAGTCGCCTAGGAATTCAAGATTCGAAAAGTTTCACAGCTTTACACATCTAGACTTCAATTTAGCTTTCGATAACGTAAAGGCACTGTTGTCCCGTTCACTTACGGATATACCCCACCCTTTAGAGTCTGGCATGGTGAAGGTGTCCCCAGTAGATATCTTAGAATCTTCAAATAATTTTATCTTTATTATTCATTCCATTTTAACGTATATTCTTCATTTCTGATTGATTATCTTAAAATTTGCACTGAGCTCAGCAGCTGATGACCGTCCGAATCAATCAAATGAAACGCAGTTTAAATCACTTTTAGAGGCTATTATTTATATAGAATGTTTTGAAATGTCATTAACTTAACTGAAGCAAAAATGATAGAAATCCACGGCCCAGTTTTCTGAGGGGCCCCGATTTAGAGGAACTATGACATTTTTTTTAATTCAGGAGAGTCTTTAGTTGTGTACAGGGTAATTTTCATACTCCTGGGTGACTAGGGTCTCGAGATATAGGCCAAAACATGGGCCAGTGAATGCCTAGACAGTGTTTATACAATATGGATATCAAATGAAAGCTGTTGATAAGTGCTTTAGTCCAGAGACGGACTCGGACTGGGATTAGGACTACTAGGACTGGGACTGAGACTCGGTGTGGGACTGGGACTGGGACTGGAATAAAATACATACCACCCTCTGGGACAGGCAATAAGCGATGCAGAAGAATGAGAAGAAATTGAGAGAAGAGAAAAGAGAGAAGGAGAAGGAAATTGAGAAGAGATGAGACGAAGATGGAGATAGGTGAAGCGAAAAAGACGGAGGGAGGAGTGAATAAAAGGATTAGGAAAAAGTGAAGAGGGGGGAGGGCAGATTCAGACGGAAAAGCTTATTAAAATGTATGCAGATAGACCAAATTTAGGGCAGGACGTCTGCCGGGTCTTGTAGTATATTTAATAGAACATTAGTTTGTCTAATATCATGAAATGTCTTTATTTCGAATAGCAGGTCACAGGTTAAACATGTTGCGAATGAGTTTAATTTGTTTACAATTTTTAATAGGACTATAAATATTTTGTTAAAAATTTAAAATAGCTCAAATTTAATCAAGGCATTTGAACTAAGTTTAAAGTTTATCAAAAAGTGTAATTAAATTGTCGGTCGAGCTCACTATTATTTTTCCAAAATACCTGTTGCATATGACATATGCGCTGCCATCGGTTTAAACGACTGATTTCAACACCGGTTACGTCTGGTTCAATTAGGCTCGTAAATGGAGCGCCTATGAGGAAATGAGTTGGCGTGAGCACGTTCAAAACTTCTGGATTTTCTGAAATGGGACAAAGTGGACGAGAATTAATTATCGCTCCGATTTCACACACAAGGGTTCGGAGCTCTTCAAATGTTAAAATTGATAAACCAACGGTACGTAGAAAGTGGAATTTCGCTGACTTAACCGCAGCCTCCCATAATCCGCCGAAATGCGGAGATCGAGGTGGAATAAATTTCCAAGCGATGCCTTCTGAGATGCATTGATTCATTATTTCTGTCTTATGTGAATTGCTTGAAAACAGTTGTCTTAATTCTTGCAGCTCGTTTTTGGCACCAACAAAGTTCGTTGCATTATCTGACCAAATGGTGTGTGGTTTGCCTCTTGTGCAAATGAAGCGTTTGAGGGCTGGCAGAAATGATGACGTGGTAAGATCTGGAACAAGCTCTAAGTGGCAAGCCTTCGTGCTAAAACAAATGAAAATGCATATGTAGCATTTTATCGGTGCCCTTGTCCAAACTTCCGATTTGTAATAGAATGGCCCACAATAGTCGACGCCAGTTGTGAAAAATGTTCGGTTTGCTTGCAGTCGGTCGGATGGTAGGTTGCCCATAATATGCTCATAGACTTTGGGTTTCAAACGGAAACAACGAATTAATTTGTTTATGACGCTGGGCATAGCCTTTCGACCGCCAATTGGCCAATACTGCTGTCGAATCGAAGCTAGTACGCTTTGAGGGCCTGCATGTAGATATTTTTTGTGAAAATATTCGATCATTGCGTTTGTTACTGGGTGATTCTTTGGCATCAAAATTGGGTGTTTTGCTTCAAAATTTAATGATGAGTTTTGCAAACGCCCACCAACACGAAGAAGCCCAAATGCATCAACGAATGGATTTAATGACTTGAGCTTGCTTGATGAATTGAGTTCCTCATTGGATCGTAGCGCCTTGATCTCAGCTGCAAAATGAATTTGTTGAATGTTACGAATGAGCATGTACGTACCCATTTTGATATTTAGCGGAGTCAGTGGTTGATTATCAAGGGGAATATTCCGCGGTCGGGTAAAGTAGAAGTAAACGTATGCAAATATACGCTGCAATTTATCAAAGGAGTTGTGGTACTTGCAGTCGAGTGCTGCGCCGTCGTTCAGGCAAATCGGTTAGAAAAACCATGTTGTTTGGCCAAAACGAACTCTCTCTTGTAAGAAATGTTGGACCACTGCTCCACAGTTTAGATGCCATTAGTTCATTGGGGGTGCATCCCCTTGAAAGTATGTCTGCCGGATTTAAAGAAGTAAGCACGTGATGCCAAGTCATACCTTCTGTTAAAGCTTGTATCTGGCTTACTCTATTCGATACAAAAACGTTAAAATTTTACGGTTGCTCTCGCAGCCAGGATAGAGTAACCATTGAATCTGACCAGCAATGAACCCTATGAGGATGTGGAAAATCTTGCGATATGGGTACCACGAGTTCCGCAAGCAATAAGGCTGCACACAATTCTAACTTGGGAACAGTTATGCTCTTTAGGGGTGAGACTCTCGACTTTGCACAAACCAAGTAAAATTTCAAAACACCATCACATTTTGAACGAATATAAACGCAGACACCAAACGCTGCTAAGCTCGCGTCACAGAATGCGTGAATCTCCCAAGTTGAATAAGAAGTTACATAACGAGGAAATTTAATGCTGCTGACTAGGGCGAATTTTGCTTGAAAATCAGTCCAAGAAGTTTGCAATGATTGGGGCAAGGCTTCGTCCCAATGTAACTTTGCTTTCCAAAGGGTTTGCATAAAAATTTTTGCCTTTGTAATGACTGGCGAAACTAAACCAAGCGGATCATAAAATTTAGCAATATACGAAAGTATTGCGCGTTTCGTAGTGCGTGAGCTGCATATTATAGGCGAAAAGGAGAATAAGAAATAGTCTGTCTTTGGATCACAGACAAGGCCAAGGGTTTTTGCAATATAACTTCCATCATGGAACTTGAGTAGGCTTTAACACTCTGAGTCATTTACATCATGCAGTGTACCAGCTTCGTTTGAACACCATTTACGAATATTGAATCCTCCGCGTTGAAGTAAACCCTTTACTTGATGCCTTATTTCAATTACTTCTTGTATGGTATTTCCACCTGATAAAAGATCATCAACATAAAAATCTCTTCTAAGTATTTTCGCACCTAATGGATATGACTCTTCTTCATCATTAGAAAGTTGATGCATAGCGCGTATTGCTAAAAAGGCAGCAGATTTTGTACCATAAGTGACAGTGTCTAACTTATATATCTGCAGTTCATCGAGTGGATGCTCGCGCCAAAAAATACTTTGAAGATATTCGTCCGGAGCTGTCACTCGTACACATCGGTACATTTTACAAATATCTCCACTCAAAGCGAATTTACGAAAACGAAATTGTAAAAGGGTTTTGAAAAGTGTCGCCTGAATAGTTGGGCCAGCTAACAGTAAATCATTAAGAGAATAGCCTGTGGTTGTTTTTGTAGAACCATCGAATACGACGCGAAGTTTTGTCGTAGTGCTGCTTAGCTTCTGCACGCAATGATGTGGAAGAAAAAATGTTGGTGTTGTTGTTGTAAGCGACTTTGCTAGCGACATATGGTTTAACGATGCATACTCATTCATAAAGGAATTATACTGAATTCTCAAGTCATGATTTTTTTCCAATTTTTTTTTTAAGTTTTTGAATCTGTAGAGAGCACGATTGTAGGAATCGCCAAGAGCATTAGGTTTGTTTTTGCTGGCAAACGTACTGAATACTCTCCAGATTCTAAACGAGAAAAGTTGTCCTTGAAATGGCGCTCACACCACTCATCATCTTCATCTGGTAGGGCAGCGGAATCGAATCGATTCTCTATTTCCCAGAATCGTTTCACAATGTCATTCAAAGAGTTGTTGGGTTGTTGTTCTTCAGCTATGTTTTTGCTGCAAGCAGCTAGAGTTGCTGATTTTTTATTGACATATGAAACACAACCAGAGACAACCCAACCCAATCGAGTTTTTTGGAGTATTGTTAAGTCCGACTTACCAATGTGGTACGCCATCTTGCTACCCCACGTGCTGCTATACCTTGGAGGTCGCCTCCTCCATATGGTGGCCATGTCTTACTTAGGATTTTTTTAATGAGGCGGTCTTATTCGCCAAACTCCCCTTTAAAAAAGTTTTAATATTTTAGTTTTTCACAATTACTTTTTATTAAATTATAAACTGAATCACATTCACGTTCGGCGTATGTGCTTTTTGTTCAATCTCAAATTTTTGTGTGTTTCGTGCCGCTCGTCAAAAATGTCTATCTTTATATCATTTCTTATTGCGTGACGTGGGCTGTAGCTCTATTTGACAGGCGCGGGCAGTTGGCAACGCGCATGTTAAACATAGCTGAAGCCACACGCACATAAACTACGTTATGACTGATGGTTATTTTCCTTATATCACCCTTTTTGGGGAAAAGAAGAATTGACAAAGTGATAAATTTTGTCACATTCTTCTTTGGCCAAAACTTATAAAAATTGTTGCGAACAAACGAATATATATTTATATTAGGGTGTACCTCCCCTTTTTAATTCTTTGGTTCGGAACCATTTTTATTCATAATTGAAAAAAAAATTTATACATTGAATATTTAAATTTTAGTTACATTTTTATGGTTCATTGTAAATTAAATAAAAGGTATAAATAATAATAATGTTTTAATTTACGGCAAAATATGTTGAATGTTTCTTTTCTAAATAGTTACATTGTAATGTATATTAGATTTGTTAAAGTTTTACATTTATAGTCTTTGCTGTTTTGAAATATTTTTTGAATATACAAAATTCGTATTTTCTCTTTTTGTTTTTTTGGTTTAACAGTTTTTAAGCCTTCATGGCTGCTTAAGTGCTAGTAAATAAATTTCGGATTTGCTTTTTAATCAAATTTAAAGTTTAGTGAGAGTATTAAAGTAATGTTAATTTACTTTACTAAGGCGGTTTTTATGTACCACTTTTTCTTTGTTTTTGACTTCATCGAAAATAGTTACATTGCGTTCGTTAATTTTGGTTATTGTAAACGGACCTTAATAAATATTTTCGTGCTTATGATGCGGTTCTTTTTGTAAAAGCACTCTATCTCCGATTTTTATAATTAAAGGTCGTGCCGTTTTATCGTACAGATTTTTACTTTGTAATTTATTTTTATTAATATTTTCTGCCATTTTGTGCGTTTTCTGCATCCTAAACTTAACTTCTTTGGCATAGTTTTCGACTTTATAGATCGGGTCAATTTTTTCTTTTGTCAATTCATTAGGCAAAGTTGCCTTTTTTCCAAAAACTAACTCGTAAGGCGAAAATTTACTGTCGAAAACTGTGCTACTCGTAGTGTTGTGTAGGAAGATAAAATATTTTAAATAAACATCCCAATCAGAAAAAGTGTCTTTTAGATATGCACGTAAGTATTCATTAAACACTCTATGATTACGTTCAATCGTGCCAACAGTTTCATGATGGTATGCAGTTGAAAAATTATGGTTAATGTTTAGAAGCTTTGTTAATTCTTCGAATAATTCATTTTTAAATTCAGTACCTAAATCTGATTTTATGGCATTCATTGTGCCGTAAGTTAAAATGAATCCTTCAAAAATAGCTGAAGCGATTGTTTTTGCCGATTTGTCTGGTACAGCGACTGTTACCAGATATTTAGTCATGTCGCAAATCATGGTAAGTGCGAACTTGTTACCATATTTGGACTCAGGTAGGGGTCCTATTGTGTCAATTACTAATATATCAAATGGTTTACAAGGAGTTGGTGTTAAAACAAGTTTTTCTTTTGTTTTAGGTTTAACGTTGTTTAAGAGACAATCCTTACAATTTTTGATATATTTCGATATATCACGAGTCATGTTCTTCCAATAAAATTTTTTCGCAATTTTGCGTATAGTCTTTTCATTCCGCAATGTCCACCGGAAATGGGATCATTATGGTAAATTTTCATAAGTTTTAATTTTGTATCTTGGTCTGTTACTGTCTCCACTGGATCTGTTAGTATAATTTCTAAAGGTTTTAACATTTTATTTCCAATATTTTTGAAATTCGTAATAGTATAATGTTCGAACATAATATCGTTTTTAGGCCATTCAATCTTCTTAATTTTGCGTTTGCCGGCTTCTGATTCAAGCCTCGAAAGTAATTTCTCTAAAGTCATTATTTCGTTAACAAGCTCAAAACTAAGTAACTCGAGTTTCTTATGTTTAATATCCGCAAAGATTCTTAAATTTGTTGTTTTATTATTTTTATCGTACGTAATTGCAGATCTTATTCGTGGGACTTTTTTCGAAAAATTGAATGAAAATTTGTCGTAGACATGTAAAGTAAGTTGTTTTTCGTCGTTTTTGTATGTTTTCCTATGTAAATTTTTGTCGATTGCCTTTTTCGTCATGGCTCTTGTCTGTACTGCCAAAATTTGTTTACTAGCTTCTTTAACCTCATTGATTGTTATAAGCGATAGTGCATCAGCACACACGTTTGATTTACCTTTTATATATACAATAGTGAAGTTGTATTCAGATAGTTCCAGTCTTATTCTTGAAAGTTTTGAAGATGGGTCTTTCATGTTGAATAAGTATACTAGAGGTCTATGGTCTGATTTTACAATGAAATGGGTACCATACACATATGGTCGAAATTGCTTGATTGCAAAGTAAATAGCTAAAAGCTCTAATTCTATAATGGGCTTTTTCTGTTCAGCTTTATTAAATGCTTTAGAAGCGAAACAAATTGGTAAATCACTACCTTGTTGTTCTTGACTCAAAATAGCGCCACATCCAGTTGTGGAAGCATCAACTGTAATAATGAATTGTTTAGTAAAATCTGGATATTGAAGTAATTTTGGTGAAAGTAACACTGCTTTCAAAGATAAAAATGCTCTTTCGCACTCAACATCCCATACAAATTCAACTCTTTTTCTGCTTAATCGGTTCAGAGGCGCTGCCAGAGACGCAAAGTTAGGTATAAACCGTCTGTAATAGTTTGCAAACGCGACAAATCGTCGTACCGCATCTTTGTCAGTCGGTTTTGTATACTTTTTAATTGCGTTTATCTTAGAGTCGTCTGGCAACAAACCTTTGACTGAGCATTTATGACCTAAAAATGTAACTTCTGGTCGTAAAAAGTTGCATTTATTTGGGTTAAGTTTGAGATTAAAAGATCTACCAGTATCGAAGACTTTTGAAAGATTTTTAATGTGGTGTGCTTTGCTACACCCTATTACGATAATATCGCCGACGTACAAAAATGCGACATTGGGTGGTATACCCGAAAAAGCTATTGTCATCATTCGTGAAAACGAATTTGGTGCTATATTTAAGCCGAATGAAAGCACTTTCCATCTAAATGCGCCACGGTCAGTGCTGAAAGACGTAATGTCACGAGAATCAGGATGCAAAGGGATTTGATGAAATCGTGAAAAAAGATCTAATGTGGAAAAATATTTTGCTCTACCGAGATTGTCTAAAATATCGTCAACTCTAGCTAGTGGGAATTTATCAGCAATGAGTTTTTTGTTTACTGCGCGAAAATCTACGCACATACGATATGCTTTTTGACCATTAGTATCTTTCTTTGGGACTACAATCAAAGGACTATTGTAATTCGAATAACTGGGTTCAATCAAATCATTGTCTAATAATTTATTTACTTGGCGATTTATTTCTTCGCGTTGAGAGTATGGCAATCTATAGTTTTTAACATATACCGGATCGTTGTCTGTCAATCTTAGCTTTTGCTCGTAAAAGTTATTTAAAGTCATTTTGTCCGTGTCAAGAGCGAAAATGTCAGCATAATCTATGCAAAGGTCAATTAATTTACTATGAGCATGTTGAGGTATTTGATTTTTTAAAATCGAAATTAGTTTTTTGGTACGTTTGTCTTCTGTTTCTGTTTTGTTAATTGTATAAACATTGTAGTTTGAGAGTTTTTCTGTCCGAATACTTTATCTTTTCACATACTTTATATCATCTGTTGTATTTATGACTTTAATAATTGGGTTACTGGAATTAACAATGCACCTAGCTGTGAAAACACCTTTTTCGATTTCCTGCGAGTCCACGAAAAGTGGTTCGGGTGAATTTCCTAAATCAAAAAGTCTGAATATTTCGCATCTTGGTGGAATGATGCAACTGTCGCTTTCTGTTTCGTGTAGGATTGGTATCGCGACTTTTTCATTACCTACCCAAAAGGAAATACTATTTCTTTCATAATTAATAATGCATTTGTTAATTTTCAGAAAATCTTTACCCAGTATGCCATCGGATGGAATATTAAAGTCTTCATTTACTACGTGTAAAGTATGTTTAATAGAAAAGTTTGAAAAATTTAAATTTGCGGTAATTTTACCTAAAGTGGAAACTGAATTAGAAGTGACACCGGTTATGTTAATAATGTCGTTCGTCTTTAAGGAAATATTTCTGTCTAGACATGATATTTTTATTAAGGAAATGTCCGCTTGAGTGTCTACTAAGAAAGAACAAAATTTTTGTGACTCGTTTAGTTGTAATTCTATAAAATCAGAGTAATTTAAATTTAAACAATAGATGCCTATTGGTGAGGGAAGTTCGCTTACTGGCTTAGTTCGTCCTCCCTCAGTGTTCGCTCCTGAGGGGCGCTGGCGTTTAAAGCGCGAACGTTTGCGTTTCGACCTCTACCGTTTGAGGATCTTGAATTGTTGTTTCTATTGTTACTATTGTTTGGATTAGGATTGGTATTTGTACGCGTATTACTATTGTGATTATTCTGATATCTATTTCCGTTATAATTCCTATATCTTTGATTATTATTGCCATTATAGTTGTTATTGTATGAAAATGAATTATTGTTTCTATAACCAGTATAGCCACGGTTTGGGTGAAAACCTCGATAACTACCACGTGAATTTCTAAATGTACTGTTACCACGTGATCGAAAAGCTAAAACCTGACGCTCAGTTACTTCGTTGTTTTGTTCTACAATTAATTTCGCTACTACGTCTTTCGGATCTGTAAATGCCGTTGAGGCTAAAATGGTTTTAACTAAATTGGATTTTGCGTTTAAACTACACACGTTAACAGTTTGTTCGACTGCCATTTCATGAGCTTTCGTTTGAGTGATCCCTTCAATAATAAGAGACCGCTCAAGTGAGTCAGCTAAATCTTCAACTTTTTTGGCAAAATCTGTATAATTGTTACCGCTACCATGCAACGCTGAAATTCTCCCTGCTACAACTTTCGAGTTGTCTGGTTTGATCCTATTACGTAGAGCTGTTTTAATTTCGTTGACTGAAGCTACTTGTGTTGGTATTGCTTCACGAGCTTTACCCTCTAATTTTGATTTTAAGAATGCTATAAAAGTATCGGTTAAATTTGCAGTGGCGAATTGTTCGAGTAATGCAATTTTGTCTATGAAAGAATCAAGTGCTAGTGGATCACCACTGTAGTTTTCTCTAATAGAATTAGCACATGTGTTAATAAAAATTCTTTTATCCTCTGGTGTTGCCATGATTTGATCGTTAAGATCTGGAGCTGAATTAGAAGAAGATGAGGCCACGTTTGTACTATTTGGATCGTTAGGATCTGATTTTAGAGTAGAAGTTAAAATTTCACTATTTGAATCGTTAAGATTTGAAACTAAATTAGAAGTTGAATTGTTAATGGAAGAATTTTCGAAGCCTGGAAAATCTGTTGATAAAGAGAATCTATTTTCCTGGTTTGTGACTTTTTCGGTCGAAGATGAAGCTAAACTTTCGTAGCTTGAGCCTGATTTATCTGAATCGGATTCTGAATCTGAAGTTTTTTGCACTTGTCTACCACTTCTAAGGTTGTACATAAGAAATTACTAAAGCACTTGTTTGAATGTTGAATTTAAGATTGAAGTTAAATTTTTGAGGAAAAAGAGCGAAGGGAAAATTTAAAGAAATATTTAACAATTTATTATAAGAATTAATTGAAACTGCAGTAAATTTTTATAAAAAATTTGTAAAAAGTAATTGAATTCAAAATGGCTCAAAAGTATGTAAATTTTAATTGGTAAAAGTCTTAAAATGTACTCACGGACGCACCGCTTTATTCAAAAAAATCTCAATTTGGTTTTTCACGGAACCACCGCATGTAATAAAAATTTGGTTTTTAACGGAACCCACCGTATGAATCAAAAAAAAAAAATTTAATTGGTTTTTCCGAAAACCACGTATGTATTGTCAAAAAAAAATCCAAAATTTATATTGAATGAGAAGTTAATTTAATTGGAATACGGAGACACCAAATTTAATATGAAATTTTAATTTTTAATATACATACATATATAATTTTAAAGAAAAGTACCCGTAGGCAAAAGAAATGTTTGATACATATATGTATACTTATTTTGTCACTACTGCTGCTGCGCTGGCAGACCTGAAGTGCTGCTGGTGTTGTTGCTGCTGCTGGTGTGTCTTCGTGTATTAAAGTTGTTGGTGGTGGAGAATTTTGTATGTTTTTGGGTGCCGTTACCTTCGTCGTTATGCGTGGCGTGGTGCGAGTGCCGTTATGGAAATTTATGAAATTTATAAAATTTTCCGTTAGATTTTATTTATTAAATTGTATTTTAGTTTTGTTGAATTTGATTAGTAGAATTGTCTTTGTGGTTTATTAGACTCAATGTTGAAAATTTGTATTGTCGTTTTTAAATTTGATTTGTAAAATTGAATCGTAGAATTGTTTAAATTTGTACTAGAAAAACATATTTTAGGTTTGTTAAATTTTATTTTAAGAAATTATATCGTAGTTTAGTAGAATTTAGATAGAAAATTATGTATTGTATTTTTATTGTTAAATTGTAATGTAGGAAATTATATCGTACTTTAGTATAATTTTATTTTAGAAAATTGTATATTGAGGTTTTATTGAGTTTTAGTTTGGAAATTGCACGGTAGTTTATTAAACATGTATCAAAAAATTATGTGTTGAAAATTAGTTGGATTCCATTTAGAAAAATATATCGTAGAATAGTGAAATTTTATTTTAGAAAATTGTATGTTGATTTTTTGTTGAATTTTAATTAGAAAATTATGTTGTAGGTTAGAATTTTAATTAGCCATTTAAGTATTGAAATTTATTAGAAAATTGTATTTTTAATTTTGCACATTTTTCGCACCACACTCACTTTGCCTTTTCGACCACTTGGAGAAAATTTTCGCACTCACCACTTACAAAGACGTCCGGTTCATTCCGATGCCAAAATAAAATGTAAGTAAAAGACCGGGCTCCAGCCTCACGGTCGCCATGTTAAGTCCGACTTACCAATGTGGTACGCCATCTTGCTACCCCACGTGCTGCTATACCTTGGAGGTCGCCTCCTCCATATGGTGGCCATGTCTTACTTAGGATTTTTTTAATGAGGCGGTCTTATTCGCCAAACTCCCCTTTAAAAAAGTTTTAATATTTTAGTTTTTCACAATTACTTTTTATAAAATTATAAACTGAATCACATTCACGTTCGGCGTGTGTGCTTTTTGTTCAATCTCAAATTTTTGTGTGTTTCGTGCCGCTCGTCAAAAATGTCTATCTGTATATAGTTTCTTATTGCGTGACGTGGGCTGTAGCTCTATTTGACAGGCGCGGGCAGTTGGCAACGCGCATGTTAAACATAGCTAAAGCCACACGCACATAAACTACGTTATGACTGATGGTTATTTTCCTTATATCACCCTTTTTGGGGAAAAGAAGAATTGACAAAGTGATCAATTTAAAAAAACTGTTATAAAAATTTTTGCGAACAAACGAATATATATTTATATTAGGGTGTACCTCCCCTTTTTAATTCGTTGGTTCGGAACCATTTTTATTAATAATCGAAAAAAAAATTTATACATTGAATATTTAAATTTTAGTTACATTTTTATGGTTCATTGTAAATTAAATAAAAGGTATAAATAATAATAATGTTTTAATTTACGGCAAAATATGTTGAATGTTTCTTTTCTAAATAGTTACATTGTAATGTATATTAGATTTGTTAAAGTTTTACATTTTTAGTCTTTCAAATTTTCATAAGTTTTAATTTTGTATCTTCATCTGTTACTGTCTCCACTGGATCTGTTAGTATAATTTCTAAAGATTTTAACATTTTATTTCCAATATTTTTGAAATTCGCAATAGTATAATGTTCGAACATAATATCGTTTTTAGGCCATTCAATCTTCTTAATTTTGCGTTTGCCGGCTTCTGATTCAAGCCTCGAAAGTAATTTCTCTAAAGTCATTATTTCGTTAACAAGCTCAAAACTAAGTAACTCGAGTTTCTTATGTTTAATATGCGCAAAGATTCTTAAATTTGTTGTTTTATTATTTTTATCGTACGTAATTGCAGATCTTATTCGTGGGACTTTTTTCGAAAAATTGAATGAAAATTTGTCGTAGACATGTAAAGTAAGTTGTTTTTCGTCGTTTTTGTATGTTTTCCTATGTAAATTTTTGTCGATTGCCTTTTTCGTCATGGCTATTGTCTGTACTGCCAAAATTTGTTTATTAGCTTCTTTAATCTCATTGATTGTTATACGCGATAGTGCATCAACACACACGTTTGATTTACCTTTTATATATACAATAGTAAAGTTGTATTCAGATAGTTCCAGTCTTATTCTTGAAAGTTTTGAAGATGGGTCTTTCATGTTGAATAAGTATACTAGAGGTCTATGGTCTGATTTTACAATGAAATGGGTACCATACACATATGGTCGAAATTGCTTGATTGCAAAGTAAATAGCTAAAAGATCTAATTCTATAATGGGCTTTTTCTGTTCAGCTTTATTAAATGCTTTAGAAGCGAAACAAATTGGTAAATCACTACCTTGTTGTTCTTGACTCAAAATAGCGCCACATCCAGTTGTGGAAGCATCAACTGTAATAATGAATTGTTTAGTAACATCTGGATATTGAAGTAATTTTGGTGAAAGTAACGCTGCTTTCAAAGATAAAAATGCTATTTCGCACTCAACATCCCATACAAATTCAACTCTTTTTCTGCTTAATCGGTTCAGAGGCGCTGCCAGAGACGCAAAGTTGGGTATAAACCGTCTGTAATAGTTTGCAAACGCGGCAAATCGTCGTACCGCATCTTTGTCAGTCGGTTTTGTATACTTTTTAATTGCGTTTATCTTAGAGTCGTCTGGCAACAAATCTTTGGCTGAGCATTTATGACCTAAAAATGTAACTTCTAGTCGTAAAAAGTTGCATTTATTTGGGTTAAGTTTGAGATTAAAAGATCTACAAGTATCGAAGACTTTTGAAAGATTTTTAATGTGGTGTGCTTCGCTACACCCTATGACGATAATATCGTCGACGTACAAAAATGCGACATTGGGTGGTATACCCGAAAAAGCTATTGTCATCATTCGCGAAAACGAATTTGGTGCTATATTTAAGCCGAATGGAAGCACTTTCCATCTAAATGCGCCACGGTCAGTGCTGAAAGACGTAATGTCACGAGAATCAGGATGCAAAGGGATTTGATGAAATCCTGAAAAAAGATCTAATGTGGAAAAATATTTTGCTCTACCGAGATTGTCTAAAATATCGTCAACTATAGCTAGTGGGAATTTATCAGCAATGAGTTTTTTGTTTACTGCGCGAAAATCTACGCACATACGATATGCTTTTTGACCATTAGTATCTTTCTTTGGGACTACAATCAAAGGACTATTGTAATTCGAATAACTGGGTTCAATCAAATCATTGTCTAATAATTTATTTACTTGGCGATTTATTTCTTCGCGTTGAGAGTATGGCAATCTATAGTTTTTAACATATACCGGATCGTTGTCTGTCAATCTTAGTTTTTGCTCGTAAAAGTTATTTAAAGTCATTTTGTCCGTGTCAAGAGCGAAAATGTCGGCATAATCTATGCAAAGGTCAATTAATTTACTATGAGCATGTTGAGGTATTTGATTTTTTAAAATCGAAATTAGTTTTTTTGGTACGTTTGTCTTCTGTTTCTGTCTTGTTAATTGTATAAACATTGTAGTTTGAGAGTTTTTCTGTCCGAATACTTTTTCTTTTCACATACTTTATATCATCTGTTGTATTTATGACTTTAATAATTGGGTTACTGGAATTAACAATGCACCTAGCTGTGAAAACACCTTTTTCGATTTCCTGCGAGTCCACGAAAAGTGGTTCGGGTGAATTTCCTAAATCAAAAAGTCTGAATATTTCGCATCTTGGTGGAATGATGCAACTGTCGCTTTCTGTTTCGTGTAGGATTGGTATCGCGACTTTTTCATTACCTACCCAAAAGGAAATACTATTTCTTTCATAATTAATAATGCATTTGTTAATTTTCAGAAAATCTTTACCCAGTATGCCATCGGATGGAATATTAAAGTCTTCATTTACTACGTGTAAAGTATGTTTAATAGAAAAGTTTGAAAAATTTAAATTTGCGGTAATTTTGCCTAAAGTGGAAACTGAATTAGAAGTGACACCGGTTATGTTAATAATGTCGTTCGTGTTTAAGGAAATATTTCTGTCTAGACATGATATTTTTATTAAGGAAATGTCCGCTTGAGTATCTACTAAGAAAGAACAAAATTTTTGTGACTCGTTTAGTTGTAATTCTATAAAATCAGAGTAATTTAAATTTAAACAATAGATGCCTATTGGTGAGGGAAGTTCGCTTACTGGCTTAGTTCGTCCTCCCTCAGTGTTCGCTCCTGAGGGGCGCTGGCGTTTAAAGCGCGAACGTTTGCGTTTCGACCTCTACCGTTTGAGGATCTTGAATTGTTGTTTCTATTGTTACTATTGTTTGGATTAGGATTGGTATTTGTACGCGTATTACTATTGTGATTATTCTGATATCTATTTCCGTTATAATTCCTATATCTTTGATTATTATTGCCATTATAGTTGTTATTGTATGAAAATGAATTATTATTTCTATAACCAGTATAGCCACGGTTTGGGTGAAAACCTCGATAACTACTACGTGAATTTCTAAATGTACTGTTACCACGTGATCGAAAAGCTAAAACCTGACGCTCAGTTACTTCGTTGTTTTGTTCTACAATTAATTTCGCTACTACGTCTTTCGGATCTGTAAATGCCGTTGAGGCTAAAATGCTTTTAACTAAATTGGATTTTGCGTTTAAACTACACACGTTAACAGTTTGTTCGACTGCCATTTCATGAGCTTTCGTTTGAGTGATCCCTTCAATAATAAGAGACCGCTCAAGTGAGTCAGCTAAATCTTCAATTTTTTTGGCAAAATCTGTATAATTGTTACCGCTACCATGCAACGCTGAAATTCTCCCTGCTACAACTTTCGAGTTGTCTGGTTTGATCCTATTACGTAGAGCTGTTTTAATTTCGTTGACTGAAGCTACTTGTGTTGGTATTGCTTCACGAGCTTTACCCTCTAATTTTGATTTTAAGAATGCTATAAAAGTATCGGTTAAATGTGCAGTGGCGAATTGTTCGAGTAATGCAATTTTGTCTATGAAAGAATCAAGTGCTAGTGGATCACCACTGTAGTTTTCTCTAATAGAATTAGCACATGTGTTAATAAAAATTCTTTTATCCTCTGGTGTTGCCATGATTTGATCGTTAAGATCTGGAGCTGAATTAGAAGAAGATGAGGCCACGTTTGTACTATTTGGATCGTTAGGATCTGATTTTAGAGTAGAAGTTAAAATTTTACTATTTGAATCGTTAAGATTTGAAACTAAATTAGAAGTTGAATTGTTAATGGAAGAATTTTCGAAGCCTGGAAAATCTGTTGATAAAGAGAATCTATTTTCCTGGTTTGTGACTTTTTCGGTCGAAGATGAAGCTAAACTTTCGTAGCTTGAGCCTGATTTATCTGAATCGGATTCTGAATCTGAAGTTTTTTGCACTTGTCTACCACTTCTAAGGTTGTACATAAGAAATTACTAAAGCACTTGTTTGAATGTTGAATTTAAGATTGAAGTTAAATTTTTGAGGAAAAAGAGCGAAGGGAAAATTTAAAGAAATATTTAACAATTTATTATAAGAATTAATTGAAACTGCAGTAAATTTTTATAAAAAATTTGTAAAAAGTAATTGAATTCAAAATGGCTCAAAAGTATGTAAATTTTAATTGGTAAAAGTCTTAAAATGTACTCACGGACGCACCGCTTTATTCAAAAAAATCTCAATTTGGTTTTTCACGGAACCACCGCATGTAATAAAAATTTGGTTTTTAACGGAACCCACCGTATGTATCAAAAAAAAAAAAATTTAATTGGTTTTTCCGAAAACCACGTATGTATTGTCAAAAAAAAATCCAAAATTTATATTGAATGAGAAGTTAATTTAATTGGAATACGGAGACGCCAAATTTAATATGAAATTTTAATTTTTAATATACATACATATATAATTTTAAAGAAAAGTACCCGTAGGCAAAAGAAATGTTTGATACATATATGTATGTAAGTCGGGTGAGGAGGCACTGTGACAGCACGCATATACCAACACATATGGCAGCGCAAATGTAAAACACTCAAGGCGAATAACGAGCGCACAGCCTGAGTAAATTAGCTCGGAGAAAATCTAATAGCGAGCGGACAAGTGAGTCGTAATCAGCCGTCGACCAAAGCAGCCGTCGTTACTATAATTATTCGCTGTACCAACCTACTTTAATTGTAATCCACTTTAAACCATAACTTTAATTGTACTTATTTTTGAATACTCAACTTTGAATTGAATAATAAACGTTATTAATTGCATAACTTTACATTTGGGGGCTCAACCTGCCGAACCTTAATACAAATTGAATCAAACTTATGTAAGTTGCAGCCGAATTGAAGAACAATAGGCAAGCAGTGCAATAAAGTGAAGTGGGCAAAACAGTACTTCTACAGTTGCAGTTCAGTCGCAAAAAAAAAAAAAAAAAAAAAAAAGGGTCGTTGATCGGTCAAAAAAAATTCCGTTCAACGCATATGACTCGTGCTAGTCGCCAAAGCGCAGGCGATTCAAAAAACACCACCAAAGTCAAAAAGCAGACAAAGCAGGTAGAGGAAGTGAGACGGCGTTACAACACACGCTCAACAAAGCAGGCAACGAGGTGGAGAGAATACGCTCAGACAGCTTCCAAGAAAGTCATGGCCGAAGCAGAGCAGCAGAAAGCAGTAAAAGAAGCAGCGGCAATGGCAGAACAAAACAAAACAGTGGAATGTAAGAATAATGAATTGCTACAACAGCTGGTGCAATTGCTTACATTGAAAATCCAAGCAGACGAAACGAAGCAGGCCGAAACCAAAATTACGGCAGAAAGTTTTGGCAAAATTATACCCGAATTTGATGGAGGAAATATGCCAGTGAAACACTGGTTTACTAACTTTGAATTAAACGCAGCTGCATACGGTTTGAACAATGTACAGAAGTACGTGCAAGCAAGGGCGAAAATGAGGAAAACTGCGAAACTTTTTCTTGAATCGGTAGCTGTTTACGAATATGGTGCAATGCGCACAATGTTGGAAGACGAATTTGACAAGTCAAAAATGTGTAGTGCTGATGTTCACGCAGAGCTACGAGAACGGAAAAAACAAAAGAATGAGAGTTTCCACGAATATGTGCTGCAGATGAAGAAATTGGCTACACGTAGTAATATAGACACGCAGTCGGTGATTCGTTATATAGTTGGTGGACTGCAATTAAAAGACGAATTTAAATACAACCTTTGGAGCTGTAAGTCATATAAGGAATTGCAAGATCAATACGAAGTTTACGAGAAAATAGTTTTGCGGGAAAAAAGCAACAAAGAGCATAAAGGGCAAGTACACGTAAACGAGAAGCGTTCGCACATTTCAAGCGAAAAGAAAACACATTGCTTTAACTGTGGCGCTACGGATCATATGCGGAAAAATTGCCAAGCAGAAACAAAGTGTTTTCGTTGCAATAAAAGTGGGCATATGTCGAAAGACTGTCCAACTGTAGCTGCTGCTGTAAACCTGGTTCATAATTCGAAACGCTGTAAAAACATAAAGATTAACAACGTCGAAGTAAGCGGGTTAGTAGACACGGGCGCAGATATAACTATTATGAAAAAAAGTACATTCGAAAAAGTTGGTGGAGGTGTGCTGCAAACATATATGCAACAGCTTCGCGGCCTCGGTACTAAATCTACAAAACCAATTGGGTGTTTCGTTGCTGAAGTAGGTGTTGACGACTTACTGACGCAGCAAAAATTCATTGTAGTATCTGACAAAGACGTTATGTATGATGCGCTACTGGGTTACGATTTTATTTCGAAGTTCAACTTGGCGGCGACGGCAGATGGATATAAGTTTTCTCCGCTAAACGTGGGGGAAACTTATGAGGATCTTAATCAGATAAGTATTTATAATGTAACCGACACAAATTCTCATGTTGATGTTCCTCCGCAGTACGAAGCCGAAATTCGCTCCTTGATTGCCAACTACAAGCCAATCGATTATGTTGAGGAATGTCCAGTTGTATTGAAGATCATTCCGGAGGGTAACGTTGTCCCGTTCAGGCACGCTCCAAGTCGCATACCATTCCACGAAGTTGAAGCAGTCAACAAGCAAATTGATGAGTGGCTTAAAGCTGGAATCATAAGACAGTCTACGTCCAACTTCGCCAGCCGCATGGTTATCGTGAAGAAAAAGGACGGTACGTGCCGCATTTGTGTGGATTTTCGAAAACTTAACTCGGCTGTACTAAAAGATTGTTTTCCGGTCCCTATAATTGAGGACGTACTCGAAAAGTTGCAGAAGTCGAAATTTTTTACGGTTTTGGATTTGGAAAATGGGTTTTTCCACGTCCCCATTGAAGAGAGTAGCAAAATATACACCGCTTTCACAACAACAAGGGGGCTTTACGAATTTAATAGGGCTCCGTTTGGCTTCTGCAACTCTCCCGCCGTTTTTATACGTTTCGTTACCTACGTCTTCCAGAATCTAATAAATAATAACGTATTAGACTTATATATGGACGATATTATCATTCACGCAGAAACAGCTGATGATTGTCTTCGTAAGACAAAGCTGGTTTTTGTAACGGCAGCAGAACACGGTTTGAAAATCAAATGGCCAAAATGCCATTTTATGCAGGCATCTGTAAGTTTCCTGGGTCACTTTGTTAAAGATGGATGCGTGTGGCAAGCAAAGAGAAAACGGATGCGGTTAATAAGTTTGCAATCCCAAAAAATGTTAAGGCCGTGCAGTCGTTTTTAGGCCTAACGGGATTTTTTCGAAAGTTCATTAAAGGATACTCACACATCGCCAGACCATTAACAAATCTACTACGTAAAGACTCTGTGTTTGCTATCGGTCCAGCTGAAGTCGAAGCTGTACAAACGCTGAAAAATTGTTTGACTAAAGAGCCAGTACTAAGGTTGTACAACAGAAATGCAAAGACTGAGGTACATACAGATGCGTCGAAGGATGGTTTCGGTGCAACACTATTGCAATGGTATAGCGGCCAGCTATACCCAGTGTACTTCTGGAGCAAAAAGTCGACGGGGGCAGAAGCGCGACAGCACAGTTATGTTTTGGAAGCGAAGGCGGTATACCTCGCTTTTAAAAAGTTTCGTCACTACCTGTTGGGTATTCATTTTAAGCTAGTGACTGATTGCGCGGCGTTCAAACAAACGTTAAGTAAAAAGGATGTACCCCGAGAAGTTGCCTCGTGGGTGGTTTATTTGCAAGACTTCGACTTTAGTGTAGAACACCGAGCAGGCGAAAGGTTAAAGCACGTTGATTGCCTCAGTCGATACCCACAGCAGGTTATGATAGTAGCGTCGGAGTTGGCGGCTCGTATTAAAAAAGCACAGCAAGAGGATACAATGACTAAAGCAATCGCAGATCTACTGGATAGCCGACCATACGGAGCGTTTAAAATAAAAGGTGGGCTGTTATATAAAAATATTGAGGGTAACGATCTTTTGGTGGTTCCAAAGCAGATGGAAAAAGAAATTATTGTCGATGCTCATAATGTTGGTCACTTTGCGGTGCAAAAAACTATGCATGCTATACAACAAAATTATTGGATACCACACCTGGAACAAAAAGTTACGCAGGTAATCAACAATTGTGTGAAATGTATCATTTATAATAAGAAGTTGGGTAAAAAAGAGGGTTATCTGCACGTAATTGATAAAGGTGACCAACCATTGCATACGTTGCATATTGACCATCTGGGACCAATGGACGCTACCTCAAAGCAGTATAAATATATCTTGGCAATCGTCGACGCGTTTACCAAATTTGTGTGGCTGTACCCCACAAAGAGCACAGGTTGCGAAGAAGCGGTTCAGAAGCTGGAGTCATGGTCTGCGGTTTTTGGAAACCCCGCACGCATAGTTACCGATAGAGGTGCCGCGTTCACGGCACATATGTTTTCCGAGCACGTAAAGGAGAGGGGTATTGATCACATCTGGAGCACTACCGGAGTCCCACGTGGAAACGGACAGATCGAAAGAGTGAATCGAACGGTTATGTCGATTATTGCAAAGCTCTCGGCAGAAGAACCTGCAAAATGGTTCAAGTTAGTTCCAAAAGTACAGCAAGCTATTAATTCACATACTCATGCGTCTACAAAGCGGCCGCCGTTTGAACTTATGTTGGGTGTCAAAATGAACCACACATGCAGTGATCAGATACAACTTTTACTCGAGCAGGAGCTATATGATGCATACGACGAAGGGCGGCACAATTTGCGGCAAGAGGCGAGGCACGAAATCGAGCGCGCTCAGAATCAATACAAAAAGCAGTTTGATAGCAAACGAAAGAAGGAATGCGGGTACAAGATCGGCGATTTAGTAGCAATACGACGCACGCAGTTTGTAGCCGGACGAAAGCTGGCTAGCGAATATCTCGGCCCGTACGAAATCACACAAGTTAAACGAAATGGCCGGTTCAACGTTAGAAAGGCGGCAGATGTAGAGGGGCCCTGTAATACGTCCACGAGTTGCGATAATATGAAACTTTGGAAGTATACAGTCAACAACGAAGAGCTTTTGTCATCTGAGGCAGATGACTAATCAGGGTGGCCGAATGTAAGTCGGGTGAGGAGGCACTGTGACAGCACGCATATACCAACACATATGGCAGCGCAAATGTAAAACACTCAAGGCGAATAACGAGCGCACAGCCTGAGTAAATTAGCTCGGAGAAAATCTAATAGCGAGCGGACAAGTGAGTCGTAATCAGCCGTCGACCAAAGCAGCCGTCGTTACTATAATTATTCGCTGTACCAACCTACTTTAATTGTAATCCACTTTAAACCATAACTTTAATTGTACTTATTTTTGAATACTCAACTTTGAATTGAATAATAAACGTTATTAATTGCATAACTTTACATGTATACTTATTTTGTCACTACTGCTGCTGCGCTGGCAGACCTGAAGTGCTGCTGGTGTTGTTGCTGCTGCTGGTGTGTCTTCGTGTGTTAAAGTTGTTGGTGGTGGAGAATTTTGTATGTTTTTGGGTGCCGTTACCTTCGCCGTTATGCGTGGCGTGGTGCGAGTGCCGTTATGGAAATTTATGAAATTTATAAAATTTTCCGTTAGATTTTATTTATTAAATTGTATTTTAGTTTTGTTGAATTTGATTAGTAGAATTGTCTTTGTGGTTTATTAGACTCAATGTTGAAAATTTGTATTGTCGTTTTTAAATTTGATTTGTAAAATTGAATAGTAGAATTGTTTAAATTTGTACTAGAAAAACATATTTTAGGTTTGTTAAATTTTATTTTAAGAAATTATATCGTAGTTTAGTAGAATTTAGATAGAAAATTATGTATTGTATTTTTATTGTTAAATTGTAATGTAGGAAATTATATCGTACTTTAGTAGAATTTTATTTTAGAAAATTGTATATTGAGGTTTTATTGAGTTTTAGTTTGGAAATTGCACGGTAGTTTATTAAACATGTATTAAAAAATTATGTGTTGAAAATTAGTTGGATTCCATTTAGAAAAATATATCGTAGAATAGTGAAATTTTATTTTAGAAAATTGTATGTTGATTTTTTGTTGAATTTTAATTAGAAAATTATGTTGTAGGTTAGAATTTTAATTAGCCATTTAAGTATTGAAATTTATTAGAAAATTGTATTTTTAATTTTGCACATTTTTCGCACCACACTCACTTTTGCCTTTTCGACCACTTGGAGAAAATTTTCGCACTTACCACTTACAAAGACGTCCGGTTCATTCCGATACCAAAATAAAATGTAAGTAAAAGACCGGGCTCCAGCCTCACGGTCGCCATGTTAAGTCCGACTTACCAATGTGGTACGCCATCTTGCTACCCCACGTGCTGCTATACCTTGGAGGTCGCCTCCTCCATATGGTGGCCATGTCTTACTTAGGATTTTTTTAATGAGGCGGTCTTATTCGCCAAACTCCCATTTAAAAAAGTTTTAATATTTTAGTTTTTCACAATTACTTTTTATTAAATTATAAACTGAATCACATTCACGTTCGGCGTGTGTGCTTTTTGTTCAATCTCAAATTTTTGTGTGTTTCGTGCCGCTCGTCAAAAACGTATATCTGTATATCGTTTCTTATTGCGTGACGTGGGCTGTAGCTCTATTTGACAGGCGCGGGCAGTTGGCAACGCGCATGTTAAACATAGCTAAAGCCACACGCACATAAACTACGTTATGACTGATTGTTATTTTCCTTATAGTATGGGCAAATTAGCAGCTAGGCGAATTTGGCCAACGCACATCAGATCAAAGAATAAACCCGCTCTAATAAGCAAATCTATTCGCTGTGGTCTAAAGAACAAAGGGTCAGCCAGGTTAATATTCGATGGTATTTTCCATTCGGAAGAAAGACTGAGGTTTGGTTGGTAATCTGTTATGCTGGGAGTTACCACAGCAGTGAACGAAGTATTGTAGGTTTTATCTTGCGACTGTGCGAAAATGTCGATCTCCTTTTCGGCGGCAAAACTGGATTCGCAAATCCCGGAGATTAAAAATGATGATTTTTTGAATGGAAGTTGCAGCTGATTTGCTAAACGAGTAGTGACGAAATTTATTTGAGAGGCCGAATCGAGAATGGTTCGCCATGGTACAAATAGCCCAGAACGATTTTTTACTGACAGTATAGCCGTAGCTAATACCACATTACCTTTGACGCACGATTCCGAGGCCTTGGGCGTTAGATTTGTCGATAACGATGAAATTAGTGTTTGCTGTGACATGGTTGTGCCTTCAATTACTGACATATTTGAGGGCGTTGACGACGAAGTAGAATTCAAATGAAGCAGCGAATTATGCTTGGATGAGCAATGACGGCAATTACCGGACTTACATCGTTGTAAACTATGGCCCTTACGCAGACAGTTTAAGCAAAGTTGTAGCCGTTTGGCTTCTTTATAGCGTAAATTTGGAGACAGGTTCAAAAATTTTAGGAAACTATTTATGTAATGGTCTTTGGAATCACAAAATACGCATGATATAGAACTACTTGAAGATGCAAATAAAACATTTTTGGTGCCTTTATTGGCATTCGAATTTTTGCTCACCTGGTTACTAGTAGATTGTGTTACCTTAGTATGGGTACTTTGCAAATTTTCCATCATGCGGCATCGCATCTCCAAAAACGATGTAAATGGAGCCACGTTTGGCAATGTTTGTGTAGGCAAGTCTTCTTCCCACTTTTCCTGCGTTTTTTGATCAAACATTCTAGCGACAAGATGTATGAGTAATCCATCCGAAATTTCTTGCGGTGGTGCCAAGGTGTTGAGAGCGCGAAGATGTGAATTGAATTTGTCGCTCAATTCACGCAAATCAGTAGCAGAGCTTTTATCAACCATCTTGAATCCAAACATCGCCTTTATATGCGCCTGAAAATAAGCAATTTGTTATCAAACCTGTTTTTTAGAAGCGACAGGGCCTTGTTATAATTTTCTTCCACTGGTTCGAGTGAGGATATTGTTTCTAAAGCAGCTCCTTGCAAGCTAGCGCGTAGATGTTGAAGTTTTTCCACTTTGCTCAATTCAAGATCTTTGTCGATAACGCTGGTAAACATGGCGAAGTAGTTAGGCCAATCGATATATGCCCCACTAAAATTTGGTATTTTCAAATCCGGAAGTCGAGATTTTCGGAACGATGAGAATAAAGTAGTTGGCGAATCTTCCGTTGGGAAATGTCTCGCTGTAGATGAATGTCTTGCGCTTGTTTTTTTGTGCAAATTGAGTTCGCGCGACAGCTTGGCCTTGACTTCTAGGTACACGTTAAAAAGTTCTGCTCGGCTTGTTGCTTCGAGTTTGCACGGATCAGCTTCTTCTAGTATCGATTGCACGTGGTCGAATCTGCCGTATATGCTCTCCACGTACTCCATGTGGATAGAAAGTTCAGCCTCATCCAGCTCATTAAGACGATCCGCCGATAAAGTTTTGTTTAACTCAATTAGTTGATGTGTTATTGACGTAGCCTTTGTTTTATTGAACGTGATTACTTCAAAGTTGTTCATCGTTGCATTCGCTGGCGTTTTGTCAGAATTTTTCTTCAACTTGCTACCCTTTGTCATGGTGGCTGATTGCACGGCAATAATTCCAACCTTGTACCAAATTTAATTAAATTAAAACGTGAACGAATTTTTACTTGTTCGCAAAGTAACCCGATCACGTCGGGGTCACCAAATGTTTCGAGGAGGTGCTGTTTTGCACCACCTGTTTCGAAATGAAAT
This sequence comes from Eurosta solidaginis, assembly GCF_040869045.1. Classification (NCBI taxonomy): domain Eukaryota; kingdom Metazoa; phylum Arthropoda; class Insecta; order Diptera; family Tephritidae; genus Eurosta; species Eurosta solidaginis. The sequence goes on along the minus strand of NC_090320.1, from coordinate 3,754,418 downwards.
AAAACAAGTATAATGTAGAGCACTTTATTGTTTCGTGATCACAGCAGAAGTGACGTCCAAAGTTTTACAATAGCAGGAATGAAAATGAATAGATGTTACAACAAATATTTAATGCATTGTGTTAAGAGTAACAGTTATACATATGAGAAAAGGTTTAAAATATATTATGTGTTGTGCTGAGGGAATAACAGTTAGGTATGCATAATATGCACAATATCTATATGTGTAGAGGTCTACATAGGCCTTTCCAAACTTACATGCTAGATATGTATATAAGTATGTGCATATATTATTAAAATATTTAGAGCAGGCATCGGCATTTAGTGGCACAATTGTGCACACTCAATTCACACGTATTCTTAAGGCTCCATTACTGATACTTAGCATAGACTTGACTTGACTTGGCGTAAACTTGGCAACTTAGCCACGATTATGCTCCACTTAGCGCATACAATCTGGCATCATAATCAATAAATGTCAATTTGTATGACAAAAAGTCAAAATGAAATGGAAACAAACAAATGGCATCTCAAAATATAAACGTCACTTAGAACTTACATAGAAAATCAAAATTCAACAGACTTCTAAAGGCTCCATTACTGATACTTAGCATAGACTTGACTTGGCTTGCGAACTGTCACTTACAGTTCTGTTAAATTAACATTGCATGTTACTGATTACTCAAAACTTAACTTGACTTAGAAGTCTGTTGAATTTTGATTTTCTATGTAAGTTCTAAGTGACGTTTACATTTTGAGATGCCATTTGTTTGTTTCCATTTCATTTTTACATTTTGTCATACAAATTGACATTTATTTAAAAATAAATTTCAACGCTGATTATGATGCCATATTTTATGCGCCAAGTGTAGTATAATCGTGGCTAAGTTGCCAAGTTTACGCCAAGTCAAGTCAAGTCTATGCTAAGTATCAGTAATGGAGCCTTAAGTCAAGTTAAGTGTTGCTAAGTTTTGAGTAATCAGTAACATGCAATGTTCATTTAACAGAACTGTAAGTGACAGTTCCCCAGTCAAGTCAAGTCTATGCTAAGTATCAGTAATGGAGCCTTTATTCTCTTTAGTTTAGTAGTCACTGAGCATTTGGCGCAGCAACAACGATTGTGTACGTCGCTCGCAATGTTGACGAATGTTATTAGCAAGCAACATGCAAAGATCTTTTGTTAATTTTTTCAATGCGCACAAGCGAATAATATTTAATGTTGACCAACCCTTTTGACAAATACAATGTATTTAATTGTATAAACCTTTTGCTTCCCATTTTGCGCATTAAAAATATAATAACAAACGATCTTGTCTTGTTGCTTACTAATAAGTGAATGAACTAAGCAAACCGATGCATCAAGTGAGCAAAACGAGAGCATCAAAATCAAAATAAAGGTAGAGCGCAAGAGTAACATGAGGCAAAATTTATGGCAACTTTACTTTAGCAACATGTCGCAAGCCACAAAAAAAATATGTCACAAAATATGTGATTATAATATGAAAACTATCATGATACTCTTTTGCTCAGAAATCGTCGCAAGTGGGATAGATTATACGTATAGATGCACGTAGAAGCGCGCAGCGAGAGTATGTGTGCTATAAAAAGAATATTGTGCAAAAACAATTAAAGAACTTACATGGTTTTGGTCTCGATTGATGCCATCAGGCGCCTGGTGAGATGGTCGTGGACGAATATATTGTATACCTCCCTTAAGGGCCCATTATTGATACTTAGCAAAGACTTGACTTGGCTTGAGAACTGTCACTTACAGTTCTGTTAAATGAACATCGCATGTTACTGATTACTCAAAACTTAGCAACACTTAACTTGACTTAAGGATCCATTACTGATACTTAGCATAGACTTGACTTGGCTTGCGAACTGTCACTTACAGTTCTGTTAAATTAACATTGCATGTTACTGATTACTCAAAACTTGACTTAGAAGTCTGTTGAATTTTGATTTTCTATGTAAGTTCTAAGTGACGTTTACATTTTGAGATGCCATTTGTTTGTTTCCATTTCATTTAGACATTTTGTCATACAAATTGACATTTATTTAAAAATAAATTTCAACGCTGATTATGATGCCAGATATTATGCGCCAAGTGGAGTATAATCGTGGCTAAGTTGCCAAGTTTACGCCAAGTCAAGTCAAGTCTATGCTAAGTATCAGTAATGGGGGCTTTAGAAGTCTGTTGAATTTTGATTTTTTATGTAAGTTCTAATTGACGTTTACCTTTTGAGATGCCATTTGTTTGTTTCCATTTTATTTTGACATTTTGTCATACAAATTGACATTTATTTAAAAATAAATTTCAACGCTGATTATGATGTCAGGTTGGATGCGCCAAGTGGAGTATAATCGTGGCTAAGTTGCCAAGTTTACGCCAAGTCAAGTCAAGTCTATGCTAAGTATCAGTAATGGGGGCTTTAAGCTGTTAAATTTAAATATCACATCTCTTTGTGTTTTGTTTTTCTCACTAAAACAAGTTCTCTAATACTATTTTCACACAGACGGCTTATTGAATAATAAAGCCAATTTTCTGCATTAAGACGCTTATTGAGCTCAATCTTCCCTACAAAATTCGAATCTATTATTATTTCATTAGTAGCTAATCGAATGCCTAATGAAGTCAAAAGCACAATGCAACTCTGTTGGCAGCGTTCCACTTCCGTTTCCGCTTCTTAGTTTTTGGTGTGTTCAGTGCTTAAAAATGTCATTTATCAAAGCAAATGTCATTGTCTGCATGGCGGAACGTTACAAGGTGGCCGCATCGAACAGCTGATTATAACCTTTTTTATTTGATTTGATACATCAACTACCGGCGCAGTACGATTTTGACATTTGTCCATCGAATTTACAAGTACATGGAATTTTGTTTGTTTGTAGGTATGTCACCATGCTCCCACCTTGTATCGTTCCTCCATGATTGTCTGTCTCATCCTTCATACTAATCGAGCAGTTACTTCTGTGTGAAAGCAAAAAATTTAGCAGGTGAAATGAGATCTTTAAGTTTCTGTGTGAAAACAGTATAACCCACTCTTAGGATGTATATTTGTAAATACTATTTTACGCTATTCCAATTAGATGTTACTCTGAAGACCGTTTTGGTTTTACGCCCGCCAGTGGCGTAGTGAAATTTATATATGGGAGGGAATATTTGTTAGAACAAAGGATGTAACAATATCTAAAAAGCTTTTATGGTTTATGCTACATTTATAGCGAAATTGCGAATAAAATATTTGTTCCTCCTTTTATATACTAATTAAATAAATTGAATTTTTCATAAACTAAATTTAGCTTTGTATTATTCTTTTTCTCAAACGCCCTTTTTTATCAGATTAAGACAAGTTATAAAAATACCATTACAATTTTAAAAAAATGTAAATATGAGTATCTGCAAAACTGTTTATAAATTCTAAATTTGTTCCGCTTAATCATCATTCTAATGCTTGGCAAAAATTACATATTTTATATTTTCAAACAAAACTTATTAAAAAAGGTTATCAGAAGCGTTTAAGAAAAATGGTTTGATTTTGTTATTTGGATTAAGCATTGCCTGCGTGATATTTTGTTTAAACTTTTGTTAGAGAAAATAATAACAATAATATTGTATACTTATTATGATTAAAAATTTTAATGAATTTCTAAAATTTATTTATATGTTTGGAACATGGTTCGTAATCTATGGCGTGAAACACCTTATTAACTTGGTTCAATTATCTTTTATAGCCTTTATAACCTAACTTTGCATCTGCAACCAGCAAAGAAGAATGTACTTCTTTGGCAAACAAAAATTTGAATGTCTTTTTAAGAGGCTTCGACCTTTTTCCCGCCACTGCAGCAGTTGCTGCGGCCAGTGCTTCCGTTGTGTCACTGAATTTCTCAAAATGTTTCGGTTTTAATATTTTATTCGCCTTTTCCGGTATTTGAAATTCCAGATAGAGGTTATCTACTTCTGCTAGTTTCTTTTCATCCAACAATTTAAATATCGCGTAACCCGCTGGCGTTTCGCACAAAACGAACCATATGTTGCAATACTTTTGCTGATTGCAGGAAAAAAATATTCCTTTAGCTCTAAATTCGGCAATCAATTTTTATCTTGGTTATCAATGATAGCCAATGCACAGATTTCAATAAAGTTCCTTATTTTTTTAAAACATCAATCACTTGCATAACTTTGCAAATTCACTTTGTAATTACTCTTAACCAGCAAAATTATTTTCAAGCGTATTTTATTTTCTACTCCAACTGATCTGCCTTCACGCCAACTTAAAAGAAAACCTCTCCTCAGCGGAAGTTCGAAGTTGCTCTTTCTCGTGCAGGTCGTTTGACATCTCCCCACTGTCAAGTTGACAAACTTCACAACCACTGCAGTATCGTTATTAGGGTTACCATCAAATGCATAGGTCGCAAAGCTCCTTAAGAATAGGTCCCTTAAATTGCGTCCTAAGCTATCTTTTTACTGATATAAGAGCATTTTTCGTTTAATTGTAAGTTTTTTTTTTGTGCTACACTATTCACATGACAAATTTCACCCATATTGTTTATGTGATAGTAGTGGATGCACAAAAATAAAAAATATATAAAAATAGAAATAAAATTATAATTTTCATCAAAAAAATGTATCTCAAAATTAAATTGCCAGTTTTTTGATTGTCAGATAATCAAAAACCTTGACACCTCTATGAGATGCTGCGAGGCACGTAATAGACATACCTTCATGTCTAGCTTCCTGAGTGCTTATCCAAACAGACTTTTTCAGAGACCGAGAAAATTTGCTTCCTAATTTTTGTTTTATTACCAATAAGAATATTTTTTGAAATACAGTTAAAATAAACAAAATCAGAGTATTTCTTTTATCATGTTATGAATCTTCGTTATTTCGTAATGAATACTAATGAAGTTTCAATGTCAAAACTATAGTTGTTTTGAACTAAATAATATAAAAATATATAACAATCAAATTTATTCAAAAAAAAATATAATTAGCAATTAATAAGAATCATAATCTTAACAGTCCCTAGGTTTATCTTACTCTGCATCTTATCAAGAGCTCCAATATAAACATTTGTTTATTTAATTTGATATAAATCTGGCAGCCAGTCAGATAAGACAAAGCAATGCTTCACGTTCGTACGCTTATTTTGCAGCTTTTATCTCTAGCGGATTTTGAAGTCAGTAGTTACAAATTGTCTACCAAAGAATCAACATAACAAAATAATAAAGCATTATTATATAAAATGGCCCCAATTAGTTGGCAACGCGCTATTTTAACGATTTTCTCGATTTTTCTACTAAATTCACGACATTGCAACGCCACGCCCAGCAAACGCATCATTTACAAATTCACCGATTGCACTACCGAACAATTACAACATTTACCCAAACCTGCTTCAGTCGTTGAGTTATCGGCTGTGACATGCAATATTTCAAAGCTACCAAATGCCTTCTTTACACGTTTCACTGCACTTGCAGCGCTGGAGTTGCGTCAAAGCGGCCTTACAATAGTAGAGGATTATGCGCTCAATGGACTCGATCAGCTGCAATGGCTTTCGCTTGCTTGGAATTTTATTACCATTGTCAAACCGTGGACTGCAGCACCACTGAAATCTCTACACACACTCGATCTCGAGGGAAATGCTATAAGAACATTGAATGCTGAAAGTTTCAAAAGCTTTCCAAATTTACATTATTTAAGTTTAGCTGCAAATCTTTTGGAGCATGTTGATGGTGCGGCTTTCGTACATTTAGCGCATTTGAAGCATTTGAATTTAGCCCACAATCGGCTAAATGTGATTGAATCGTCAACTTTTCGTGGCATGCAACATTTAGCTCATTTGTCATTGCAACATAATTTTATTGAGTGTATAGCAAATGATAGCTTTGTATCGAATGCTCATTTGCGCTCCTTACACCTCAATGGCAATAAGCTGCAGGATTTAGAATTTCTACGCAGTAAAGCTATGATGTCACGTCTATTACATTTGAATTTGTCGCATAATCAAATTAAATCGCTTGATGCATTCACAGCTGGTGAATGGGCGCTAATAGATTTGGATGTGAGTCACAATCGTTTGGAGGGAGTAAGCGAGGATGCGCTCAATGGTTTGGCGGCGCTTGTGGTAAGTTGTTGGCTAAGAGCAGTGTTGGGGTATTTTTCAGCAACTTTTATTTATAACATTTGTTTTACTGCTATTCATGTATTGATTTGTTTCATTTATTAAAATGTATTATAACAACAGGTAATATATAAACGATATTTCAAATATGACTGCATTTCGAAACCAAATGATGATCATGTCTAGCGTGTAGAAAAATTGAAAGAGTACACAAATTTTAGAGTCATAAATACATCTAAAATAAGATTTTCTAAAGAACTTAAAATAAATGCCGATATCTCCCATTTGCCCAAAAAATCGATTTTAATTTCGTTTCAAAGTAATGCCTTTTCGCAATGTCTTACCAGCCCATACTTCTACAAATTTCGAGTCTAATGACGTGCATTATAAAAATGCATGCGAAAAAAATTGGGCATCAATAATGCTCACCACAAACCACAATTGATAATTACATAATAAGTTATAGAATAATCAAATGAGCTTTGCTGCTGCTGGTTAATCGGTAAATAATTGAATTTGCATTAAATGAAATCAAAGCACAGTGTAGCAACAATAACAATAATAAGAATTGCTATTAATACCATAACCAACAGTTTTTTGTACAATTAACTGTAATATGTGCTACAAAACAAAGCCACCACAATGTAAGTACTATTCATGGATGCATGTACATGTATAGAGATATATATTTACAAATAACAGGAATTGTGATGCTTAATCTCTTTGTAAATAAGAATACGCAAAACTGTGTAAATATATACTGAGTAGTATATATTTACAGTATTTGAACAAGCACATAATTTTCTTACAAACAAATGCGCATACAGCAGCGAGTACAAAAATAGCAATGGAAATTTTTATTAAATTTCAATAAAAATAGTTTTTTCGATAATTTCGATATAAATTGTGTAACTGAAACTTTGCAAATCAGGCTGAAAACCAATTTCGAAAATATTCGAAAATTCGAGAAACTATAATAAAAATGTCGAATCTGCTATGGAATCGTAACATACGATCACGGATCGAAAACGGTTTTGACAGAAGCGATACAAATAAGGCTATCCAGATATTTAAAAAAATAATAATATATTATGGATTTAGTGAGTACGCGTTGTCCCTAGTTCACATATTTCATTAATCCAATGAACCATTTCGGAGCTATAATGATTTAAAAAACGCATTCAATCACGGATCGTGTGTAAAAATTCGGCCCCTGTTTTTGTAACCCAATCAGTTTTAGTCTAACAAAATATAAGTTAAAGGTCTCTCGAAATTAGGACTAATTTTTGACAATTTTGTGTTATTGAGTATTTTAAAAGGGAGTGGGCCTTAGGTCTATAGGTGGACGCCTTTTCGAGATATCGCCATAAAGATGGACCAGGGGTGACTCCATAATGTGTTTGTACGATATGGGTATCAAATTAAAGGTATTAATGAGGGTTTTAAAAGGAAGTGGCCCTAGTCGCATATGTGAAGGCGTTTTCGAGATAAAGGCCAAAATGTGGGCCAGGGTGACCCAGAACATCATTTGTCGGGTAACGCTAAATTATTTTTATATGCAATACCACGAACAGTATTCCTGCCATGATTCCAAGGGCGTTTGATTTCGCCCTGCAGAACGTTTTCATTTTCTTCTACTTAATATGGTAGGCGTCAAACCCATTTTACATAGTTTTTTCTAAAGTTATGTATAGTTTGCGTCAAAAAACTCCAATCACCATGTTTCATCCCTCTTTTAGATTTGGTATAGAATTATGGCTTTTTTTCATTTTTCGATATTTTCGATATCCAAAAATTGGGCGTGGTCATAGTCGGCTTTCGCCCATTTTTTATAACAAGTTAAAGTGAGTTCAGGTAAGTACGTGAACTAAGTTTAGTTAAGATATATTGTGTTTTGCGCATGTTATCGTGTTAACCGCCCAGCGGAAGGACAGACTGTCGACTGTGTATAAAAACTGGGCATGGCTTAAATTTCGCCCATTTTCACAGAAAATAGTTATCGTCATAGAATCTATGCCCCTACCAAATTTCAAAAGGATCGGAAAATTTTTTTCGACTTATGGCATTAAAAGTATCCTAGATAAATTAAATGAAAAAGGGCGGAGTCACGCCCATTTTGAAATTTTCTTTTATTTTTGTATTTTTTGCTCCATATCATTACTGGAGTTAAATGTTGACATAATTTACTTTTATACTGTAAAAATATAAAATTTTTTGTTAAAATTTGGCTTATAACATTTTTTTTAAAGTGGGCGTGTTCTTCATTCGATTTGGCTAATTTTTATTTCGCACATATATAGTAAAGGTAGTAACGTTTCGCACATATATAGTAATAGTAGTAACATTTCTGCTAAATTTCATTATGATATCTTCAACGACTGCCAAATTACAGCTTGAAAAACTTTTAAATTACCTTCTTTTAAAAGTGGGCGGTGCCGCGCCCATTGTCCAAAATTTTACTATTTTTTTATTCTGCGTCATAAGGTCAACCCACCTACTCAAGCTTCATCGCTTTATCCGTCTCTGGTAATGAATTATCGCATTTTTTCGGTTTTTCGAAATTTTCGATATCGAAAATGTAGACGTGGTTATAGTCCGATATCGTTCATTTTAAATAGCGAACTGAGATGAGTGCCCAGGAACCTACGTACCAAATTTTATCAAGGTACCTCAAAATTTACTCAAGTAATCGTGTTAACAGACAACCGAACGGAAGGACGGACGGACATGTCTCAATCAAATTTTTTTTCGATACTGATGATTTTGATATATGGAAGTCTATATCTATCTCGATTCCTTTATACCTGTACAACCAACCGTTATCCAATCAAAGTGAATATACTCTGTGTGCAAAGCACGCTGAGTATAATAAAGTTATCGCCCTTCATATTGAAGAAAATATAAGGTAGCTTTCGGGAAAAAAATTATAAAGAATTAATTAGAAGTTTGAGGGATATTTTACTTGAGCTTTGTTAGAGTGAAATTATTGAGTTTGCATAACTGCTAGATAGAGGAGTGGCCCTTCGCTTGGAAGAAAATATACCTCGTACTGTAAAAAATACAAAAAACTTTAAATTAAAAATTAAAGTTGTTTGCAATTTTCGAAATTTTTCGAAAACATTTTTAGGATGGGCTTATACAGTTTCAGTTGAAAAATTCATAACTTTTTTTTTTTAAGAAAAAAAATTCCAAAAAAATTTAAGTAAACATTTCGAAATTTTCGTAAAACCTTTTACAGTTTTAGAATTTTTTCGAAAATATTTTTGAGATGGGCTTAAATATTTTCAGTTACATACACTTTATTTTCAGAAGCCCTGCGCACTCAAAAAAATTCAGAAAACTCCAAATTTTCCAATTTTTTCCAATGTTTTCAAAAACTTTTTTTAAACAGATTTATAAAGTTCAAGTTACAAAATCCATGGCACTTTTTTTTTGTAAATTTCCGAAAATAGAGGGGGTGTGCCTTCGCAAAAATAGAAAACTTTAAATAAAAGTTCGAAGTTTTCGTACAACTTTTTCGAATTTCCGAATTTTTTCGTACCAAGTCGCATTATTTCTGCACACTCTGTATTGGTAACGTTCATGTTTGAACGGTTCAAATAAAGTATTCAAGTGATGGATTGACTTCCAATACTATTTTTTCATTCTACGAAAAGAAAACAGTGCAAAATGCAAAAAATCTCCACTCAAACTCGAGCTGTCAAAGTCACGATTCCTCTGCGTATTTAGAACTTAAGAACTCAAGGTGTGTTTATTTGAGTGCACTCGATGCACTGAAAGCTTTTCATCGCATTACGATTTCTCGACCACTAACCAACTCAGCTGCATTTTATTGCGTCAAAAAGGAAACGAAAACTTAGCAATTTTGTTGTTTTTTCACTTAAGCCACATTGCATCTCTGCGCTATCACTTGTACTCCAAAAGCAAACATTAATTCAAACACTTTCCAATCTGCACTTTATTCTACTCTTTTCTATTCCACTTTTTCTTTTTTTTTTTTTTTGTTATTTTTGCAGCACCTCAATCTCAGCGCTAATGCAATGCAGCCAGTCGCCTCTTCCTGTCTCGGCAAACTTATCAATCTCGAAACGATCGACCTGTCTGCCAATAATTTGGCCGAGCTTCCCATGGGATTCTTTGATTCCACCACCCAACTGCAGCGTGTCAATTTGTCACGTAACTCACTAACAGACGTACCAGCCGACCTTTTTGCACATTTGCCCTATTTGCGCGTGTTGGACATGTCACAGAATCAATTGTCCACCAGCATATTCATCGCCTATCTCTCTGCACTTCTACCACGTTCGGCACTAACGTTGGATTTAAGTGAAAATCACTTAACTCGAATTGATACCGATGCCATGAATGCTTTGTATGCTAGCAGTGGGCATGTTGAGTTGGCCGGCAACTGGTGGCATTGCAAATGGCTCATTGTTGAATTGGTGAGAGCTCCATCCCACATACACTTTGGTTATAACTATGCACTGGCGGCAACATGGAGTGAGAGGCTGCTCAACGTGAGTGGCATTGATTGTTACGATACTGAAACTAAACGCAGCATTGTGGTGCTTGATGCAAGACGATTGTGGGAGCGGCGTCATGGTATGGATGATATTGAGTGTACGGTAAGTGTAATAAAAATGCAAATTGGCTGATTGAAGTGAGTTTCATGTGACTATGTTAACAAATATACGGGTATATAAGAATTTATATATCTTTGATTTGCACTTCATTGCAGACGCTTGTTGATCCAGAAATGCCGACACCACCACCATTGCTTTGGCCACGTGTACGCATGGACCGTTTCGACTCGCGCTCCATTATCATTTGGATGTTAACTGCAATTGGTTTCGCATTTGCAGGATTGCGTATTGGACGTCAATTGATCGATAGAAGAGAACAAGCAAAACGTCTAAGCAAAAAACGCGAAATGGTAAGGAATTTGATAGGCTTTTCTACATTGTTTACTTAAAAACTTCATTGTACAGAAGACAGATGAGCTGCGAACATTAGCTGCATCTTAAATGGATAGGACTGTGGCACGAAATTAAAGGAATTTCCATTTGACGATTTGCACATCGAAATCATTAGTTTTTTGGCATATATATTTGCATTAGTAGTTATTAAAGTAAAAATTAGTCCTCACGGATCGGCCAGCTCAACCTAACCTAACCTTAAGAATAAATTAACCATAAATTTTTTTTCAATGAGATTTATGTACTTACATATAAAACAAATATATGCTGATGTATAGTCTAGACGATATTTTTTCAGTGATATTGCAATATGTGACTCTTCAGTAGGTCGCCTATGCCTTTGTACATTACGAAAAGTAACTTTGGCAGTGCTGTTCCATCTTAATATTGTGGTTCCCTATTTTAGTCAAAACTTCCCTTAAAAAGATTTCATATCGATTTCCAAGCCCATGGGATTGTTTGTTGTTCTTAAAATTTGAACTAAATCGAAAATAGTAGACATCATAAGATCTCGAGACAAAAGGTAACCGCCGAAAAAGAATTAAATACAGAGAGAATATTTTGACTCAAAACGTCGATAACAAAATTGTTCAACTCTTTTTCATGCTTAACGCTTTGTTCCAAGAAGATCTATAGAACCTTATCGTCTAGATAATTGAACTTTCATATTCTCAAACGGAGGATTGATCGATGGTTCGCCTCAAAAACCTGAACATAAACAAATCGATTGTTCTTGCTTTTGGATATTAGTCCCTTACGCTCTCTCTCTGGTACCATCACATCTCACTTGAACTCTAACGGTTAAGCGAATCGTTGCGACGATAAAGATACAGATAAACAAGATTTCGATTTTGGATACTTCTTCGAAAATTCGTATACGTCCCGACTGAGATATTTACGACTCGTCGAGCCTAGCATTTAGTTATTGGTGCATTCCACCTCATCGTCCTCCATACAGCTGACATAAGTATTAGGAGCTATTCCGATTATTGAATCGCACCGCATGAACTTCCATCGATAGTCAGTCTCAAGCTCCGATCCATTGGAAGCCAAAAACTTGTAGCACCATTTTGCTCTACTTCAAAAATTTAAAATCTACGCCTGAACGGAAAGGAATTAGTATTAAGAAAAATATTTAAAAAAAAAATTCTAATGATTCTCCCAAGTCCTCTGCTGAAATACTCATATTAAAGTAAAAATCCAACCTACGACAATAGTTATTTCTCCGAATCGAGGAGGGTTAACGGATCGTGTGTACACCTAAGCTACTAAAATTATGCTGTTGTCTTCTATTGTTGCTTTGTCGAACTGATGACTCGATAGAAAACTTGTTAGACAGGATTTTATATCACGGTGAAAACAATTAGCGCCGTTTTTTTAGGTCAAGTTTTTGTAGTCAAATCTGAAACAGTACCTGCATTCGGACTAACTCGAGACAAATCTTGCATCGTAGTTATGGAGATTTAGCTCGGGCTTCAATAAGACTCACTGCCGTACAGGGCTTTTATAATTAATTTAACTCAATGTCGTTGCCTCTTATTCCTTGAAATTAACAGCACACCTTTGACTTTAAACGGAATGTATTTGGTGAAATACAAAATGAAAACTTAACGAACTTACGAAGCTTTACAATCTTAAACTTAGTACTTAGAATAACTATGAATAGAGACGGTCAATGACGGCAGCATATTTCTTCAAAATGACTGGTCGACGCGCCTTCAGTGTTGGGCCCAACTCTCCAGTCGGCGCTGAAAAATCATGTGGAAGTATTGCGAATTTTTGTACTTTTTGTGCATTAGAAAGCGAGTGAGTGTTGGCGCGTTTCAACGCATCATCAATGGCCTTGACTATTTTTGCATCAGGTTTCACGAAAACTGTAGCGTCATCATACTCGCTTATGTCAGCTGGAATTTGTAACAACTCCGATAAACGTGTGTAGTGCAAATCTAAACTTTGTAGCCAAGCAACGGTAGAAGGATGAAGTGTATCCAGAGGCATGCCAGTCTTTATATCTATATCAGTCTATATGAAGTTGAGGAAGATATTAAAATTAATGGAAACTCCCTCAAGGGTTTGCTACGCACCTTCAAAGTAAGTAATATGGTGAGATATTTGCGTTGGTCGCCCACCAAGAGAGCGTTACTAACACAGGGTAGCTCGGCTTTCACTAAATCTTCAACATAAACAGGTGGTATATTTTCACCACCAGCTGTGATTACTAACTCTTTTATGCGGCCTGTAATTGCAAGATAACCATCGGCGTCCAAACATCCAACATCACCAGTTAAGAGCCAGCCATCTTCCATCAATATTTCTTGTGTTTTCTCCGGTTCATTGAGGTATCCCATCATAATGGAGCGGGAACGTATACAAACCTAAAATAGAAAATTTTCATATGCTTTAAGGTAAGTGAAAAAAAATTATTTCTTTCTGGTTTAGTGGAAATATTGTTCAGTACATGCAAAAAGAAGTCCAATAAAAAATTTAGCTTTTTTAATTTAATTCCTACATATTCTTAAAGAGAACTTGACAGTCTACAAGAAAAGTTTTCTTCCTAACTTGACGCGCTCAGTAGTTATTCGATGTTTAAGTTCAGCCTCAAATTGTATGAAATTTCTAATACGAAATCTATGAAAAACCTAAAGTGGCGATGAAACACAACTAAACAATAAAATTTGGATGTCCTGTAATATATTTTCACTATACTAGAAGAAATAAATATATGTATGTTTTTGGGCCACCCTAATGTGTATTTTATACTAAAATATTGTAAGCGTTCAATTTGTTTAGTCAATTGAGCCCAATTAAAATGCATGCCAATCTTACTCACCTCGCCTTGCCCATCCTCATTTGGACTGCTAATTTTTATCTCGACACCTTGCAAAGGTTGCCCAGCACTATTTAATTTAGCAAAGTTTGTATTTGCAGTTGCAGCACCGCCGGCTTCCGAAATTCCATAAGCTTCGAAAAGCGGAATATCAAGGCTTGCGAAAAACTTTTTCAATGGAATAGAAGTAGGTGCGCCACCCACAAATAACCAATTACATTGATCAAGTCCCAATGCATACTTAACTTGGTATGTTATCCTTGACGCCAACCATAATTTGAAAGACTGAGCAACGCTTCTGAGGAAGACAAATTTTTTACAACGTCTTTCGATATTATATATGCTAAATGGAATATCGCCCGGAATTCGGTTTAAGAACGCCTTAGTTCAGAACTTGTGCCAAAATCGCACCACCTAATGTTCAAATGTATTAAATTTAACTCCAGATAGGGAGTTTTAAAAACAAATTCTGAGATAGGACGTTCTTCAACTGAATTCTTAGTTGGGCGTTTTCGAAACGACAGCCGTGATAGGGCGATATGCCACTTAGTCGAAATATTATATATAATTTACTGTGATGAAATAAGCTTACGATTTAGTATTTTTGCGTAGATAGTGATCCAGTGTGACTTGTCGAGCCCAGCTCAATGTATAACGTGAAAACACTGACGAGTTTGTTTCATACTGTCCCAAACTTTCTTGTATCTTTTCGTAAACTCGCGGTACAGAAAAAGTACATGTAGGACGTGCTGTGACATATGTTTTTGTAATTGTACCTTTAAGCGCATCTCGGTCAGCAAAATATAAAGCCGAACCAATACTGAAGCTTACAAACCCATCAAAAATTTGTGCGGCTACGTGACTCAGTGGTAAAAAGCTAACTAATCGTTCACAGCTCGCACGTTTTGAACTCATTAAGTTTTCGACACCTTTCGCATTCATGATGACACCGTCATGAGAAAGCATTGCAGCTTTGGGTAGACCTGTGGTGCCGGACTGTAAAAATTAAAGGTTTGTTAAAGCTGTACTCCACTAAGTTGAAAATCGCACCACCACAAAAATTAATCAGCTGCAAATTATCATATGAACTCACATGACATAAGCACTTAAGAAAAATCAATTTTCTAATTTAGTCGCAGCAGATAAAATGAAGATGACTTTATAAAAAGGTAATTATACCGAATACTACACGGTTAGAAATTTGAGCCTAAATTTTGAACCACTCCTTGGTTTAAGCAGTTCTTCAAACTTCTTTTACTTAGATTTAAAACCTCTTGGGAACAATTCATCTTAACCATCAAAACTGTATCAAACATATACCCAAAAAGATTAAAAAGTTTAATAATAGTATCATGTGTGCATTTCTGGTTTACTAACAAAACCGACGAGTTTAAATTTATTGCTAAAAATCTAAGAATAACGTATTTCAAAAAGTGCTCCTAGTCATGGATGCTTATACATTTTAAGTTTTAAAAACTGATTTGTTACATACATAGATGTGATAGCTCAGTAGGTAGAGCAAGCCACTGCAATCCGGGGCCCATTGGTTTCAAACCAGACCACCGCCCACTAAATTTTTTAGGTTTAGTTAATTTGAAATTGAAACCAAGTTCTGCGCACCAAAGTTGGTTTAGTTTAATATGTTGTACAAAGAAGTTTAAGGTATAGGCTCAAAATATTTACCGTGTATCTTACATATACTTTTACCTACCGTAAAAATTAGCATCGCACATTCATTGGCGCAAACTGCTTGTTCCCTTCGCTTCAATTCCTCTTTAAGCTCAACATCGAATTTCATTGCAAATAAATCTTCCCAACGATAGAAGCCATCTTCAGTACCCACAAAATCTTCGAAAGGTCCATGCACTTGAATGACAGCACGCAAAAGTGGCAATCGTTCCTTCACCTCACGCACTTTTACCATCTGTGCGGCATCGTCCACCACACAAACCGTCGCCTGTGAAGTTATGAGTGAATGGTAGACTGCCTCAGGTGAACTAGTTGGATAAATGCCGTTCACAACGCTATTGGCTTGTAATGCACCAAATTCAGCATAAAACCATTCAGGACAGTTGAAAGCTAAAATGCCAATGGATGTACGTGGTTGCAGCCCAACATGAATGAGCAGAAGCGCAGTCTGTTCCACATTATGTTCGTATTCTTTATATGTAACAGTTTTCCCAGTAGTTTTTGAATCTTTTTGCTCATTGGCATAAACTAGTGCAGGCATATTGGCATAACGGCTGCAGCAATCGTGAAAAAATTGTGGTATAGTTTGTGGTTCAATAGCGGTCGTATCCTGTTTAACTATGCGTAATTTTACTGCTTCGGTGAGTGATGTGGATGTGTAGCTGCTGGCCGGTTTCAATGTACTCATCGGTGACGAGGTTTCTGCACTCTCGATCATCATGCTTGATGGCTTTATTTACTTACGTTACGTTTATGAGTTTCTTCACACAATCGGCTACTTATCAGTATTTACTTTGGTTGGTGGTTGACGTTGTAAATTTTCTGTGTACGGCTTATCAAATGAGTTTGGTGTTTTTAAACCTTTGAAATTAACCTGCATTGGAAATAAAAATTAATTTTATGAGCTTGTTTTTTTTTTCACATAGCATTTAAAGGAGTTATATGGTTTTT
This sequence comes from Eurosta solidaginis, assembly GCF_040869045.1. Classification (NCBI taxonomy): domain Eukaryota; kingdom Metazoa; phylum Arthropoda; class Insecta; order Diptera; family Tephritidae; genus Eurosta; species Eurosta solidaginis. The sequence continues at coordinate 3,737,848 of NC_090320.1, read as the reverse complement.
GATAGTTTATTGGCCTGTAAACAAAGTGGCATCGAGATGCTAAAAAAGTAAGAAGCTATGACATTATTTCTAATGGAAAATTGTCAAAGTGTCAGCAAATTTAGAAGCTCATAGCAAAATTGGGCAGATAATATTAAGCTTGCAAAGCAAGGGCCTTGAAAAAATTTATTACCATCTTTTATTACTCCAAAACAAAAGATGTAAGGCAAGAGTGTAATTTCGATTTTTCGGAAGGTATAAGCAAGTTTGTGAGTCTAACGTAGTGGGCTTTGTACATGATCTTAGAAATGCTGAAGCCCCGCGCTTCTGTCTACTGTCCTTTTTTGATATCTCCCAAACGTATTGGAACGTCTACCGGATGCCGCACCCTCCTTTGCCAACTCATCGACCTACTCGTTATAACCGAGAATGCAATATAAATGTATAGCCCTACCTTATCGAGCTCCCTCCAGTGCTTTTTTGCATTCCAGGATAATTTTTGATGAAGTACTGCTATTGCCTTAATCCCCGTCTGATTATCAATATAAATATTGACGGTACTGCAGCTTAAGCACGCTTCCTCCAGAATTTTTGCTGCTTCCTTAACGGCAGCAATTTCCGCCCGAAGGACGCTGCACTGATCTGAAAGCCTGAAGGATCTACTTATTTCTGGATCGACACAGTGAACAGCAGACCCTACACCTCCTTTAATTTGGAGCAAAAAACCTTGGTTTAAAGCAAAACTTTTATAAAAATCATCCATAATTAATCAAAATTAATGTTTTTTGCAATAAATTTATAAATCAAATTTTTTATTTCTATATTCATAAAGATATTTACAAGGCACGTCGAATTGTAGAATATTTTATAAATGAGTTTTAAATTTCAAGGATTGCCCTAAAGCTTCACTTTTTTTGGAAATACGTTTATTTATGATTAAAAACAGTTTACATTAAAACGCATAAATTTTTATAACACCTTAATTTTGAAAAAAAAAAAAAAAATTATTTCACATAACGTACCTGAGTATAGTTATTTACAATTTCTTTTTGAAATAATATATATCCTTTCTCTTGTATTTTTATTAAAATTTTTTACACTAACGCGCACGAACGTATTGCCCGACAGTTGGAAGGTTTTTGAAAATGTTGTTGACCAGATCGAGTACTTATATAAAATACTGCCTCCGATTGTTGTTTCTATTAAAAACACCCTGTAGGAAAATCCCTAGTACTGAGCTGATGCGCTGTTGGCGTACTAATTTTAGACTCAGAAATGAGCCTTCACTTCTCTCAACGCCTTCAGCCAGCCTGGTTTTCATGGTAATTGTACTTGATAGTGCCAAAAACACATTTTTCTGCCATAGTCACTCACTCCTTGAAAATGTAACTTTATTTTTTCGGAAGGCGATTCGAATAATTGTTGTTTTAACTGAGGTTTCCGTTATTTTATCTATACTAAAGGCACGCTAATCAACTAATAACTATCGATAGGTGGATTCAGCAAAACATGCATATTCGAAATAAAATTATATTAAATTAATAAAACAAAATACTTGAGTTAAAAGGAATTATATCGACTACTTTATATGCTAAAAATCGCTTAGTCTAATAAATTAAAGTTAGTCTGAAAGTATGTTACACATATTGCTTTAAGGGTAGCGTACAAGGACGTAAAGTACGAACACGGATATTATTTTGCTTCTACAAGGTATCTGTAGATTTTTTGATTAAAATTAGTTCCTGTGGCAAAGTTATGTATTTGACACAGCCGAAAAACCTGAAGTTTGTTTTTTTATTTGAGAATATCTCGAAAACAAGAACCAAAATGAAAAACAATAAATTGTCTCAAATATAATTCAAATTGCCTTGCAATGGTGAGTCAAATGCCGATTTGTGAAATTTTTAGGCAAAATCTAGCTACTACCGAACCAGTCCTTATTTTATAACCTAGGCCTAACTCTGACCCAGTAATTTGTATCATTAGCTACTGATTTTCCGGCAGGGCATACACGCGTATGTCCAAATCAGAAAAATGTTTACAACACACATCTATATACATATATTTTGTTATAGCTCAGCTGGCAACCATACAAATTCATATATTGAGTTTTGAAATAAGGACATGCCATAGGGCAAAACAAATACCTTATCAATGGCCAGTAAATCAGTAAGATCTTGACACTGTGCTATACAGAAAATTGCTGATAAATTATGCCGTTTTTCTGTCTTTATATTAGTGATGATGGGTACGAAACTCTGTTGCGTTATATTTCACGTTTCATTTTTAAACGGGTCTGGAATGAAGAACTTCATGAATTTTTAATCGATACTTAAGATAATTTGAGCTAATTTTATAGATTTTCAAATTCAATAAATTTTGAAAATTTCAAGGCATTGGTATTAACATGTTTAATTTAAATTCTGGTGAAAACTAATCTATCTGGTATCTAACTCTTTGACTTTTCTAAATTATTCATTAAAATTATTACTTTATTATTTATTACTAGAAGACCCGGCAGACGTTGTTCTGCCCTAAATTTGGCCTATCTGCATACATTTTAATTAGCTTTTTCCGTCTGACTCTGCCCTCCCCCCTCTTCACTTTTTCTTAATCCTTTTATTCACTCCTCCCTCCATCTTTTTCGCTTCATCTATGTCGATCTTCGTTCTGTCTTCGAAGCTGTCCATCTAAAATTAATTGTGAAATCGCCCTAACCACAGCAGGCGATTGTTGTAAGCCTAAGCAGGAAAATGCAGTCGCTATATAAAGATTATTATAGTAAGCATGAGCTCCAATAATACCATTTTCATCATAGATATTATAGTCAAATAAACTCTTCCAACTATCGATAATTTTAGGCGGCTTCGACATTTTCAATCTATGCATTAAGCTTGGTAGTATAATATTTTTAAAATCGTTTTCTTTTAATTTACTTTCACTATCAGATGTCGCAGTTGTACTAAATCCTGCTATATAGTTACCAGTTAGACCGTCTCTTCGAAAATGTGTACCATTGAAATCGACTATACAAGGCGTGTTTAAACTTGGAGCTCTATCCAAATCGACATTAAAACTATAGCCATAGAATTCATGTTACAATAAATACATATTGCACATACAAGAAAAAATATGACACACCGCAGTACGTCCTTCTACTTCCTTTGGCTAATCGGTGACTTAATTGAAAATACTTATTTTCGCGACTATTTGTCCCTTTATTAGCAAACGGTCAAACGATTTGCATTTACCGTACAAGCTTGGAAGTTGGAAGAATTCACTGCAGTTTACAAAAACACCAAACAGGAGAAGCGGTCACTTTGACTAAACAAAGAGAAAGGCAAAAAAACATTGAACAGTTGAAATATATGTTGTACATATGTATGTTATAGAATTTTAGTTGGCGTAAACAGCTTTAATCTAGCAAGAATGTGAAACAATAAAAACATGAAAACAACAAACCTTAGTGTGTGCATATGCCTGCAAACAATGGTAATTTCAAATTAAGTTGTACGTAAAAGTATATAGACAAAAATTTAGAGCAGTGATTCCCACTATGTAGTAACCACCGCGTGAGGTTTACGCAACTTGTTTGAAAGTTTGAACAAAATCGGCCGACGCATCTCTTCAAACACCGGCGACCAACTAACACACATTTTAGCCTTTCTTTTTATACTCAGCTGAGCAGAGCTCACACGATAACTTGAGTAAATTTTGAGGTATCTTGATGAAATTTGGTATGTAGGTTCCTGGCCGCTCATCTCAGATCGCTATTTAAAATGAATGAAAGCGGATTACAACCACGCCCACTTTTTCAATATCGAAAATTTCGAAAAACCGAAAAAGTGCGATAATTAATTACCAAAGACGGATAAAGCGATGAAACTTGGTAGGTACGTTGACCTTATGACGCAAAATAGAAAATTAGAAAAATGTTGGACAATGGGCGTGGCGGCGTCCACTTTTAAAAGAAGGTATTTTAAAAGTTTTCAAGCTGTAATTTGGCAGTCGTTGAAGATATCATGATGAAATTTGGTAGACACGTTACTCCTATTACTGTATGTGTGCTAAATAAAAATTAGCGAAATCGGATAACGAACACGCCCGCTTTTAAAAAAAATTTTTTTTTTAAGTCAAATTTTAACAAAAAATTTAATATCTTTACAGTATAAAAGTAAATTATGTCAAAATTCGACTCCAGTAATGATATGGTGCAACAAAATACAAAGATAAAAGGAAATTTCAAAATGGGTGTAACTCCGCCCTTTTTCATTTAATTCGTCTAGAATACTTTTAATGCCATAAGTCGAACAAAAATTTGCCAATCCTCGTGAAATTTGGTAGGGACATAGATTCTATGACGATAACTGTTTCCTGTGAAAATGGGCGAAATCGGTTGAAGCCACGCCCAGTTTTTATACACGGTCGGCCGTCTGTCCGTCCGCTCGGCCGTTAACACGATAACTTGCGCAAAAAACGATATATCTTAACTAAACTTAGTTCACGTACTTATCTGAAGTCACTTTATATTGGTATAAAATATGGCCGAAATCCGACTATGACCACGCCCACTTTTCCGATATCGAAAATTACGAAAAATGAAAAAAATGCCATAATTCTGTACCAAATATGAAAAAAGAGATGAAACATGGTAATTGGATTGGTTTATTGACGCAAAATATAACTTTAGAAAAAACTTTGTAAAATGGGTGTGACACATACCATATTAAGTAGAAGAAAATGAAAAAGTTCTGCAGGGCGAAATCAAAAGCCCTTGGAATCTTGGCAGGAATACTGTTCGTGGTGTAACATATACAACTAAATTAGCGGTACCCGACAGATGATGTCCTGCGTCACCCTGATCCACATTTTGGTCGATATCTCGAAAACGCCTTCACATATACAACTAAGGGCTACTCCCTTTTAAAACCCTGATTAATACTTTTAATTTGATCGTACAAACACATTCTAGAGTCACCCCTGGTCCACCTATAGAACTAAGGCCCACTACGTTTTAAATAATCATTAACACCTTTCATTTGATACACATGTCATACAAACACATTCCAGGGTTACCCTATGTTCATTTTGCCAAATGATGATTTTCCCTTATTTTGTCTCCAAAGCTCTCAGCTGAGTATGTAATGTTCGGTTACACCCGAACTTAGCCTTCCTTACTTGTTATATATATAGATTTTTATTTTTCACATTTCACTATAACATATGAAGTGTATGTATACATATGTATATATTTTTTGTAGCATGGTGTAATATCTCTTATTATACCAAGTACGCGTCTCAACATTGACCCGAACATTATTGCTGTATCATTGATTTGAAATTAAAGGCATTAAATTTAGTATAACGCATTGCGTTCGGTAGCAGAATTTATACAAAGGCTCGTCAGATTAAATCTTGTAAATTTGTGTATATGGAATATAGTATGATGAGTAGTGAAATAAATTTTTAAACAAGTAAGGAAGGTTAAGTTCGGGTGTAACCGAACATTACATACTCAGTTGAGAGCTATGGTGACAACATAAGGGAAAATAACCATGTAGGAAAATGAACCGAGGGAAACCCTGGAATGTGTTTGTATGACATGTGTATCAAATGAAAGGCATTAAAGAGTATTTTATGAGGGAGTGGGCCATAGTTCTATAGGTGGACGCCATTTAGGTATATAGCCATAAAGGTGGATCAGGGTTGACTCTAGAATGCGTTTGTACGATATGGGTATCAAATGAAAGGTATTAATGAGTATTTTAAAAGGGCCTGGACCTAAGTTCTATAGATGGACGCCTTTTCGAGATATCGCCGTAAAGATGGACCAGGGGTGACTCTAGAATGCGTTTGTACGATATGGGTATCAAATGAAAGGTGTTAATGAGTATTTTAAGAGGGAGTAGGCCTTAGTTCTATAGGTGGACGCATTTTCGAGGTATCGCAATAAAGGTGGACCAGGGGTGACTCTAGACTTTGTTTGTACGATATGGGTATCAAATCAAAGGTGTTAATGAGTATTTTTAAAAGGGAGTGGGCCTTCGTTTTATAGGTGTACGTCTTTTCGAGATATCGCCATAAAGGTGGACCAGGGGTGACTTTAGAATTTGTTTGTATGATATGGGAATCAAATGAAAGGTGTTAATGATTATTTTAAAAGGGCGTGGGGCTTAGTTCTATAGGTGGACCCCTTTTCGAGATATCGCCATAAAGGTGGACCAGGGGTGACTCTAGAATTCGTTTGTGCAATATGGGTATCAAACGAAAGGAGTTAATGAATATTTTAAGAGGGAGTGGGCCTTTCTGGACCAGGGGTGACTCTAGACTTTGTTTGTAGGATATGTGTATCAAATGAAAGGTGTTAATGAGTATTTTTAAAAGGGAGTGGGCCTTCGTTCTATAGGTGTTCGCCTTTTCGAAATATCGCCATAAAGGTGGACCAGGGGTGACTCTAGAATGAGTTTGTACGATATGGGTATCAAATTAAAGGTACTAATGAGAGTTTTAAAAGGGAGTGGTGGTAGTTGTATATGTGAAGGCGTTTTCCAGATATCGACCAAAATGTGGACCAGGGTGACCCAGAACATCATCTGTTGGATACCGCTACTTTATTTATATATGTAATACCTGCCAAGATTTTAAGGGTTTTTTATTTCGTCCTGCAGAACTTTTTCATTTTCTTCTACTTAATATGGTAGGTGTCACAACCATTTTATAAAGTTTTTTCTAAAGTTATATTTCGCGTCAATAAAACAATCCAATTACCTTACCATATTTCATCCCTTTTTTCGTATTTGGTATAGAATTATGGCATTTTTTTTCATTTTTCGTAATTTTCGATATCGATTCGTTCATTTTTCATACCAAGGTAAAGTGAGTTCAGATAAGTACGCGAACTGAGTTTAGTAAAGATATATCGATTTTTGTTCAAGTTATCGTGTTAACGGCCATGCGGAAGGACAGACGGACGACTGTGTATAAAAACTGGGCGTGACATCAACCGATTTCGCCCATTTTCACAGAAAACAGTTACCGTCATAGAATCTATGCCCCTACCAAATTTCAAAAGGATTGGTTAATTTTTGTTCGACTTATGGCGTTAAAAGTATCCTAGACAAATTAAATGAAAAAGGGCGGAGCCACGCCCATTTTTAAATTTTCTTTTATTTTTGTATTTTGTTGCACCATATCATTACTGGAGTTGAATCTTGACATAATTTACTTATATACTGTAAAGATATTAAATTTTTTGTTAAAATTTTACTTTAAAAAAAAATTTTTTTTAAAAGTGGGCGTGGTCCTTCTCCGATTTTGCTAATTTTTATTAAGCGTACATATAGTAGTAAGAGTAACGTTCCTGCCAAATTTCACCATGATATCTTCAACGACTGCCAAATTACAGCTTGCAAAAGTTTTAAATTACCTTCTTTTAAAAGTGGGCGGTGCCACGCCCATTGTCCAAAATTTTACTAATTTTCTATTTTGCGTCATAAGTTCAACTCATCTACCAAGTTTCGTAGCTTTATCGGTCTTTTGTAATGAATTATCGCACTTTTTCTGTTTTTCGAAATTTTCGATATCGAAAAAGTGGGCGTGGTTATAGTCCGATATCGTTCATTTTAAATAGCGATCTGAGATGAGTGCTCAGGAACCTACATACCAAATTTCATCAAGATACCTCAAAATTTACTCAAGTTATCGTGTTAACGGACGGACGGACGGACGGACATGGCTCAATCAAATTTTTTTTTCGATCCTGATTATTTTGATATATGGAAGTCTATATCTATCTCGATTCCTTTATATATGTACAACCAACCGTTATCCAATCAAACTTAATATACTCTGTGAGCTCTGCTCAACTGAGTATAAAAAAGGGATGATTGGAAGAATTATCAGTTCGTGGTATTAAAAAATTGGTTCAATGAAACTTAAATTGGGAACAGAGAAAGGGGCAATAAATGATAGTGAAGGCAAAAGCTTACAACACCGCCATCCAAGAGGAGACCATCAAAAGTCGTGACATTTGATGGAGTGATCATGCCGATGTGCGAAGGTTCGGTTCAGATGGAAGAGGACAAATGTATTTGAGAGATTGCAAAATGTAGTTGAGAAATGGATAGATGGAACTATGGTGTGGTGGCGGGTTTGGCTGAGAAGTTTCAATGTGGTCACATTAAATCGTAGATGCGAGGTAGGACCTAAATGGTGCTTGTTACCAGAACGTACCGGATTTATATTCGGCAAAGGACCATCAACACCGATAAAACTCCGCAAAACCTCTATGGAGTGTCTTTATCGCTACAGCAGCAACAACAATATGCAAGAAGCTCACAGAAAACACATTCGTATGTACCGAAAAAGTTATTCACGGGAGGTTTATCGTGAATAATGCAACCGTGACACATGTCATAGATTATTGTTAAACTCGGCCTCGTTTTAAGCAGTATATCGCTTCTGGACCCAAGAAAGGAAAAAATGTCAAAGTCGTTTTCCAGAGACACACGTAAGCCGCTCTCACGCTCTAAAATCCATGGTCAAGGATGCGAGCGTGCATTCGTTTGACGTCAGCGATGATAATAAATAAATAAATTTCTGTGCATATACATTTTTTTGATTTTTATAATCCCGGGAGTCCCGGGACCTCCCTATTGCAATCCCATTATCCAGGTTTAGTCCCGGGATTAAGATATTCACTATTTTGCTGCAGCAAAAATTGAAGAAGGTGAATCAATACTGCTGGTAAAAGTTTCAAACTGCAAAATAAATTATAAACAAAAATATAATTAAATATATATAATAAAAATTAATAAAGACTTGCCACCATAACTTCCGAAGAGATTTTAGGCCAAGTTTCTCTTCCAATTTGCTTCGTGCTTCTTTCGAATTTTTCCCACAAATCACATGTTTTATGCCGACTCCGAAAGGCAACTGTAAGGCAAGACTGCTACTTATTTGGAAATTTTATATTTTGTCAGAGAGCGATTTAGGTTACTTTAAAACAATGCCACAGATATATTATTATTATACTTTTGCATTTACGATAGAATTTTAAGAATATACACGCAATGAAATATTTTTGAACGCCTAAGGTCCGGATTTTCAGTTTCAGAGTTTAAACTCAGTTAAAGTTGGCAACAATTTAACCCTGCCACTGCGGCCACTGAACAGCAAATTATATGTTATCGAAGAAAGTGTCAAGGCTAGACTCTAGTCAACTGTAACTGGAGTTCCCATTTGCACTGAAAACCCAGGCATAAAACTAAAAAATGTATCTAAATATGTATTTGGTATGCTGATAGACCAAGATGAACCCTCCCAGAAGGTATTTCTAGCGAAATCCGAGTGTTCGTATCCCATCGTGAAAATATGATGTTCTATTAGTTTTATTGACCTTGATGGCCAAAAGTAAAATAATACACAATATTGAAAATTGCATTCGTTTTTTATTTGTCGATATTTCGGCTTAAATCTGATTCCATCTTTAGGAACATATGATTATGGTTTATAGAAAAAAAAGTTAAGTTAATTTATAAAAACCAATCTTATTTGTTTATAGCAGACATTGTTTGATTCCAAGAAATTTGGATCACTCTTTTTCTTTTAAGAATATGAATTAATTAATAAACTGAGAGGCCATAGAAATGAGGAAAACAGTTTCTAATATTAAAAACTCATAAGTACATCTTAAATGACTTTTTTTTCTAATATTTTTTTACATATTTATATTGTTCACATATTTCGCTTATGCATAAAGTCTTTCGATTACATTAGCGTATTTTTGTAAAATAATATTACGACGTGATTTTAAGGTTGGTCCTAAAGTGGAGACAAAAAATTTATAAAGTGGCGTAAGAATGCTTATAAAATTCCAAAACTCACCCAGCTCGCCGGTGGGTATTGAGAAATCATGCGGCAAAATCGCAAATTTTTGCACTCTCTGCGCATTTGACAGAGCATTTTGATTCGCACGCTTGATTGCTTCCTCTATGGCGGTCAATACTTTGGGATCTGGATGCACCTCTACCATTGTAGCATCAAATTCTTCTAAACTAGGTGGTATACTTAAAACATCACTTAGGCGCGTGTAATGCAAACCCAACGCTTGAAACCATGCAATGGCAGCGGGTTGTAGGGTATTCAAAGGTAAACCGGTCTGCGCATCCATGTCCGTCTGCAAAGCGGTGTTAACAAATTAGTTTTCATCAGAAACTTTAATGTACGCACTGCACTTACCTTAAATGTTAATAAAATGTTGAGATACTTGCGCTTGTCGCCAACAAGTATGGCATTACTGATACAAGGTAGCTCTTGTTTAACGAGGTCTTCCACATGCACTGGTGGTATATTCTCACCACCCGCAGTAATGACCAATTCTTTCAAACGCCCAGTTATATTGATATCACCTTCGTTGCTCAAATAGCCAATATCGCCGGTATGAAACCAACCATCTGCATCAATTGCTTCTTTAGTTTTTTCGGGTTCTTTTAAATAGCCCATGAACACATAACGGCCGCGGAAACAAATCTATGTTTGAATGATTAATTTTCAATTAGCTAATATTTTATTTCTAGAGAACTCACCTCGCCTTGTCCGTCTTGATCAGCATTATCTATTTTCACGTCCATCCCCGGAAATGCTTGACCAGCACTATCGAGGTTTTGCGCTTCCACACTCATTGCAACGGCCCCGCTAGTTTCGGAGAGTCCATAAACCTCGTAAATCGGCAGATCTAAGCTAGCAAAAAACAGTTTTAGTTCCTTGGGAATGGGCGCACCACCAGCTGAAATTACTTCGCAGCGATCAAAACCCAAAGTAATTTTAATTTTCTGCGTTATAAAGGAAGCCAACCAGTACTTCATCGATGCTCGCGGTTTACTAAGAATATCAATATGTTTCATTAAAACTGAACTAATTTCTGCACAAAAACACCGACCCTTTGCCTTCATGAGTTAAATAGCTGCGTAGCATTGCATTTCGCGCCAATGATATTAAATTACGTGATAGCCATGAAGATTCTGCTTCAACTTCTCTTAGACGCTCTTGCATTTTTTCGAATACTCGCGGCACAGCGAAGAATCTCGTCGGACGCGCCACTTGTAAGGTTTTCACCAAACTGCCCCGAAGTGCATCACGATCTGCAAAATATACGCAACCACCATTATTAGCAGTTATAAAGATATCGAACATTTGTGCGGCGACATGGCATAACGGCAGATAGCTGACTGTGACATCCATGCCCTCTTGGAAATCTGCATTAAAAGGCACGACTTTGACAATTGAAATAATATTGTCATGTGAGATCATAACAGCTTTGGCCAAACCCACCGTGCCAGACTGTAAAACAAGACATTCGCATATGACCACTTAGAAAAACCTATTGAAATTAAACTTACTGTGAAAACGAGTAAAGCACACTGGTTAGCAGCTATATTACGCTCTCGCTCCAACAATTCATTCTTCGATTTCTCATCGAATTCCGTAGCCAATAAACCCTTCCAACTATAGTAGCCCTCCTCATGATCAATGAAATCTTCGTAGGGTTCTTCTAATTGTATAACAGCACGCAGTTGTGGTAATCTCCCTTTGACTGCACGCACTTTTGCCATCTGCCCCGCATCATCTACCACACAGACGGTCGCATCCGCTGTTTCGAGCATATGACGCACTGCTTCCGGTGAGCTGGTCAAATATATACCTGCAGCACAACCGCCACAACGTAATGCTGCCATTTGTGTATAAAACCATTCTGGACAATTATATGCGAGTATACCGACTGAGGTGTGTGGCTGCAAGCCCACATGCATCAGCAGCAAAGCCACCTTCTCGACATTGCGTCCATATTGCGCGTAGGTTATTGTTGTCCAAGTTGATGCAGCGGTTTTGTTGAAATTTTGATGACCATTACTGCTGCTGTTGTTGTTTTTATTGGTGGTATCATCATTGGCAAATACCAAAGCAGGTAAATTTGCATATTTCTGGCAAGTTTCGGAGAAAAACTGTGGAATGGTTTGCGGTGATATCGCAGCTACATCTTTTAGGATGCGCAGTTTCACTGGCTCACTAAGCGAAGTTGATGTGAAGCTAGTGGCAGGTTTAACCAAACTTTGTGATGGAAATGTGTCGTCGCCCATAGCTACTTAAATGTTTTGGAAGGAACTAGAAGTTCTGTAATATTTTATTGCTCGCACTTCTTTTCAAATCCAGTACCATAAATGCCTCTTCTGATGGGATTTATTTTGCTTTAAATTAAAAAAGAAAAAAAAAATATTAACAAAAGTTGAAGAAAATTCGTTTAGTATTGACTGACTACAAACTAATTTCATTAAATTTAATACCAATGTAATCGATGGACGTCAGAGCATTATACCGCAGCTCGTGAATTAGGCAACGAAAGCTGTTGTAGGAAAACTAACGCAATTTTAAAGCTTTGAGGAGCTTCTCAGGCTAAGCATCCTTATTGTGAGACAATTATAGTCTGTTTTTTTCTTTATTCCGACCCAAATGATTTCAGCTATAAAATGAGGTGTGTGCGTGTGAAACTTTTCAAGAGTGCATTCGTTTTCAAATATTGTAAGGCTCATGATGACATCGAGAACCGATCCAAGCAGTGGTAGCTCATCGCTCATTGTGTTTCCCTATATCTCAGAATCGGCGCTTTCGGCGAACAAACTTTTTATTGATACGTGGATCAAAAATACTTAACGGTGCGTTTAGAATGTAATCGCTCGACCATTGATCAACAGTTTTATTTGCTGAAAGCGCTCAATAAACCACGTTAGAGAAACGACATGTGGATTCGCCAGGTCCTTGGTCCAATTCCGTTCCTAACCTGAGAGCGCGAAGAGTAGTCTGCCTATAGGAAAAGATGGTTACGTATTTTGTGCTTTCTGGATAACGAAGATATCGCTTTAAGTCAATCACTAAGTGCGAAAAATGCATGAGTATGGGCGCGGCCGGATTTGTGAAAGGCTTTTGTTCGAAGTGCACAAAACAAGTTGATAGCGTCAGTAAAACTGAGATGCTGCACCTCTAAGTGAGTTTCACGTGAAGTAAGTTCCGTTTTCAATGTTTCCAACGATAAGTTTAAATTATTCCAAAGTTTTTATCGAGGTAGTTTTTTTTTTGTGGAATAAAGTAGCTATTTATACTGAACAACAAAAAAAAAAATCTCTGCTATTTTGGAGCCACAGCTCCCGACGCCCATGGTTGCCCAGAGATGCCGTTTCCTCGATAAATGGATATGCATATCGGGGCAAGGCAAAACAGCGAACAAAGGCAATTGTTTTTTGGGTTTTGTGTATTCACAACAGATCTTTTAGATTTATTGTGTAAAATATTTAAAATTATCGATGTAACGGTGGAGGAAAGAAAATGTCAAATGTAGCAATCTGAAGGGTTGCTATTCTCCAGTTAAACTGTAACTTAACTAGAGATGGTAAAAACGTCCCTAAGAGTACCTGTGAGGCACAATCGAATCGCTTATGGGATCGTGATCCTGTGATAAAGCAACGTCGATGACATATCGCTATGGTTTGGTCGACGATGGGTTTTCTTATCGTAAAGCGGAGTCGGACAAAAATTATTTGATGTTGGAGAGCAGTTATAATTCGTGCTCTTGGACGGCTCTTTTTTCTTAAGGATTCGGTTGAACGCATTTAAGTTTAATTTTGCAGACGAGTTGATGCAGGCTTCTTGCAAACTTAACGTCGGTTGACTCACTTCGCAGATAATTTGTCATTTCCCAGCGCTTAATTGTTTTAGAGCCAGGAGTTATTTCAATCTCACTTCGTCAAAGCCAGGCGATGGGATCCAGAATCAATCGTCACATATTGGGTTATAGGGTTCATAAGCATCAATATGTCGTTTTATAAAATTGAACTACTTAAAACATGTTGCCGGCAAAGGCCACTTCAAATGTCAGTTATTCTTTAACTTAGCTGTTGTGCTGGCGGCCACGGTGGTGTGGTGGAAGTGTGCTCCGTCTACCACACCGAAGATCCTGGTTGAAAGTCCCGCGCAGAGCAACATCAAAAATTTAGAAACAAGGATTTTCAATTAGAAACAAGTTTTTCTAAGTGGTGTCGCCACTCCGTGTATATTTCTGTCAAGAAAAGTTTCTCACTGAAAACTTCATCTACGTTTGGAGTCAGCGTCGCGGTCCACCAATTTGAAGGAAAAATAAGGAACACGACGCAAATTGGAGGAGAAGCTCAGCCTTAATCTCTCCCGACGGTGTATCGCACCTTGTATTTTTATTTAAATTATATACTATAAACAAAAATACATTAAAAACACACAAATATGCCGATTACATTATTTTTTAACATATATGTATGTATGTATGTATGTATTGGTGTAATATATATATTTTGAGATCATTCATTATACATATAGATGTCTTGTTTTTTAACAGGCGCACAGCAATTAATAGCCAAACGAGATGTGCGCACTGCTATGCTTAACAAATTTACTAAATACATATTTATTATGTTATTTTACTCCACAACAACAACAACCAAACAACGAACCATCAAACCTGCCTATTTACATACATACATACCCACATAAGTAAGATGTAACATACAAAAAACTTACTGCTTTATGAACTTCTCCATGCATCAAATATTCATACTCTAACTAACATTAATGTATGCACATATGAATGAATATACATACATACATATGTACATACGATACTTATACGATTAACTACATGTATGAGCATATGTTTGTGCCCAACGATATCTAGATACTCTGACTGCTATAGCTTGTTCTACATAAATAATAGCTTGTACTCGTCCAAACCGAATGGCAATTTCTCACGCATAAATATGTTTGGGTTTGAGTGCATTGGAAATTTGTCTATGTTTGTACATTCATACATAGTTGAAATTTTATGTACCTAAGGTTATGCACCCAAATATACTAGCCTAGCTAAGTCTTTATACAATATCGTAACGTGGTATTAGGTTAGGTTGAAGTGGCTGCCCGTGACACAAGGCTGGTTATGATACCACGAAAAGACATCATTAACTTTCCTCTTCGAACCATTTTGAGGACCTGATAAATGCTACCAATTCCTTGATGTTATACTCCACGATCTAGCGCAGATTATCTAGAAAGCGGCTCCCAGAAAGGGCTACCTTGGGCCACTTAGCGCCGGGCAGTTGCAGATGTTGTGAACCAACGTTTCCTTCTATTCATCCTCTTTACAACTTCTACTGAAAGACGACTTTAGCCAAGAGATTTGATAGCAGCCCGGCTGTAGATGAAAATTAATACTTCGTTGCCGCTAGTGTGTGACCCTATCCCAACTGCGGCTTCCTTCGATGGCTGAATCTTCTGCCTGAAAGAGATTGCAGTAATCGGGAAGTCTGAGCGAGTGTTGGTCTAAGTCCCTTGAATAGACTTCTGGAAATGCTGCCGTCGACAGCAAGGCATCAAACTATAAATTTGAATGAGTAATTTAAAAAAAAAAGCATTTTGCATTTTCGGTGTCATCATATTCTCTCTCTATTCGAAGGACTGACACCATAAGAAAAAGAAGATGAGGCAGCACGGTGTAGTTCAGTTCGCCAGCGCACTGCATTTTTCAGTCCAATTATCTTTAAATAGAACGAAAAGTAAAAACGGATAGACGAAGCTTGACGAATTGCATTCGTTAGAGTTCAAAATTATCTTGCTTAAACAGCAAATCTTTTCAAAAGCTATTTGTGAGATGATCCATCAAAGTGATAAGAAATGATTTTGTTAAGTGACATCGTGTTGGCTTCAGCTTCCTCAGATCAATGTTTGTAGGCTTTACCGTTTTGGATTCTCACATAATACAAATATAGAAATAGAAGTAAAAATCCGAAAATGTATTCCTTCACTCATAGTAAAAAAAAAATGCACTGTAATTCCACTGATAACAATTGACGTAATCCTCTGTCTATCATTTCACTCTCACTTTAATATGAAACCAGTACAATCCAGCTCCACATCAGACTTTATTTCGGGCATTTCGGACATCTGATTAAGTACATGACTGCCTGTGGGAATGTATATGTGCAAATGTAGCTTATAGGGATGACATATATCATATATCGGTAATTGAGTGCCATATAAAATCTTGATTGAGTGCCGTATAAAATCTAAGCTCAACAAGAGATAAGTCTCATAGTGAACTTCCAAAATTTATTAGAGCAATACTGGTATTCAACATTGAGAGAACCAATCACCTTGCAACGAATCACTCTAGTTCCGAACTAGCCCAGTTCTAGTTCACCCCTTTTGCTGACCATGCGAACGTCTTCTTAACTAGTTCAGTCGAAGATAGTTCTGAAATAGTCGTTTCACTTGATTATTAATTTAAATACATATAGCTCAAATTTCATCGCTCTTGGTACAAGGGTGACTATCAACTGGCCCGCGCTGCATCCGCATAGCACCAGTTCAGAGGTAGTCAAAAAATCGGTAGTGCTAAACTATCGCTTTGCCTAACTCTTCCATTTTTACTGTAAGAAGGGCGACGCGAGTAAACTTAAAAAGTAAGTATTTATAATTTTTTTTGAAAAAATGTGGTTTAGCAACACTCCGAATGTAATACTGCCATGGAAGGCTTCTCAGTGAAAATTTATCTACCTTCCAGCTCCCGTTCGAAGTCGATAAAAAACTATAAAAGACACCAACACAAATTGGTAGAGAAGCTTGGCCTAAATCTCTCCGGAGGCAAAACGCGCCAAATATATTTTCATTTTTTACCACACACAACTTGACGATTCGTTTTGACCTTACATCAATAGTCGAGCTACAAATCGCCAAGGGAATAGCATTACATCTGGTAAAAATTTACTTTCACAGATTCAAAAATTTAATTTAATCTTTTAATCAAATTTTACGATACTTCGTAACTCAACCAACACTCACTTTCTCTACTTCACTTACGTTCGATTTTCTCGTTTAATTAAAATGGCTCGAAAGAATTATCACAAAAGCCTTGAACCGGTGTCGTGTTTTAGCAGCGCTCGAATTGCTACTAAAAAAATTATCAAATTCTAATTCTCAGCTAAATCGCGCAAGAACTGCTAGCTTCTAAAAACAAAGACATGTACAAATGTCACACAAACAAAATGTGATTTGAAGTACGAACAAAGGTTAAATTTCATAGCAGACCACAGAAGCTATCTGAAAACAGTAAAACGTGGACATTAAGTAAAGTTTTTCTGTCTGCTGCACTTAATTTTCGAACTTAAAGATGTTTTTATAAAAGTATTAAAATAAAATTAATATTTATACCTATTATCTACATAGACAGCTAAATAAAAATAAAAAATTAACCGTACTCTAAGACTGGGGTCAAATATATAATTTTTATCTCATTAAATAATTAAATGAGTAGTTCATAGTGCAATGGAATTCAAAAAAACATGCTTAGCTCCCTATTTTTTCAATAAGAGTTTTGTAGATTTTGGAGCAACACTGTACAACAGAAATTTCGGAAGGTGACTTCTGAAAGGTGACTTCTCACGAATGAATTTTTCTTAACTTAAAGTCCAGCTTCTTACATTACTTTGAAATTCCATTTAAATGTTCAACTGGTCACAAGGTATATTTGGCTATATGAACGGAATCCTGAAGTGACCAAGTTTTGGTTCGTAAGGAATATTGGTTCTTATAGAATACATAACGTTTCATTATAATACTTGAAAACTCCATCATTTCACACTTTTTCACATTTTTCCCGGAAGCATCAGGTAGTTGCTGGTATGAGAAAAATGTCCCTTATACCCAAGTTGTAGTTCTCCCAGATTTTTTACAACTCGATCAAAGACCTGTTGTGACGTGCATTTTTTTTAAATACATTGGTTACTCTAAGCTCTAATTTGTTGGACTGTGTAGTTGATTTAATGGTACAAATAAAATAGATTTTTTTTTTTTTTTTTGATAATCAATTAATTTTAAAATAAGTCGTTATACAAACAGACACACATCAGGGTGCCTCCCCAGAAAATGTGGCATCTTTTACACTATATATGTATAAAGGTTTTAATGTTAAGAATTTTATAAAAAAAATATGAAAATAAATAATAATTTCAGCTGGTATTTAACAGTTTGGAAATGCCTGAAAATCGAGATTTTGAAAATAAAAACGGGTTGTGACAAAAAAACAGTGAAATTGGAGAAAATTTTAAAAATTACATGCAATTATGGCTCCTGGAATAGTTTCTGAATTTAACTTCTTTATCAGCCAGGTTTTCGGGTACTAAACTCGAACTAAGGCCTTATTCCATTCAGCCATTGGAATGTCCCGCTGCACGCTTTGTAATTTGTCTATAACAATACTACTAATGAGGTGCAATAAATCTAATGTAACTGATCAAGTTCTGTTGAACGCGCCGAAAAATATTCCACATGTAAAAATATATAGCTTATACCAAAGTTTTTAAAAAAGGCAAGGCAAGAAAAAATATGTATACTACATTTTTTACGGCTCACCAAACTTGGTATTCGCTTACCTTTTCTTTTCCCGAAAAACTAATCTATAAAGACGATTTTTATTATCTGCTGGCAAACTAATTATTGCTGGTTATAATCAAAAAGTTTATGATTACATACTTATAAGTGATATTTATTCATTAACGGAATACTTAAGCTCTGATGTACCATGACGCAATTTTTGGTTCCACTGAGTCGTAGAATAGGCTGTAATTGATAAGCTTTGATTAAAACCTTGTTTGGCCTGGTATTTCCATGACCTGCTTTTATTTCATCGTTAACTTCTATGAGTTGGGCATATTTTGCAGACGTGCTGGACGGAAATTTACCAAGTCTGAAGCCACACTACTATAGTCCAATCATTTTGCTTACGATGGAACCGCTTCATTTTCATATGGAATAGGCAGAGGTAAAATAAATAGGGTCGCTCGATTGAAGACCTTAAGTTCAGAGTTGGAAATGAACTGCTCAGGGATAACAATATTGAAGACTAAAGATAACGGTTGCGTCAAGTCCTGTAGCATCGAAATTATGAATGCGTAAGTGTCGGTAGATCCGGTATTACCTAAGACCGTCATTAGGCAATGAAGAAAATTTATCCGTTCGGCAAACAGCTATCGTTCTTTCAAGTTTATCTAGATGATATCTTCACTCCCATGGAAGACTAACACTTTCTATATTTCGCATAGAAGATTAAATCAACAAGTCAACGAAACATCTTTGTAGTTTTTCTTGATTTAAAAGGTAAGCGCGTTTTTTATAATCGATTTATGTAGGTATAAGCAGAAGTCAACGGCTTATGGAAAAAGTTAGAAAGGCACTAAACTGTATCGAAATTGTAAGCTGGAGGGACTAAGGCATCCGATTTTTTCCTAATTCTAACAATATTGCTCATAAAAAGTATACATAAATTTAATATTGCCACTCCGGGTCGCTTAGAACCCAGAATATATCAAAAACCCACAAGATAATAAAATTACTTACCAAATTGAGTTATAATTTCAATACAACTAAAACATAAAATGAATGTAGAATACATGTATAATATGCGCCGTGTTTATAAAAACGCACATACATACAAACATTATGTTGTCCTACTTCTGCAGGATATAACAATACGCAACTTCGTTTAACTGATGTTCGGTCCTCAAACCATAAATAATCAAAAAGTTACGCAATTTCGCTTCCGTTTCTTACTTCCTATGTATTGGCGTTTATAGCTCACCGCTCCCTCTTCTTCCCTCTGCACCATAAACATGCCACCAGCAACAGTTTTGCTTTTATTGCATGTTCGGATTTTTCGGCAACACTGTTAAATTTTAAATTTTATGTTCTGCAGCCCATCACTCCATCGGAAGTTGTTGTTGTGTTTTTTTTTATTTGCTACTTTTACTACTCTGTTTTGCTGCTATTTGTAGCTTCTCGCCTGTTACAGAAATCGTCAGTTTTTGTTAAAATTTATATAAATTTTTACTTAAATTATTTAATGAAAATTTTTACTATAAATTTTGTTTATTGGTAAACCAGAAAAACTTTTTACTAAATAATAATTTAACAAAACTTTATTATTTGTTGAGTATAGTCGCAAAATCATTGGGCTCTTTATGTGCAAATTGCAGTGATTTCAAACGGAAGTGGTGAATTGCTGTAATTTTCATTGTGGTTGTTCAGCAATGTTGCATCAAAAATTGTGTAAAATAAATATCGTGCACACAGCGAAACTAAATAGCGATTTTGTTTTTTTTATTAGCGGCATGCATTTCCAACACTTTTTATGATATTTACTTAAGTTTTGCGTTTTCCAACAAATTGTACTGAAATCTTAGGTATAAATCTTTATCGAATGGCGTTTTTTTTTTTCTGAAAATAGTGTCGCCCTGTTGGCTCTTCTCAGCTCTCTCGTAAATATGTGAGCTTATAAAAAATTTCTCACTGCATAAAAAAAGAGATAACACTACCTGCAAACCTTGTTGCAGAACGCCAATTGACCTAGTTCACAACTTAAAATTTAACAGCGTAACATTTATTTCAGAAAAGAAAACAACGTAAGTAAGCCCTGACTAGAAAAGCTGCGCAATATATTATTTTTTATTTTTAACCAACTTACTTAAAGTCTAAAAACTTTATCTAAAAAACAGGTGATAAAGGATAATTTCAACACAAGGGACAATTTCTACATGTGCATTAATGGCGATGTGGTTACTTCCGTTTCCTTTGCCGACTTACTTAGTCATGGAGGGAATACTTTTCATGATTTTTAACCCTCCGATTAGCGGTGAATAAATTCAACACGTCTTAGCGTTGTTGTCTGGCCAGACAAAATTTGACACTTTAAACTTTATCCACAAATATTTAAACTTAGAAGAAATCTCGTCGCACACTGTAATTACCCAGAAATAAGTTTGAATTTTTATTGATAAATTTTGAAATAAACACGGAATATGAGATCTTATAGGCTTAAACATATGTTCGTTTAGCCAGACGATAACGCTAAAATGTGACATAATCAACTTTGGTACAAAATAAAAGATAAAATAAAAAGAAAACAAGTAAGGACGGGACTGTCTTCGGCTGTGCCGAAGACTTCATACATTTCATGAATGGGGCTGAACAATAATCTTATCCCGTTCGTAATCTCCAAATAATCGGATGTATAAGATAAGAAATATATAGTGAACAGATGTACATACCTAAACGATTTTTAAGGTAAATATAAAATAAAATATGTCAAAAAACCCCCTTATCTGAACGATCGATTGTATGGGATATATATTATATATAGCTCGGATCGAAATGATTTTTACAGGAAATCTTCTATGATATATTAGAATATATATCACCAAGTTTCACGTTTTTATATTGGAAACTAAGGTAGAAATGGCCAAAAATCTTTCTATCTGAACGATCGGTTGTATGGGATATGTACTATATATAGCTCCGATTAAAGTGATTTTTTCAGAAAATCTTCTATGATATATTAAAATATATATCACTGAGTATCACGTTTATACTTTCTAAATTCAGGGAGAAATGGCCAAAAATCTTTCTATCTGAACGATCGGTTGTATGAGATATATACTATATATAGCTCCGATCAAAGTGATTTTTTCGGGATATCTTCCATGATATATTAGAATATATATAACCTAGTTTCACGTTTATACTTTCTAAATTGGGGCAGGAATGACCAAAATCGTCTTATCTGAACGATCGGTTGTATGGGAGATATATGTTATAATGGACCTATCCAACCGGATCCGACAAATGTCTAATATAATACTAAAATACATACTTGTCCCAAATTTCATTGAGATAGCTCAAAATTTGAGGGACTAGTTTGCGTTCAAACAGACAGACGCATGGACAGACGGACGAACGGACAGACGGACATGGCTATATCAACTCAGTTCGTCGCCCTGATCAATTCGGTATACTTAATGGTGAGTCTATCTTCTATATTTCTCAGCGTTACAAACATCTGACCAAAGTTAATATACCATTTCATGTTAATGAAAGGTATAAAAATATCGATCTCCGAATTATTACAAAGACCGCCTCTAAACTTAAAAAGTCACTAAAGCTTTTCATGATTGGGTGGGTAGGAGTAAAGTCATTCACGAAAATAAAGCCTTCTCGTCTCGCCAGACGCCAAAATCTATCGGAGGTTTAAGCAAGTTTAAAATAGCTGATGAGCTCGATGTCCCAATTTAGAACGTTGCAATAAATGTTCATTTGAGAGAAAAATAAATATATATATCCCGACTGAAAATCAAATAAATGCATTGATAAACAACGGATTACACCCCAACAGATAGGGTATAGCTCACAGACTGACTATGTTCGGATTCAAGTTCACATCATTTATTCGACTTGATACTGTGTGCTAAGCATCAACTGATAATCCTCTTGAAAATGCAAACTTTTCCAGCGACACTGCGCTGCCAAAAGAACACGCTTAATATTTTTTCCCTTGGAGAATTCTCGATTTAGCTTCGCCTAATCAAGCCCTAGTTTTTCCAATTTGGTTAGAAATTAATATTCTTACATTAATCGCCTTGTGCGAGACAGCGTTATCATTTTGTGTTTAGTGCTAGTGATGGCAACTTCTGATAATTTCCTAATGCTGTCGAGACCCTATTCCTGTATTTTTATACTCAGCTGAGCAGAGCTCACAGAGTATATTAACTTTGTTCGCATAACGGTAATCTGTAACGGCATAAACTAATCGAGGTAGATATAGACTTCTATATATCAAAATGATCTGGATGAAAAAAGGAATTCATTTAGCCATGTCCGTCCGTCCGTCTGTCCATCCGTCTGTAAATACGATAACTTGAGTAAATTTTGAGGTATCTTGATGAAATTTGGTATTTAGGTTCCTGGGCGCTCATCTCAGATGGCTATTAACAATGAACGAAATCGGACTACAACCACGCCCACTTTTTCGATATCGAAAATTTCGAAAAACTGAAAAAGTGTGATAATTCATTACCAAAGACGGATAAAGCGATGAAACTAGGTAGGTGCGTTGATCTTATGATGCAAAATAGAAAATTAGGAAAATTTTGGACAATGGGCGTGGCACCGCCCACTTTTAAAAGAAGGTAATTTAAAAGTTTTGCAAGCTGTAATTTGGCAGTCGTTGAAGATATCATGATGAAATTTGGTAGCCACGTTACCCCTATTACTATATGTGTGCTAAATAAAAATTAGCGAAATCGGATGACGAACACGCCCACTTAAAAAAAACTATTTTTAAAGTCAAATTTTAACAAAAAATTTAATATCTTTTCAGTATAAAAGTAAATTATGTCAACATTCGACTCCAGTAATGATATGGTGCAACAAAATACAAAGATAAAAGAAAATTTCAAAATGGACGTAACTCCGCCCTTTTTCATTTAATTCGTCTAGAATAGTTTTAATGCCATAAGTCGAACAAAAATTTACCAATCCTTGTGAAATTTGGTAGGGACATAGACTCTATGACGATAACTGCTTTCTATGAAAATGGGCGAAATCGGTTGAAGCCACGCCCACTTTTTATACACAGTCGACCGTCTGTCCTTCCGCTCGGCCGTTAACACGATAACTTGAGCAAAAATCGATATATAAACTCAGTTCACGTACTTATCTGAACTCACTTTGTATTGGTATACAAAATGGCCGAAATCCAACTATGACCACGTCCAATTTTTCGATATCGAAAGTTACGAAAAATTAAAAAAAATGCCATAATTCTATACCAAATACGAAAAAAGGAATGAAACATGGTAATTTGATTGGTTTTTTGACGCAAAATATAACTTTAGAAAAAAACTTTGTAAAATGGGTGTGACACCTACTATATTAAGTAGAAGAAAATGAAAAAGTTCTGCAGAGCGAAATCAAAAGCCCTTGGAATCTTGGCAGGAATACTGTTCGTGGTATGATATATATAAATAAATTAGCGGTACCCGACACATGATGTTCTGGATCACCCTGGTCCACATTTTGGTCGATATCTCGAAAACGCTTTCACATATACAACTAAGGGCTACTCCCTTATAAAACTCTCATTAATACTTTTTATTTGATACCCATATCGTACAAACACATTCTAGACTCACCCCTGGTACACCCTTATTGCGATATCTCGAAAAGGCGTCCCCCTATAGAACTAAGGCCCACTACGTTTTAAATAATCATTAACACCTTTCATTTGATACACATGTCATAAAAACACATTCCAGGGTTACCCTAGGTTCATTTTGCTAAATGTTGATTTTCCCTTATTTTGTCTCCAAAGCTCTCAGCTGAATATGTAATGTTCGGTTACACCCGAACTTAGCTCTCCTTACTTGTTTTTAATAAATCTTTTTATACTGAAATGAGTAAATACAAACTCATATAGCATAATATATACATATTTGCGCATAAATCATCGGTGTATATATAGGATATTTGACGGTATTATGTACATATAGATTTCTTAAATTCACCAGGCAAACAGAAAGCAATCACCACAAGCCGCAATATCATCACACAAAACAATATTACTTTGAATTTCTGTGTAACCATATTTATTTATTCATATGTACATATATAATGATATGCCGCACAATACATTTCTATATATTTATTTATCTACACTGTTTAAATACATTCAAAATGCTGGTTATCGGTTACCCATCGGCGTATTCCATTAGAGCTCAATTCACATACATACATGCATACACAAATCTTAACTTGTTGTTACATGTCTAAATTTTAAAATTGTCATCGATTTGTGTACATTTACGCAAACCTACTATTTAAAATGAGTTTGTTTAAGTGCATATCTACGACATAAGTTTTAGTATTAAACTCTTGTGTTGGCAAAGGTAAAAAAAAATAATAGCATGATTCATATTTTGAATTATTTTGATAATTTTTTGAATGCGTGACTAAGCTCATGTTTATGAATGCAAATATATTTTTGTATTTAAGCATATTTGCACTAATAAAAATTAAAAAGTCATTCGTCCATACGTACGCTGTATCATGCAAATGATAATACGACTAGTGTTCAGAGAGAGTAGTCCTGGGCCCGTCGCTATGAGAATCCTATTGTGTATATGTATGTATCTCTTGAACCAAGCACAATCTAATTTTTTTTGTTGCAGTGTACAACTACCACCTACCTGTAGATTAAGACAACATTTTGTTAAAGGTTCTATTGTTAACAATTGAGGCGCTAAGTGGATTAATCGGGTTTTCGATAGCTACTGTTCCTTTGTGTATATCTCTTGAACAAAGCCAAATGCAAAGTTTTTGTTTTTGCATCCACCTGTAGATTAATACACAAGTTGTTATAAAGTTTCATCCTTAACCCAACATGCTGAAAATTGGAATTTATCAGTACGATGATGACCCAGCGTCTAAATTGCTCTATATCTCTTGAACCAATCAAGATTTTCCAAACTCTTGTTTTGCATTATATAGCCGCCTACTTGTAGATTACTTCACAATTTGATACAAGGTTCCATCATAAAGCGTTCAAGAGATGGACAGTATTAATCGAAAAATCGATTAATGCACTTAGCGCCTAAATCGTTAGTGATAGAACCTTGAAGCGAATAGCGGCTTAATCTACAAGTCAGTAGCTGAATGCTGCAATAAAAAAAATTATGAAATTGTGCTCGGTTCAAGAGATATACACAATAATCGGTTTAGTCGGCAGTAGTTTTCAACAAACAGATTACTGTGTATATCTCTTGAACCAAAGCAAATGCTAAAGTGTTTGTTTCTGCAGTATTTGGGTGCTCACCTGTAGATTAATCCACAATTTGACCTAAACTTCTGCCTTCAACCCTTCAGTGCAAAATGAGAATTTATCAGCACACAAATGACACAGCGCCAAAATTTTTTAAACTTTTCTTCGGTATTATAAAGCCACCACTTGTAGATTAATCCACAATTTGGCATCAAGTTCCATCATTAACCCTTGAAGGCAGAAATGGGAATTATGGGTACACGAATGACCCACCACCTAAATTTCTCTATATCTCTGAAACCAAGCAAGATTTTCTTAACTTTTTTTTGCACTGTACAGCTAGCTATGTGTTGAATAGGACACAATTTAATTCGAGATTCTATCATCAACCGTTCAAGCGCTACGTGAGGTATCCGTCGTACGTCAACTACTGACGACTAAACCGATTATTGTGTATATCTCTTGGCCCAAGCACAATTTCAAAATTTCTTTTATTGCAGCATTCAGCTACTCACGCAGATTAAGCAACCGTTCGATTCAAGGTTCTATCGTTAACGGTTGAGGCGCTAAGTGCATTAATCGGGTTTTCGATTAATACTGTCCATCTATTGAACTGTTAATGATGGAACCTTGAATCGAATTGATTTTTAATTTAAAAGTGGGTAGATATATAACACAAAAATAAAGTTTAGAAAATCCCGCTTGGTACTAGAGATATAGGGCAAAATAGCTGTCGGGTCATTTGTGTAAATTTCAAATTTCGCCTTGAAATGTTAATGATGGAACTGTATAACAGATTGTGGATTAGTCTACAAAAATTTTGTCATTTGGTTTAGTTAAAGCGAGATACACATTAGTCGGGTTTTCGATCACTGCTGACGACTTAAACTGATTATTGTGTATATCTCTTGAACCAAGCACAATCTAATTTTTTTTGTTGCAGTGTACAGCTACCACCTACCTGTCGATTAAGATTTGTTTAAAGGTTTAAAGTTACATCCTTAACCAATCATGCTGAAAATTGGAATTTATCGGTACACTGATGACCCACTGTCTAAATTCCTCTACATCTCTTGAACCAAGCAAGATTTGCCAAACTGTCGTTTTGCACTTTAGAGCCGTCTACTTTTAGACTACTTCACAATTTGACTCAAAGTTCTATCATAAAGGGTTCAAGAGATGGGCAGTATTAATCGAAAAATCGATTAATGCACTTAGCGCCTAAACCGTTAGTGATACAACCTCGAATGAAATGGTGGCTTAATCTGCGAGTCAGTAGCTGAACGCCGCAACAAAAAAAATGTCTAAGCTGTCCTTGGTTCAAGAGATATACACAATAATCGATTTAGTCGTCAGTAGTTGCCAACAAACCGATTACTGTGTATATCTCTTGAACCAAAGCAAACGTTAAAGTGTTTGTTTTTGCAATATATGGATACTCACCTGTAGATTAATCCACAATATGACACAAACTTCTATCTTTAACCCTTCAGAGCAAAATGAAAATTTATCGGTACACAATCGACACAGCGCCAAAATTGTCCTATATCTATTGAACCAAGAAAGATTTTATTAACTTTTTTTTTGGTATTGTAAAGCCACCCACTTGTAGGTTAATCCACGATTTGGCAGCAAGTTCCATCATTAACCCTTGAAGGCAAAAATGAGAATTTTGGGTACACGAATGACGCCCCACTTAAATTTCTCTATACCTCTGAAACCAAGCAAGATTTTCGTAACTTTTTTTTGCATTATATAGCTACCTATGTGCTGATTAGGACAGAGTTTAATTCAAGATACTATCATCAACCGTTCAAGCGCTACGTGAGGTATCCGGCGTACATCTAAAATTTCGAAGCTATAAGTAACTGCGGACTTCCCAATTTAATACCTATCGAATTGTATACTCGATTTATTTATACCTCCACTAATAAACGAGAATCAACTTTGTAAAAATTATAATTGCATTGGCGCATATACGAGGGGCAGTCAGTTTTTTACGTTTTCCGAAAATTGTGATTTTTTGAGTTGATTGCTTTTTATCAATGTAGCAGCCATAGCTTAAGCGCTTAAAATAAAAAGCCTATTTATTAACATTAGGGTGTACAACAGAAAAATTCGACTAACTTTTTACTTTATTTTATAAAATTTTTTGCAAAGCTTTAGCTGAATACCTGAAATATTTTCAAATGGAACAAGCTGAAAATCTTTACATATTTCTTGAGGCTAAGGGCACAGTCATATTCATAGGTTTTTATATTTACACTTGGTAGCCGCCTTGCACTTGCTCCGCCCGCCACACCAAAGAGCCTGTGTTCGAGTCCTGGGAAACAATTTATAAACCATTTTTTTTTTTGTCAATAAGAAAACAATTTTTCTAAGCGGTGTAGACCCTCGGCAGTGCTTTAAAGAATACTGCGGGAGAATTTCTGACATTAAAAGCTTCTCAGTGAAAATTTAGCTGCCTTGCTTGCCGCCAATTTGTAGGGAAACTTAAAAGCAGCACGAAGCAAATTGAAAGAGAATCTCGACCTTAATCTTATAGCGCCAAATTATGTATATCTTTATACATATTGACTCACGTGCTTCCACCGTACCATTGACAACACTTTACGAAAGAAGCCCAAAATATAATACTTTGCGCTACATCCACTTTTCTCGCTACTTACCTTCATATATTCATTGGCACCTAGGTACATACGTCCCATTCAGGGCCGGCTCAAGAGAATTTGGGGCCCTAGGCGAGTTATAATTTGCGGCCCCTTTCTCCCGTATTTATAGAAAGAAATTGGAGATCAGAAAATTAGAGATCAGAAATATTAAATTCAAATTTAGTGTCAATAAAACAATTTCACAATTCGATCAGGATAAAATTTTTGTAGTTTTTTATGAATTTTAACAGCTCACGAAAGAACAAAAATGTGCACGTCTGACCAAGTCGAAACTCGCAAGAGCTGGAGAATCACACATGATTGCCAATTGCGCAGTGTTGTCACTTGAATTCCAAGCCTTTGTGAAGGCGCGCTTGTGCACATTCTGGTTGCGCGCGAAGATTTTAAATTACGTTCAATCTCCACTAGCGTTATGGTGAAAATTTAATTTTGTTTATGAAACTAAATATAGGGCTCCTAAAAAATTTCTTTTTTTTTCCAAAAAGGATTTTTAGTACAAAAGTGTTTATCGAATTTGGTACCCCCTGGAACTTGGTGCCCTATGCGGGTCGCGTAGTTCGTGTTATGGTAGAGCCGGCCCTGGTCCCATTCATAAATATGTAATACCTAAGTTCATATGCTTGTGCGTATAATTTTTTTCGCTTAAGACTTTGTAGGTATATGCGTAGCTATGTAAGCACACAAACCAAATCATACAAATTTACTATGCCTACAAATTGTTGTAAAAAATATATGTATATAAACTCTTGCCCAGTACACTTGCACTCATTTTCTCCTTAGTTGCTTGTGAACAACTTTTAGTGACTCACTCGTGTTGGCTCTCTCTTTCATTACCATTTATTTACAATTTGCATTTATGATGTACTGGCAACATATGTTTATATCTAAATAACATCATGTTTTTGTGTTTTTTCGTTTAGTTGTTGCTGCAATTACTTAGCGTTGTTGTTTCGCGTCGCTGCTAAATGTTGATGACCGCCAACAATCAACCGCATAAAGCGACATCAACTATTCATTCATTGCTGTTCGCCTGTTCCGATTTCTTGTATGTTTTGTATATAATGTTGTGTTGTTTAAATGAGGTTTTTCGGCATTTGTTGTTGTTGTTACACATATTAAAAATTTAAAGCGGTTTGTATTTATTACAATAGTAAACCTAAACATATGTAAATGATATGTAAATATGTGCAATTACTTGCATATGCACTATAGTAGTAGGCAGCAACGTACAAACATACATACATATATATATAAAAAATTTTATTTAAGATATGAATACACTCAAATATGGGTGTATGTTTGTATATTTTGTCGTTTTGAGCTGACTGATACACTGTAAGTATGTAATTCCCTGCAAAAAATGTGATTAGTAGCAGTTTCCAAGTGCTAATACAAAATGTTACTTATTTTATAAGAACCGATATTTCTTAGAAATCAAAGCTTAAGCACTTGAGGATTTTGCACACATGACCGAAGAGCAACTCATGACTAGTTTAACCTTTATATGCATATTTAAAGTGAGCAATACGAGCTGTGCGATGTAACCTTTCAGAAAAATAGCATGGCTACTTTATTGCGAAATTGCTGTTTTACAGTGTTATTTGTCATTTTTATAATTTTAAATTAACGCTTTTTTAACCGACTTAAAAGTTATTTAATGCCAAAAGGTATGTATTCGGTACTAATTAATGTTCTAAAAAGTGCAGTGAATGCGCTCCAGCCTTCCAAAGTAGCGAAGCTACCCAATAAGCCGTCATCTCATCAAAGAACTCGTCAGAACTTTTTGATGAAAATAAGATTATTTCTCTCTACTAAAAGTGAAATAAGATGGAGGATTTCAGACATGCTCTAGATAAAGTCAAGCATCTACACCGAAAAAATATTTGTGCTTGAATATTGTGAGAATGCAGATGGCGTGAAAAGCAACTTCGAGTAGATTTAAGCTTCCGCACCTAATTTCATCTTAGACCGTCGGTTTAAATAAGATCAGATGGAGGAAATCCCCTTTCTGTCTCATTACCGAACGTCGATTCACAATCGCTCCTCAATGCAGAATTTCCTTTTTCGTTTACAACATACTTAGTTCGTGCCTATAGTTAGAAGCCTAGTGTGTGATAGTACGTAACTGTTTCTTTACTGACCATCTCGCCGCAGCTCCTGTAAATGTCATAAAGAGGTATCCAAAAAATGTCTTTCCTTGACCTACTAACTTGATTTATGTTCTCCCACTATCGTACGTAAGTCGGCCAGGTCGGCCAGGTTTGCCTGGCCAGCATCATCGTCATCCAGCAGCTCTTTCACGTTTGCAAGCTCGTCTGCCTACTCGTTGCTTTCAGCTAGAATATCAGGCATAGTACCGAGTAAGGGCAAATGTGAGGGCACCCAACTTGTGGTACGCTCTGCACATTTGTTTACTACCTCTTAATTTACTCTTCAGCTGATATCTAGTCGTTAAAAGGAACGGAAGATATACATTTCCTTTTTGGCGAATGCTAGAGCACGAGCTCGTACTAAAATCAGTTCAAGCCATATAAAAAGATTAAAACTGATGGTCGAATGCTCCTTTCTTATTCGTTTCGGACTAATCGTGGACTTATTCGCTGCACTATCTTCATATTTGCGGAAAGCTCATCATTATACCTCCCTTGATACTCCTCGACAGCATCACGGCAGGACCCCATAAATTTTTAAGATAACTAACTGTCGTACAATCCAAGAGCCATATAATTTTGTCCCGAAGCGGCCCATGATTCCGAGCCATACAATATATTTTCAATTGCATACTCATCCAAAGTAACACTTTTTGGCAATGGTTAGTCTTCGTTTGATTTCAATGTTGGCATTATTTTCGTGAATAATGCTGGTTTCTAGGTAATGTTGTTGTTGTTGTTGCTGTTGTTGTATATAGCATAAATTTCGCCTTTGTCGTCATTGAACCATTTTCCCTTGAACGAGTGCAAGAGAAAATCATCAGCATGTTGGGCAACGCCTGACTTTTTCGAGTATCCATATACTCGAGCGACTTGGAGACAACGAACACTATATGCATGTCTGGCTCGCACTCACCCAATGGGACAAAGTTCTAACCATACTATGGAAACGCATCCGAAGCTACTTAGCCTCATTTCAGCCTAGCAATGCTATCCTATATTTGAACAATGGAAAAATTAGGTATGGATTCAGTATCGCAAAAGGGCTGTCATTGAGGCGGCACTTTTCAAAACTTTCGGTACAAAACAACAGCAAGGGAGTCGAAAGGCAGACAGCGTGAGCGAAGGCCCGAATGTGACGGTAAAGCGTAGTACTACGTAAATATTGAAACAAAAAGTATCAGTTCTTTATTTTTAAATTTCTACGAATTATGTTAAAACTTCGTACATCAAAACGTTTTTTCTAATATAAAAATATATATTATTTTCTATTTACACAGTAAGTATACATGCAAAAATCCATAACAGGTATACAAACGTCTTAAAATGTGCTAAGTGTAATAAGTTCTTATTATAATAGCGCTAATAAAATTTCCCAATAAATTCTTAGGTACAAATTCTTCATAACAATATACCTTAAAAAGACGCATTCAAATTTTTTTTTTTTTTTCGAAAAATAAAAAAATATTTTCTTAACAAGGCAAAACAAAAATTCATTAATAAAAAGTCATATTTTAAGAAGAAAGCTTATATAAATGTATTTATGTCTTTTATCTTTGTTTAAGTTCCACATTAGTCTTAAGCGACTTGCTTCTATTTCCTTTGTCAACTAAATTTCAAAACCTGCCCTTATTTATTGTTATTAGGCATTCTGTTGTTTCTGGTTTTTATGTTTTCTTAGTCGATTATTTATAATTCTTTCCTAACTATTTTACTTTTAATTCAGCAAACTTATAGGAATTACGAACAGCCTTGGTTGTACTCGCATGTAAGGCATCAGGAGCTTTTGAAAGCTTAGCCAATAAATCTTAAGCATAGAGACCCTCAATGATATCAGCATATTGCTTGGACACAACATTACGTTTCACCTTCAAAGTGGGACCTAACGAAAAGAGGAGAATTAAGTTAACTCATTTGGCTACGGACAGTACTAAAACAAAAAAGAAATTAAATTAGCTTACCCAATTCACCTGTTGGAATCGAGAAATCATGTGGCAGTATAGCAAATTTCTGCACTTTCTGTGCATTCGAAATCGCTTGCTCGTTAGCGCGTTTAATACCATCCTCAATAGATTTCCACACTTTCGGACAAGGACCAGCCTTCAAAATTTCGCTAAGAGTTGTATATTCCAATCCCAAACTCTTTATCCATGTGAGTGACTCATGCGTAAGCTCGTCGAGTGGCGCGCCAGTATCGCGATCCATTTCGGTCTGTTAGGCACAATAAAAAAAATTTAAACAAATAAAAAAAATTGCTTTAATAAAATCAGTACACTCACCTTAATCGCCACCAGCACAGTCAGATATTTGCGTTGCTCACCCACCAAAAATGCATTCGAAACTCCATCCAGTTCTCTCTTAATCAAATTCTCAATGTGAACAGGTGGTATATTCTCACCACCGGCTGTAATGATTATCTCCTTAGAACGCCCTGTGATATATACATAACCCTTATCATCAACGTAGCCAATATCACCAGAATGAAGCCAATACTCATCATCAAGCGCTTCCTCGGTCTTTTCTTCGTTGAAAATGTAACCCATGAATACGTGGCGACCGCGTATGCAAATCTATGAAATCGAATCAATATCGAATTGAGATTAAATTAAAACTGTTTACCATTACTTATGCATTGCACTCACCTCACCATGTCCTTTCTCATCCTTGTTGATGAGTTTTGTCTCACAACCGGTTAGCGTTTTTCCAATTGAATTGAGTGGTTGCGTATCGGGTAGGCATAATGTATGACAACCGCCCACTTCAGACATGCCAAATGCATCCAAAATTTTCATATCCAAGCTGAGGAAATATTTTTTTGTCTCGGGTGACATCGGTGCAGCGGCTGTGACAAGTGTGACCACGTGATCGAAACCGAGTGCCTGCTTAACTTTGGACATAACCAATTTTTTAGCGATGTTATAACCAAAACCACCCGAGCCTTTGCTGTGTACGAGTTAAATGTTAAACATTTTTTTGGGCAGCGACAGCACACATTTTGCCATAAAAATATTCTGCCTGGCTAAAAGAAGACCAAAGCACCCGACTCGAAATCATAGAGGAGTCATCTCCCCACATTATCTAAAGAGGTGGACCTATCTGAATAGCAGACAGGCGTCGCACATGGGTAGATTTTAGACATTTAGGCGGCCATAATTGAGTTTCTGAAAGTTGCCACAAATACAAAAAAAAAAAAAAACACCCACAGCTTAAGAATAGACAGGGGAACAATATTCTACCTCTTCCTTCGTATACCTGGCGCTAGCTGTCAAGTAATCGGAATTTAGCTATTTCTGAAACGCGTGTTATGGTTTTTTTTTTTAATCTATGTGAAATCGCATGTCTTAACGTGAATATTTTAAGTTTTAAGACAATTGAATTGAGTAATTGTGATGGATTCTGATATTTCAGGTAAATAGTAACATTATTAATGGTGTTTGTGATTTTTAAAAGTTATAGATTGATAAAGAACCTATTTTATTTATTTATTTTTTTTTTTTTTTTGATTTTTGTTGTTCAAAACCAGTTTTTTCAAGGTTCGATTTGAGCTCAACAGAACAATAATTTTTCTCTAATGATAATTATTGTTATTTTTTAATTTTTCTACATTTGAAAAATTGTATTTTGTTTTTGGAATAGTAAGTAGAAAATTTTTCAGACAACCTGCCATAGCTGCGCAGATAGATCCATTTGGAAGGGTGCTAAGCCTTCATCTTCAGTACGCTTTAGGCATGCTGCGCTAACCATTTAGCTATACAGCGGTGGTTTGTTTGACTGGCAAATTTGCTACTTCTATTCCTTTTTACCAACTATATTTATTCAGTGTTGCGCCATTTGGTGCAAATCACTGATAATTGAAACAAATGAAACAATAATTATTATTAGAAAAAAAATATTGTTCTGGCATTGAGCTCGAATCGAACCTTGAATAATTTATCAAAACAAAAACACCAGTTTTTTTATGTTTCCAAGTCCGTCCAAGTGAAAATTAGTTTTGAACATAGTACTTGGCACAATTAGCTTGCCAACTGCATTAAATTTAGCTGCAGATACTTGCAGATAGGGGGTTAGATAGAGGGTTTGATACACCCTTGTTGCTGTACGACAAGAAAAATAGCCTCACTGCGCAAGTATTTTTTAGTGTTACACATTGTAATATCTATT
Source organism: Eurosta solidaginis (assembly GCF_040869045.1). Classification (NCBI taxonomy): domain Eukaryota; kingdom Metazoa; phylum Arthropoda; class Insecta; order Diptera; family Tephritidae; genus Eurosta; species Eurosta solidaginis. The sequence goes on along the minus strand of NC_090320.1, from coordinate 3,703,169 downwards.
TTTTTAATATAACCGATTAATTACACAAATTATTATAATTTTTCATTTACTAAACAGTTTTAAGAATACATATAAGCAATGTAATATCTTTGGCCGCCTAAAACTTGAAAATGTACCTATGTGCGTCGGCGCAATAAAGAAACGAAAAATTAATGAATGAGAATGACCCAGGGTGGTGTCCTATCCCCATTTTGTTGACTTTGTACATATCTCAGCCGCCTTTCCCAACAGAAGTACCCAACATAGTTTATTATGCTGGCCAGTGTACTATAACTGCAACGGACCCCGCGCTCGATCAGCTATGCATACGACACTATCACCAAACACATTGTTAACGGCACGCGATTGTTTCGAGCACTTAAACTTCTGCGTTTGGCGTTCGATTATAGTCTCTGCTTATTCACAACGTTTCTGCTTGAATAAACATGCACTCACAATCGCCTCCTAACAACAGAGCCCTAACAAAATTGCCAAATAGGTTGAGAGGAAGACAAAAATACACTGCTGATGATATATTGCGCAATTAGCCAGCTCTTTGTGCCACGTGCAATAAGGTTTTCATATCTACGCAGCATACACTTGCGAAAGTTTCAAGCCAGCCGAAATTCCGCACTCAGAACTGCTAAGAGATGTCTGTTTATGAGGTTTGATCTACGTACCTATAGATGCCTGACTACATCTTTAGAGTTTTAAACTTCAATAGCTAATCAGACAGTGAAACATTCCGTTAAACGTACGAAACCCGATTGATTGCAGAGTGACTTATGAACTACCGCATTACTGTCATTATATTAGCTGCTGTTTTTGTATTAATTAAAAGTAATTACTCAACGCCTGATCGTTAAACGCCATTCAAGTTAGGGGATAAACGGTCGTTAGTCTACTAGCCAGGCAGAATAACAAACGACCAGACAACGTCATTTAAGCAAGTAAATTACATTTACGTGTTAGACATTAGACAAGTGAATGTAAAAACATAAACAAACAAAAATCATACTCACCCATTTGTTTCCATATAGTGACGTAGTGTTACACCTTTGGCCCAACTGGCTAGCATCTTCTTTATACTTCCATTTGATGTGCCGATGGCTACCATACGTTCCTGGAATTTTTCATAGACACGTGGCACACCCATAAATCGTGTGGGACGCGCATCTTGCAATGTCTTCACTAATGTACCCTTCAGCGCATCCTTGTCAGCAAAATAGATGCAGCCAGCTATTGAAGCTACTGTGTAAATATCCACTGTCTGTGCAGCCACATGGGACAAAGGCAAATATGAAACGACAACCTCAGAGCCAGGGGTTACATTACTCAGTGTCTTGGTAATGGAACGAGTATTGAAGTAAATATTGTCGTGGCTAAGCATCACACCTTTTGGCATGCCCACCGTACCAGACTATTTTTGTTGACGAGAAAGGAAATGAAAAAAAATGATTAGCTGGGATGCTTGCCTTTTGGAGAGCAGAAGATGTTGTGTCAAAAAGCAACAACTCGATGAAGCAATGAATTATAAGCGCAGTAGAGTAAAAACACGTTGCTTTTTAGAGGTTAGCTAGCGTTTTCCAACCTACCACAACTAATTACTTACAGTATACACCAGACAGCAACATTGGTTAATGGCAATATTCTCCAAACGCTTTTTGTATTCTTCTTCCACCTCTGCAACTACCATCGCCTCAATCTCAGACCACTATATTAAGTTAAGCAAAGTCGTTCAAATTAGTTGGTATTTAAGAAATTTTTAAATTAAATTTAACACTCACCCTGTAATAGCCATCTTCTTTCTTCATATACGGCTCATATGGTTCTTGTATTTGAATAGCTGCTTTCAGATGTGGCAGCCTATCTTTAATCGCTTTAATCTTATCCATTTGCTTGGATTCATCGACCACCACAATTTGTGCACGCGAATTCTCCAAAACATGATAGCAAGCCTCCGCCGAGTTGGTTGTGTAAATGCCAGCGATAATTCCACCTGCGTGTATGGCACCCATGGCTGAGTAAAACCATTCAACACAATTAAAGGATAACACGCCCACAGAGTGGTGTGGTTCGAGTCCAAGTTTAATGAACGCTTTAGCTATTTGATGCACTTTCTGTTCATATTGTCTGCAAATAGATAAATAAATTTGGAAAGAGGAAAATGTAAAGTTAGTCATTCAAATGGTGAGAAAATTGTTTCAGTCTTAAGGCAGTGAAGCGTAAAAATATGGCGACAAATGGAAACAAAGATTTAATGTTGGCATGAATTTATGAAAAGGCGGAAATAAATAGTTTCAATTCAGGCGTACAAAGTGTAGAAGGTGTTAGCGGCGACGCTTAGTGTCACATAGTTGGCACATTTCGTGAATTGTGTTGAAAAATGAAAAGCAGCCGATTTGGATTTTGTCACATTTGGCTGTAGTGCCAAGAAAAAAGTGTGTGAAAGTGATTTTTGGAAGGCACACCAATAAAGAGATTTATGTGTGGAAAACCTAAGCTTGAAAATATCTAGTTCAGAAGTACAATACTTTTACTGCGAACCAAACTAATCATGGGACCTACGATGAGGTCGCCTTGATGCTAGACTTCTGAGCAAATTGTCATGTATACTTAGCTAAAAAAGGAGCGTATGATTTGAGAAAATGTGCCAAAGTATGCTTAATTGGGAAATTTTAAAAGTACTATGAAAGACGGTCATTTTGAAACACCATATTCTGAGGGCACGGGCAAGTTTTAGAAGTGGGATAGTTACTAGTTTAGATTTGGTTGAGAGGTCAGCATGAAGGTCCGTTGTGATACCATATAAAATAGCGGCGATGTAAGCTTTAGCTTTTTAGAGAACCGTTGCATGAAATGTTTCTATTAGAGCTCACGATTTTTTCTCGAACACAAGCGAGATTTTTGAGATCCGAGAAATCGAGAACTCGACTTCTCGCGAGATTCTCATGTCTCGAAGTAGTCGTAAATCACGCGAGCTTCTCGACATTCTTTCTTAATCGCTGTATGGACAGTATTTATCGACTTGGTTTTTTTACTTGTGACTTTTTTGTTGATTATATTGACCCAATGACATTTAACTCAAAATTATACATATTATAAATAAAATTTTGTTCGCAATATATTATTTTTCAACGAGAAATCAAGAACACGGCTTCTCACGAGATTCTCGAATAACTCGTAATACTCGCGATTGTCTCGACTTTCAATTCAGTCGCTGCATTGGCAATTTTCTACATTTCGGGATTTTTTACTTGTAGTTTTGCGGACATTTTGGCTTGTGCTCCAGAAGAAATCGTAAGCTCTATATAAAACAGCCAATGAATCGATTAAGTTGAATGTCGAGATTCGAATCGTAAGCTCTAGTTTCTATGACTCTACCTCGGCATGCATCTGCAGCAGGAGGGGTTTTCCAGTTTAGACAGTGGCCCATCATGAGCTTTCGGGAACCCACTTCCGTCCAAATAGGTCGGGATATCCCGTATTCCATTCAGCCATTTTTATTGGGTTCAGTTGTGCCCATGCGCTAGGAGGTTCGCGGGATAGCTGCCAGGTATATTGTTGTGTCCCGCAAGCCATATGATATTAATATTAAATAGATTCGACGCAACCGCAAACCGAAGGGATGGCAGTTTTGAAGCTTGCACAGGGGGAAGTTGTTGGCACACAATAGCCTGTCTTGTCCGGAATGAAGTAAAGTTTGGTAAGAATGCTGTAATGCCATAGGTGGGGAAGCACATAACCCAACCAAGCCTGCTCAGTGACCAGCCTACAGCTGATTTGCCCGCAATATCCACCGGATGTATGTTTCAATGCCAAATTTTTCTAAGAGCGCCACTGATATCAAACAGCGATTTAAGTTGTACTAAAATGCATATTTAAGTAATATTAATAAGTAATATAACGAGGCGTTTTGAAATTGGGAATCTTGAATATCCTCGTAAAAAAAGCAGCTCCGTTTTTCCAGGGTTGATTGCCAGTCCGTACGACTCAGCCTATCAAGTCAACATATCCAAATAGCTCTGCAAAACAGCGCACACGGTGTCCATAAATTTACATCTGACAATAATTTTCAGGTCATCAGCATGGACTGCAACCTCGCAGCCAACGCCATTTAGCTCCAAGGGAAGCTCCTTTACCATCACAGCCCAGAGTAGAGGAGATAATAAACCCCCCGTAAAAAAGAAATAATTAGCTCCTTTTTTCCGGGGTTGATTGCAAGTCCGTATGACACAGCCTACCTAGTAGGGTGAGTCGATTTGTATGGACGAAATTTAACCTATATCGCGCCATCGATTTTTCGATAGGATTTTGGCTCAGGAAAAAAAGTTCCACTAAGCATACGCAAAAAAATAATTTTCGAGCCTGCGAAATTTCATTTTCTTTACTTTTTTCCCGACTTTGATTTGTAAGGTTTTTTTCATAACCTACTAAAAAAGTTTCATATGTATACCCCGTACAACTAGGGTTGCCAGATTTTTATTTCGGGTTCCCGGGACATTTGAAAAATAACAAACACCTATATATTTGTATGGGTTGCTCATTCGGCGAAATAATTTTTAGATAGAATTAAACCTTTTAAACTAATTTATTCATAACAAATATTTTTATGAAACAGGCTAACAATTAATACGTTTACTCTGTTTAACGCAAATTCAATATTCTATAGATTCATTTTCCAAACGTTATTTTAAAACACAACACTTGCCTTGCAAAGTGAATATTTAGGTGTGCGAAATGTCAAACATTGACAGAACCACAGTAGGAATGAATTTTTCTTCTTTACAGAGTTGCATGCAATATGCTAATGAGCTGAATACAATCGAAGCCGCAAATATGGCCATGTTTCGTAGCAGATTAGAATTGATTAATTTTGATATTGTGCAAATGCCGGGACAGCCTTTCCCGGCGGGAAACTTTAAAATTTGTGAAAAATATGGGATGTCCCGGCCAATACGGGACGTTGTCTATAACAATTTTTTGAAAAAAAAACATGAAAATACATGGTATACATGAAAATTTTATAATCAAATGAAATTTTTTTTTAATTATAGTGTTTTTGGCGACCTTTTTGTTCTTTAATTTATTTTGTTTTTCCGGCTTTAGGTCCTGGCTGAATAAAACCACAAATTTTGTTTTTCAACCGATATATTTCGGTTGATCAGCGGTAACCGTCTTCAGGGCGACTGTTGACAAATACAAAAAACATTAACAAATTAAAAATCAAAATTAACAAAATATTTTTTTACCAAAAATATTTTCTACAAAAAACAATATTTAATTCACATACATTTTTAACACGTCTGCACTATCTGTTTGTAACTAAGTGTTTGTATAAGTACGCGCAGTTTACAGTGTCAGCTTTGTAGTTAAGAGTAAAGCGCTTTGTGTATTGTTGTTCCTGTTCGAGGATTTCTCTTTTATTATTTTCAATAAAACAGAAATATTTTGGAAAAAAAAATTTTGTTAAGTTTGATTTTTAATTTGTTAATATTTTTTATAATTGTCAACAGTCGCCCTAAAGACGGTTACCATGGAGTAACCGAAATATATCGGTTACAAAACAAAATTTGTGGTTTTATTCACCCAGGACCTACAGCCGGAAAAACAAAACAAATTGAAAATTTTTTAGTAGGTCATGAAAAAACCTTAAAAATCAAAGTCGAAAAAAGTCAAAAAAATCAAATTTCGCAGGCTCGAAAATTATTTTTTTGGGTATGAGTAGTGGAACTTTTTTTCCTGAGCCCAAATCCTATCGCAAAATCGATGGCGCGACATCGGTTAATAAATCGACCCAGTCTACTACCCAGTCAACACATCTAGATAGCCCTGCAAAACATCGCTCATGGTATCCATAAATTTACATCTGACAATAATTTCCAGGTCATCAGCATGGACTACCAACTGGCAGCTACGGCCTTTTAGCTCAAAGGAAAGCTCCTTTACCACCACAGCCCAGACTAGAGAAGATAACAAACCCCCTGTGGCGTGCTTTGCATATTTTTTTCTCTAGACAGTGGCCCCAAGTCAGCCAGGAAATTTGCTCCAAGCAGGACATTGTTAAATGCTCTTTCAAGAAAGGCGCCAAGGAACAATTCTTAATTCTCAATTTACTTTAGAATCGAAAGGAGAGCAGTTTCCGTTCACCTGACCTTACAATAACCACGGAGATTTGTATGACCTAAAAGAATTGACAGCCTACACAAGTTGGATTGTTCGCAGGGGGTGACAGGCATTTATGCAGGTCCAACAATTGCCGGCGGTGCAGGTAAAAGATCCTGTGTAATTTAATAACAATAAATAAAAATTCGATTTTAGTACCTGTAAAGTAACAACGTACTGTCCAGCGCCAGAGATATTTGAAAAAAATATGTGAAAACCGTGATAACTTAAGAATCAATTGAATTCAAAACACTTATTTCAATTCAAGGAACTCACATGCAAACTGTCAGACTTTCCCTGCACGAAACATATCATACTCACTTGTAGGAAACTGTCGTATATTCCTTCTTTTCGTTTTTTGTGCGCAAAGCTGGATATTCGCCATAATTGTTCACGGTGCGTTTCAATATTCCGGGTATAGAAACTGGCTCCTCCGCGCCCAGACCATCTGATGCCTTACGAATTTTCACGGCTTTTGTAGGATCGGTGGTGCGGTATGATTCGGCAGGCAGCAATCGATTTGGACCAGGCCGGTTATATAAAGTCTCCCATGTGGCCATAATTAAGACGATGAAATTTGGTAAACTAAATGTAAATGAAAAGAAGTTAAAAAACAAAATTATTTTTGAAAATTAAGATCTGCAAAATTTATGCATGCTATAATCTACTAAATTTACATGTGTTCATATGTATAAGCCTCTTATAATATTGCATGTACTTTGATATGTATTTACGTATGTGTTAATTGTTATTATTAAAAAAAAATTTATATTATATTTATAATCACTTAATATTTTCACTCCAAAATACATAGTACTAAGTTCTCATCATGTAGTAACCTTTGACTTCTCTCTCATGATCATAAACGGACTTTAGTAAAAATAAATGAACGACCACAATCACCTGATATTCTATTTTTAACAACTCATTTAACACTTTGTTATTATACATTTTTTAATTATACTATATTAGAACATACATATGTACATACATAAATAAATACTAACTAATTAATAATCCGTTTACACTTTATTGTGACTCTTAATATTTACGATCGTGATTTGATCGCTAAAATTGTCCCATCAATCTTTCAAGCTAGCTTTCCTTATCGTTAAAATAATTTATAATCATTTAAAAATAGTAGTTATGAGAAATAAAATAGTTTGAATCGAGCGATAATAAATGTGAAGATTTAAACTCGAAGTAATCTAGCAAATCTAAATTGCAGTACTACAGCCGGCTTAGGGGTTTATCACAATGGCTACCACACTGACATAACGAAAATACTGTAGAGTGGTGATCTGGAAAAGGTTCCTTATCAACTTTGAAGAATAAGGCTTATCGGTCATTTGCTTTAATGTTGTCTCAAAAAAACACACATCCTAGGCACTACGAGTAGTACTCGCAGCTCATGTCGTAATTCAGCGCATTGTGCAGACCTAAACACCAACTTGTGGCGTTCTTTGATACCTTGCTCGAAGTGTCGTTATCACTATATGGGACGGAATTTTTTCAAATTAACGACGACAGATCGGTTTCATCCGAAACATGTCGTTGTTGGACCATGAGTCTGCCGAAAAAATATATTTTTCGAATACCGCAACGAGATGGTAATACTTGCAATACCGTCCATAATTCCAAACCGTACATCAGTACAACAAGTGAGACGACGATAGGAAGATACAATGTCTGAAGCTTCATTTGATTTTGAGTGCCAACAGAAATACTACCTTTATACAGTTCTTCTATCTACGGGTGTATTTCGAAATCGCATAAGTAGATCACTAAAGTTCCCAATTTTAGAAAAACAATAAACATATTTTCAAAATTGGCTACGCCATATGTTTTATTGACAAACTGAGATCCAGTTTGTACTTTAACTATACTTGTATAATTTAGAAAGAAAAAATATAAACTAATTTTAGTTTGTGATAGGTGGGACAATCACATTGAGAGCATATATATATAAATACCGGTTTCAAACAGCCAGAAAACCGCTTTGATGAATCAACCCAAAAGCGTAAAAACGGTTCAAACCGCTAAACCGAACCGATCACATATTTCAGCCGGATCACGTCAATGGTAATTATTTAATAATATTTCTGTGGTAAGCAGACAAATTTTTTATTAGGTAAGTAAGGTATTTATCAAAATATAAATTCTAGATAATATTTCTCGCTCTTATCAGTAAATCCCAGAAAGTTAAAATAAGAAAATAACCACAAGAGATTTCAGCGCAACCATCGTTGTCACGCAAATTAGCTCGCACCTGTGTAATCATCAGTGAACGAATAAGAGTAGGAAAATTAAAGCTAATCAAACCAATTGCAACAAAAAGTATTAACACATGCGGTTCATTAAAAAAAAAACTAAGGAAGCAAACCGAGATATATTTAGTAAAAGTGTAGAAAATGAAGAAACAACTTTCCAACTACGCTTGTGCTATAAACGAAAATCTACAGCAACAAGTAAGGAAGGTTAAGTTCGGGTGTAACCGAACATTACATACTCAGCTGCCAAATTACAGCTTGCAAAACTTTTAAATTACCTTCTTTTAAAAGTGGGCGGTGCCAGGCCCATTGTTAACAATTTTAATAATTTTCTATTCTGTGTCATAAGGTCAACGCACCTACCAAGTTTCATCGCTTTAGCCGCCTTTGGTAATGAATTATCGCACATTTTCAGTTTTTCGAAATTTTGTTTATCGGAAAAGTGTGCGTGGGCATAGTCCGATTTCGTTCATTTTGAATAGCGATCAGTGATGAGTGCCCTAGAACCTTACAAACGAAATTTCATTAAGATACCTCAAAATATACTCAAGTTATCGAGTTTACGGACAGAGGGACGGACGTACGGACATGGCTAAATGTATTTCTTTTTTCGCCCAGATCATTTTGATATATCGATGTCTATATCTATCTCGATTAGTTTATGCCGTTACGGGGTACTGTTATGCGAACAAAATTAATATACTCTGTGAGCTCTGCTCAGCTGAGTATAAAAATAAAAACTGCAACACACATACATATTTATGAATTTTATTTATAGAAAGAAAACATTCAGCACAAACTGAAAACATTAAAAAAGCTAGGTCACGGCAAGTTCTAAAATTGGAAAGAGCTGGATTAGCGCTCTTATTGGAAGTCACGTGGCTAGCGATCAGTAAATATGTTTGTAAGAACGAGTTCCTCTGGTGCATTTCACCTGCTGCCAACATTTGATCGTAAAAAGAGCGAAGAATTTATCGTTAATATATTTTGTAGGTTGTTGTATTTGTTGTTCGTAATCTATGTACATATCTCTTTAATGTTATCTCTTCTCAAGATGTGTATATACAACAATATGACACTCTTAACTTGTTTAGCTCTCAAAGAGAAGATACATTTTATTTATTCACCGATTTTTTTTTTTTTTTTTTTTTTGTTTGAATTAGTTTTTATTTATGTATTTTGTTAATTTTTTTTTTTTTGGCATCAGCCGCCAATTAACTGTCACTTTGATGATAAGCTTATAGTTTTTTTCGTTTTCCTCAAAACAACTTTTTCTTTTCTGGACTATGCACTTTGTGAGATTTTTGATGTTGTTGTTGTTGTTGTAGCAATGCTCGCCCCACCTAATAGCCGCGACCGATCACAAATTGTCATCAATATCCTCTAACGGGAGTCCAAGGAAACTTGCCGTTTCAACAGGGGTGGACCATAAGGAAAGGGGTGTTAGAGGCGTTGGTTCCACATTACAATTAAAGAGATGGTTGGTGTCATGTGGGGACACATTGCAAGCAGGGCATACATTTTGTATGTCGGGGTTGATTCTGGATAGGTAAGAGTTTAACCTGTTACAGTATCCAGAACGAAGTTGAGCAAGAGTGACACGCGTTTCCCTGGGGAGTATGCGTTCCTCTTCTGCGAGTTATGGATATTTTTCTTCAAGTACTGGATTAACCGGGCAATTCCCGACATAAAGGTCCGACGCCTGTCTATGGAGTTCACCAAGGACCTGCTTGTGTTTTCCCGCTTCATACGGCTGGGTTCTCAGTTGCCGTATTTCCTCAAAATGCTTACGGAGATGACTCCTTAGGCCCCTAGGCGGTGCTGGTTCGTCAATCAGATGTCTGTTGGGATGCCCAGGTTTCTGGGTATTCAACAGAAACTGTTTGGTCAGCATCTCATTTCTCTCCCTGATGGGGAGTATTCTCGCCTCATTATGCAGATGGTGTTCTGGGGACATAAGAAGACAGCCCGTGGCGATTCTGAGAGCAGTATTTTGGCAGGCCTGTAGTTTCTTCCAGTGGGTGGTTTTTAGGCTTGGCGACCATATGGGTGACGCGTAGCACGTAATCGGCTGGCTAATTGCTTTGTATGTGGTCAAGAGCGTTTCTTTATCTTTTCCCCAGGTACTGCCAGCAAGGGATTTGAGGATTTTATTACGGCTCTGAATTCTTGGAACAATTGCGGTTGCGTGCGCACCAAAATGTAGATCCTGATCAAACGTCACACCCAAGATTTTGGGGTGTAGGACAGTCGGTAGCGTAGTGCCATCGACGTGGATGTTCAATATGGTCGACATTTGGGGCGTCCATGTTGTAAATAAGGTCGCGGAAGATTTAGTCGGTGACAATGACAGGTTTCGCGAGGCGAAAAAACTGGAGAGATTTAAAGAATCTTTTTAGGACGGTCATACTCTGTTCAGTGTGTCTCGTGCAAGGGATGGTTGCATCGGACAGGTTGTTCTGTGCTTGATCCCAAAACCCGACGTCCACGTAACTTTTATAAATCTTTTGTGGCTCCTTGCTTCTCACGCCCAAGGGCGTCCCGTAGTCTACGCCTAAGCGTATCCCCACTACCTTCCAGCAGCTTCGCTGCTCAGCAAGCCACAACAAGTACCCGCTGCTGCTCGCGCCCCACGGCGCCAACAACTCAAACAGCTGATACCACTCATAACTACTACCTTCGTAGTAGAGCTGGTAGCAATGCTGAGCATCAGCCCCTGCCCCCGTCTTCTTCTCCTCCCCTCTTTTCTGGCAGCAATCGTGCAGGTCAGGGAAACAGACTCTTAGTCCCTGCCTCCGTTTGCACCGTCTGCCAGCACAGAATATATAGGTTTGCGACATCCGCTCAATGCAGCTCCTGCCTTGGGTGGTGCCACTTTCCTAGATGTTCTGGTCTCCGCGACGGCAACCCCTCGACGGGTTTCATCGCGCCATGTTGCCAGGTCGCAAACCCAAATCATCCGGGTACCCCAATGCTTGCCCAAGGGCGCCCAGTCCCAAGGCCACAACAGCAATTGCGTCCTGGCCTTCCACAACCTAGGCGTAGTCACCCCTCACTTACCCCTAGAGTGGCGGCGTCACCCCTCATGCATGAGATTTTTGATCGCCCCGTACAATTCAACTTTAATTATTAAAGCATTTGCTCACCCAAATCTGTTTTTTTAATTACTTAATAAACAATTTTTAATTATGCTCTTCTTTTTTCTTAGTAAAATTTTGATAAGAAAGAAGAATTTTATACTGTAGCTATTAATTAATTGGCAACAAAGTACAAATGTAGACAATTTCGTTTGGGGTAATGTGCTTGATTTAGTTTTTTGTCGGTTCATGGGTCATCTGCGTAAGTTGGTATGTTATTAAATCGAAATTATAAAGTTTGATAACCTCTTATAAGAAACAGAAAAGTCGTTGCTTAAGCAGGAGACATTTTGTAAATACTGCCAATTATGACTGTTCTATTAAATTGGAGATCCACAATGTTGGATTATTTAAAACAAATATTTGTTTAAAAGAGGAGCTCCCACAAAGGTTGAGTCAATGGAAATTATCTAAATCATTTCATTTCTCTCTGACTAGTATCAGTAACCTTTGGTAGCGGAGCGTGTCTTAATCATAAAGGGTAAAGCACTGCGCAATCCATATCATTCTCCACTATCTTTTGGGAAAAGCTCATGACTTTCGCTTACTTTGGTGGCAATTAAATATTTTAATTGCAGATTAGGAAGTTTTGTGTGTAAAATAACAGCGTTTTCTAGTATCAAATTTTATTTTACTTGCCATTGCTCATTCAAGACCTTTGCTTGTGATCTGGGCTTACACGGCCGTCTTAAGATCAATATTAGCGGATGCGATGATTATATAGTGACCAGACTTGCGCTGATATATTTGGCTTACCGCGGTTTTATTCGACAGATACATTAAACTTGATATTTGAACAGTTATTTTTGAACTTTCACCAATGTATAACCGAAAAGACGATCCTACTCAAGGAATTTAATACTGGACTGTTCAAAGCGATGGCCGTTGAATTTTTCAAGGATCAATCTTTCAACATTAACAAGAAGAGGAAAGAGTAAAGTAGATTCAACAACTCCCTGGGTACTCCGGTACAAACGGAGAATAACTCTTGCCAATAAGTGCAACTTTGGACTGTGGAGGCAAATGAAAAGTAGTCCTTTCTCGACGAATGAAAATCACGCTCTACAAGTCGCTACCACAAAGACGCTCCGCCGGAGAAATATTTCAGTCGACACCCCAGTTTAGACGCGGGTAAAGAAGGAGACCTCTACTGAGTTGTGAGAAGCAAGTGAATTATAGTTGACGTGGCTTGTAGCAAAACAGCCAAAATCGCGTGGACGGTTAAGCGCCAATAAATAGTGATGATGACCTGAGTACCTACTAAGGCATCGAGCCCCGGGAGACGCGATCGCGACTTTCGGGACTCCTGAGCTAGTATTACATTCGGAAATCCTTTAAAATTCCGGGATTTTCTCGGATCTCATAATATAATTTAAAAAAAAAACTTTAGTTGATGAGAGTTGTCCGTGGTTTTTATTTTTGTAATTTCCAATTTTAATTGCAGTAAATCCTGTATTAATAAATTACAAGTTTTTTTTTTTTTTTATGAACCTAGAAGGGAATTTTTGCAGTGTCATGGGTTACAAGCCTGTGTTACAAGTTTAGATCTAGCCTTTCAGATTATACTTTAGATGCAATAATATTTTTCGATATTTTTTAGAATAACAAAGTATTTCGAGTTGGCTTAAACTTTATATGTACATACATACATATATAACACATGTACTAAGGTGTACAGCACAAATGAATTATTTTTTCTTGAAACGAAACTCATTTTTTTTTTTAATATTTGTTTTTAATTCTTTTTAAAACATTGAACTAAAATACATTTTTTTTTTTTTTTGTTAAACTACTCAAGTGTGTATGTCACATATTAATTTTTGAACCAAAATCATGCGCAGCAGATTTTGAAGAATCCTATAATATGCGGGGATTATCATTTTCAAATCTCGAAGTCTATTTTGTTATCGATCGCGTACACACAGCAACCAAGCATTTAAGATGAAAAAGATATGTCCAATAAAGACAAAATTGCAGTGTTGCAGCCAAGGGTTAACAAACATTTGATAAAAAAAATTGTTGACAAAATCTCAAAAACACGTGCTTCATACTTTTGACGTAGGAACAAATATACGAAAGAAACCCCCAAAAGAGAGCAAAGCGGACAATATTCTACGTTTACCTGATTGCTTATGTTAATGGCCAAAATATGCTGAGTAAGCCAAATCAATATGTAAACAAATTAAAGATACCTACATATATACATATATATGTAAAATGTCTCTATGATTGCGACCTTTTTTATTCTTATCTTAGAAAAATTTTATAAAACTTGAAAGTTGCAATCTACATATCTACATACGTTCATTCGTTCATATGCTTAATCGCACTTGAGTAATATTTTCATAGAAATCATGCATTTTTCTTTTACCAAAGTGAAAGCTTTTATTGCATTGCACTAAACATGTACGTATGTAAGTATATACTTATGTTTGTCTGTATGTACAATATTTATGTTCATATGCAAGTACCTGAGTAGGTTACTGACCTTGTGGTTTACTACGTTAACGCTGATATATTAAAAAGAGTTTTTAGTTGCTTTTCACCAAAATTCTTAAAACTGACTTATTGACTATTTGACATTTATTATGTTTCTGTATAGAAATTTTGATCGTTCTTTTCACTTTCGTATATCGATCAAACAGGTTCTTGAAATTGTTGACACTTTTTAACTATTTTTTTATAATAATTCTATCGCATACCAATAAAAATGAAATAGCCAGCAATAAAATCCAACTTACACAGCAACAATTATTTAAAATGTTGTTAATAAATGCCAGAAAAAAAAACACAAAATTTAGTCAGAGTACAGTCTTCTGCGCACACGCGATAATGAACAAACTCTCTCTTACAAGTCCCAAAATTAGACTGATACCGCTAACTGTCCACTGGCCGGAAACCTAACAAAACTCCAAATGATTGCTAACGGCAAATGGGGAGAGTATTGTGCATATGTATGTTTGTATGTATGCATGTACCCATGGCTACGTCAATTTTCGAGATCGTACAGAAAATATTAACATTGCCGGCACGATCACCCCATAAAAACAACTACGAACAGACTTACACTCATAAGTATGTATATGCGAACGTCAAATAAGAAAATATGTATAGAGACCCCCGATCATGCATGGGAAAGGCAAGAAACGATCTCCAAATACCAATTTCTCGCATACTCAATTTCCCAGCGGTGTACATGCATATTGTGGAATTGGTTACAAATTTAGTATTTTGTATCCGGTATACTTGAATGAGTCGGCCAAAACTTAGCTTAGCTAAGGCATTATATATACACAGAAAACAGACAATTATATGCCGGCTTTTGAAATGATGAAATTCTCTGTGATAAGCAATTTGACAAAATCTTAGTACCTACATTTTTATTAAATTTTGAACAAAAAACTTGAAATGTCCGTTATATTTCGTCAATCGTTCATGTAGTCATTACATGCTAAATTATGAGGTGAGTATTAGACTGATTTGGTCCCTATTAGGGAATACGATCACGGAATCCCGGCACCCCGGTGTTTTCAAATTCCCTAAAAACCAGTGACATTAATCCCGGGGTCGTTGAGAATAGTATTTAAGTTAATATTGGTTAAGATTTTTGAGATATTCGGGTCTAAAATAGAGAGAACACCTTATTCCAAATAAATTTTGTAACTAGAAAATCTTCAAGGCAAAGATGACTTGATACGAAATTCTCTCATTTTTTGCGCTCTTACGAGGGATTTATCTC
This sequence comes from Eurosta solidaginis, assembly GCF_040869045.1. NCBI lineage: Eukaryota > Metazoa > Arthropoda > Insecta > Diptera > Tephritidae > Eurosta > Eurosta solidaginis. Next base: position 3,687,879 of record NC_090320.1, on the reverse strand, counting down.
AAGTTTGAGCTGGCAACAATCACAGATAAATCCCTCGCGCCAGCTGAAGCGGGTGCCAGAACAAAAAAATGTGCCAGCTAAAATGAAAAACGGGCCAAAAACTTCGGTAAACGTTAGTTTGACCTACACCTGTAGAAATGCGTTCAAAAATTATGGGAAAAAGGATAAAAATACTTGTTTTAGTTTAAATATTATTAGTTCTAAGGCGGAGGGTAAATATTATTTCCCATTCAAAAGTTATCACTAAAAACAGGTTTGGTAATTATGAAGTCCCGATGCAAGCAGTCCATTTCGATCACAGAACCTGGAACGTCAGTCATGTAGGATGAGCCCTATCCATTAAATGATGTTAACTATTATATCATAGGTCCGATTTACTGAAATTTAAAATGAATATATGGTTTTCACTGTGAGTTAAATACGTTACAATATTTGACTAATTAATTTAATCAAAATGTAAATTTTACTTATATTTGCCTCTAACTAGTCGTATTATTGTAAGATAAGTTTAAAGAAATTAGTATTTTACGACTATCACTTTATTAAATGATTGAAACTATAATCGCCGAAATGTATGTCAAAAATCCCCATATTCAGATCTACTCATTTTTATTTGGAGTGGCATGATTGACAAATGTTATAAAAAAATGTGCATTTTGACAGCGCTCTCTCGAAACAAAGAGTTGCAAATCCATTCCCCGATACTTCTAGTTTTTGATATATTCAAACCTAAAAGTACAAATAACAAGTTTTAGGTACATTTGCGGTCGTGTCACTTTCCGAGTTTGTTTTAAATGTAATTCCACCCGAAAATATCCACTTTTTTGAAAATTATTTGCGAGTTTTTAAAAAATCTTTTTTTTTTTTTTGTTATTCGGAATAATCGTCTAAATGTTAAACCGCTGGTACAAAAAGTATGTTTCATGCTGAAGATGTGTGTTTGCAAACGTTATTTATATACATACATTTGTTTGTTTTTCTGTTTTCAAATGCAAAATAAACATATGAACTAGGTACTATAACTTGCGCTTTTGTAGTATATCTGCATATGTAGATAAAAATGTATTGCAAAGTTTGTCAAAAAATATAGAAAAAAATCTATACTGGTTAAATTTTGGAACAATCCCGGTATCGAAATTTGAAATACCGATGTCCTTTATCTTCGACACAGTTTAGTGGATGTCCAAGGGAAAAACTGGTAAATGCAATTCTGCGCGATATACATACATACATACACATAAAAACTCATTCGTGCACAGACTGCATTCAGTTGTTCGCTACTGGGTTGTCCAGATCGTTTCTCTCGGTATACCGGATCGCTTACTCTTTATAGCTCAATCAATTTCTGGCAGTATTTCTCTTTTACCAGCTTGATTGTACCTATCTTCTTCTGCACTTGTGTGTCTGTACATATGTGTATATTGGGATTTCTTATCACCACGTTGCCTGTTTTTTATTTCTCTTCATGCTCACGCAATAATGCATTTGTTGTTGGATTAGTTACGCTGCAAGAAAAGTCGTCGAAGCCACGCAGTCAAACCAACAATGTAGCAGTAAACTCTCTCAGAAGCAGTATGAATACCTACACGGTTGCCACACAATGTTTTCATTTGGGACCAAAATTCATCGAAAAAAAGGACCAAATCTCGAAGAAATCGACCAAATTTTTGTAGTTCACGAAAGTGTCGAATTCTTTGTAAAATCTTTGATTTCAGGTTGTGGTAAAGTACAAAGTCACACACACTTTCATTCTAATGAAAAGACTTATATAAATAATTGTTTTAACGAAAGACCTTAGAGCAAACCCGTGCCTCAAGCCAAACAAGTTCTGTTTTATTTACATAAAAATCTTATTTTTAAACTAAATTTCTCCAGGGCTCGGTTGTATCAATTTTATTATCAGATAAAAAGTTAAAAAAAAAAATTGTTTCCAATAGCTGGGTGCTCCACTTTTTTTAAATTTAGTTCTTTACTCTTCCGTTTACCAGTGCACCCTCACGTTTCAATTTTCCCATCTATGGCCTAGATTCAGTAAGTGCGGGTTTTGAAATGTACATTATTTCCATATAATTTGTGTTAGAGAAAATGTACATTTCAAAAATCACATTAATTGAATCTAACCACAGTCCTCAGATTTACTATTGAAAAGTCTTAAAAGTTTGAACTGTGTAGTAATGGTCGAATTTCCATTTGACAAGGTAAGAGAAATTAGTTATTATTAACAATGTTATTATTAAAGTTTCTGGCGTTCTGCTCTCCAACGGGAATAATTTGGCTCAAAGCGTTTATATCAGATCTACGTTGGACATTTGTAGAGTTATCGCTTTCCAAAAATATTCCTACCTTACTTCCAATAAATATATACCTTGTGTTAAGATACTTAGTATTCTGAATTATGTACACTAACATTTTTTAAATATCCAATATATTGATTATATCATTGCACCTAAAATTACTCATATTGATGGAATAATATCAGCAGACAAAATTTTTCTGATTGAACTCTTTAGCACAGGGTGGAAATATATAGAAACTTTTAATTCTGTAACTGATATAGAATTTGACGGTTGTATAGCAGAAATGCTATTAACTTCCAGACACAAAAATAGAAAATATGGCCGCATCGCTGTGTGAAGAACATAATAGCCTTGGAATTCCTAAAACTCATCAATTTGTTTTGTGCTGTGTGAGAAAAATTTTAAAAATTTCATTACCTATCAAAGCACATCGCATAATTTGAACATAAAACAGTGGCAAGTGCACTTAATATAAAACAAATTAGTCTCATTAATTTATTTAGTTTTCAATACAAGATTGTCTTCATAAGTGGTTTCATCGGGCCACTTGAGAGCAGTGCGCTGCCACAACGTCCGAGAAAAAAAAAGTGGACAACTCCGTCAAATTACTTTGAAATGTACGTGCATTTGCAACAACTTTTTTTAAGCTCAAACAGTGACAAAAGTTTATCACGAAAACTTTTTGATCAACGATCGAAATAGCCACCAAAACAAGATTTTTTGATTGACCGCTTGTTTCACCAACAATTAACGAAAATTGGTTTGCTTCAAGATCCAGCACTTTTCTAAACTATCTGCTAGGGAAGTGCCATTATTCTGCTACATTTTGTTGACATCAATTTTTATATCAGCTGAGCAGAGCTCGCAGAGTATATTAATTTTGTTCGCATAACGGTAATCCGTAATGGCATAAACTAATCGAGATAGATATAGACTTCTATATATCAAAATGATCTGGGCGAAAAAAGAAATTTATTTAGCCATGCCCGTCCGTCCGTCCGCCTGTCCGTTAACACGATAACTTGAGTAAATTTTGAAGTACATATCTTAATGAAATTTGGTATTTAGGTTCCTGGCCACCCATCTCAGATTGCTATTTAAAATGAACGAAATCGGACTACAACCACGCCCACTTTTTCGTTATCGAAAATTTCGAAAAACCGAAAAAGTGCGATAATTCATTACCAAAGACGGATAAAGCGATGAAACTTGGTACGTGGATTGACCTTATGACGCAAAATAGAAAACTAAAAAAAATGTTGGACAATGGTCGTGGCACTGCCCACTTTTAAAAGAAGATAATTTAAAAGTTTTGCGAGTCGTAATTTGGCATTCGTTGAAGATATCATGATGCAACTTGGCAGGAACGTTACTACTATTAATATATGTGTGCTAAATAAAAATTAGCACAATCGGATGACGGTTTAAAAAAAAAATTTTTTTTTAATTAATATATTTTAAAATTTTTGAGCTGAAGGATAAGTAAATTATGTCAACATTCAACTCCAGTAATGGTACAGTGCAACAAAATACAAAAATAAAAGAAAATTTTAAAATGGGCGAGGCTCCGCCCTTTTTCATTTAATTTGTCTAGAATACTTTTGATGCCATAAGTCGAACAAAAATTTACCAATCCTTGTGAAATTTGGTAGGGGCATGGATTCTATGATACTGTTTTCTGTGAAAATGGGCGAAATAGGTTGAAGCCACGCCCAGGTTTTATACACAGTCGACCGTCTGTCCTTCCGCTCGGCCGTTAACACGATAACTTGACCAAAAATCGATATATCTTTACTAAACTTAGTTCACGTACTTATCTGAACTCACTTTATCTTGGTATAAAAAATGGCCGAAATCCGACTATGACCATGCCCACTTTTTCGATATCGAAAATTACGAAAAATGCCATAATTCTATACCATATATGAAAAAAGGGATGAAACATGGTAATTGGATTGGTTTATTGACGTAAAATATAACTTTAGAAAAACTTTGTAAAATGGGTGTGCCACCTACCATATTAAGTAAAAGAAAATAAAAAAGCTCTGCAGGGCGAAATCAAAAGACCTTGGAATCTTGGCAGGAATACTGTTCGTGGTATTACATATATAAATAAATTATCGGTACCCGACAGATGATGTTCTGGATAACCCTGGTCGACATTTTGGTCCATATCTTGAAAACGCCTTCACATATACAACTGCAAGGGCCACTCCCTTTTAAAACCATCATTAATACCTTTAATGTGATACTCATGTCATACACATTCCAGGATTACCCTATGTTCATTTTCCTACATGGTGATTTTCCCTTATTTTGTCTCCAAAGCTCTCAGATGAGTATGTAATGTTCGGTTACACCCGAACTTAGCTTTCCTTACTTGTTTTGTAATAAATCCATTGAGGTAAATTAGAAATTATATAAGGGTTAATGAAGGTGTGGACAACTTTGTGGGCAGTGTTGCACATTTTTTCCTCAGTAAAAACAAGAAATATTGATTACAGCCTAAAGAGGGCCAAAGTTGGAAAAAGGGACCAGAGTACCAAATGGGGTTGGAAAGGATCATTTTTGGTCGAAATGAACCAAAAGTGGCAACCGTTTATGAATACCATTCCAACTTTGGTTTCTCGTGGGATACCCTATAATATGCCAGTCTTTAGATGGCCCGTAGTAATATACCAGTTTCAAAATAGTCGAAATTTGAAGTAAAAATAAATTAGTAATCAGTCTACATTGGAGAGGTCATGGGATTTGAGACTTTGTCCACGAAATCAGGAAACGTAAAATCGAAAGATTTAGTGTGCTCAGAAAAAAACCCTTGGCTAAAATGAGGAAAACATTTTCTAAAAAAATGTCTTTAGTATGAGGAAAATTTGTATTTAATGAGTAAGAATTTCAAATTCCATATTATATACAACTTTTTATTAATTTGAGGAAAAATTATTCTGCAATTTTTTCAAAGAATGCTTTATTTATTTTTTTATACTCAGCGTGCTTTACACACAGGGTATATTAACTTTGATTGGATAACGGTTGATTGTATAGGTATAAAGGAATCGAGATAGATATATACTTCCATATATCAAAATCATCAGTATCGAAAACAAATTGCATTGAGCCATGTCCGTCCGTCCGTTAACACAATAACTTGGGTAAATATTGAGATATCTTCACCAAATTTGGCTCACGACCTTATCTGGACCCAGAAGAGATTGGTATTGAAAATGAGCGAAATCGGATGATAACCACGTCCACTTTTTATATATATAACATTTTTGACGTGTGGACTGATATTGAGACTCTTGATCAAAATTTGAAAAAAAAAATTTAAATGGGCGTGGCACCTCCCACTTGTGATAAAATCAATTTTACACATGTTATTAATCATATATCAAAAATCGTTAAACTTCTCGTAACAAAATTTGGCAAAGAGCTTTGTATAAATGGTATTTCATTTTCCAAGTGGATTTATAACAACAAACAGGAAAAACTTCAAATTTAAAAAAATGGGCGTGGCACCACCCCTTTTATGACTAAGCAATTTTCTATGTTTCGGGAGCCATAAATCGAAGAAAAATTAACGGATGGTAATAAAATTGGGTACACATATTTTCCTTATAGCAGAAAATATTTCTAGTAAAAATGGACGGGATCGGTTAAAGACCACGGCAACTTAGAGAGAAAACTAGTTTAAAAGGGTCGTAGACTAGAATAATAAGCTATAACTTAGCAAAAAATAGTTTTGAATCAATGACATTTCACTTATCAAATTTTATTGTAAGGGGAAATGGGGAGCCATTTTTTTTTAACGGGCGGTGCCACGTGGTTTGTAGAAAACTAATTTAGCTGAAATGAAATGTATAATTGAAGCTCACGCTGAGTATATAATACACGCCTTTACTTGTTAATACTTAATTTCCTTTTTAGGAAATTTTTTTTTGGTGTTAGATACTTTCAAATACAGGATTAGCCAAACCATTGAGTTTTTTTTTTTTTGTATTACCATTTTGTCTTTTTCGGACTAACTTGATTTTACTCAGCTAACTACTTGTAAACTAGTATTTTTCCGCCTAGTTCGGCGTATCAGCCCTCTACAATGGGACAAACATCTGAGGAGAACTTTATCTACAATATTCGAAGGGTTCAAGAAACATTTGGCGATAAGATATTTGAGTTGTACTTTGCCCTTCGAATTGATCAATTTTAAGTTATCGTGCATATTTAGGAATTTCTTATTTGATTTATCTAAAAAGTTCTGAAACAACGTTCAATTCTTTAAGTAGTAAGTATTTTCCATGCACAGTGGTACAATTTTCCAAAACACAACAGAAAAAAATAATAAACATAATAATAACATAAATACACACAGAGAAAAAAAAATTGTAAATCGAACAAAGTTGACTTTGTTAAAGAATTTTGTATGGGGCGCAAGAAACTTGTACATCCTACCAAAGTACTTACACAATTTATGCTCGACAATGGAAACAAAGCTTAGGCAATTTATTAACTAATTTATTTATTATTTATTAAGATGATGAAAAACTTAGTAGGTTAATTTAGTTGTGGTATACGTGATTTTAAGTTAATTGTACAATAGTGTTTCTCCGTGTGTAAGATTAAAGATTTTTCAAGAACTAAGATGCCAAAGAAACTTGAACGTAGAAGATAAAAGCATTGAATTATTTTATTTTTAGCTGAGGAAAATTCTTAGATTATGATTTCAGTTGTTGCCGTGAGGCTTCATGAAAATTTTTTTTGAAAACTCATTACTCTCTGACTATAGATAGTATAGGTTGATAGGGCTTACTCGGTATTATTTTAATCTAATTTTAAAAAAATGCTGGTTAAATCTTTTTTTAAAACAATTTGATTTTAAAAATGTCGAAATATGATTGTCCAACAAAAGCTTAATGCTCTTCTGAATTTTTGTTCGGAGTACTAAAATAATAACTGATTGCGTATTTTGTAGGCTATTCATATAGATATATATACTAGGGCGGGTCAAATTGTATGGGGAAAAATGGGAGAAAAAAACTTCAGGTGCACATCCAGTTTCTGAATCTATGGGTCATACTGTATAATATTGTCTATGGGACCATAGGTCTGAAATGGATTTCGAGCCTCCCTAATTTTGTTAGAAAATTTTATATCCCAATCCGAATCCGAATTTGATATTTTTTTTCATGTATTTTATTTGTGAGAGCCGCTATTCGGATTGGGATATAACATTTTCTAACAAAATTAGAGAGGCTCGAAATTCATTTCAGACCTATGGTCCCATGGACAATATTACACAGTATGACCCATAGATTCAGAAACTGGATGTGCCTTCTCAACAATAAATTTGACCCGCCATAATATATATATATATAGTATATTTAAGGGCAATTTTGATGTGTAATCTATGACAATAAGCAATCACAGTGCAAGTTGAATTAAAATGAACTTCAGTTGCTACCCTGCTTCATACCAGCATCACATAAATTGTTATGTTAATTTCGAACGTTATTGTTTCTAAATATTTCGACATATTTGTTTTTTTGCTCTTAAGAACCCTTTAGGTTAGGTTAGGTTGAACTGGCCGGTCCATGAGGACCTCACATAGGCTGAATAAGTCCGTAGTGTTACCAGAAGTTTGTTTTAACGACCAAACTGAAAAACCCTATCAAAAACCAGGACCTATGTTATAAAATAACTCCGTCCTCTTGGCAAATACTAGAAGCTTCCTAGGACTTAAGCCATTTCCTGCTTCTAGATCTGACAGCTGTATCACTCCTAATAGCTGGAGTCTTAGCCTGGCAAGCGCAGGGCACGAGACCTAAGAACTCTTTATTTCAAGCAATATAACTTTGTTTATCTTCATCGTAATTCAATTAAGTATTAACATTTCAACAAAGTACTAAATTGAGGTAGATATAGCCAAAATGATACAAAATAAAGAACCGGCCTCGAATTTTTTTCTGTTTTATGTTGTAAGAATTTTCGTTGCTCTGTACCACAGTGCCACTTACATATATATATGGAAGATATACATATGTATTTACATATATATTTTTAACATTGACACTGAAAATTATTTCTTATCAACGCTGCAACACTCTTTGTCACACTGCACAAGCCCATGACGAATTGACTGCCTGGTGTAGCTATTGTGATAATTTGTATAACTTCAAATGAAAACTAATTTATTTCAAGTCAATTTACATACATCGCCATGTGTACATTAGGGCTATCCGTATATATCAAATTAACGATTTTTCCAGTCGCATTCCTTCAGGTCCAAATTGGAGACGATTAAAAGGTGTCGCACAGGGTCGAAATTTGAGATAGCTCTTTGAAGACTTAAAAAATTCGAATTGAACGAGGTTCTGATTATACTATTAAGATTAAACCTATTATGTTGGAGATATATCTGAAATTTGAGCACTGTGCGACACCATTTAACCATATCCATCCCGATTGGATCGGAAATTGTTGACTTAGATAAGCCGCCATAAGGGTTGAGACTGTAAAACATCGTTTACTTAATTTATAACGACCACCCTTATGTACAGAAATGAATTTACATAGTTGTAAAAGTGCAATTCATGTGCTTGTTTAAACAATATGAACGAAGTTAATTATCGATGTAGACATTGCAGTTTGTTTTGGATTGATATTGTAAAATATTTATTTATATAAATTTTTCAAATGAAAATAATCAACATTGATAGGCGTTGGAACAATTTATCGTTATTACCGAATAATGGTTTACAAACGCTGTAGATAAATGGCACAGAGTGCCCAAAGATAAGTAGTTCCAGAGAAGGCTGCATAGGAAGGGACACGATTTCATAAGCCCACATCTGATATTTTGGTCACTCCACCTCATCTTAGAGTAGCTTTTTCTGCTAAATATTTATACATACATATAAATTCATATTTCTTCTCGTGTGGGTGAGATTGTAACTTGGATTGTAGAAGCTGTGAAACTTACCTGCAGCTAATCGCACTAGTTCCGAGCTAGCGCAAAACTATCTTGTTACTAAGTTTGTCCCCTGGCAGTGCTTTCGACTGACTCTTTTAGCATAATGATGTCTTAAGAAATGGCAATTTGCAGACCTTCTGAGTGTGTGCTACAAGTGTGCCTAATTACTGTTCTACTCTGCTTTCGATTAGAACTAGTTCGGGCGTTACTGGTGCTTTGCGATACTGTCTCCTATTCTCGCTGCAAGTTATGTGCTACACTTGACAAGACGTTTCATGTTTAAAACTAGCATATGCTACAAATTGACCAGGTTGTCCATGACATATCTCATAGCCTTTTCCACATAGAAACAAAACACGAACAAATATTCATGCACAATATTTGCAATACACAGCACATGTTGCTGAGGCATTTTAAAAGGTCGCTAAAAATCTCAAACATTTTAAAACAATATTTGCCACTCAATTTTCATTGAATAAGTAGCTCATGCCTGAGCTCCAGATTCTTTACAATTAGTTTTACTTATCGACAAACGATTTTAAAAACCTGGGCCCGTATCGTGTTTTATGACCCGTGATCAAATACTAATTTTTAAATCACATTAGCTCTGAGATGGTGAATTAATAAATTACATCTAATAAAATGTTAACAATGGACAACAAGTGTTCTATTATAGATCCATAACTGATTATTATTTTTATAAAAAGTTTGGCAGTTTCATATTTTTAACTTGAGTGAATATGATTTTCGATCCGTGATCGTATAACACGATACCGTCCCTTAAATTTAATGATTCATGTAGGAATGTTAATATAGGCCAGTTTACTGGAGTTTGAATTGTTCTTTCCATAGTCAGATAAACTCGGTATATATATTTTTAAATCCGCATAGAATCAGATCTTATATTTTCTTCACGAAGAACTAAAACGTCACAGCCGAGCTTAAAGAACTAATATTTAGGCATTATTTGGGTCTCATTGTAATGTTTTAATAATCAACAATCAATATTCTTTGAACAAAAGGTGCATTCTAGCGACCTCTTCTATCAATCAAACAACCGCTTTGCATTTTTCCCATTATGTTTTTTTTAAAAACTCACAAAATATTGCAAAGAAAAGTCAATTCATATGTAGGTACTTGTAGTTATTGGAAATCTTTACATGCATGCATATATGATAAGAAGATCAGGCGAAACCAAACGTCAGCGATCATGAAATTAATGCTTATCGCTAAACGCTTAGAACGCATTCTACAATAGGATTTGTGTTATCATCTGATAAGAAAATAGCCCTGTGGACTTTGAATTTTAGAATTAAATGCACTTCAGTACAGTTTTTAACATGTGCATTGGTGGAGTCTTATCCTTGAAGCAAATCAAGCGGTGTCCTAAGGACATGATTTCCCGAAGGGCAATCACAAAAAAACAAATACATTTATTTAGCTTCAAAATCTATATACCAATTGGATTAGCTTTGGAAGAAGTCGCTACACAAGAAGACTTCAATGTATGCTCTAGGACAGGACCTACATATTTTATGCCGACTCCTACCGGCATCTGCAAGGCAGATGAATTTTCGCTGAGAAGCTATTCATGGCAGAAATACACTTTGAGTGTTTGCCAAATCACTGCCGAGGTGCGACCACGCTTAGCAAAGCATTTTTCTCATTGAAAAAACGTTTTTCTAAATTTTCAATGTTGCTTTGCCGATCTTCGGTGTGGTAGCCGGAGCACGCCACCACCACATCACGCTAGCCGCAATTGGATGTCATAAGTCTTCACTGATCCACAACCTCCATGTTCACCCAAGAAAGTTTCTGTTTTTTCAAGTAACTATCAGGGTGTAGTCGGTGTTGGATGTGTTCAGATTTTTTAATTCGAAAAAATCTTCCTTTGTTCTGATTTGGTCAAACTGTGAGCAAGTGAATTGATTGTGCTTAATTCAGAATTTTCAATACACTTACTAGTACAGCACAACCAAATTGCTCAATTTGGTTTCAAAATCGATTCGTAAGTTTTTGTGAAGCACAGAAAAGGCTTGTCGACTTTATAGGCTTACAAGCTAAACATTCATAGCTATACTTTTCTTAATAATTAACAGCTTACAAATAATAAAGTTTATTATTGTAATATTACTGGCTTATGTGAATGCTTTGCGTGTGTAACACACCTACCCGCGCACCCAGTTATACCTGAGAGACTGGGGAATACTCGGGAAACCGTCAATGTCAAGTCTCATAAGAAAAATTAAGTGAGTATTCAATAGAGTATAATTATTTAGAAAATACTGACCTTTTTATTGATGTACCTACAAATGTTCATAGCGTGTACTTAATTGATTCTCCAAATTCAATTACATTCCTCAACTGCAGTACCTGCACCCATGGCTCCATATGCATGCAACTGCAGTACCTGCACCCATGGCTCCATATGCATGTATGTACGCCTATAAAACCACCCCTAAGCCATATTTACAAGTTGCAAATTCTAAAAAGTTTTTCGCCGTTCCTTAAAATAAAAAGATTTATGTGATATTTATCATCATAACTTATTGGCGCTTAGCCGCCTTGGAGATTTTGACTGTAGCATACCCAGTATCGCCAATTGCATATCAAGTCTTCCTCCAACTGCCCCTTCCAACTTCCTTCTGCGGGTTAGGGGTAGTAGAATATGCCCGCGGTAGGTGTACCGGTCGTAAAAGGCGACTAAAATACCATGGCTATCCAATCCATTAGTAAGGTGTTTTTACTCTAAAGAGTGTGCAATGTGAACATGTCTATCACTTGCGCGGCTCTATCACGGTCGTTAAAAACTGTACCGCGGGGAGTAGGACGAGCCAGTTGTGACCTGTATATATTGTATGTTTAATACTTGTATTCAAGTCGTGTCTAATGCCTTGAAGATTTGGATGCATCGCGGGGGCTGTGGTTCCACTTCAAATGCGGGGAGAGTGCTCTCATAAAGAATACCACAAACAGACATCTGTGACAAACCAACCAACGCAGTCGTAGAGCGATCTATACTTTGGAGTTGGGTGGTGCCGCCACCATACCTTGCATTCAGAGCTGGGTAGTACCCGTCGATTCCCCATTACATGTACTTGAGGAAAGTAATCAATTCCTTTCCTCCACAACAAAGGAATTGATTACATTTCAATTCCTCAAAAAAAAAATACCAAAAGTAATTTCGTTTTTTGAGGCTCAAGTACAAAAAAATTTTTGTTTGAAATTGAGAAAAAAATACTTTGTTCAAATGTAATTTCTGCCCAAGTACTTTGGAAAGGAATTGGAAATGTAATTGAAAATTTTCCAATTACATTACAAGGAATGGAAAAAGTACTTTCGAATTTCCCATTCCTCAAAGGAATTGCAAAAGTAATTGAAGAATTCTTAGTGTAAAAAATATTTTTGCGATTCAAGTGGTGATCTTATGAGGCCATTGTAACTTTTTGGACCATAAGAAAATGTTTTTAAAACACAAGCACTGCCTTCAGTGACTTGCAATTCATTTCTTTAGATACTCAAATATTGCATGTTCTGTGCGGAAATTTCTATATACAGAAAGAGGCGTGGCTACTGACCGATTATGACCATCTCTTTTTTTGGAAAGCTTTCCTATCATAGCATAATGCGGTTTACCAATTTTCACTCTAATAGTTGTATTGGAACGAAATTTATTGCAAAAATCCACTGCAAGTTCACCATTTATACTACGAGATTTTCGATCTAGTTTGTTTATGATAAATTTCTAGTATTATTAACAGAAATTTTCAAAAGTCCATAAGGTTTTAAATTTTAGGAATCCAGGATAATCGATTGGTACCAATTTTTTTTAATTCGGATAAGTCGGTTCTTCGTTATCAAGCGGGACTTTTATTTCGGCCTTAAAAAATAAAAGTCTTGATTTAACTTTTATATCGGGACTTTTATTTTTAAAAGTCCGAGTTTAACTAGTTCTATCGGACTCAAAAAATAAAAACCCCAAAAATAATTTTTTTCTTCATCCAAATATGTTTAAAGTCCAAAATTAATAGTTTTGCAAGGACTTATATTATAAAAGGAATAATAGTTTCAGCCCCTGGAATAATGGGGATACCATTACTTAAAAACTCACAAATTTTGCGTAACGCCTTATTGCCAAAAGCGAGGACAACATCGTACTGTGAGGAGGTGGAAATGCAAATATCCCGACTTAAAATCAATGAGGCACAGAAGAACATCTGACCACTAAACTTTTCAAACAAATAGGCGAAGCGATGCATCATTTCTACGCAAACTTTTAAATATTAAGAAGCATTTGGCATTGAGAAATTTAGTAGCACCTGGTGCCGCTATACCTTAGCTACACTTTACCTCAAATGCTTCTGAGATTTTATACGTTTATACGGACGATTTGTCATTGTCTGCTTTAATATTATTTACTACAATATGGTTCAGAAGAGGCAACTATTGATGGATCAAAAGATCAAGAATTCGAGAAAAAAGTTTTCCGGAACATTATTGGTATTTACGTTATGCCAGCTGAATGAATCAAAGAGAATTAAAAAGTATGCTGCTTACCTATAGCCACTACCCTTTGATAGCGGAGGAAGGAGAGGAGATCCCTTACCAGTTACCACTCAAAAGAAAAATCTGATGAAATACTGAAAAGTGTGACCCGAAAAGTCACCCACAACAACCCGCGTAATCCTATACACTTGTAGTTTTTCAATTACTTTCGCAATTCCTTTGAGGAATGGAATGGGAAATTCGAAAGTACTTTTTCAATTCCTTGTAATGTAATTGGAAAATTTTCAATTACATTTGCAATTCCTTTCGAAAGTACTGGGGCAGAAATTACATTTGAGCAAAGTATTTTTTTTTTTTTTCAATTACAAGCAAAAAATTTTTTGTACTTGAGCCTCAAAAAACGAAATTACTTTTGGTATTTTTTTTTTTGAGGAATTGAAATGTAATCAATTCCTTTGCCGTGGAGGAAAGGAATTGATTGCTTTTTCCAATTACTGAGGAATGTAATGGGTAATGTAATGGAATTGAATTTACCCAGCTCTGCTTGCATTGGTATGAAACGACGCTCCCCTAGAGATGTAAGTGTGTATGATTTAATATCCACATATTAAAATGATTTCCATCCACTGTTAGCTTCTCAAAGCTCCCAACTTTACAAGCCACTTCTGCAACTAAAACCTGAATTTCACGTTCCACATTACTCCCATGACAAGCACCATAATAAATTAGTGGTGGCAAATACGTGCACTTTGTCACCCTGTGTTATTCAAAACAATTTCAGGGTGGGTAAGAATTGTAAGCTTTGGTAGTTGTCTTGGGTATTTATAGATATACATACATATGTATATACATATGTAACATATGTATATACATATGTATGTAAGGCCGTTGTAACATTCTGTTTTCGCGCGTCACTAGGGGGACTCATGAAAGCATATAAACTTATAACGTGTAAAATTATATCGATTTACAAACGCTGTTATATGAACGCACCTAGAAATACTCTTGATAATCTTGATTGTTTATCAGCTGTATTGCCCAACAAAAATTTTTTGATTTTTATACAAATTAAAAAATGCCAATATTAAGTGAAAAATCAAAACTAAAACGTCTTTACCAAGATATTCTTGTAAATGACTTGCTGATGTTGGAGATTTATGATGAAAATGCCTGCTGTAATGTCTGCAAGGTTGCATTCCTTTGAGTTTACCGCGTTTACACAATGAAATGTGCGCGTAAATTTATACAAATTGTGTAAATGATTTTTCATACAAAATTTGACAGTTCGTTTACACACAAGATAAATTTATACGTTTACACACTTTATAAGGCATTTATACGGTTACATGAGTCGCCCTACTAAAAATATAGATGAATAAATAACTTTCCTTTTCTATGAAAATGCTTATCTTAAATAAATATTTCTTAAGATATGGATACAGATAGTAAGCTCAGAGTGGGATATGAATGTGATAGGCTGGTTATCATGAAAACCCAACCTCAGTTTCTGTGATATTGGGGACTTTGCTTTTGATTTGAAATGAAACATGTCTACACTTGAGGAACAATTCTTTATATCTGTTCTAGGATTTATAGCGGTTTTACTACGATTTTGGTTTTCGGTTGCGACTTTGATGAGGAAAGAGACCTTTGGGCTTCAGGAATGGCATTTGAGGAGTTTGTTAACACCCGACCAGATAGATAAATAAAGTTTCTCTACTACTAACAAGTCGAATGATGAGTTTCTTAATGCATTTTACTTTACTGACGGTCACAGCCAGTGCTGTTTACAAAGCCAATGTCAATAGCGATATCGTTGCAGGTACTATATGATAAAATAGGTTAGTTTCATTAAAGGGACCAAAACATACAAAAAATTATCCTTAAACCAAGAGAGTCTTGCTGAGTCACCTACTCCCAACTTCCTACAGAGGTAACACCTAGAGCAATTTGGAAAACTTGGAAAGGTTCCTTTTAGCGTCTAGATATAATTTTCCATTTACTTCTTCGGCATATAGCATCATCTGGGTACTAGCACGACCATTTAAATAAGGATTTTATATGACCAAACTGACCGGTCCAACATGTGCAGTTAGTAAAAGAAAAGGTAATTTTTTTGCCATTGACATAAAGCCATTTGTGGGCTGTTTTTATACTCCATTTAATGCGCATCTATAAAAGGTAATAATATAACAAATAAAATTTCAAAACATCGCAAGAAACGTCTGCAAACCTCTGAAGACTACACTTATAAGCATGTATGTGTGTTTTACAAGCACATTGCAATGATTTTATGCCCTTTTGTGGCCAACGTTTGTGTCATATCCTTGCCGTTCCATGCTTTATTTAACACAAGTTAATGGCTAAATTTATGTTCTAACAAAAGTGTTGGTGCTTATGCTTGAAGTCAGCAAATAAATAAATAAAATTGGAATTTATTGCTTATGCAGGGGGTTTGTAGTTAGGCAAGTTGTTGGTGCAAATGGTAATAATCTGCGCTGTGATTATAATTAAAACAGCCACTCAAAGCGATAAACAGGAAAAAATATGAAGTTAAGAAAAAAAAAAAGGTTTATAAGCTATTTAGATGAACCGTAAACATGTTATTTATTTATTATTGGCACTGATTTATTAGCATTTAGTAAATAAAATTCTTCAGGACATAAATAAAGACAATGAGTCCTATGGCTCTCCTTCACAGATGAGTTAAATTAATGGTTGAGGTACCTACGACCTTGTCACATAGAGTTTGTAGAACGATAAGCGAAGCAAACATTCGAGGATTATTTTTAACATTTGGCGCATTCTAAGCTATTATTTTTTTTAAATGTATATACATATGCTCTTAAACTTTATATGGACTGTCAAGTGCATATCAACATTTATGAAATTGTTGCGCAGAAAATTAGTACTGCTAAATTTCACCATGCGTTACTGAGTATCAGTTGCAACTGACCAACCGATTCAGCTATAGGTTATACACTACGGCCAACAGAGGTGCTTAATAGAACTAATATGTAATACCTATTACTGATTTGATAATTTGTTTGTAAATAAAAGGCACCTTATTGTGTGTACACATGAGCTGAGTGCTGCCAACTCCCATGGACTTGATCCGGATATTTTCCCTATGATTTGATCGTTATTCAGAGCTGTATAGCTTATTGGAACGCCCTTTTATATTATTTCCTCTTAATCGGCACTATAGGTTAAACATTTATGCCGAATTTACATTGAACGCTCTGATGCGTTGCTTTATCTGATAGATGAGTTCAATGTATGGTATGAGGACCTCACATAGACTGAATGAGTCCGTGGTGTTACCAGAAGTTAGTTTTAACGACCAAACTGAAAACCCCTATCAAAAACCAGGACCTATGTTATAAAAGAAACCCGTCCTCTTGGCAAATACTAGAAGCTTCCTAGGACTTAAGCACCTATAACTTGCTTCACAAACTTCAATTCTATTTAAATCCGGCTTTAGTCTCTTTAAGAATTGAAAAATTTTCAAAAATGCTGACCCATTTTCTCATGCAACTGCTACAACAAAGGTCAACTTGATGCATCCTCAACATTCTACTGTCAATTTTCTTACAACTATTTACACACGTTTAACTTCATGGCTTGTTTTTACTTACAAACACTTATTGAGTTTCTCATTTTTCTGCAATTTTCTACGGTTTTTTGTTTCTTATGATTTTTTTTTTTTGCAACCTTGTCAACACATTGACCTCAGTCAACATATCCTTACGAGGTTTTATTCGCATTTCTGTTGCTATTAGATTGCATTAATTCACGATATTTTTTGCGTGTCACTCCAGAAACATCACAAGTTCCCTCATTCTCTTCACTCGTTGTACCACTCGAGCGCTGCTTTAGTAAACACTTGGCACAATTTGTCGTAGAAACACGCTCAATTTCCTTCGAAATATATTTTTTTGTTCAAGCATTGATTTCCCATCATAAACCGCATGTTGTACATAGGCAAAGGGGGAGTGGTACAGCAAGATTTGCCAACTATGCAATTTTACATACAAATATTTATTATATTATATCATCTTAATATGACATTGGTATTGAATGTTGTTTCCAGCGTTTTTATGCTAATCATGTGATACTTCATAATCTATTGACATGTGTGCGAGTGGTTTTTATACTCAGCTGAGCAGAGCTCACAGAGTATATTAATTTTGTTCGCATAATGGTACCATGTAACGGCATAAACTATTCGAGATAAATATAGAATTCTATTTATCAAAATGATGATCTGGGCGAAAAGAGAATTTCATTTAGCCATGCCCGTCCGTCCGTCCGTTCGTAAACACGATAACTTGAGCAAATTTTGAGGTATTTTGATGAAATTTGGTATGTGCGTTCCCAGGCACTCATCTCAGATCGCTATTTAAAATGAACGGAATCGGACTATAACCACTCCCACTTTTTCGATATCGAAAATTTCGAAAAACCGAAAAACTGCGATAATTCATTACCAAGGACCGATGAAGCGATGAAAGTTGGTAGGTGGGTTGACCTTATGACACAAAATAGAAAATTAGTAAAATTTTGGACAATAGTTTTGCAAGCTGTAATTTGGCAGTCGTTGAAGGTATCATGATGAAATTTGGCAGGAACGTTACTCTTAATACTATATGTGTTCTAAATAAAAATTAGCAAAATCGGATGACGAACACGCCCACTCTTTAAAAAAAAAAATTTTTAAGTCAAATTTTAACAAAAATGTAATATCTTTACAGTATATAAGTAAATTATGTCAACATTCAACGCCAGTAATGACATGGTGCAACAAAATACAAAAATAAAAGAAAATTTCAAAATGGGCTCCGCCCTTTTTCATTTAATTTGTCTAGGATACTTTTAACGCCATAAGTCGAACAAAAATGTACAAATCCTTATGAAATTTGGTAGGGGTATAACTTCTATAACCGTTTGCTGTGAAAATGGGCGAAATCGGTTAAAGCCACCCCCAGTTTTTATACACAGTCGGCCTTCTGTCTTTCCGCTCGGCCGTTAACACGATAACTTGACCAAAAATCGATATATCTTTACTAAACTTAGTTCACGTACTTATCTGAATTCACTTTATCTTGGTATTAAAAACGGGCGTAATCCGACTATGAAAAATGAAAAAAATGCAATTAATTCTATACCAAATACGAAAAAAGAGATGAAACATGGTGATTTCATTTGTTTTTATATATTATATTAAATATAACTTTAGAAAATCTTTGTAAAATGGGTGTGACATCTATCATATTAAGTAGAGGTAAATGAAAAGTGCTGCAGGGCCCTTGGAATCTTGGCAGGAATACTGTTCGTGGTATTACATATATAAATAAATTAACGGTACCCGACAGATGATGTTCTGGGTCACACTGCTCCACATTCCTTTCACATATACAACTAAGGAACACTCCATTTTAAAACCCTCGTTAATACCTTTAATTTGATACTCATATCGTACAAATACATTCTAGAGTCACCCCAGCTCCATCTTTATGGCAATATCTCGAAAATGCGGCCACCTATAGAACTAAGGCCCACTCACTTTTAAAATACTCATTAACACCTTTCATTTGATACCCATATCGTACAAACACATTCTAGAGTCAGCCCTGGTCCACCTTTATGGCGATATCTCGAAAAGGCGTCCACCTACAGAACTATGACCTTAAAAATATTCTTTATTACCTTCCATTTGATACCAATGTCATACAAACACATTCCAGGGTTACCCTAGGTTCATTTCCTACATGGTGATTTCCTCTTATTTTGTCTCCAAAGCTCTCAGCTGAGTACGTAATGTTCGATTACACCCGAACTTAACCTTCCTTACTTGTTTTTTTTCTTTTTCCAAATATCCTTGAAGACAATTTAAATTTGTTATAAACGATTTATGAGAAAATTATTGAATATCGCGATAAGACAAAAAGTTTAGAAAAACTTGCAAACATTTTTAAACTTTGTATGTGTAGATAAAATTGAAAATACTAAGTTATAGCTCAAGGCTTTAAATGAAAAAACAGGGTGGGGTAATTCTAATTGCATATCTTCCTGTCAAAAGATCATCTAACATAAAATTGTCAACTTTATTGCTTATTTTTCAATAAACTTTGATACAAGCAAACGGGCATTAAACTTATTATATAATTATGCAAGCAATTTGAGAAGTAGTTCGTTAAAGGGATGATGGCAAAAGTATTGAAAACTAGCCAGCTATGACGAAAACGGAGTCCTTTTTATATGCACAAAAAACTCTGCCTTTCAGAGAGTTCGGAAAGGCTTCCAAGCACTACTTTGCTCATCTCCGGTCCAGTTCACGAAAAATACTTAACAGAAACATTACCTGGGGTTTAACAAAATCAACTAAGTTAATACGAGGACATATTTTCGGTTCCATGGAAAACTAGTTTGAAAGTCCCATAGAAAACTAGCACGTTTCTCTTGTTCGCGAGGAAGAGTAACACGTTTCAGCTGTTCGCGTGCCAGTATAGATATAAATGGGACAAACTTAAGTAAGTTTTAAGTTTTTATAAAAATGTAAGACTGCTAAAAGAATCGTCTTGAAGAATGAAGTATGTACTGATAATTGTATCAACAATCTCTAGGATTAAATATTTTATAGCATGTTTGTATTTAAATATTTAAAATTAATACAACACACAGTACCCAAACACGTCAATCCCTCCCGCAATCTAGATAAAAGCACAAATTGCTATTTTCAAAATGAAAATAAAAACGTTTACCTGCATACTCAGTAAAAAAATTGCTTCACAACAAAGCAAATTATTATGCACATGCAACAAGCGGCAATTTTACATACAGCAAAATAGAAAAAAAAAAATACTTGCAACAATAATGACAATATTCAACGTCAACACAAATTAGATGCCATTTTGTGCAATTGAGACGTGAGATAATAACGCAAAGTCCATGTTAGGGCGCGTTTACTGCTTACAAGGTCTTAAGGAGCATACGAGTAATCTTAAATGCTAAATATAGCTTAAAAAACTATAATACACGCAAATATGGTGCCATTTTAGTATCTACAATCCACTAAGATATTTGATGTTGATAGCACCGTAGCACAGAAGTCCGTGTCACCGCTATTAAGCACAACTCCTTTTGTAGCGAGTTATTAACCACTGCCGCGAGCCTTCAATAATTGGCCCTAGATGGCCTCCTTTGCGCGCCTAGTCTAAAGAGTTACATACATACAAGCCTTCATACAAGTGAAGCTAAAATAAGCGTGTTAAAAAGAATTGTGAGTTTTTTTCATGTATGAGGTTGGCCATATACATTTTTAGAAAATGTGCCCTCTAAAGAAAGATATAGTCGTCTCTCCTTCTCGTATCCCTCGTCCTGTTCTAAATAAACAGGAAACAGAAGTAAATCATTTCAACAGCAGTAAAGAAAGAATGATCTGCAGGAATACTAGTCATTAAAGATTTTATATGGTTCTAAAAGCTAAAAGTTTTACTAAGCCAGACAGGTAATAATTGTTGAGCTCATAAACACTTAAGAATGATCAAGATCACCTCTTGCGATATTTCGCAAAATTATGAGCAAATTTTATTTCCATTTTGAGGAAACGTAAAAATATGATAGTTCCTGCGAGCTCTATACTGACCTTTAGGGCAAGCGGTAAATGAAAGTTAGTGAAGTATGCCGTTATTGAAAGTGGATCAACTAGGTGTAAAAGCTAAAAATACACTTAACAGTTTAAGGTCTTAACTGAAGAGGCAATGAAGCGTACATACTTGCTGGAACAAGGCTACAAGAGTAATTATTGTATTTAATGGAAAGTTATGTAGCAATATTCTTCCCAGGTGTGAAATGCATAAATATTTTCTAGACGCAGCAATTATGCAAATATACTCCGAAAAGCGCAAATATTGATACTTACATAATCTTACAGCTTTAAGCAGGTCGAGGTTAAAAAAATAGGGTGCTAGTTTTAACGGTACCACAGCTCCACTAGTACGTATAGATTAACCCATGAACAAAAGTTATATATATCTTGCTCAAATTACAGCTACAACAAATCGTAATATAACACTTAGCAGCAGTAATAATAAAACTTGGCAATAGAGACAACAAAGGCCAAGAAAACAAAAAAAGCAGGAAAATCAAAAACAACATTGATATTTCACTCAAATGCATTAAAGCGAAGGAGATGTCAAAATACGCACCAAAAGGATGGGTGACTACTTACAGACAATGTAACAGAAAAACTAATGAGTAGTTATTAGAAATTAGAGGTTTACGCCGAACACTTCATCGGCGGCGGCGGCGTGGGCGGCGGGCCGGTGTTCTTACTTTAAAAAGTTTGATTTTTCTATTTAAAAAAATAATATTTAGGAAAGGTTTTGTTTGTATGTATTTAAGGAAATCAACGTTTTGGCCATTTCGAAAAGATTCGGGGTTTTGCCTCTAAATCTTGCAGACGGTTCAAAAATTTTCAGGAGTAGCTCCTTGCGGAGGGATTTTCCCTCGTTCACTTACTCCAGAGAGGCTTCGAACCTAACCCCGGTCTTTGGAATTGGTACTGCTGTGTCTGCTGAAAAGAAATAGAGCTACATAAAATGGTCACACTTTTGTCTGTATATCTCGTGCAAAGCGTAGTTTCACCTGGGGTTAACTCCTAATAATCGTCGCGAACACAATTTCTTTAAATCATTTGTGGTTCCTTGGCGGTCAGGCACAAAATCCGACACACTGTTGCTATTAATGGTCTATTAATACTCATGAATATCGTGGCACAGGGCGCCTCCAATTATTTCGGTCGTTTTTACGAGTTTCAATTCCCGATATGCGAGCAGTAGCAATCCCGACCACCAGTTGCTACTACGTCTCCTCACTTCGTCTCTCACACCATTTGTCAGCACAGAAGCTATAGGACTGCGACTTCGAACTCGTACCTTCGTTGACGTCACTTTCCTAGAAGCTCTAGTTGTAGCTCCGAACACTTTCTAGCGGATGTTTTTGTCGCGCTGTGCTACCGACTACACCAGAGAAACACCTTGAAACGTTAGGGAGTGACTATTCGGCCAAGGATGCCGCCCTCGAACTCGTAAGCAGTCTAAGTGGATGTCATTGCGTAACTCATGGGTGAAAATCGTATAATCCTCGACGCATCTACATAATTAAAATTTTACAAGGACACTGGATGCAATTTTTAAAATGTAGACCAAAGTTTGCAGACGTTTGTGTACACAACATTGATTTCAATAGTCTTCGTTAAATCAAAACGATATTTTAGAATGAAAGTCGACCGATTTTAAGTTGAAAGATGTTAATTGCTGTTTTCAGGCCTTATGATATAAGAGCTCGTTATGGATGCCCGCGTAGCTTCAGTTTTCAGACTAGTTCGATTGTCCACTTACGTTAGGGTAGTAGCACACATGGTCATTAGTTCGACTGTCTCGGAAAAGCTTTTGCTCCACCACTATGAGTGTTCTTGCGAAGGACAAAGCCTTACCTGGTAAATATGTATATTTGCCTACGTATTCACATGTGTAAAAGGAACCGTAACGTGTAGGTGATATTTAAACTTGGTTGATAGGCTATAATCAATGTGATTCAATCAAGGGCACTAATTTTGGATAGGGCCGCCAACTTTAGGAAATGTCAAACCGAGAGACTTGGGTGTTGAAATCAAAATTTACATTTCAGACGCTATTGTATAGTTTCGCAAATAAACAACATGTGTTTAAATGTAAGCCCAAGTGATTTTTCAAACCCTTCTCATACGTACATATGTCCTTAACTTAAGTATGAGGTAAGAATCATTTCAAAGGAGTGTTTATGTCCCTAGAACCTACTAAAGGATTTTTTTGGTGAATTGGGTGATGCAAAGTCCGTGTTAAGCTGACATCGAAAGCGCCTGTTTTTTTAATAACTTTTGAAAAGTTAGAAAAAATTAAATTGTCGACATGAACAATAAATGGACAGTCTTAAACGAGTAGAAAATATAGTAACGCGCCGATATTTTTGACATTCCGCGGCGGCGTGCGAAAAACGACAAAAATCGGCGGCGTATATCTCTATTAGAAAGGTAGCTGCAAAGAAAAGCACACAAAAATTAAAAAACCCACAATCGCAAAAATTATTATTTGTAAAGAGGACGCGCTATGTAAAAAGGTCGGAGGACAGCGATTCCACTAAGCAAGGACAATGAGCGCGGCTTACAATATACTTGAATACACGCTAAGTAACTATTATACACTACAAACAGCTATGTACATTAGGGTGGGTCGATTTGTACGGACGAAAGTTAACCGATATCGCGCCATCCATTTTTCGATAGGATTTGGGCTCAGGAAAAAAATAATTTTCGAGACTGCGAATTTTAATTTTTTTGACCCTTTTTGACTTTGATTTTTAAGGTTTTTTCATGAGCTACTAAACAAATTTTCCTATGTGTATATATTTTTTTTATTTTTATTTTTTTCAGAAAACTGTTATCGCCAACGTCTTTAGCGGACATTTTTGGGTCGGACAGGGTATACATGAAAATTTTACAATCGAATGAAAATTTTTTTAGTAGGTCATGAAAAAAACCTTAAAAATCAAAGTCGAAAAAAAGTAAAAAAAATTAAATTTCGCAGGCTCGAAAATTATTTGTTTGGGTATGCGTAATGGAACCTTTTTTCCTGAGCCCAAATCATATCGAAAAATCGATGGCGCGATATCGGTTAATAAATCGACCCAGTCTAATGTACATAAATAACTTGAATGCAGATATACAAGCGACTGTCATCATTGAAACATCTAAGCAAATGCATTTGTGAACAAAGAAATAATAAGCGACATTTTATATGATGGCAATTTTGTAAAACGTAGGGTGGTCCCACCACTTCTGACCGAGCAGGCCAACACACCATAATTATTATCGGTTTGAATGCTGTGCTGCCATTACGAAAGCTCGTAAGGATTTGCATGAAGGACGTGAGAAGTTTAGAAATACCAATACGACAAAGGGTCGTATTGGGTGGGCGTGTGTGAATTTGAAGAAAACAGTTACTTGCATAGTACATAATTGCAGTTGTAGTACGTGCTTTGAAAGTGGCAGCGTTCAAAACCTGCACTGAGTATTTAATCCAACGTTAATTGGAGTTATTATGACTACAGACGACTAATTATACTTAACTGTGCATAAATTTAAATACATATGTATGTATATAGACTGGTCGTTATTAAAAGCAGCTACTTAACTACCAAGAAATTACAAATGTAAGCTATGCTCAGTTCATATCAAAAAATATATTATTTTCCTCTAGTTTACGGAAAATCTGAGGTTGACGTTTTTTCGTAAGGATTATGTACAAGCATACTGTATATTCATGTTGTTATTCGCGTGGAAAATTTGTTTTCTTTTTAGGAAAAAATTTTACCCTCATAATGCACTCTTAAATCCTAACTTTTGAACTCGATGACCTGGCGCTGCGCAAAATGACTCTATTTGTAGGTGATGAGACCCTTTTCTTTATACTCAGTTGAGCAGAGCTCACAGAGTATATTAAGTGTGATTGGATAACGGTTGGTTGTACATATATAAAGGAATCGAGATAGATATAGACTTCCATATATCAAAATAATCAGGATCGAAAAAAAATTTGATTGAGCCATGTCCGTCCGTCCGTCCGTCCGTTTACACGATAACTTGAGTAAATTTTGAGGTATCTTGATGAAATTTGGTATGTAGATTCCTGAGCACTCATCTCAGATCCCTATTTAAAATGAACGATATCGAACTATAACCACGCCCACTTTTTCGATATCGAAAATTTCGAAAAACCGAAAAAGTGCGATAATTCATTACAGAAGACAGCTAAAGCGACGAAACTTGGTAGATGAGTTGAACTTATGACGCAGAATAGAAAATTAGTAAAATTTTGGACAATGGGCGTGGCACCGCCCACTTTTAAAAGAAGGTAATTTAAAATTTTTGCAAGCTGTAATTTGTCAGTCGTTGAAGATATTATGATGAAATTTGACAGGAACGTTACCCCTATTACTATATATACGCTTAATGAAAATTAGCAAAATCGGAGAAGGACCACGCCCACATTTAAAAAAAAAAAAATTTTAATAAAAATTTTTACAAAAAATTTAATAACTTTACAGTATATAAGTAAATTATGTCAACATTCAACTCCAATAATGATATGGTGCAACAAAATACAAAAATAAAAGAAAATTTCAAAATGGGTGTGGCTCCGCCCTTTTTCATTTAATTTGTCTAGGATACTTTTAACGCCATAAGTCGAACAAAAATTAACCAATCCTTTTGAAATTTGGTAGGGGCATAGATTTTATGACGTTAACTGTTTTCTGTGAAAATGGGCGAAATGGGTTGATGCCACGCCCAGTTTTTATACACAGTCGTCCGTCTGTCCTTCCGCATGGCCGTTAACACGATAACTTGAGCAAAAATCGGCATATCTTTAATGAACTTAATTCACGTCCTTACTTGAACTCACTTTATCTTGGTATGAAAAATGAACGAAATCCGACTATGACCACGCCCACTTTTTCGATATCGAAAATTACGAAAAATAAAAAAAATGCCATAATTCTATACCAAATACGAAAAAAGGGATGAAACATGGTAAGGTAATTGGATTGTTTTATTGACGCGAAATATAACTTTAGAAAAAACTTTATAAAATGGTTGTGACACCTACCATATTAAGTAGCAGAAAATGAAAAAGTTCTGCAGGGCGAAATAAAAAACCCTTAAAATCTTGGCAGGTATTACATATATAAATAAATTAGCGGTATCCAACAGATGATATTCTGGGTCACTCTGGTCCACATTTTGGTCGATATCTGGAAAACGCCTTCACACCACTCCCTTTTAAAACTCTCATTAATACCTTTAATTTGATACCCATATCGTACAAACTCATTCCAGAGTCACCCCTGGTCCACCTTTATGGCAATATCTCGAAAAGGCGTCCACCTATAGAACTGAGCCCCACGCCCTTTTAAAATACTCATTAACACCTTTCATTTGATACCCATATCGTACAAACAAAGTCTAGAGTCACCCCTGGTCCACCTTTATTGCGATACCTTGAAAAGGCGTCCACCTATAGAACTAAGGCCCACTCCCTTTTAGAATACTCATTAGCTCCTTTCGTTTGATACCCATATTGCACAAACGAATTCTAGAGTCACCCCTGACCCACCTTTATGGCGATATCTCGAAACGGCGTCCACCTATGGAACTAAGGATTACTCCCTTTTAAAATACTCATTAACACCTTTCTTTTGATACCCATATTGTACAAACAAATTCTAGGGTCGCCCCTGCTCCACCTGTATGGCGATATCTGGAAACGGCGTCCACCTATGGAACTAAGGATTACTCCCTTTTAAAATACTCATTAACACCTTTCTTTTGATACCCATATTGTACAAACAAATTCTAGGGTCACCCCTGGTCCACCTTTATGGCGATATCTCGAAAATGCGACCACCTATACAACAACCACCACTCCCATTTAAAACCATCATTAATACCTTTAATTTGATACCCATATCGTACAAACACATTCTAGAGTCACCCCTGGTCCACCTTTATGGCGATATTTCGAAACGGCATCCACCTATAGCACTAAGGTCCACTCCCTTTTAAAATACTCATTAACACCATTCGTTTGATGCCCATATTGTACAAACAAATTCTAGGGTCACCCCTGGTCCACCTTTGTGGCGATATCTTGAAACGGCGTCCACCTATGGAACTAAGGATTACTCCCTTTTAAAATACTCATTAACACCTTTCATTTGATACCCATATCGTACAAACGCATTCTAGAGTCAACCCTGATCCACCTTTATGGCTATATCCCTAAATGGCGTCCACCTATAGAACTATGGCCCACTCCCTCATAAAATACTCTTTAATGCCTTTCATTTGATACACATGTCATACAAACACATTCCAGGGTTTCCCTCGGTTCATTTTCCTACATGGTTATTTTCCCTTATGTTGTCACCATAGCTCTCAACTGAGTATGTAATGTTCGGTTACACCCGAACTTAACCTTCCTTACTTGTTTTTATTACAAATAGTTTTGTGAAAGGAACACACAAACTCACCAGAAAGCGGAGAAGGGCCAAACGGCGACATTAAATTCAGAAAAGAAAACGTCATAACGCAATTTTTCGATCGACGACTAGCATGTGTTGATAGTGTTAGTTTCTGTGAAATGTGTTTCGTTTCCACGCAAATAACGAAATATGCTACTTTCTCACACGAATAATGAAACGATATTCCTCCATTGGGATTTGAAATGTGTTAGTTTTCCTATCGGGAGGAGAATATATTTCTTGAGCGAGCATAAGTAAGATTAAGAGACCTTTAGTAGAGTAGATAAAAATGTTCTCCACTTTGAAGCTCTTTAGGCCTTCTCAAAAAATTTATATTTTCGAAATTTTTTGAATTTTTGTTTCGATAATAAGACTGTTCCGAAAATAAAGTGCACACTTCCTCAGCTAACCAAATAAGTTGATCAGTAAAAAACCCTGTGTCTGAAGGAACACATAACACACACATATGTACATACATATATGTACATCCAGGGACATTCCATTTGCAATACCAATTCAGGCACTAACGAACTATAAAAATTATACAAAGGACAACAACAGATCGGAACGAAAATCTACACTGATGATGGCGCTACGCGAAACATGTTTCTCTCCAAACCAAATTTGACAGGGGATGACGGAAAATCGTTCCAATACACATCAATTAACCACGCTGTCGGAAAGTCAGCACAACAAGAGAATGCACACTCTTAATACATTAATTCGAAGTGTATGTGTCGGATCACTATGGGTTAAGCGCTGTTAGAAAGTGTGATCTATTATGGTTTTTCTGCTGTGTTCTTCACCGACGGAATTTTCAATTATATGCAGAAAGACTTGTAAAAATAAAAGAGAACATGCATAGAAATAATCTATACCAGTACGAAATTTGGCGAAAAAGTCCAGAACCATTGACACCATGATAAAATTAACTTACCAATAACAATCTTTGAAGTCTCTCAGAAAGCAGAAAGGGTAAACCAGAGGGAAAAGAGATTGATTTTGGGAAAACAGAGAGCATAAAAAGTCAATGAACGTGTGGTGGAAATGTTAAGTGACTTAGAACGCATAGTTAAAGCTACATAAAGATAGAATAATGAATATCATCTGGTTCTAAAGCGACGGATGTGACTGTACCTATACCTTTCAGTGTCGCCAATTTAAATATCAAAGTTTGATCAAAAGATGTATGTATGTATATTGGAACGATTTTCCGTCATCCCTTGTCAAATTTGGTTTGAGACAAAAACATGTTAGGCGTTGCGCCATCATTAGTCTCGATTTTCGTTCTCTTTTTGTAAAATATTTGTACTGGTTAAAAAATATAAGAATATCAAATATTACTTTTCCTTAATAAGGTGCACAAAAGTAATTTTTTTTTTCTTTTTTCCTTTTATGATCAACCAGTTTAAATATGCTTGTTTCCAATAGAATAAGTTTGAAGCAAAAAAGTGTGCATTTTCTTTTCGGAACAGTCCTTATATACCAAATTTCTTTTACTTCCCTTATATTAGTTTTAAATTTTTCCAATTGTATTTCCGGGGAAATCTTGTGCACACTGAAAGAAATGGTGCTAGTAAAATCAACAAATCGGTTCTGTTGTTCTTGATTTAACGGAGATTCGGTGAAATTGATCGAATTGTCGCTCTTAAGTTAACAAAATTTTGTAAAATTGACAGATTCCTAAACAATCTAACTGATTTTTCTGTTAACACAACTGATCTACAGGTCATTTCAATGGCGATCAACTGTCAATACATGAGCAAATTTCAAAGAGAATTTTACGCTCACTGCGCTCTCTACTTTGTACTTATGACGATGGTGCCACTTGTTAAAAAAACACCAAAATAAGAAAACCATCAAATCGAAAAAACACACAAAATGGGAAAACAATAAAAAACTAGTTTTTCAGTTATCAATACAAAACGAAAAACCCTTTTTTGAATTTACTGTGCATAACACTGCAAAAAATTATACCGGGATACCTATTTATCGGGTACAATTTTGCAACTTCTCTTCCAAGTGAAATGCAAAATTGCGCCCTCTTGTTGCAAAAGTTTTGCTTGAACGAACAGGATTTTTCCAAAGTTAGTAATATTTTGTTCAAGTTTTTATGAATTTTCACTCACGCGAACGAATCTAATAAGATAATAGAAAAACATCCTTTTTTAATGTTGATGTTTCCGACAAAATAAAAGTTTGAGTTGTTTTGGAATCGTTTCAACTTAAAGTGTTACGAAAATTAAACTTGCCGAATTACATGTAAGCATGACATTCTTAATTCACAAGTTACTCCAGTGGTGAATTACCTTCCTGCGATTTGATTCCGTTCGGAGTCAGCATAAAACAAGTAGGTCGCGTCCCGCCAATTTGTATGAAAAATTAAAAAGGAGCACGATGCAAATTGGAAGAGAAGTTCGGCCTAAAATCTCTTTGGAGGTTATCGCGCATTACACTTATTTATATGGCAACATAGGTACTTTCATACAAAGCTGTCGCAACAACTTTTTTTGTTCATTTGACTACTAAAACGGTCAATTACAAATCAACGATTTGTGCGCAATTGATTCAACATCTTGTTGTGATGGATAAAAATTGACAGAAATTTCCGTTGAATTGACCTGTATTTCGCTTGATTTTACCAGTCTTTCAGTGTATAGGTATGATAATCCGGTCCTGTTGCCCCGCACTTTTTGCAACAACTTAAACTTTGGTGATTTTATTTATTCAATTGCAGCTGTCAGCAGTTGTATTGATACAAACAATGGAACTAAATGTTTATTTCAACGTTGGTAACAAATTTTGTATAAATTAAGATGGAAAAAACAAAGCTATACTTTACAACATTGTTCATTGTATTTTATTTGAACTTATCTTGAGTGTGTTGCTGATGTATAGGCCGTTAAAAATTATTGGTAGCATTGAAAGATGTTTTGCACATTTTTTTTTTTAATTTCTTAGCTGGGGATTAATCACCTGAAACATTGGTGGGCAAACTTATAGACATAGCCGTATTGTACGTCCCTGTCGCCATATGGAAGAACACAATTTTTTGTCACTCTTTTACTTTAAAGTTAAGGGACTTTGCCTGCTGAAGCATTTTATATACATATGTACACTATTGACTCTTGAATTTTGAATGTTCAATATGTGCACCACTGATAAAGATCATTTTTTCGAGCGCAGCGAAGCGGAGTCTCCATCCGACAGTTAAAAATACGGTAATTCCATATGAAAGCATGACACTCTTAATACACGTCCTCAATTGGGGTATCACAAGATCGCGAATCCAAAAACGGAATTAAAAAATGTTGCGTCTGTCAAGAAATATTGGCAAAAGAAGTATGACAGCTGTCATATAGAATTACTGCTGAAAATATATTATTTTTGTCGTTGGATACTTTTTAGCTGCTAGGGCTCGATAATATGAACATATGTATGTATATCAAATTCCATCACAAAATAATTTCTTCCATCACTCAAATTTCTTTTAGCACTTTGTTGTTAAAGTTTACTCACCTTGTCAACTAACGCAATGCAATTTCATATCCCCCAAGTAAATCGCTATAAATATATACAGAAGCAAATTGCTCTCACTTTAAATTCACAGCTTTTCTCAGGATCATAAAACACTTAGCTTTTCTTATACACAAATGAATAACCTTTTCAACTTTTCCCACTTAACTTTTCACCAATTTAATGAATTTTACTTAATTTTTAGCCACGATTTATTAGCGTCTTAAATAATTGTCTTCATCACCTTCCAGTTTGCGCGCGCTTTTGAGCGTACCATACTTAGATTACTTACATACCAAACTTCCTATACACAATGCTTTTGAGTACCGGTAAAGAGTAGAGTAAAAAAACACCCTTATACTCCTTAGTGTGCTAGACTTTTGTACACACAAACAATTTTCAAGAAACATTTGTCAGCTGTGTGCAGTTAAACCAGATACGAATTAAGAATAGGGATGTTGCAGGCGCAAATTTCGATGGAAAGCAGCGGAGCGTAACAAAATTCTAGTAGGTCACTTCCACCACACCAAAAACTTTAAAACAATTTTTTACATAATTTAAGCACACAAATACACTGTTTGGAGTTTTAGAGAGTAACAGTTAAAATTCTGAACACATTAGCTGAATAAAAAGTGTACAAATAATTGTTAAATAACAAATACAGACAGTGGTAGTTTAACAAATTCTGCTGTGGTAAGTGGTGAATGTGACCTACTAAAATTTTGTGAAGCTTGCTTCACACGAATTTTCTTTCCTGCAACATCTCTATTCTGAATATTATCTCTGGTTAAACTTTTTAGCTTAAAACAGCAGCTGTGGTGTGCGTGCTTCATTGTATTTAAAATGTATATTTTTTCTATGTTTATACATATTATAAATACAGCAACAACAATACTCAATAAGCATACCTAACAAACATTTTTGTTCAATCTCAATATTAGGTGCTTCTGAGAACAAACCATATACCAATTTCACAGAGAGAGTTAATGAAATAGTTAGTCAAGAGTCATCCCAAGTCTCTAAATTTGTGATGATCCATTAGCTAAAAAAACAACAAAATAAATAGCGTCATTTTACTCATACATTGTACAAATAGTATAACACGGCAATTTGGCAAATCTGAATTCTGCATTGTTCTAGCTGAAATTAATAAAACCCCGCTTCAATTTTTGAAAATGCGGAGGTTCGAATCGAGTGCCAGGCACTTAGCTAGCAATTGGTTTTTTTTTATAAACATTTTTTTTTTAATTTTGTCATTGTTAATTTAATAGCGTTTTCTTTTCTGGCTAAAGTGTTACGCTTTTTGTACGCCGCGCAAGGGTTGTTGTTCTATTCTAAAAAATAGGCAACGCCTTTACGGGGTATTTCGTTCTTTTGTGAAAATTGTTGCCTGCTCGCAACGCAAAAGCGTTTCACTTTTACCTGTATAAAATGGCGGTGTGGCAGTGCAACTCTGTGAAAATCTCAATTCGCCCTTAAGTCTGTTAATATGAGTGAATATGGTGAGTTGAAATGATCTTTGTATGCACTATAAATGTTGAACATTTTCTGGGGTAGGAGTAACTCTATTAAAGCTTTACCATTTACTTAGGCAACAATTTATTCCAGGAAAGAAAACGCTATAAAATTTTATTTTAATAATTAACAATAAAAAATAATTTTTTCTAATAATTTACGAAAAACAGAAAAAATGCAAAATATTTCGCAGCATTTGCAAGAAGGTTTAAGAAGGCTTTAAACAAATAGGCACATATTTGATTAGGTGCAAAATCTAGGAATAGTTACGCATTCATTTTATTTCCATTATCTTCATAGTTAAAACTTACTTCACACATGAAAAGAGAAGAAAGAAATACTAAAGAACTTGGTATGTTTCTCATTTTTCCATGAGAAACGGACCTAAAAGAATCCAGAAGGTTAGATACCAGGTAGGTATCACAGTGACCTATTTATTTGAGTTTTTTGAATGAAATTTGCAATTATAGATATTTGAGCACAAGTATCTCTTTTCTCTTGTTGAGTATATTATATTTTTTTCTGCTGAATTGCTGAGTATGATTTTTGTGTTTTGGAGGGTAGTGGCACTGCTTTAGAAAGAAGAGAGATATAAAGGAACTGAAAAATTTTCTTGACCGCTACTGCTTCACGCAAAAGAGAGAGCAGTAAATTTTTTCTTGTGAATTTTCTTAATAAGTTGGTTTTAAGCTTAAAAAGAAGAAGTAACTTTTATGCTCCGGACAGATGTTAGTGGAAAAAGGAGAAATTGGGTATTTTATTAAAACCAAATTGTGATTCCATTAAACCTCTGAGTGAAATTTGTATTATTCTCGAATCTCAAACGTTATTTCACGTATGCATCTCAGTCGAATCGAGTTTAGAAATTTCATACTCTCAGAATCATCTCAAACTTTTGTAAAGTATTTAAAAAAAGGACGTGTGGTACTCGGGGACTGCCGCGGTAAAGCTATTGCATATTATCAACTTATGCAATTATAATATTTATGCAACATTTTGTTTTCTTTGATATTAATTCAAGTTTTGTCTTTGATATTAATCAAGTTAACCTTTTTAGGCGTGGTGACCGATATGAAAAGACATTTTTTCTTTTATTGAATAAATGAGAAGTTAATATTTAACTTTCCTTTAACTTTAGCTTTAAGATTATTTTTATCTTTAACTTTAACATTCAATTTAACTTTAACTTTAACTTTATTTTTAACTTTAGCTTTAACATTCACTTTAACTTTAAATTTAACATTAACTTTAACTTTAACCTTAACTTTAACTTTAACTTTAACCTTAACCTTAATTTTAACTTTAACTTTAACTTTCATTTTAACTTTATTTTTAACTTTAACTTTAACTTTCGCTTTAACTTTAACATTCACTTTAACTTTAACTTTATCTTTAACTTTAACTTTAAATTTAACTTTAACTTTAACTTTAACTTTAACTTTAAATTTAACTTTAACCTTAACTTTAACTTTAACCTTACGTTTAACTTTAACTTTGACTTTAACTTTAACTTTCATTTTAACTTTAACTTTATTTTTAACTTTAACTTTAACTTTTGCTTTAACTTTAACATTCACTTTAACTTTAACTTTAAGTTTAACTTTAACTTTAACTTTTACTTTAACTTTAACTTTAACTTTAACCTTAACTTTAACTTTAACTTTCGCTTTAACTTTAACATTCACTTTAACTTTAACTTTATGATCCGGGGTGGGCGTGAGCTTAGCACCTGCTAACAAGCCAACCTAATATAAACGCACGGAAGTCATTTTCTGTAAAAAATGTCTCATGCACATAAAACTTGTATGAGAGCAGCTCAAATTGAATTTGCTGCGTGAAAACCTAACTCGATTTCCAATTTTTGTTCTCCGTGACATTTAGATTTGACGTTTGCCCACATGCTTTACATTTTCGCAACGCATGCTTATTTGGGTTAGGGCAAAAAACGCCGGTTGTTTGCGTGCGCTAAAAAAACGCAGTGCGGTTTTATTAGGTGGCTTGTAAGCGAGCATATATGTATACGATAACCGATAGCACAATGGCTACTTCGTGAAAATCAACGACAGCTCTTTTAGCTTGATTTCGATGGTCATACGGTTAGGAAGTGTCGCACGCGCGCTTAAAACAGAGTACCAAAGAGTGCGTGTGACACGTGTTCACCGTTCAAGCATTGAAATCAAGCTAAATAAATAATTGATTTTGCTTTCGTGCTCGCTACGCGTTCGTGTTTACCAACACATTCTCAATTTGGTAACCGTGTAAATGTAGTGGTGCCCACCGCTGTTTATGATAGAGATCCAATTTTATGTATTTGGCCTGTTGCTAACACCGAACCTTTACGAAGCTTTTCGAGCCTTTTCGGATCTTTTTTGACAAATATCCGTTACGGTTTTTTTTGATTTAGTCGCCAAGCCCGCGATAAAATCTATGCAATAGCTTAAAAAGTTTAGTCTCACTTGAA
The DNA here is from genome assembly GCF_040869045.1 of Eurosta solidaginis. Taxonomy (NCBI): domain Eukaryota; kingdom Metazoa; phylum Arthropoda; class Insecta; order Diptera; family Tephritidae; genus Eurosta; species Eurosta solidaginis. The sequence goes on along the minus strand of NC_090320.1, from coordinate 3,652,496 downwards.
AAAAGCAGCAGCAAATCAATTAAGAACTTTAACATTTTCCCCTTTGGCAATTTTTGTTCTATGGTTTACTGGGTATACAGCCATGCATTTTCCAAAATGCCTACCCAGTAGCCAAATAAACTATCAGACAAGTCATACGGAACTCAACTTGGAAACATCTCTTTTTTTTCAAATAACTAAAGGGTGTTTTTGATGCGCAAATGACCTAAGATGACCCAAACAAAAATATTAATAAATTCATAAATCAGGAAAAGGGAAGATAATTTAAATACCTACTGTATATCATCTTGAAAAAATGTTCGCTTCTCATCGAAGATGCACAAGGTTGTTTAAGAGTAGTTCAATCTCAATCAGAAAATTCTAGTTGTAAACTGGTACATTTCCTCCTAGTTTGCTATTTTTGTGCGCTCGCGCCTACTTACATACATACATTCATCCTTTGGTACTTGCTGCATCAACATCTGTACCCTTATTTACGGTAATATAGGTGATAAAGCGTTTAAGTTAAAATTTTGCAATGAATGTCGCGTAGCGACATAAAGCACCAGCTAGGTATTAAGACGACAAAACAAATGAGTTCACATTTAAGTCACTTGCCGGCTTAATTTCTTGGTATAAGTAAAAGTTGCGAAAATAGCGGCGAAAGTACTTACATACATAAAGAGAAAACTGTATAGCTTTGTATTCGTTATTTGTAAATATGCGTATTCTTCTAAGAAAAAAAGAGCTCCTTATATATGGCTTATTCCATTTGATCAAAAGACATACGTCACGAGCCCAAAAACTTGTAGGGTTGGAACGTTTCGTAAACTAAGATCACCACTTTTTATCTACCATATGAGCAAGTGTACGAAGTGATCAAAATATTCCAATAACCATCAATTACCAAAATACGTAGCTCACTTCGAAATTTTGACCAGAGTGAAATGAGCGACAAAAGTGAAAAAAATTTTTGTATACTCTGATTATTCCAATCAAATTGAAATTTGTGGATACATGTATTCACACGGAATAATTCAGTCTATGTGAAGTCCTTATTGACCGGCCAGTTCAAGCTAAGTTAAGCTTTCAGTTAAGTTGGGTAGGTATTTCAACCATTATTCTTAAATTGGTTCTTACTTCAATATTTTGAGTTTGAAAAGTAAATACATACATATATACAAAAGTACACCTCCATTATCAAGTTTAAAGCGATTACTTTGGAATGGCCAAGGGATTATTCTTCACTTAGTGACGAAATTAACGTTTTTCGCATCTTTCGGTTAGGCTAGATTTTAAATAAAACATGAGACTCCGGATTTCATGTAAAGAATATTTGACCATTCCTGTGAAACTCCTAGAATTGATTGATGTGTAAATATATTTTTTTAACCGAAACTGTCCATTAATTTTTCGTTTTTTTTTTTTTAACCAAGTTAAATCAAATATCACTTATGCAACCTTAGAAACAGCACTTTTTCAGGACTCTAAAAGTACAATTAACTTTTTTTAAAACTTATAACTAAACAACACATGGATAATTATTACATTTTCTGTAATAAGGTCGATCTATCTGTTATCTAAGCATCTGGCGTCATATTTCTTATATTTTACACGATTTCTTGCGGGTGTTTCCTCGTTATCGAAGAGTCACTTTTAACGCCGTGTTATCAAATTAATTGTTCAGCAACGGAAGAACTCTTTAAGCAGCCAAACTCGGAAAAGAAACGACATTGAATAAGAATTCTAAGTGAAAGGTGGTTGGCAGAACCGATAGCATCGTTAGCTTCATTTTTTTTTTTTTTATATTAATTGATTAAACTTCAATTTCTCATTACTTACATTATATAAATACAATAATAATTCATTGGTAGTTGTTGAAAAGAATGGCCCGTAGTCATAGTCGAAATAAAATAGAGTTTTATTGGTTTAAACATGGTTCTAAATAAAACATCATTTCAAGTCTGTTATAGTCCACTTAAGCACTATTATGTCTCTAAAAAAGTATTTTAAATTTGAAATAACATGAGCGCGATTTTACTTTTTTAAAATAGGTTTTAAGTTGGTGGTCTGCTGTCAAAAGTTGCGAGAAATTAAACAATTTGCTATTTAAACGCGATGAACTTAAATGGAAGTGAAAAAAGGCTTCCCCGACAAGCAAATATGCGTCAGGAAGTAATTTATTATACCTAGAATGCGTATTAATATGTTTGTGACAAAAATTACACAATTTTGAAATGTCCGATGGTTACTTGGTTCCACATATGCGAAATCTTTAATTACGACTATTACGCATTCATAGATATGTGTGAGTTTTGATATTTTAGTATCTTTTGAGGAAAAAGTAGCATCCTATACTGATTTTGGTATTAAATTTAGAAATAAATATTCAATGAAAGGAATTATTTACCACAGGCGTCAATTTTTAATACATGTTAAAAAACTTCGGGAGAGGTGTCAAATGACGCGTTTTAATTTCGGAAGTAATGATCCAAATGCGGCAAAGTAATACTTTTACTCTGTCAAGATATTTTTGCAAGAAAAAGTTTAAGACTTGCATGTGGTTCATCTAATGTTAGTGATATTATTTTACGCAGGAAATAATTAACTAAAAAGGCGTTTTGTGCTGATAAAATTTTCACCATTTTCGCAGCCGTTTGGGGGTAATTATTCGGTTTTTGTGAATATCTATTAAAAAAGAATAATTTCTTATTTCCGACTTCTAATTATTGAATTACATTACAGAATTCTTCAGTTCAATTCTGCTGGCATTTCCTTTTGTGTATTCTATTCCCCTTTACATTTGTCAATTCCTCTTAAAAAAAAAGCGTGAAATAAAACACGGAATACAACAGGAATTAGCAACAAACATTTTAAGAACTGCTTGGTATGGGCGCTGTTGTACTACTTCCCTCCTTTATCCCCCTCTTAGTCTATGTTATGATCGACTTGAGTTCAATGATTTTCTAATGTAAAAGGGACTTACACTTTGCAGGTCCATGTACAATGGCTCAACATTCTATGCCACTTCTTTCCTATGGAAAACTATAAAAAAAATCCCCTTTATTTATGCTGACTTTGCGAAGACAAACCTAATGCCCCTATTACCGTTTACAACTCAACTCTGGTTGGGTTGAAATTTCGCAATTTGGTATTTCAGATTACAACTCAACCTGTAAAACAAAAAATGCTGGTTGAGTTGTCTAGTCTAACAACTTTTTGTGGCATTACCGTTTACAACCTTGTGTTGGTGTAGTTGTCAAAGACGTCAAAATCTTACAACTGGTTACTAGCACTTGTCTCATACAATTTTGCAGTTGTTTTGAAAAAATGTTAAGTTTCAGAAGACGGTTCACCACCTAATTTTTAACAAAAATTTTCAAAGTTGGTATCAAAAGACACGTTTCGACCTCCGATTTAAGATGTGTCATATTATTTCGGTTCAAATTTTCATATGGTTGTATTTTACCAGATTTTTTGTACGCACTATTGCAGAAAGGCGTTGGACCCACCCAGGGTTATTTTTACAAATCGCGGCCAAATGCCGCCAGCACAGAAAGATCTTCTGTGCAAAAAAAATATGGATCGGGCCTCATATTTCGGACCCTCTCTGGGCCATTTTGTGGGTTTTTGTAAATATTTTTCAACAGAAATAAAATTTTTAATTTCCGCTTTCGAAATCTAAAAACGGAGATCGAAACGCGTCTTTTGATACCACCTTTGATAAAAGTTAGATGGTGCATGGGCTCATAAAACGTTACAAAAAAAAAAAAAACAAAAAATTTAAAGCCGGTAGTTAAACCTTTTTTAATCAAACAATAATCGACAATTTTGTACACATTTATAGAAAAAACAACGTTTACAGGAAACATTGCATTGAATAACTTTTTGACTTTATGGAGCGACATTCCGAAGTTGGGCGAGGCTGGCCGCAGTTCGGATGCAGCCAAAATAGGTGGAATTATGAGAACGTGAGTCCCATTGATACTAATCACTACTCCTGGAAATCCTGTTTTAGAGTAAAATACAACTTTTGCTGTTTGGGTTTGCGGAAATGGTTCTTAATTGTGTTTACTAATGAGCAAAATGCTTTCTTTCAAATCTGCAAAATAACTTCATTTGAAGCTCATCTTTTGCCACTTACAACATTTTCTTACTTGGTGATTGGTAGTTCCAAGGGATTGGAATGATCACGCGAATGTTTTTCGTATTCGCGACATTTCATATCATATAATATCTTGTAATAACAAAATCATTTTTGCAAATGCTTAAATTTTCGCCACAAATTGATCAGCTGTTCATTTATCTGTCAAATCATCACTTTCTTAGGTTGGCAGCACCAATTCAACTTCAACTGAAATAAGTTGTAATTCGTAATACCAAACAGGAGTTGAATTGTCTGAAAGTTGAGTTGTTTTAATTACAACCCGACTAAGTTGAGTTGTATAACGTAATAAGCCCTTAAATTTGATTTAACCTGATTATCATTGAATTTCCTGCATACTCATTAGTATCGAGGTTAGACATATCCCTATTCGGTTTCGGGTCTATTAAATTAAACGGCTTTAACGGTTAGCGCCACCTAACATTTAAGGTTTGCATCATTTTGTCCGTCACATCCGTTTTAATAGAAACAACTTTTCTTTACAACATTCTTACAAACTATAAACTATTTAACATTAATACGAGTGTATGAGTGAATCGCCTTGTTGCTTCCTTTGATTTAAGGAGCCCAAATCCGCTTTAGCTACCTATTCGTGTATGTTGCGAGATTTAAATAATTTTTTAAGAACGAAATTAAGTAAATTTTTTTAAATAAGTATGTTCATGTTCAATTAATGGATTGTGTACTCAATTTTAAATTGACGGCTGATAAAAACCTGCGAATTTTTACAAAACGTTTGCTAATAACTTTTAAATAGAATTGAATGATAATTATTCGCCACCGGATTATGATCAAAACGCGTTTTCAGATACTCCTTTGACAATTTTTGTGGTATTTTAAGAGTTATTAGCCGTGTTTTTTTCACACGCATATACGTTTACGCTTACGAGTAAAAAAAAACGCGTATCCTTGCTTAGATAATGCTTAGGAGACCCGTCTAGCGGCAGTGGTTAAATAACTACAGCTACAGCACAGGGTGTGGCCATAGGGTATAACATATAGCTGAATTAGTTGCGATGAATTGTGGACACACATAGAATTAGTGTAGAGGGTGAAACAAAGACATATATTTCAGTTACATCTGAGTATAATGCGTATTGAAATTTAGTAGGACAAATTTTATGCGCAGCAATTTCAGAGGTTTATTTAAAGTTTGTCGCTTAGTAGTCCATATTAAGTTTAAGCGTAAACGTATATAGAAGTAAAAAAACACAGCTATTGTCAGGTAAAAAATTTCCATTTTTTATACGTGGAGTCAAGTAACCACGGTTGTAAGGAACAGGGTGAACTTTTAAAACTTCTAAAAAATTATAGCGCCAATCAATGCCTTTTTTTCATGCGAATATCCTGTCCATGCTTATTTTAGCTGAAAACTGTGTTTAATATGTCTATGACAGATCAAAATTTTAAATCCCATTTTTAATTTAGGCAATATATTAACTAAAGAGTACTTTAGTCAACGACTATGATTACGGTCCAATATGTTTAAATATAGGCAAAACTAATGTAGTAAATGCTAAACAAAACTCACCACTTTTTGTGTGATTCATGCATCATAAAACATACTTACATATGTATGTATATCATATACATACCTTTCCCATGCACATATGCATACATATCATTTCAACAACTCCCAGCTCTCATTTGGCCGCCTGTTTACTATATGGTTCTATGGTGTAATGGTTAGCACTCTGGACTTTGAATCCAGCGATCCGAGTTCAAATCTCGGTAGAACCTTGAATCGATATTGTTCTGATGTGTATTTTGCAATTTAATATGAAAAAAAAAGTATTGTTTTGTTGTAAACAAAGTTCCAAAGCTGATTATGTGTATATTTTATATGCATAAATACATAGGTAAGTAGGTATGTGGCGAAAAAAAATTAAAATATTTCCCACGTGATTAAACACTTTAGGAAAATTTCCATAGTGTGGAAACAGTAATTTTTCGGCAACCTGTATGCTCTATGTATTTTTTGAAAATTAATAAAAAAAATTTTGGGAGGTTCAAATTTTATTTTTTTTTTGTTTTTTTTTTCGTTTTTGGTTGGCTCTATAATTATTTGGAACTTATTTTTGAAGATCGGCCTAAAATATCTTCGGAGGCCATCGCGCCTTACATTTATTTTATTTATAATTTCTGTTCATGAAATACGGAAAATGTATCAAAATAATGCATGTTATATTGAAAAAATATCAAAGAATCAAAACACGAGATTTTAAGATAAGTGTACCAAGAAAGATACGACAGTACCAGATATTCCATGTTTATACGTGACACAGTTATTTGAGATATTTCAAACAATGTAGTTGAGGAGCGTATCCAAGTTCGTTAAAAGAGGAATTTTAGCGTACAAACTAAACGTTTCACTAAAACTTGCACTTTCGATGGTCTCAAGATTTCTGCTGCTGGTTTTTTGCAAAATCGCTGTAGCTCTATTAAAATTGTCTCCATACAAATTAGGCACACCCTAGTATTGCTTTTAATTAACATGGCAATCTGATAAGGCTTATAGAACTTTTGTGTTACTTAAAAATACAACAAGGCCATCAAACTACCAGCAGCATGTCATACCCGCTTCAACATTAAATGTCTATAATGATCATAATATTTTATCAAAAAAATTAACAAAGATGACATTTGCATATTAGAGGGCAAATTGCTTGGCAAATTGTTCGTATGAGTGGCTGCTAAGTGCAAAAGTAAAGCAATAATATAAAATGAGGAAAAGAAAAGGATTTGAGCAAAAGCAGAGAATTTGTCAAAATAAAGTGCTAAGGAATTGGTGGTCCTCACTCTCAAACAAGTATTTTAGGTTTAGGGATAACATTATAATGAAATTCGTCTCAAAGACTTGTAGTACCCGGAACCGAACCAAACTCGGAACCGGAAGCGAACCCGGAACTAATTCGAAACCTGAACCATACCCTGTGCCGAAATTGGAACAGGACCGGAACCGAACCAAAACTATGTTTTAACATTTTTCGATTGTTAAACGCTTTGTTATAAGCGTGGTCCTATAAATTATCTATCGATAACACGGGTTATCGATGATTTACTGATTTTTAATATACGATTTATTGAAAAGTCCTCGATTTGCTGTCAAAAATTAACGAAAAGTTGTCAATTTAGTATAAAAAGCTTATAGAATATTGATAGAAAAGTTATCTATTATTTATCCGAAGTTATCGATAAGCTTTAAAAAGTTATCGATTTTTAATCGAAGTGTTACCAGTTTGTTATCGGCGGCTTTGTAAGCGATAATTCATCTATTTGTTATCAAACATTTTTCTATTTTTTTATCAAAAAATTATCAATTTATTATCAAGGAGTTATTGATTTGATATTGAAAAGTGATCTATTTTTTATTGTAGTGCTACCAATTTGTTATAGACGACCCATTGGTTTGTTATAAATGAGATACCGATAAAACTTAACTGTAAAATTGTTGACTCATCTGTAACCCGGATAAACGAAACTGGTAAGAATTCAATAAGAAGCCGACGACTCGGCGATAATCGCTGTCGATAATAAGCTGATAATAAAACAATAATTTGTCGGTATCGGTTGTTGCACTTAAATTATTTGTTTCTTTTAAAGTTCCTTCTGTTGTGGTTTAATTTCAATGGTGAGTTAACTTAAAAATCTCAGTTTTGTAGACATACACGTTTATGTTTATACATCGAGCTTCACGAGTACTTGGTACTCACGCCTTTTCTTAAAGATCGTTAGTTCGATTTCTGTCAAACAATTACAAGTCAGCGTGATATTAAACTCACGTATGTATACGATCGATATTTTTCTTGTGTGTTAGTTTATACACTTTTATGCAACTTTTTATATTCTTTTGTAACCAATGTAATCAAAAAACTTTTCAATAAATCGACATTCACGGCTGCGTCTGAAATTATAGACAACAAAACAAGCTCACAAACTTAAATGAAAGAAACACAACTCTTCAGCCGCTATTTGTTTTTAGGATTAAATTGATTATATTTATGATGAAGTAGGGTATAAAAGTTGACGCCCTATTGTGAAATGTGACTTAAGATTGTACTCTGCTTGATAAAATAAATTGTGTTGATAAAATTGTTTGTAATAACATCTTTCGATGTGCCCTTCCACAGCTTAGTTGGCTTTTTACGATAGACTTACTGTCATGAGAAAGCTTTTTAAAGGATAAAAATTGTTTGTCAAGTGCGTAGTGTATGTATGTATGTGTATGAGTATGGCATGAGTGCAAATCATTTAAAATTTGATTTTTAAAAACTTTTGGACTGAAAATAATTACACAAATATATATTCGTATTAAAACATATTGCAAATAATTACCATCATTTAACCAATACTCAAATTAATTTTATTTACAACTTAAATTTCACTTACTATAATTTTACTAAGTGTACTTATGTATATACATATACTAGCAGACCCGTCAGACGTGCTGCCCTAAATTTGGTCTATCTCCATACATTTTAATAAGCATTTTCCGTCTAACTGTACCATCTCACGTAGCTAAGCCTTCAAATGCAAAAAACCGTTTTAAAATCGGAGCCTTCTGTGTGAAGTTATGTGCATACATGGCATTTAGCGACTTTATTTTATAAGATTTATAGAAGATGGAGAGCTATTCTGTTGTCAACACCAAGCGTACGACTTCTGCTTAACTTTGTACAATTTTTTTTCATAATAAATTCTTCTTTTGGCATTTTATGCATGTCCACTCTCTTACATTCCAACCGCACGCAAGTCATTTTCTGCCAAAAATGTCTCATGCACATACAACTTGTATGAGAGCAACCCAAATTGAATTTGCTGCGTGAAAAACTAACTCGATTTCCAATTTTTGTTCTGCGTGACATTTAGATTTGACGTTTGCACACATGCTTTACATCGTCGCAACGCATGCTTATTTGGGTTAAGGCAAAAAACGCCGGTTGCTTGCGTGCGCTAAAAAAACGCAGTGCGGTTTTATGAGGTTAGCTAGAGCATATTCTCTATATGCACCATATGTTCGTCATAAAAAAGCAAATCATAGGAAAATGTGAGAAAAACATAGAAAGTTCAATACAAAATAAGAAAGTTCAATAAAAGAGTAGAGGAGATAGTTGCGTAAATGGGTTGGTGGATGTACACACTTCAAGTAAGAAATATTTTTTTTTATAAATCAACAAAAAAAAAAAAAATATACAAAAAAATTTTTACAATTTAATATTTTCAAATTAAATCAAAGTACAGTTGTCGCTGCAAGTTCATATATCTCTGAACAACATGTTTTATTTATTCCTGCAGCATGTTTATAAACATAACTATTAAAAATTAGTAAAAATCCGTTGTGTGATAAGAAACTACTATGTAGATAAGAAAGAAGAAACAATAACTCTGGCTATTTAACTCATTACTTCTAATAAAGTGTATTGGTATACGGAACATATTTTCTTACATAAGTATCTGTATTGATAAGGAACTTTGTTGAAAGCCTATTGCTTATTTTGTTTAGTAATGCGGATAGTACTCTAATGGCTGTTTGCACTATGTCCAATTATGTTAGATTTTAACAGGGGGATAGCAATCTGTCAGATAGCTTCATTTGACATTTTCGTTTCACTGACACAGAAAGACCAACTCCCGGTTAAATCGATTATTTTGAATATTTTGTAGAACAAATCGGACGAATTTATTGGGAATGCACGGGAACTAGGCAAACAGGTGACTTTAGTTAACATGTTTACCTTGCACTTAACTTAAATGCTAAGCTTTAATTAGCATGAAGAAAACTAGAATTTCGATAACTTATAGATAGGTGAATAACTAAAGTGAATAACTAAAGATGGGGTCCGATAAAATAGTTTTTGTGAATAAAATTTGCATTTACCTACAGGGCGGATAAATTTTTATGTTTGCATCAGAAAACGGACCTAATGCCATAAGGCCGTTTTCACCATATTCATGAGGAACTTAGCAGTTCCCGAGCTTTGGCAGTTGTCTAAATTTTTTCTTTCTTCTATTCTTATTTAATAATTTTTTTCAATTAAGCAAAAATTTATCATAACAATAGTAATGATAAAATAATTATTGTTAGGCCTTGAGCTCTATTCTAAACCGCGATCTTACAAATCAGTGGGCCGATATAACAACAAAAATTGTTCATCTCCAGTTGAGATAAAATTTATTTTGGGTATAGCAGTCCTTCAGATAGCTTCAACAACACAGGATCGGCAGCTCTACGTTAAATAGATAAATGTGAGTGTATAGTAGAATAAGTCGAAATATAAAGATAAATAAATCTTATAAAAGCAATTTCGGTAAAAATTGGCCAACCCTAATGCATAAATATACAAGACATTAGACACAAAAGAAGAAAAGAGCTACATGCAATGCTGAATTTTATTAACGGATATTGTTAATACTTAAATAGTAGCATATTTTAAAGGAATTTAGTACACTTTGTCCACTATATGTTCAGGAAGAATATAAGAGCTCCCACATCATTAAAATATATACATGAAATGATACATATACATACTATGGATGTAGCGGAATACCTAAGTTTAACGACCCCGGAAGCGAAACCGGAGCTTACCAAATTTTTTTATGGGAATCGAAACCGACATCGGAATTGTTAGCAGTGTACACATGCATGGAAGAGGAAGATAGATAAAACAATACGTACATAGGCACAGATATTAGGTATTAAAAGTTAATTAGAATTGGTAAAACACTCTTGCGCGAATTCCATACGAATTATCTCGAATTTCGCCCAAGATCTTCATTTTTAGTTTTTATTGATTGTATTACATAATTGTACGTATTTTTATAAAAAAATACCGAGAATTATTGTGATCAAGCTAACTATGTGAAAACTACAAAGGGTCCTTGTGACAATACTTTTACCAGGAAGTCACGAGGTATGAATCGAAGCTCTGTAACAAAAACACCTAAATTACATGAATTAAATGTGTAAAAATTCCATTTGGGAGTTGCTATAAAAATTTTACGAATATCATTGCGAAATAGCAATCGTTCGCCAAATTAAAAGTGACATATTCGCAAATTTACGGCCACATTAAGCAATTATAATTGAATCAGACAAATGTTTTTGCTATGATTGCGCAGGAGAGAGCAAAGCTTATGAGAAAAATGGCAATAAAATAAAATTTAAGCGATTTTTCATTTGTTGATTTATTTCAATGATCATATTTTCATTCAATCATTTTTATATTTAAATTTTATGTCATTTGATGTAAGCACAGCTAAAGGGATGGATAGCAGATAAATCCATACATACACACACACTCCCATACAGGCCCATCAGCTATAAATAGTCACCACCAAGAGCATCAAGCGCTCGCTAACACACCACATTTAGCAAGCTCCAACAACAAATGTTGTTGAGTACACCAAGAGAGCGCATAGCTAATTTCATACAAGATTTCTACGTTTGCTTATAGTTGTATGCGCTTTGGCAGCTCCGCACCACAACTGGTTCTATGGTGTAATGGTTAGCACTCTGGACTTTGAATCCAGCGATCCGAGTTCAAATCTCGGTAGAACCTTGAGGAATAATCTTCCGAACTTTTCATTATTTTTAAATGCGACTTTTTTTTAATAAAGTTTTTTTATAAAAGAATATTTCTTCTTAACCGTACATTTTACTTTTTAATCTCACGTGTTTGACATATTTTTTAAGATATACACCATCTATATATTAATACGCTAACAAAATTTCCATACAATCAATTGACAGGCTGTTTCGCATACTTAGCATACGTAAAATCATATAAAAGTTATATGAATCGATTCGTATTGATCAACCGCAGTGCATAGGCCTATCTTTGTTAACAAAAATTACTCTATTTGTTTATAATTAATAGACAAAGTTTTTTGTAAATTCGAAAATCTGTGCAACTATCGAAATTGCCATCTGTAGGACGCATTATGTTCACAATCCACCCTGAGTACATAGCTCCAAATTCTCAGTTGTTCCGTTGCTCAAATGTTTCATCTCTACGTATGTATATATTTGTACACGCCAAACGGTGAGAGAACTACTGCTTCGCTCATTTTCTGTTGAAATAAAATATTGTTTCCCTTGTTTCCAATTACCTATATTGGTTTGTACCAAAATCTTTAAAAAATTGTTCTAAAATAATTGTTAGCGCACAAAAAAAATTTAAAGAGAAGTAAAGTAATAACTTAACCGGCCTATTTTTTGGACAAATTTTACTTACACGTAAAAGCATAGGTCTTTATTTAACAGATTCTTTGTTTTTCATTTTAGGTGCTTTAAAAAAAAATAAAGCAGAAATAATGAGTCAACTTTTGTTCAAACTCACTAAATTTATTTATTTATAACAATTAATTGCAAATTTGACCCAAATGTTTTTTGCATTTCCAGATTTTATGCTCATTTTAGATATAGCACGTCTTATAGTGAACAAAAAATAAATAAATTTGCTACAAAGATATTACATTAAAATTTTTATATTGTCTTTTATGCTAATTTATTTTGATATTTCTTATTTTATTTTATTATATTATCTTTTATCACGTTGTATATTAAATTTGCTACAAAGATATTACATTAAAATTTGTATATTGTCTTTTATACTAATTTCTTTTGATATTTCTTATTTTATTTTATTATATTATCTTTTATTTCAACTTAGTTTATTATTATTTAAATGCAACTTGATTAAATCGGAAAATTTCACGTTGTATATTAAACGACCGACAACGTTTTCGATTTTAGGTCGAAATATTGCATAGGCAGTATATTACCCACTATATTTATTATTAGGCTAACTTTGTTTGATTATATGCCCATTAATCGGATGCTTAGATCCCATAATCCTAATTTGTTTATGTCGCTTAAAATTATGAAATCAATTTTATTTTAGTAAATGTGTTTGCGTTTTTGCTTCTTTTTATTTTTTTCTAATTTATTCTGCTTTGCTATATCTTAGTATTATATCGTTCACAGACGATATTTTATGGTAGATATGGTCATATATATTCATCTCCATTTCATGAATATGACTGTTTACAAATTTAATACAAATTAATTACGTACATAGATCTCAATGGGAACATTAAATATCCGAATATTAGAATCTTCATATTTCCACAATGATAACATTAAAACCCGGAAAAAGGCCCAAGTGCACTTATTGCGTTTTTATATGGAACTGTTTAACATCACTTAATTTTTTCGCACTTTAAGTACTTTATTTTTTTTTTCTTTCATTTAAATTTTTTTAGTAAACTCTGCCTTCTTTCTCATTACATAATTTTTTTATATTTTTATTTTTTATGAAGGTATCCTCTATTCTATTCGAAATTTTCGTTTTATGTCACACTTATGTACATACTACATATGTATTTATACAAAATTAAACTTGGTAAAGCGCCAATTGCATACCTAACGGGTGGCGTGAAATAGGCTAAATTCCTTAAACACATTTCTTCGTTTTTAACTAAAAGTTCGTGTTTTTGAATTATGTCACTATTGAAGTAAATGGGCGATATATGTATATGGGAGATATAGGCCTACTGGGAACCGAGCACACAAAACTAACTTCGGTAGCGCCCCAACGGGGACCTCCCGGGTGGTGTGGAAAAACCTATTTTTCAATTTAATGTCAAGTAATTTCACCTTAATTCTACGTCAATTTCTTTTGGTTTTACATATTTTTTATATTTTTGTTTAAGGAGCTCCATACCAAAAGGTTATAATTACATTTGAAAATTTTGTAGAAAATTTAAGAAAATACAATAAAAATTACAATGTCTTAATGAAAAATTTAAGTAAGTTAGACCAGTTTGCTATATTTCCGCTCACTGCTTAACTATTAACGCATTATTTCACTACCCCCAAAACTGGATGCATAGACTGAGTTGAAAAAAATAAGAGTTGGTCGAATTTCGACCACAGGTGATACTAGCTATACAGTCGGTATTTTTTTGGCTGCCAGATTTGTGAATGGTTCTATGGTGTAATGGTTAGCACTCTGGACTTTGAATCCAGCGATCCGAGTTCAAATCTCGGTAGAACCTCGCGAAAGCTGTTATGCAATTTTCGATACATACAATACATATGTATTCTTTTTAAATATTTGAAAATAGGAAGAAAAATTTGATTTTGCATCCAAAATAAAATTTTCAACGATTTTTCAATAATGTTCGGATATGAACTGAGATTTCTTAGGCTTTGATGCTTCATAATATAATGAAAACACATAAGGCAACGAGTTTGAAGAATCCATCAAAAAGGCTAAACCCTCTAAGTCAAAGGGCCAAATTGGCGCGGAGGGAGTAAACTACCTAACGCACGGTTTTAAACTTTCATTGAAGTCCTTTGTCATCCCGGAACAATGGAAAATGCACAGGGCAATTCCACAGCTAAAGCCTGGAAAACCAGTTAAGGAAAGCCAGTAGTAGACATTGGAAACCGTCATGCTCCCTCAATTCACTGCGAATCTTCGCCTAGCCACTCATCAATATGGTTTCCGCAAAATATATAGTACTACCACCCATACATGTTAAATTCCAATTACAATTAGAAATTGATGCAATTGGTTTATATTCTCTAATTCGTTAAACAATTAGAAATAGTTCAACTAATTCCCATTAGATAATTGAAATTTTTATTCTAATGGTAAATCTAATTGCAATTAGTTGCCATTAGCAAAAAAAAAATTGGGTTACCTTTACAATTAGAAATCTAATTGACTTCTGCTAATGCAATTAGATATTCACTTAGCTCGAATTAGAATCAATTATTTTGATAACAATACATTTTTTTCAAAGAATTATTGAAGTGAACGAATAATGATGTAAATAAATATAAATAATTGATTCTAATTCGAGCTAATTGAATATCTAATTGCATTAGCAGAAGTCAATTAGATTTCTAATTGTAAAGGTAGCCCAATTTTTTTTGCTAGTGGGAACTAACCGCAATTAGATTTACTATTAGAATAAAAATTTTAATTATCTAATGGGAATTAGTTGAACTAATTCCAATTATTTAACGAATTAGAGAATTTCGCAAATGAAGGTTAATTAGCAATCATTAACATTATCTAATCATTACTTAACATCTATGCTACCACCGCACTGAACGCCATAAATACTCAGATAAATTACGGACAAAATAAACCCCATCATAGGACAGGGCTCGTGGCACTCGACATATCAAAAGCTTTTGACACAATCAAAACCTAGGAGAATTAAACGACGAATTAGTTTCTAGAACAAATAGCTATCTCGTCAGTCTTTTCAGTTTCTTCAGCTTTCGCGACTCGACATTATCACAGACCAAATCCACGGCCACTCTGTTTATGGCGTGGAAGGAACAGGCGATGCAAATTTTGGACGTTCACGTCAATGGTGTTACGCTACTGACTGTTAGTCACCCAAAGATCTTGGGGGTTGCGTTCGATAATACTCGCACCTACAAGGCGCATGACACCGAAATTGTATCCAAAGTACAGAGCCGTAACAAAATCCTCAACTCGCTTGCCAGCAGCATACTGGAAAAGGCTCCTGCCAGAATCCTGCAGTTAGAACTGCCTGTCCCCTTATGGCGCCTAAACATCATTTACATAGCGAGGCCAATGAGATCAACATTAAAGAGCATAACCAAATGCTGAACAGACAGTTTTTGCTTAATTGTCACAAACCAGAACACCCTGGTCTAGCCCAACCCCCAAGAGAGTTAATAGAACATCTTCATAAGCATTATGATGAGATCCGACACCTGCCAACGCAGCAGTTTGATGCAGACGAGCACGAGAAGCCAAATAAACACAGAAACGGAAACCCCTTTGTCATTACGCGACCGATGAATCCCGTTATCAGTACAAATACTCTTGCAGAAGAAGAAAGCACTCTAGCAAGGAAGACACAAGTCACCCTGGCCCAAGTTCGTTTTGGATACTGTAACAGGTTGAACTTTTACTTGTAGAGAATCAACACCGACATACGTAATTTTTGTATGTCTTCCATGCGATGTGTACCCACATGACACCAACCAACCGATGTTCTCATCCATACGAACGGCATCTGCAAAGTTGTTAAATTTTCACTGAGAAGCTTTTCAAGTCAGAAATATACTCAGAGTGTTTGTCACTATGCAGTAGAGTGGCGACCACGCTTAGAAAACTTGTTTGTTGTAAGAAAAATATTTGCTCGAGTATTTTCCTTTCGATGTGGTAGGCGAGCACGCAAGAATTACATCATGGCGGTCGCTTAAATAATCTTTTGAAAAAATGAAAAAAAACTTTCGGTATATGTATGGGTAATAAAAATGCCTGATTTCATTCCATCAGAATACTTTATTCTTGTT
Organism: Eurosta solidaginis; assembly: GCF_040869045.1. Classification (NCBI taxonomy): domain Eukaryota; kingdom Metazoa; phylum Arthropoda; class Insecta; order Diptera; family Tephritidae; genus Eurosta; species Eurosta solidaginis. The sequence goes on along the minus strand of NC_090320.1, from coordinate 3,636,000 downwards.
TCGGTGCGTAGGAGATACTGCAGATTGATTTCCGGAACTCTTTAGCAAAGTAAATGGCAATTTTTCAGTTAAATCCATTAGGTCTAGTTGTGAGTTATATATGTAAATTCAATTTAAAATTTGCAAAAGGAAACCATAGTAAGGTTTGTGGAAATTCCATCAATACCATCCTTGCAAACGATCACTAAAAATGTTACTTACTTTCTTACTAAACGATGTGTTGTTGTCTTGATTTCTGTGATAAATTCCATTTAACATGTTATCTGTAGCCTCAAAAACTACAAATCTGGAACATGTAAACTCCTGGGTTTTCACGTTTACCTTCTTTTTGCAGAAAAAACAAAAACTAACAAACAATATAAAGTGGAATAATCTTTCTAAACTTATTGCAAACAGATATACATATTATTCTTGAAATTTGTGAAGGCATGATAATAGCATTGAAAGCAAAAGCCACCCACCCTTTGGGTTCGCCTGCTAGCTATGTTCAATATACGGTGGTTTTTTGTTACCTGCATTCAAAATAACTGTACATTGCATATTCACTACATACCTACATAGATACAATTTTCTTTCGGTCATCATCATTCTTGTCAGTGAATGTGATCGTTCTACCGAAACACTTTTGACATATCGTCTGTTATTTCCTTTTGTTATATTCAGTTTCTTTGCTTGTTAAAATAAAAAATAGAAATAAATTAAATTAAAAATAAAATAAAAAAATTTTAAGCACTACCTTTATATAATTGGACAAAAATCAGCGAAAAATGTCTCTTATATAAAGACATACATATTCTAGCTAAAATTAGATTTTTAAATTTTGACATAGAAATTGCAAAAATATTTATTTATTTTATTTTATTTTATTTTCTCCTTTTCTTATATTTTCTAGCGAATCTTTTTGTATCGTGTCATCGGCTTTCATCGACGTCTGAATTAGGCTTGAAATTCCAAGTCTCTATCTCATCGAGAAGTTACTTAAAGCCGGTTTCAAATTTCCACATTATTATCTAATTTTTTCGATCCGTGCGCCACCTAATGGAACTTTTTTCTCCTTTTGTTTCTTTGTCACGGTGTCTTAACCCGTCTCTGAGGTTTCATGTTTGCAGCTCAATGATAATTTACTTTAAAATCGCACTCAAAACACCAAATTCTTATATAAATATTTCGATCCGTGCGCCACCCAACCGAATTTTTTCTCGAATTTTCTTAAATTTTCTCCGCATCTTATCCTATCTGTGAAGTTTTACAGTTGTAGCTCTATGAGAACTTACATAAAAATCAATCCCAAAATTCCCTCCGTTTCGTACGATTTTTCTAGATATCTCATCCCGTGCGCTCCCTAGCGAATCTTTTTGTATCGCGTCATCGGTTGTCGTCGACCTCTGAATTAAGTTTGAAATTTCAAGTCACTAGCTCATCGTGAAGGTAATTAAAAGCTGGTTTGAAAATTTTCAAATTCTTTTCTAATTATTTCGATCCGTGCGCCACCTAAGGGATTTTTTCCTTTTGTTGCATTGTCACGGTGTTCTAACCTAGGTGTAAAGTTTCACGTTTGTGGCTCAATGAGAAGTTACTTAAAAATCGATTGCAAGATTTATATGAAAAGCGGAAAAACATTCATCCGACCTAATATAAAGGAAATAAAATGTAGTTGTTACTACGTACCTATAAAATCTACATGAGATAGGGCTTCCTTAATAAAATTAGATAAATAGATATTCCTCTGCGTCTGAACTAAACTTTTTCATAGTTCTAGCTAAGTGGTTCATTTTTGTTATAATTCGATAAATTTGTATAAGGATAATCAAGCAAATTTGTCAAGAGGAGTGCCATAGTGCAGAATTTTTATTTTGTTAATGGAGCCCTCCCTAAATCGTCTCATTCCTATTCTGTCGAGGTATCCTCGTACATATTGCAACTTTTTTTTGACCTGAAAATCGCCACGTAAACTAGTTTCTATTCAACTTCAACTCGACAATTTTATTTATCGCTTTTGTCTCGCTTATCTCAGTTGCATTTTTCTCTATAAAATTTATTTCAGCGATTAGAATAAAAAGCACATAAGCCATTATCGCTAATTTATTACGCATTTGACTTTGTTCTATTTTTAATGTCTTCTCATTTATATAAATAAAGTAGTAGTTTAGCTGTAACTTTAAATGCTCTACTGTAATTTGTGTCATAAAAAGTTTGTTGTTTTTACAAATAAATTATTGGGATGCTTCAGTGGGAAATAGAACGAGCTTAAATTTATTGCACTATGCTGGGTAAGGATATGTTTACTGGGGTGGTCAAAATTCAATTTTATTCACATTCACCATTATCGAATATGTGAATGAGATCGTAAAGATCCTCTATTTGTGATAAAACAAACAATTTTCAAGAAAGCTTAAACTAATTGAAGTCAACATTGAGCTCAGTTTCACACCGCAATCTTCAGTTAGTCACGTATCTATAAGCTAACAGAGTCTTCGACTGTCAATTAAGTGCAAGGAAAACGCGTAAACAAAAGTCAGAGTTTTGGCTAGTTTTCGTGCATTCACTATAAACTTTTGTGATTCGTACTACAAAATATTTACAATTTACGACATAACTGGGGATGGGTGACCCTGTGTTGGTAAAAAGGAATATATCAAATGAAACTATCGGAAGGATTACTTCCCTGTAGTTAAATTCTAATATATATCTGGTTATTTATCTTGATTAGTTAAACTGGCGAGATTAAGTTTTGGTTTAATTAAATTTTTACGAAAGAAACGGCCTTGCAGGACGTTTGACTCTTTAAAGTTTTCTGAGTGTAAACCAGTTTTCTTATTCGATCTCTAAATAATTTTTGATTTCAAAAAATATAATTTTCCCAGTTTAAGAGTACCCTAATATTTGCAATATTTGAGGAAAAATTAAACGTTTTCTAAGGTACATCTGCACCGATTCAACTTTGGTGCTTTTGAAATTCCACTTGTTAATTTCCTCTGTATTTATTTCGCTCTCTATTTTGTTGTTCACGAGCAGCGTTGACAGATTGACGACGCCGTCGTCATTTTGGCAATTTTTAATTAGAATGGCCCTTGGACGATTTTGTAATGAAAAATGACGATTTAAGCCCCCTTCTATGTAAGATTTATTTTTAATATTCAAACACTAAGAAATTACATATATTTAAAATTGAGATACAAGCTTTATTGAATAATGTATACTTTATACTAAAAATATGCTAGCTCTTGCTAATAACATGAGCATTCGGTCGCCCGAATTTTTGAAAAAGAAATTGCTAACTTAATTACTTTTAAATGTATATGTCATTCTTTGGCACTTTGCTCTTCGTATGCCTCCTTAAAGCTACCCAGCAGAGTAGCAACACTGGTGCGTAATGTGTATAATTACGTTTCCAATAGTTCTCATAGAAGTACCTACTCAATTGAAAGATATAATTGCGCTATTGGAATTGCAGCCAAAAAGGATGATACATCCATGTCAAACTCGCTGGCTATCCTTAGAGGCAGTAGTATACAGAGTATTTGAACTTTATGAGCCATTAAAAATATTTTTTAACTTCGCTGTTAATGTTGATAAAATAAACAGTGCAAAAACCATTGTTGATAAATTGGATGATATGAAAGAAATGTATCTCTCAATCCTGAAGTATATCATTCAAAACTAAATCAAAAATATCACGCACTGATAAGAGTAACGTTGTATACAAAATCCCTTGTAATGGAAAAACCATTTAACATTTATGTAGGAACAACGAAAGGAAAATTAAAAACCCGACTAGCGCAGCGTAAATCAGACTACAAATACCGAAACCATAATAATCAAAAAACAGCACTAATGACACACTGTACAACGAATAATCACTCCCCCAACTTCGATGGAACAACGATCTTAGCACAAGAAGACAATTACCGAAAGAGATTCACACTTGAAATGCTTCACATTATAAATACACCGACAAATATATGTATGAATTACAAATCGAACATCGAAAATTGCTCCCACACGTACAGACATTTAATAACGAACAGATAAGCAGTGATAGACTCCACGTCAAGCAGTGAAGACGTGATAACTATGTATGTACCTAATTAATGTTTAAAGTATTATATTTAAAATATCGTTTGTAATGTTGTTTACGTAATGTATATAATATTATATTAATTTTTGTATTTGTATGTTTGATATAGTTCCTCTGAAGACGATTACCGTCTGTAATCGAAATATATTGGGAAGAAAATAAATAAAACTTGCGTTTTAATTTATCATCGCCGGACCCCAATCCAGCTAAGAAACATATCCTTCAAAATATTAATAAAATTAATACAATTTTCCAGAGTGAGGGATTCAAGTACATAATATGTATTCAGGAATAAAAAATACTTTATTTAAGTATATTGTATAATTTTGTAAAGCCGTAATGTGGGAGTATATGCGATAGACAAGATTGTATTATTTTTTATATTGAACTGTGTGATCAAATTAGAAAGCGTTTTGATTTTAACAATGTTGTTCTACAAAACTTAAGTTTCATGGATCCCAAAGAAGTTGCTGGAAAAAAAATTGATTCTTTGCATATGGTCTTGCAACATTTTTCGCACACAATCGATCAGAAAATTGTGCAGGATATTGATAGCGAGTACAGGAAATTAAAGTTTATAGAATTTAGACATATTTTGAAGACATTTCTAAGGTTCCTCCAGAAGTTTTTTGGAAAACTACTTCTACTATCAAAAGAGCTGGCTCTATATATGCTTTTTCTAATTTATATGCATTCGCTGCAGATCTAATGTGCTTGCCACACTCTTCAGGGAATGTAGAACGAATTTTTTCTGATATGAATTTACACAAAAAAAAAATCCGAAACCGTCTGGAAACTGACACATTAAAAGGAATATTGCTAGCAAAAATGTATAACTAAGAAACTAAAATGATATTGTTTATGCGTTGTTCGATTCGAGCTCAAAGAAAACAAAAGAAAAATAATTGTTTAAATGGCTGAAAACAAGTACCTTTTGTATGTAATACAAAAGACGTTTTTATAAAATAAAATGAAATGAATTAAAAACGATTTTATATGTTGTATGTAGCAACAAAAAATTACAGTCAAAGACAATTTTCAGAAAATCGCTTTTAAAGTTAATATTGTTGAATGTAATCCGGCGATCTCATTTTGGTATCCGGCGAATACAATCGTACTTCCCCTGGTAATAACCCAACTTCGTCCTAACAAAACTTTGGTTGTTATTGGTTGTTGCCATATATATGACGATTTTTGACGAATTTTTGTGCGGCGTCTGTCGACTTGGAAAAAAAAACATTTGGCAACGCTGTTCACGAGAGGTAGATGAAAATTCAACGCGAGAGGAACAAAATCCGATAAATGGTGCACGGATTAAGATACCTAAAGAAATTCTAGCGAATATGCACCTTTAGGTCGATGATTTCCCTATTTGCAATTTGGAACGCAGTTGAAGATAAAATGACACTCCTCAAATATCATCAGCCTGATCTGAAATCCGAAGTTGCACTTATTCATAAAAAGAATAGTCACAAAATTATTGTTAAATGGCCTTGAGTTCGACTTAAACCCGCAATTTTTTAAAATCAACAGACCGATAAACCACAACAACGGATATCTAAAACCATTTAACCACAGCGCCGTTATTGCTTTTGTTTTGCTTTCCTAACCTAACCTAACCTTGCTTTCGTTTATGATTTGTATAGGCTTTTAAGTTTCAAACTCCTTTTTCGCATTACCAGCCCTCACTTTGCTTATATTTTTGTATTCATTCTATTTATTTACACCCTTTTATTATACTATATGTATGTAGCATATTTGCTCTTTTTACCGTACATTCCTTTTAAGCCGCTGGTTTTATTACTTGAAATGCACTTACTCGCTTTCTATTAGCCTGCAACTGACAATGCAGTGAAATATGTGTTTTTGAACCCCCTCCACACTTCGCTACGCATTTTACATCTCATACCGCATATTGCATGTTATTTGTTTCTTTATTTTATGTCCTTTCAACGCTGTTGCATGTGTTACTATAATTCCATGCTATTTCTGTCGCTGCTGCATGCCACTGTCGTTATCAGCGGTTCACCGCACTGAACTGTTGCATTCGTCTCATACGCATATTTGCATTGTATTCTTGTGTATTAATACGAAGAATGTGTGTTCGAGCGCCATGTCGTATACATGCTTGCTTGCCACCATCACACACACAGGCACACAAAAGCCCTTGCAATGGCGCGAATGCCATTATTTTCCATATACATAAATAGTGTCAGCGATTTTTGCATTTGTATTAGTGGTTGTAAATACCAGCTTTATTGCATTACTCTTTTCTCTTAACACACCCGTAGCGGCTTACGAGCATAAGCCACAGTCATTTCATTTTAATTAACGCAAATTTATGCTGACTTTTTTTGATTTATATCAAAGCAAAGCATAGTTCAGCGAATATTTGCTATGATCATGCAAGTGTATGAATTGTTTTTGTTGTGGTTTTGCTTTCTTTCAAAGTTTTTTATTGTCCTATAATCTGAATATATATTCATAGCTTGTTATCTTTGGGATTTTGTGGGTTAGCAACTTTGTTTCTTTGTCTGTTTAGTTATTCGCCAAGTGGAAAACAAGGAGTGCACTTTAACTTTGTGGCTTATACAATTCATGCTACAGATTTAGAAGAATCACAGCAAAAGCCATGGTGGAAAGAAAGTGAAAGCAAACAATTGATGAACCCTACTGTACCTTTCATGCCACAATTTTATTTTTGCTTCTTGAACTTTATAGCCCGGGAGAATCAACATCACAATCTGTAGAAAAGAGTTCTTTTTAATACAAAAAAAAAATTGGTTTGCCAAATCCTCCCATGTATTTAGAACGTCCCCGTGGAAGAGAATGTTGGCATAAATCTCTTCAGAGGTCTATCGCGAATTGTTTATACTTTTTCTTGTTTTTCTCTGAGATTAATAATAGTGATATAAACCAATCCTGGGTTATAAAATGAACCTCTAAGATGCGTAACTTAATCTGGTGATATATTTTTTATTCAAAGGTGCCATAAAAGGCCGATTCTATGCCATGAAAATCATTTTGGGACTGTTAAAGGTGTAAAGAGTAACCATGAATGATTTTGGTTTAAGTATAATTTGAGGTATATCTTGGGATAATTTCGAAACTTATTTGGAAATAATTTCAGGAACATTTAGATACATTTTGGCCTAATTAGAGATAATTTCGAGATTGCTTTCGGAAGAATTTCGGGCGATCTCGGGATCTGCGGATAATTTGGGTACTGAATTCAGAGCTTTTTCTGTATCAATTCGGGACTCTTTTCGGGCCTATTTCGAGATAAGTTCAAGATCTTTTCGATTATTTTCGGTCTGGCCTGCGTTGCTATAGCTGTTTTCGTTAGCCCATAATTTTAATTATAAGTTAGCGATAATAAGTAAATAAATAATAATAGGTATGATTTCGGCGGGATTTCGTAACTATCTTCAGGTTATTTTCATATCGTTCTAGAACTATTTCGGGATCATGTAAGAACTATGTTAGACTAAACTTAGATGGCTTCTTGATGATACTGGAACTGTTCTAGTTTCTGTAAGTGCTAATCCGAATTAATTTTTTGTAGTTTTGAGAACATTTCGATATTGTCTTGCTATTTAGGGATGGTTTTCTGGAAAATTTGAGAGCCCTTTTCGGAAAATTTCGCCAGTGTTGTGCGACTATTTTAGATATCATTACTTGACTATTTTGTTATAAGATCGTGGCTATCTCCGGCTCTTCTTAGGACAATCTCCGGATCGTTTCGGGTTCATATGAGGGCTGTTTCAGAACCATATACGAACCTTCAGTATTAGGATAACCTTGGGACTCCTTTTGAATTATTTTAAGGGGTAATGTCGGACGATTTGTGAGTTTCGTTGCAGAATGATTTTTTGTTTTTATGGAAGCATTTTTAGATTTTTGTAAAGATATAATGGAAAATTTGGGGATTAAGGTTTTCAGACTGATTGCTTCCGCAAGCTCCAAAAGTTCGGGTCTGTCAAGGGTGAAAGAGCCTCGTTTAATTACGAATTAGATCTGAGTACATCTTCCTACAATTTTTTTTTAGTTTTTTAAACGTGTGCATTTGAACTCATAATTTTTTTTTCTCCATTCAATACTTTTTGTTGAGCCTTGTGGTCATTAATTCTGAATTATCCGTTCGTTAACCCCAAGCTTTTACAACATATTTATATAAAAATAAACACCAAAAGGGTTACATATAGCTACATATGTTGGGTTAGATATATCAATATATATTTTTATCAACTTAAGTTTACAAAGTAATTTTCATGTGTAGCGCCTGTCACTTTCAATAATTTTATTTAATTCCTGTTTGTGTTGCTTTTAGCAATTTGTTTAGTTTGCATCATCAACATCATCAATCATTCATGACCAAAGTGCTGGTAAGTGATTGCAACATATTTTACAGTCTATATAATATACTTACATACTACATACATACATGTGTAAATGTGTCCATACAAAAAGCGTTATAAAGCTGCCGAAGCCGCCGAGTCTAGATAAGAGCTTTTCAATGGATTATTGATATATTTAAGTAGTTTTGTTGGGAATAAGGGATTTAGAAAAAATTTGGTTACATATTTGTGCATTATTAATACACTGCAAGCTATGTGAATGACACTTAGCTACTTCTAAATTTCAAAGTTTATAAGTAAGTTGTGAAGTAATGGAATTTTGTGTCAAATATCTAGCGATGTGTTCACTTATTAAACGAATTTTCAAATTAAAAGTTTGTGGGAGTGGGTGTTAGAGTTGTGAGAAAGGGATCAGAGTGGGAGTGAGATTGAGAGTGAAAGTGGCAGTGGAAGTGGGATTTGAAATGGGATTAGGAGTGACAGTGGGAATGAGAGTGTCAATGGGAAAAGGAGTGAGAGTTGGAGTTGGGATGGTGATTGGAGTGTGAGTGGGAATGAAATTGAGAATGAGAGTGGGAATTGCGGCAGTGGGAGCGGGAGATAAGAGGAAATGGACAAAGAGAGGAAAGGTCTTTGGAAATGGAAGATAGAGCGGAAGAGAAAGGGATCATAATTTTAAGAAAGGAAGGGGCAAACCAATTTTTGAGCAGAAAACGTCTGCCGGCTAGTAGCTTAAAAAAACTCAGAAGCTATTTGTGTGAGTGTAATTATGACCTGCTCTTCATCTGTATGAGTCAGTCTGTTTACATTGTCTGATTGCCGTTGTGTCTGCCAGCAAGTCTGCATTTTTCTACATAATTACCTACATTAATGCAAACAACTCTTTATATGGCCAATCTGAACTTTTTGTCCTTAACGACCATTTTGCTCAACATGAGCTGCTGTTATTGTTATTTGATGAATGCTATTAAGAAGAGAAATAGAAAAAAATAAAAAACGGTTTTTGAAAATTGCATTAAAAAAACTGTTATTAACACAATATATATGTAAAGATTTGTTTGTAGCTATAATTAAAGTTTCACATACAAATTATACTAATTGAAATCATCACTCGTCCGCCCATCGAGTAAGTCAAAAGTATTATAAACAAAAACAACAAAATTTTGTTAACTTTTTTACACATTTTCGAAGTACTACTGAATAATCAGAGCGTAATAAAGTTTTAGTAAACTTTCAATGTCTTCGCAATTAAATTATGACATTGCAAATAGTCCACAAATAACTGAGTTTCGCACTAAAACTTTTATTATTGATTGTGAAGGCAAAACTTAACTATTCTCTGTATGTGTAGTGCTAATTAAGGCATATTTTTTCATGACGGACTGAAAAAAATTTGTTTACTTGTTGATATTTTGAGTCATAGACTAATCTTCTTGATAAACAACTCTGTGATCTAATCAATGGGTAATTTGGTTCTTAAGATATTACTAAACCTCTAAGTGTTCGTCTTTGCTTACCCAAGTCGTATTTGTGGGTTTTAAATGCTTGCGCCGATGTCTTACGAATTTCAATTGCTATAGCTTGCATAAATTCTGGGAATGTGTAAAGCCTGGGTTAGATTGCTTTGCAACGTTCCTTAAGAAAGGCACGATTTTCAAGACCATAACATACCAATATTTATATTGCTCGATAATGACATACTCGATACTTTCCCTTTCTTCTTGTAGCGAAAAGGGCACTCCCGGAATGTTTTGAGAACTACTATCTATGTTGATAGTCCTTTGCTGGATAAATATAGGGAACGTTCCTGTATCAAGCACCATTAAGGCACTAGCATTACTGTCTCGGGAAGGATTTAATATGACCATGTGATACCTTATACGTCGTCACGTCAGAAAAAAAAGCTATTAGGAATAAGCCCTCTTTAAATATGCAAATAGGCCTTATAATATAAAGAGCCAGATTGAGTAGGAAAATGAAAATTTAAATAAACTTGCCGAAAAGAAAATATACGATCAATCTTATAAGCGAATATCAATCTTATAAACCAAAGCAATAATAACTAAAAAGAAACCGTCATTTTATTTTCAAAGTCACTGCACTAAGCTTTGTACACATTTGTTTTTTTAAACATTCAGATCAGAGAGGAATTCTCGTTCCGTGAAACGATGAAGTGCAAAAAATTTCATACATTTCAACTGCAGTCCAGCAAAATGTAATGGGACAAGCTGTAAAAGCTTAGTTGCTGGTGAATGCAAATCAAATATTTGCACTTAAAGTACCCATACTACAATACTGTTATAAAAACTTGTGCAATATGTGTACAAGGATGTGCTATCATACACTGTGTTATATCCTTACAGCGCATAGTGTATCTGCCATGCGCTGCGGTAACCCTGCAACTGTTGTAGTCGTATGTTATAGGGATTTCAAAAACGCAATTTCTACTGATTGCTCGGTAAACAATAAGATGACAATATACTGGATAGCAATAAGCCAGCCAATACACTTACATATGTGCATATCTACAGCATATACACTCATACATACCTGTAACGATTGCAATAATATTAACTACTTGCGCTGATGCTGCCCTAGACAAAGGTTTGGTCATGCAATGGGGGATACACTAAAGCTTAAAATTATAAAATCTACTGGCAAAGCAAAATAACAAAGAAAAAATTAGCGTAAAAAAGTTAAATTGATCAAATTTACGACCAGTTATATGTATTTTGCTACATAAATGGAAAGCATGGAATGGCCTTTGAAACGCGGATCAATGGCGCCCAGCATCAGCGCTAAATTTGCATATGAACTGCAAGCACATAGATACAGATAAATATGTAGGGAGATTAAGTGCATAAGTAGGTAAGTGAGTGCATGATATTGTAGATTGCTTGCGTTACTAGACCACCGGTGCTTACAATTACTAGCACAGCGAGTGCAATCAAAATGTCAAACAGAATTCGATTAAATGGTGGCGTGGCGATGTAAGGATGAAGACAATGCATAGTTGGTATAGAAAATGTGGCAAATCTGATAGAACGCTACCTTGCGTGAGAGAAAAAAACAAAAACCCACATTCCTGACACATGAACTTTTGCATCGACTAAAAAATGCCGTACTGAAATCTTGATTGCTTATCAACCTACCTACGGATTCACCCTCAGGTCAGGAAAAAAGTAAGTAGGAATATAAAAGGTTAGAAGTATTAAAAGATTTATATTAAATCTACCAAAATATATTACAGAGAAGATTTAAGAATGGTGAGAACACTTTTTTCTATTATAGTTTGCCGGGCCAAATATTTTTTGATGAAAAGCAAAAAACCGATAACGGAATAAGTGGATTGTGCATGAATTTTATTTGCGAAATTGATTATGAATGTTAGTAGGCTTGACCAAGTCGCTTGTCAAAAGCTATACTACAAACATAACTGGTCGCACGAGCCTTTAGTTCTGGAAAATCCAATGTCAGTTCCGAGGAAATTTAAAGATTAGCGAAGCTTGACTCTGATTGTAGAATGAAACATTTTTAAATAAAAATGTATTTTTTATACTCAGTTGAGCAGAGCTCACAGAGTATATTAACTTTGAAGACGGATAAAGCGATGAAACTTGGTAGTTGAGTTGAACTGATGATTTAGCTTAGTAAAATTTTGGACAATGGGCGTGGCACCGCCCGCTTTGAAAAGAAGGTAATTTAAAAATTTGCAAGCTGTAATTTGGCAGTCGTTGAAGATATCATGATGAAATTTGGCAGGAACGTTACTGCTATTTCTATATGTATAATTAATAAATATTAGCAAAATTGGAGAACGACCACGCCCACTTAAAAAATTTTTTTTTTTAAGTTAAATTAAAAAAAAAAGTTAATATCTTTACAGCATATACGTAAATTATGTCAACATTCAACTCCAGTAATGATATGGAGCAACAAAATACAAAAATAAAAGAAATTTTCAAAATGGGCCGGGCTCCGCCCTTTTTCATTTAATTTGTCTAGGATACTTTTAATGCCATAAGTCGAACAAAAATTTACCAATCCTTGTGAAATTTGGTAGGGGCCTAGATTCTAGGACGATAACGGCTTTCTGTGAATAAGGGCGAAATCGGTTGAAGCCACGCTCAGTTTTTATACACAGTCGACCGTCTGTCCTTCCGCTCGGCCGCTAACACGATAACTCGAGCAAAAATCGATATATCTTTACTAAACTCAGTTCACGTAATTATCTGAACTCACTTTGTATTGGTATAAAAAATGGCCGAAATCCGACTATGACCACGCCAACTTATCGAAGATTACGAAAAATTTAAAAAATACCATAATTCTATACCAAATACGAAACATGGTAATTGGATTGGTTTATTGACGCAAAATATTACTTAAAAAAAAAACTTTGTAAAATGGGTGTGGCACTTTCCACATTAAGTAAAATAAAATGAAAAAGTTCTTCAGGACGAGATCAAAAGCCCTTGGAATCTTGGCAGGAATACTGTTCGTGGTATTACATATATAAATAAATTAGCGGTACCCGGCAGATGATGGTCTGGGTCACCCTGGTCCACATTTTGGTCGATATCACGAAAACGCCACTCCCTTTTAAAACCTCATTAATACCTTTAATTTGATACCCATATCGTACAAACACATTATAGAGTCACCCCTGGTCCACCTTTATGGCGATATCTCGAAAAGGCATCCACCACTCCACTTTAAAATACTCATTATAACCTTTCGTTTAATACCCATATTGTACCAACGCATTCTAGAGTTAGCCCTGGTCCAGCTTTATAACGATATCTTGAAAAGGCATCCACCTATAGAACTAAGGCCCATTCCATTTTAAAATTCTCATTAACACCTTTAATTTGATACCCATATCGTACAAACAAATTCTAGAGTCACCCCTGGTCCCCCTTTATGGTGATATCTCGAAAAGGCGTCCACCTATAGAACTAAGGCCCACTCCCTTTTAAAATACTCATTAACACCTTTCATTTGATACCCGTATCGTACAAACAAATTCTAGAGCCACCCCTGGTCCACCTTTATGGCGATATCTCGAAAAGGCGCCCACCTATAGAACTAAGGCCCACTCCCTTTTAAAATACTCATTAACACCTTTCATGTGATACCCATATCGTACAAAAAATTCTAGATTCACCCCTGGTCCACCTTTATGGCGATATCTCGAAAAGGCGCCCACCTATAGAACTAAGGCCCACTCCCTTTTAAAATACTCATTAACACCTTTCATTTGATACCCATATCGTACAAACAAATTCTAGAGCCACCCCTGGTCCACCTTTATGGCGATATCTCGAAAAGGCGTGCACCTGTAAAACTAAGGCCCGCTCCCTTTTAAAATACTCATTAACACCTTTCGTTTGATACCCACATTGTACAAACGCATTCTAGAGTCACCCCTGGTCCACCTTTATGGCGATATCTCGAAAAGGCGCCCACCTATAGAACTAAGGCCCACTCCCTTTTAAAATACTCATTAACACCTTTCATTTGATACCCATATCGTACAAACAAATTCTAGAGCCACCCCTGGTCCACCTATATGGCGATATCTCGGGAAGGCGCCCACCTATAGAAATAAGGCCCACTCCCTTTTAAAATACTCATTAACACCTTTCATTTGATACCCATATCGTACAAACAAATTCTAGAGCCACCCCTGGTCCACCTTTATGGCGATATATCGAAAAGGCGTCCACCTATAGAACTAAGGCCCACTCCCTTTTAAAATACTCATTAACACCTTTCATTTGATACCCATATCGTACAAACAAATTCTAGAGCCACCCCTGGTCCACCTTTATGGCGATATCTCGAAAAGGCGTCCAACTATAGAACTAAGGCTCACTCCCTTTTAAAATACTCATTAACACCTTTCATGTGATACCCATATCGTACAAACAAATTCTAGAGTCACCCCTGGTCCACCTTTATGGCGATATCTCGAAAAGGCGCCCACCTATAGAACTAAGCCCCACTCCCTTTTAAAATACTCATTAACACCTTTCATGTGATACCCATATCGTACAAACAAATTCTAGAGTCACCCCTGGTCCACCTTTATGGCGATATCTCGAAAAGGCGTCCACCTGTAGAACTAAGGCCCACGCCCTTTTAAAATACTCATTAACACCTTTCATGTGATACCCATATCATGCAAACAAATTCTAGAGTCACCTCTGGTCCACCTTTATGGCGATATATCGAAAAGGCGTCCACCTATAGAACTAAGGCCCACTCCCTTTTAAAATACTCATTAACACCTTTCATTTGATACCCATATCGTACAAACAAATTCTAGAGCCACCCCTGGTCCACCTTTATGGCGATATCTCGAAAAGGCGTCCACCTATAGAACTAAGGCCCACTCCTTTTTAAAATACTCATTAACACCTTTCATGTGATACCCATATCGTACAAACAAATTCTAGAGTCACCCCTGGTCCACCCTTATGGCGATATCTCGAAAAGGCGTCCACCTGTAGAACTAAGCACCACTCCCTTTTAAAATACTCATTAACACCTTTCACGTGATACCCATATCGTACAAACAAATTCTAGAGTCACCCCTGGTCCACCTTTATGGCGATATCTCGAAAAGGCGTCCACCTATAGAACTAAGGCCCACTCCCTTTTAAAATACTCATTAACACCTTTCATTTGATACCCATATCGTACAAACAAATTCTAGAGCCACCCCTGGTCCACCTTTATGGCGATATCTCGAAAAGGCGTCCACCTATAGAACTAAGGCCCACTCCCTTTTAAAATACTCATTAACACCTTTGATTTGATACCCATATCGTACAAACAAATTCTAGAGTCACCCCTGGTCCACCTTTATGGCGATATCTCGAAAAGGCGCCCACCTATAGAACTAAGCCCCACTCCCTTTTAAAATACTCATTAACACCTTTCATTTGATACCCATATCATGCAAACAAATTCTAGAGTCACCTCTGGTCCACCTTTATGGCGATATCTCGAAAAGGCTTCAACCTATAGAACTAAGGCCCACACCCTTTTAAAATTCTCATTAAAACCTTTCATGTGATACCCATATCGTACAAACAAATTCTAGAGTCACCCCTGGTCCACCTTTATGGCGATATCTCGAAAAGGCGCCCACCTATAGAACTAAGGCCCACTCCCTTTTAAAATACTCACTAACACCTTTCATGTGATACCCATATCGTACAAACAAATTCTAGAGTCACCCCTGGTCCACCTTTATGGCGATATCTCGAAAAGGCGCCCACCTATAGAACTAAGCCCCACTCCCTTTTAAAATACTCATTAACACCTTTCATTTGATACCCATATCATGCAAACAAATTCTAGAGTCACCTCTGGTCCACCTTTATGGCGATATCTCGAAAAGGCTTCCACCTATAGAACTAAGGCCCACTCCCTTTTAAAATACTCATTAACACCTTTCATTTGATACCCATATCGTACAAACAAATTCTAGAGTCACCCCTGGTCCACCTTTATGGCGATATCTCGAAAAGGCGCCCACCTATAGAACTAAGCCCCACTCCCTTTTAAAATACTCATTAACACCTTTCATTTGATACCCATATCATGCAAACAAATTCTAGAGTCACCTCTGGTCCACCTTTATGGCGATATCTCGAAAAGGCTTCCACCTATAGAACTAAGGCCCACTCCCTTTTAAAATACTCATTAACACCTTTCATGTGATACCCATATCGTACAAACAAATTCTAGAGTCACCCCTGGTCCACCTTTATGGCGATATCTCGAAAAGGCGCCCACCTATAGAACTACGGCCCACTCCCTTTTAAAATACTCATTAACACCTTTCATTTGATACCCATATCGTACAAACAAATTCTAGAGTCACCCCTGGTCCACCTTTATGGCGATATCTCGAAAAGGCGCCCACCTATAGAACTAAGCCCCACTCCCTTTTAAAATACTCATTAACACCTTTCATTTGATACCCATATCGTACAAACAAATTCTAGAGTCACCCCTGGTCCACCTTTATGGCGATATCTCGAAAAGGCGCCCACCTATAGAACTAGGCCCCACTCCCTTTTAAAATACTCATTAACACCTTTCATTTGATACCCATATCATGCAAACAAATTCTAGAGTCACCTCTGGTCCACCTTTATGGCGATATCTCGAAAAGGCTTCCACCTATAGAACTATGGCCCACTCCCTTTTAAAATACTCATTAACACCTTTCATTTGATACCCATATCGTACAAACAAATTCTAGAGTCACCCCTGGTCCACCTTTATGGCGATATCTCGAAAAGGCGCCCACCTATAGAACTAAGCCCCACTCCCTTTTAAAATACTCATTAACACCTTTCATTTGATACCCATATCGTACAAACAAATTCTAGAGTCACCCCTGGTCCACCTTTATGGCGATATCTCGAAAAGGCGCCCACCTATAGAACTAAGCCCCACTCCCTTTTAAAATACTCATTAACACCTTTCATTTGATACCCATATCATGCAAACAAATTCTAGAGTCACCTCTGGTCCACCTTTATGGCGATATCTCGAAAAGGCTTCCACCTATAGAACTAAGGCCCACTCCCTTTTAAAATACTCATTAACACCTTTCATGTGATACCCATATCGTACAAACAAATTCTAGAGTCACCCCTGGTCCACCTTTATGGCGATATCTCGAAAAGGCGCCCACCTATAGAACTAAGGCCCACTCCCTTTTAAAATACTCATTAACACCTTTCATGTGATACCCATATCGTACAAACAAATTCTAGAGTCACCCCTGGTCCACCTTTATGGCGATATCTCGAAAAGGCGCCCAGCTATAGAACTAAGCCCCACTCCCTTTTAAAATACTCATTAACACCTTTCATTTGATACCCATATCGTACAAACAAATTCTAGAGTCACCCCTGGTCCACCTTTATGGCGATATCTCGAAAAGGTGCCCACCTATAGAACTAAGCCCCACTCCCTTTTAAAATACTCATTAACACCTTTCATTTGATACCCATATCATGCAAACAAATTCTAGAGTCACCTCTGGTCCACCTTTATGGCGATATCTCGAAAAGGCGTCCACCTGTAGAACTAAGGCCCACGCACTTTTAAAATACTCATTAACACCTTTCATGTGATACCCATATCATGCAAACAAATTCTAGAGTCACCTCTGGTCCACCTTTATGGCGATATCTCGAAAAGGCGCCCACCTATAGAACTAAGCCCCACTCCCTTTTAAAATACTCATTAACACCTTTCATGTGATACCCATATCATGCAAACAAATTCTAGAGTCACCTCTGGTCCACCTTTATGGCGATATCTCGAAAAGGCTTCCACCTATAGAACTAAGGCTCACTCCCTTTTAAAATACTCATTAACACCTTTCATGTGATACCCATATCGTACAAACAAATTCTAGAGTCACCCCTGGTCCACCTTTATGGCGATATCTCGAAAAGGCGCCCACCTATAGAACTAAGGCCCACTCCCTTTTAAAATACTCATTAACACCTTTCATTTGATACCCATATTGTACAAACGCATTCTAGAGTCACCCCTGGTCCACCTTTATGGCGATATCTCGAAAAGGCGTCCACCTGTAGAACTAAGGCCCACGCCCTTTTAAAATACTCATTAGCACCTTTCCTTTGATACCCACATTGTACAAACGCATTCTAGAGTCACCCCTGGTCCACCTATATGGCGATATCTCGAAAAGGCGCCCACCTATAGAACTAAGGCCCACTCCCTTTTAAAATAGTCTTCAAATGAAAGGTATTTGATACCCATATCGTACAAACAAGTTTAGAGTCAGCCCTGGTCCACCTTTATGGCGATATCCCTAAATGGCGTCCACCTATAGAACCATGGCCCTCTTAAAAGACTCTTTAATACCATCCATCTGATACACATGTCATACAAACATATTCTAGAGTTACCCTAGGTTAATTTTCCTACATGGTGATTTTCCCTTATTTTGTTTCCAAAGCTCTCAACTGAGTATGTAATATTCGGTTACACCCGAACTTAGCCTTCCTTACTTGTTTTAACTAAAAAAAGGCTCCACAGGGGCATAGCCTATTTTCGTGTATGTATGTATATGTTTACCATCATCAGCTTGTATAATTTTGTGTGACTCACATGCGTTTACGTGCGTGAACAATGACGTGAGTAGGAAAAATCGTAGGTAACCAAGTGTATAAGCAATTTAATTAATGCTATAGCAAATATATATGTATACACATATCAGTTTAATCCAAGCTGACAAGCCTACATTTTGGCGTATAAGCACAACAACAACTGCCAGCGCTGTTGCCAACATTTTGTCAACTCAATAACATACAATGTTGGCACTCGCGCAGCTTCCGCCGTTTCGACCTTTTGGGTTAGCAATTAAATTGTCAAACATGTTGGGTCCCAAAAACAGGTTAGCTGTCAGCAAAAGTATATGTTAGGGTGTGCTAAATATTTTTTGTTTGTTTCATTTTAGTATAGAAGAAATATTGTTCATGAATCATGACGTTCCAAAAGATAACATTAGAAATTTCAGTCTTTTCTTTTAATGTTTAGAAGTACCCCCTCAGTACCCTACAAGTCGAATAACTACGAAACGATTAAAGTCATTTTTGAGAATAATTGCGTTTATAAGAGCAGTTCAAAATTTTATAGTCTCACAGCTTCGGCAACACAATTTTCCAGCTCACCTACGCGAGGAGAATCCAATAACAAATATGAATGTATCATACACATATTTATCAAGCAAAGCTCTGGCTACCCCAAATTCCTCATCGAACTAAGGGGTGGGAGCTGGAATTTCTAGAAGTGTGGCTGGTGCCTTAATGGTGCTTGTTACCAGTACCTACCGGATATATGGATATCCGCTAAAAGATCATCGATAACACTTCCCAAACCTTTAAAAATTACTTTATCGCTACCAAAATTACACCGTTAAATGTCCCATAAGATTATGTATAGATAGTGTTTGGGTAATAAGCATGTCTGCTCTGGTACACTGTTTACAAAAACTCGCTAAACATGTATAAAAAAGCTGACATTTATAAAGGCTATCTTCTTGAATGTACTGAACAATGTCTTCACTATACTTAAAGGAAAACAAGTCCTTTTTATTGGCCCACCCCAGTGTATGTACATGTATAATTAGTACTTTTATGTAAAAAATATGGTTTTTGTACCCATAAAATAAAACGAAGTATCGAAATTCCGCTGATTTTTAAAAAATGATATGTCACTGAACTGAAAAGTTTCCTCTTATTGTCCCCATGAGCTGTGAAGTAATTTTCAGCGGATAAACGAATTATAACAAAACCATCTTTCGGAAGCTTTGTTAATAACACAAGACAAAAAAATCAAATATCACTGACCTCGTTTTTTTGATGCTCCTAAAAAGATATTGTTTACAATTTGGGATTGAAAACATATCCCCATATTCATAGTAAAAAACTCTTATAAAGTAAATATAAATGGTTCATAAAGCTTTTTAAAATGAAGATTCCGTACGAAACCTATTTCTTAAATGGAACATGTATATTTGTAGACCAGATGATTAGCAATGTCTTAAGGGGAAGTCACGAAGTAAGAAGTAATACCTACTTATTTCACCAAAAATAAGGAGATGTCCTTGTTTCAAAACAGGGGTAGAAATAAGAACTTCGCAAAGGCAAGTTAAATAAAAACCCCGTTTTATTTTTGCAATTGCCGTCATAGTCTGTACGAATATTGAAATGTAACTTAAATAACTTGCTTACTAATATGAACGTATCTAGCTCAGGTTCGACTCATTACAAATAAGCTTATGCTAAGCCTCATTGGTAAAACCTGCAATCTTAAAAACTACTTTTCAAATTATGTGAATACCATAAAAAGCAAACCGTGCAAACGACTGATTTTTTAAATAATTCCTTTTTATAATCAGCTGAGCAAAGCTCACAGAGTATATTAATTTTGTTCGCATAACGGTAATCCGTAACGGCATAAACTAATCGAGATAGATATAGACTTCTATATAACAAAATGATCTGAGTGAAAAAAAAAAATTCATTTAGCCATGTCCGTCCGTCCGTCTGTCCGTTAACACGATAACTTGAGTAAATTTTGAGGTATCTAGATGAAATTTGGTATGTAGGTTCCTGGGCACTCATCTCAGATCGCTATTTAAAATGAACGATATCGGACTATTACCACGCCCACTTTTTCGATATCGAAAATTTCGAAAAACCGAAAAAGTGCGATAATTCATTACCACAGACGGATAGAGCGACGCAACTTGGTAGGTGAGTTAAAATTATGACGCAGAATAGGAAGTTAGTAAAATTTTGGATAATGGGCGTGGCACCGCCCACTTTTAAGAGAAGGTAATTTAAAAGCTTTGCAAGCTGTAATTTGGCAGTCGTTGAAGATATCATGATGAAATTTGGCAGACACGTTACTCCCATTGCTATGTGTGTGCTAAATTAAAATTAGCAAAATCGGATGACGAACACGCCCACTTTAAAAAAAAATTTTTTTAAATAAAATTTTAACAAAAAACTGAGTATCTTACAGTATATAAGTAAATTATGCCAACATTCATCTCCAGTAATGATATGGTGCAACAAAATACAAAAACAAAAGAAAATTTCAAAATGGGTGTAGATCCGCCCTTTTTCATTTAATTTGTCTAGGATACTTTTAATGCCATAAGTCGAACAAAAATTTACCAATCCTTGTGAAATTTGGTAGGGGCATAGATTCTATGACGATAACTGTTTTCTGTGAAAACGGGCGAAATCGGTTGAAGCCACGCCCAGTTTTTGTACACAGTCGACCGTCTGTCCTTCCGCTCAGCCGTTAACACGATAACTTGAGCAAAAATCGATATATCTTTACTAAACTTAGCTCACGTACTTACCTGAACTCACTTTATCTTGGTGTACAATATGGCCGAAATGCGACTATTACCACGCCCACTTTTCCGATATCGAAAATTACGAAAAATGAAAAAAATGCCATAATTCTGTACCAAATATGAAAAAAGAGATGAAACATGGTTGTTGAATTGGTTTTTTGACGCAAAATATAACTTCAGAAAAAACTTTGTAAAATGGGTGTGACACCTTCCATATTAAGTTGAAGAAAATGAAAAAGTTCTGCAGGGCGAAATCAAAAGCCCTTGGAATCTTGGAAGGAATTCCGTTCGTGGTATGACATATATAACTAAATTAGCGGTACCCGACAGAAGATGTTCTGGGTCACTGGCCTTCACATATACAACTAAGGGCTACTCCCTTTTAAAACCCTCATTAGCACTTTTAATTTTATACCCATATCGTACAAACACATTCTAGAGTCACCCCTGGTCCACTACGTTTTAAATAATCATTAACACTTTTCATTTGATACACACGTCATACAAACACATTCCAGGGTTACCCTAGGTTCATTTTGCTAAATGGAGATTTTCCCTTATTTTGTCTCCAAAGCTCTCAGCTGAGTATGTAATGTTCGGTTACACCCGAACTTAGCCTTCCTTACTTGTTATATATTAATGCGAGCTCGAGCTCGTTCAGTTTGCTTCAACCTAACACATAAGATAAATTTTGGCAAGCTCACCTCGAGCAAAAGTTCGGTTTAGATACATGAAGGCTTTTCTTTTCATGTGAGTATCTCAATATAAGCTTCAAATGCGGGAGCACACTCCTACGACTTTTTCTGTTCAACACAGCCTAATGAACAATAACCAAAACTGTATAATAACAGAGGAGGGGTCACTTAGTCCCTTTAAGTAGAACAATCATTTTTTATACTCAGCGCGCTTTGCGCACAAAGTATATTAGATTTGATTGGATAACGGTTGGTTTTACAGGTATAAAGGAATCGAGATAGATATATACTTCCATATATCAAAATCATCAGTATCGAAAAAAAATTTGATTGAGCCATGTCCGTCCGCCCGTCCGTTAAGACGATAACTTGAGTAAATATTGAGATGTCTGCAGCAAATTTGGTACACGAGCTTATATGGATACAGAATAGATTGGTGTTGAAAATGGGCGAAATAGCATGATAGCCACGCCCACT
Source organism: Eurosta solidaginis (assembly GCF_040869045.1). NCBI lineage: Eukaryota > Metazoa > Arthropoda > Insecta > Diptera > Tephritidae > Eurosta > Eurosta solidaginis. The sequence continues at coordinate 3,613,455 of NC_090320.1, read as the reverse complement.
TTTTAGTTATATAACATTTTGGAAAACACAAAAAACCTGATCATTTAGTAAATAATAAACGTAGAATATTGAAATTTGACATGTGGACTGATATTGAGACTCTTGATAAAAATTTGAAAAATGTTTTTAAAATGGGCGTGGCACCGCACACTTGTGATAAAATCAATTTTACAAATATTATTAATCATAAATCAAAAATCCTTCAACCTATCGTAACAAAATTCGGCAGAGGGGTTGCCTTTACTATAAGGAATGCTTTGAAGAAAAATTAACGAAATCGGTTAAGGACCACGCCCACTTTTATATAACAGTGCCAGTGGCAACTTTGTATGCACCAACAAATTCAATAACGCACGAAACAAAAACAATAAATAAACTTTGGACAGTTAATAATGGAGATATGTTAGGGAGTTTATGTTCCATCAAATACAAATTAAAATTGTGGTGTGACTTACTCAGTTTCTTTAGAAGAAGCTTTACGGCCTATTCGCTTAGTTAGCGCTTAACCGTTTAAAACGTTACGGCCGACCAACAAGGCATGCCATTCGCTTCTTCGCTCTACCAACTGGCACCAGTTGGCCACACCAATCGTTTTCCACCAGGTCCTTCTAGCGTTGCGGGGAACGCCCTTTTCCTCTGCTTCCAAGGCGGGTTCCGATAAAGATATTTTCTTAACCGGAGCATAACATGGCCTAGACAGTGTAGCTGCTGCGTTTTAATGCACTGGATTACGTTGATGTCTGCGTACAGCTCATCATTAGATCTTCTTCGGTACTCGCCATTTTCAACGCTTAGAAATCCGTAAAGTTTTCGAAGAACCTTTCTCTCGAGCACTCTCAGAGCCGTTTTATCTGTTGTTGTCATGATACATGCTTCTGCTATATCTACGTAATTAAACCACAGTGCCCCCTAATTGGCCATTGGATTGTGTGTAGATTTCGTCCTGCACTGACTGCATTAAGGAATGTAAATTGAATTATTAATGCGCACTAAGTCTCCTTATGCTGATAATCTTCATAGTCTGTTTCAGCTTTAGCTTTTAATACCTACTTTTGCCATAGCGCATTTAAAAACAACAACTACTGTTAATGAGAAAAAATATGAACACTTAAAAACTAGAACAACAATTTCTTCCATTTTTGTTGGTATTTAGCAAAATAGCATAGACATGGACGAGTTGGTTTGTCTTAGTACACAAGCTTACTATCGCAATGTCTCTTGCTTTTTGCGAAAAATATTGGCCACGTCTTTGGACGAGGACAATGATGACTTTGAAGTTGACCAGCGTCAGTGACGCCAACTATAAACGTGAAAAAATGTGTTTTTGATGGTCCAGTTCTGTTACAAAGGTTTTTAGTGGCAAAGTCCGTGTAAAAGAAAATCATGCCACTACAGACACATTTTTAAGGAAGAACATTTAGGACAAACGCTTTTTCATAGTTGCATTAAGAAATCCTTTAGTCTCTGTAAAAGCACGGCTTATTGATTTCTGATAGTTCGCGTTAAATACTCATTGGAATTTGTATATCAAAAACGGAATCAGGAAAGATGCTCCAATGTTGATGCATTGCACCTACAGTTTCTGCGAATAAAAAGGTTAAATTTATGTTAACCGACATATCGACTACAGAATATAAGACAATATAGTACAAAAAAGTATAGTAACGCAAAAGAAGGTATTCTCATAGTTTGAGTGGTCGCTGTCTTTGTCAGCGCGGATAAAATACCCACCTCATCGCTGCGCCTGTAGGTCCGTGACCCATACCACCGCGGTATACTTAAGCTTTATTGTGACACGAAGAAGGAAATGAGTGCCATACCTCTGCTGAAAAAAACATTAGGAAGAACGGCGTGATTGCAAGTAAGGCTCGGTATATTGACTCTCTGTTTCCCAAAGAGTTCTCTTCACAATGAACAAATCGAAATTCCGTGAGATACTGGACGAAGGGGCCATTACACTACGTTGTTTAAACACGGGCTTTCCTATGAATTTCCTCATTACTTTTATATGCTCTGGCATGTCGCCGGTCTCCAGCTCGGAGTTGTTTTGAAACCTTAGTGCAGCAAGTGTAGTCTCTTGCTCTAATCGAGTAGGAAAGGGAGGTTTGTTTCACCAAAGCAATTAGTGCATCAGTAGGAGTCGTTCCCATCACACCCATTATGCCAATAACAACTAGTCGATGTAGTTTACCCAATTTTATTATTGCTGTTCTTTGCTTGGTCTTTGAACACCAAACTAAAGAATCCCAAGTGACTATTGGAGTATTAAAACTCTATTTTGGAATATAGCCCCCAGCTTTTATCACAGTGTCGAATGCAGGCGAAGAAAGTTATTTGCTTTGTTAAAGGTAGCATCTAGATGAGCATTTTGCATGAGGAGAACCCTTCAGTGTAGCCCTATGTATTTCGTTTCCATTTGAAAATCGCATTGGTAAAGAGCATCATGTAGCAACTTGTATGCAATATTATGGTCATTCCTCTAGATTTGAACATAAGCATGCGCTATTTAATCCACAAGAAAGGCGATCCCGCAAAGATCGCGGATAAGGTTCTTTATATGGTACTGTGCGAAAGATTGGAGTCCAAAACCCAACAGTGCGGAGGTAGATATCCACGACACGCGAGATCCTGGAGAAGACTTAGATGATTTCAACATTGTTTTGTATATTTTTCATGCCATTTTGGGGTCTACAAACTTTCAGTTCGACCGCGCCAAGGTACGATATTGCTTCCCATACCATAACATCATCTGATCGGCTATGATCTCGGCTGAAGTACTTTTCCTCCGCACTTACATTATCCTTGAATATAAGATAAAAAAAAGTGTACCATAATTTTCCGAGTCGATGTAGCCATTAGAACCAAAGTATATAAACTACACGGTTAAGCGATACATTTGTTGTTGCTACTTATAATATTGCCTGGCAAAATGAGCGCAGTTCGTTCGTTATTAGAAAAGTTACTGGAGCAATTATTGCTTTGCGAATGTAAACAATCACAATGTTGTTGTTGTTATTGTTAGCTGACCTTCTTTATTGAGGATGTGGTTTTACAAATATTGCACATGTCGGCGTGTATTTTATGCTGTTGTCTTTGCTTTTGATGTGTTGTGTTTTTGTATTTTTGTTGATGTAAGTTGTTGCTGCTGTTGTTGTTGCTTCATTATATTATTATGTTATGTTTACTGAAACGTCAGTATGATTGAAGTATAACTGACATGGATTTGTGTTGTGTTTATTTTCCATCTTTATTGTGCCCTTTGGTTAAAGACTAAAGTTTTCTACTGTCAATTAAGTTGACAGTTAAATAAGCACTTTGCATTTGATCCATTACTTTGAAGGATAAACGATTTTTGTTTTTACTATAATATCAACATTATTATTGAATATTATGAATGTGTTCAAGGCAGTCATTTTAAAAAATTTTGTTTTTATGAACCTTGATCCGAAAAATGATTTCGAAATCATGTTTATTGAATAAAATTTAGCAGGCTTTATATTCAATGACGCAAAACGTATTTTAACGATTGCCCTTTTATCTATCTCGTGTGCAATAAACAGATCTTTTGTTTGGTTTTTGGCAGGCTGCTAATACACTTACGATTTACTCTACCATAAAATTGAATATGTTCATATAAAGGGCGTGAATATGCATAAATCTTGAAGGCGCTATTATAATAAACAACATACATACACAAACACACACACACATGCAAAAAGACGTAAAAGTTACGTATACGCCCCACACGCCTAATATTTCGACTTGCTACTTTGTTATTTGGATATCTGTCGCATCACATCGCCTCGTTTTGTATTTCCGTGTTGATGCGCTGAAATCCCTACATACAATTACATACATGAATATAACAGACACTTAATTTTTATGACTCCCAATACAATGGGCAAAGTTGTTGTTATGGCAATGCAAAAAAATCAAAGCCACTGTCACTAGGCGCTCATAAAACGAAGCTACGAGTATCTTATAAAAGTTATGGATAAAAAGTTGTATTGCATGCAAAAAAATAAACTATGAAACACTGCTGGTTGTAAAATAAATAACTAAATATAGCTGTACAACAAAAAATACAAGCGCATACCCCAAGTGGCTAAAGTGAACTCAGGCAAGCAAATAATTGGTTGCGACAATATTACACTGGCCGCCCACGGCATGGTGGAGATAAACCATCGAAATGGCAGGGGAGGTGGTATAATTTAATATGTGGTCAATCTGCGGTTGAGCACGGATGTGACATACAAACACAAACAACAAAAACAAAAACGTATAAAGGTGACTAGGTCAAGTGGTAGAGACATTTTGTTACATTTTTAATGTACGCTTACAATTTGTTTTTTACGACTGATCGAAGCTTTAATGGACGCAAGTGTGAGTTAACGAAATGTTGGTTTATACTTTGCAGACCCTCGAACCGAACCGTTGCCAATATTACCGTCAGCATGAATAAACTAGAAAATTTTGTGGGTATACCATATGATGTGGCAGTTGTGGTTACAGCAAATCATTTTGTGCTCTTTCTCGTGGATTGTATAAATTTAAGTATGTGTGTGTTGTTGTCTACGCACATACCATACTTAATTCTGCATATTGTGTTCGTTTTTTGTTGTGTATGCGTTATCTCTTATTAAATTGTATAAAAGTTAAGCCCTTTTTTAACTTTTTTGCCATGCTCGTAAGGCGTGACGGAATTCGCAATGTAATCATGCTGCTAGATTATGCAGAAAAAAATTTAGAAAGTAAATAACATAGAGGTGTTATAAAGTAGAATGTCTCGTGGCGACATTATATTTAAATAGAACGGAATATTTTTTGTTTTACATTGGCTTTATGGAACTAGGGCAGATAAATATAAATTACTTTGCTTTATAATGTTATTCTAGGGATACTCGAATTTGCAGGTGACCTGTGAATCCAGTTGGATTTAATGAAAAAAAAACAACATAATTTCTATGGTTTTACCTTACCGCTGTGGCTAGCATAATCTCCATGTACATTATTGCCTTAAAAATTTTCTTTGCAGAAAGAAGATGCCATACGAGATTAAGAGATAACTGGCTGTAGGTGGCACCAATTTCTGGTTTTTTTGAGCGTGTTTTCCTTTGTAGAAAGTTCAGATAAGGCGCATTGGGAACGTAAGAACTTTACCCTCATTCATGTGTAGCATCTCTACTCGCGGTATGGGAATACGGAATGAAAGCGTGTGGTAATTGTAAGCGTAAACGTAGTCCTTGGAAGTGATGTGATATAAGGGGGAATATAGAACGTAAATGTAGGGTAGGTATAGGCGTAGTGCGTGGAATTGGTATGCTATATAATACACAATGCAAGCATAAATTTAGTCACCTAACTGTAACTTAATGGGGGCACAATGTACATGGTAGAGGTGATATAAGCGAAATCAGACAGCATATTAAGGCAAGGGGCTATAAATAAATATCTTAACGATGATACTATCGGTTCGCTAAGGACGAGTCATGGGCATATAATCCATTTGTTATCGACTATTTATTATTGTCTAAAAAATTATCGATTTACTATCGAAGAGTTGGCGATTATCTTTCGAAGGGCTATAGATATGTTATCAAAAAGTCTTCGATATGTTATGAAAAAGTGATAGATTTTTTATCAAAATTTTATCGATTTATTATCAGAAAGATTTGGATAAATTGTCGATTTGCTATCGAAAATTTATGGAATATTTATCGAAAAATTATCGGGATTTCATCATAAAGTAATCGATGGCATAAAACGTATCGAAAATTAAGCAAAACTTTATCGATGTGTTAATAAAAATTTATCAATATCAAAATCAAAATGTTATTTGTTACTGATGTGTTATTGATTTGTTATCGACGACTTATCGGTTTGTTATGAAACAGAAACCAAGAACTGCAATATCAAACCGATAGCACGTTTGTACTTCCGACCTCATAGGAAGTCAATTACACGGCGAAAAGTGCCCGATAACAAACTAATGGACGAAAATAGTTCGCCGATTAATACACAATAACTTGTCGGTATCGCTTGTTATCGATAAGAATTCCACGTGGTTTAATGCCAACCCCTGGGCGAGCTCTGGTTAACGTAAACACATTAGTTTTCTAGACGGAAAAGCTGTGGTTTAGCATTGACTTTACGTATCCACACTTCGTTACTGTTCCATCTTGAATGGTTAGCTTGAGCGAAATTTTTGAATAGCGAATGGTTAAATGGTGCATCTCGAAGTTCTCTGAGTTGTTCGATTCCGGTAAGGAAAACATAAGTAGGAATACAAACATTTTGAGCAAAATCAAAAAATGTGCGAAAATCGACATCTTTTTCAATCACCATATTTCAGAAATTTTTTTTGAAGAACGGCGTACTTCCGAACTTTATTCGTAAACGCAATGTGATGTTAGATAACGATTTGTTGAAACAAAGTTCAAGATAAGGCATTTTCGATAGGGTGATATACCACTCAGCTGTCGATCCACGCTAATACCAATTTTATATACATATAAGTTTATTTCTATTAATAAATTTTTTTACCACGAAATTATGAACTTATTTTTGTGGTTTCAGATGCAACTTTGACCAATTGAATGCAATGTTTCGGTTCATTGATCCCGTAATTGAAGAACATTATGCAAACGACAGCCTGAAAAGATATAAAATTTAATTTCAAATTTGTTGCTTATATTGTTTTCATTTTAACGATAAAACATGCTTGTAAGTTTTTATGACTTTCAATATGCAATATGCCACATATAAAAATAATTTGCCAAATATGAAAACTTTGTTCGAAAGTTTTAATGAGGGTCGTTGGTTCATATGAATAATGAATTTTGTTCTAGCTCCTATTTTTCTGTCTATGTCTGCGTCGATAAACTTGTTTTAATGGAAACTAAATTTGTATTACTAATTTATCATTTTAGCTCTAATAATTTTCTCGCCCTTTAGGTGATGAAATTTATTAGTAAGAACATATTTTATTTTGAAAAAAAAATGTTTCAATGCTAAAAGGGTTTGTCGCTATTGTTCTCATAAATCGCTAACAAAGATTTCTATTCTTAAATGTATATCACATATGTATGTACATAAATTTGTTGATAAACTGCTAATTAATTTTTTGTTGTATTTACCAACGAAAAGTGTTCTATTATATGTTTTAGGTGATTTGTTATATTTTTTGGGCTAACCAAAGGTCAAAAGCATTATTTCGTTCAATATAATTTCTGGTAGCAATTATTTTTTTTATCTACTTACGTCATTTGACTCTTTTTATGTACATACATATGTATCATGTAAAAAATAAACCTTCAGAGAAAATTGTTTGTGTAATGTATGAAATATGATTTGAGTTAGCTAACAAAACAATTAAATGCGCTTTTGTTAACTGTTAACTGTCAGTTCGGTATTTTTCTTGAAAAAAAAAACGAAATGATTTATGAGCCAAATAAATGGCTGCTCTTTTTTCATAGCACAGTTTTTGTCCTGCTGTTGCTGCATAATATCCAGCAATATTTTATTTTAGGTATGAAAAATTCTATTAACCTTCATGTCACCGGTATTCGAGATTTGTAGTAAATTTGTGAAAAAATAAAATAAAATATTACTTTATTAAATAGCAGGCTCCAAGGTTTTCAGTAGCTTCTATTAATTGGCTGACCCCAAGGCCCTACACAAACTCTCAGCCGGTAGTCTACATTTGACATAGAGTTCATATAAAATATATGAAAAGTTTCATCACATTGTTGACTTCAACTTGTCAAAACATAATTTTGTATCTGTTGTTACCGCTAGTTTACACAAGGTTTTCACTAGTGTAAACACCTTGTCGATCACGCGACGGCCAAACTCCCAACTTTCCGACAATGTATTTGAGAGCTTTAGAGCTGCCATATGGATAATTTCCAGGTAAGGATATACCTGGTTATATTTCAAAGCAAACTACCAGACATCTTGTGTTGATAACAAGGTGGAGAGAAGGAGAATTCCGACGCAAGCGAGAGAAGACAAAAGCGCTACAAACGATGCGTCGGACTTGGAGAGAAAAGCTAGCGGAAATTCCAAGAGCTCGGTGATGGAATAGTAGGTGAATTCAATATTAAAAAAGTGAGCAGGGAATGAGAGAACCCTTACACAGTGTAAGATGACCATCGTGGTCATCTTTATTCTTGCGTCGTAGTTGACGCAGGTTATCGCCCAAACGCTTTAGTGCAACTTAAGTAAGGCACACAATACTAATTGCGTAGACTTCTCGCACATACACTGCTTCTAATACCAAAACAAGAAACTGATGAACTTTACTTTTTAAATATAGTCTTTTTAAAATTTTATTTACTGAATATAAAAATGTTCACAAACTTAGAAAATTTAATATATATGTATTTATATATATATATGTGAGCTGCTGAAAACTTTTGCTTCTTGACGAGTTGAATGCGCGAAATTAATTGGCGTCATTCGAAGTGACGTTTATGAAGGTAACCCTCATGGTGAGTGATTGGTGTGGTCAAAAAAATTGACGTGGTTAATATTTAATGATTGATGTTATGGTCACTCAACACTTATCATAAGGGTTGCCTTACATCATCCCCCTTTGGAAAAGAAGAATTGGCCAAATTCTTCTGTCCCAAACGTGATGTATTTTATCTTAATAAAAGTTTAAGACTGTTAAACTAAATTTAAATCTACATCTATGTTTAGATCTAAATTAAAAATGAAATTCTAAAGTCTAATTCTAAAGTAGGACTTAAATTTAATTTTTATAATTAAAAACAATTTTTTTGGTGTTTTAATTCTACTGTATGAATTAAGTTCTTAATTTTTAATGATTGTTTAAATTTATTTGAATTCATTGTCTTTTTTTCAGGTTTGGAAGAAAAACATTTTATTTCTAATTTAACAATAGAGATTAACTTTAAATAATCTTGAATTTAAAAATTTAATTTAATTAATTTTTCTTATTCTATTTTTATGTACTATTTTTTTCTTTTTCGTTTCGTCATCAATTAACGTGACGTTTACGCCGTCAATACCTATTACGGTATACGGACCAATATAGATACTACTATGCTTGTCGCGGGGTTCTTTTTCAAGCAATACCTTGTCAAATACCTTGACAGATATTGGTTGTGAACTTTTGTTATATCCGGTTTGATTTTTTAATTTGTGTTCTGTAACTGTTTTATTCGCTAATTCGTGAGTTTTTTGAAAACGAAATTTAACTTCTTTCGAATAGTTTTCTATGTTATAAATCGGGTCTATTTTATCGGTTTGCAGTTCTTTTGGTAAATTAGCTGCTTTGCCAAAGACTAATTCATATGGTGAGAATTTATTATCGAATACTGTGTTTGTTGTTGTGTTATGAAGAAAAGTGAAATATTTCAAGTAAACATCCCAGTCGGAAAAATTGGGATTTAGAAAAGATCTTAAATATTCATTGAAAACTCTGTGATTTCGCTCTACTGTGCCAAGGGTTTCATGATGGTACGCTGTGGAAAATTTATGTTCTATTTTTAATAGTTTTGTTAACTCTGAAAAAATTTCATTTTTGTATTCGGTACCTAAATCAGTTTTAATCGTCTTCATAATGCCATATATTAGTATGAAATTTTCAAAAATAGCTGATGCGACCGTTTTTGCACTTTTGTCAGGTATCGCAATCGTTACTAAGTATTTGCTGAGATCGCATATAATGGTGACAGCGAACTTGTTACCATTATCGGATTGAGGTAGAGGTCCTATAGTGTCAATGACAACAATGTCGAATGGCTTACATGGTGTTTCGGTTAGGACTAAATTTTCTTTTGTTTTTGGCTTAACCTTATTCAAAAGACATTTTTCGCAGTTTTTAACAAATTTCGCTATATCGCGCGTCATGCCTTTCCAATAATATTTGGTTCTGAGTTTTGCATAAACTTTTTTGCTACCGAAATGTCCTCCTAAAATTGGGTCGGTATGGTAAGTTGTTATTAATTGTTGTTTTTTGTCTTCGTCTGTCACAGTTTCTACGGGTTCGGTTAGGACGATTTCTAAATGTTTTAAAATTTTATTCCCAGTGGTTTTCAGATCTGATATCGAAAAATATTTAAAAAGATTATCATTTTTTTGCAATTCAATTATATTAATATTGCGCTTGCCAGCTTCTTTTTGTAGCTTCAAAAGTAATTCATCTAAATGTATTATTTTGTTAGCACACGCAACCTTAATTAACTCAATCTTTTTGTGTTTTAGATGCGCATTTAATTCAAAATTCGTAATTTTACCACTTTTATCATAATTTATTTGTGATTTTACTCTGGGTATTTTCTTTGAAAATTTGTTTGAAAAATTATCATAAACTTGTAATTTTATGTTTTCTTTTACTTTTTCTTCTTTGAGTATTTCTTGTTGCACTAATTGTTCTTGTTTTGTCTGTGATCTTGTCTGTACTGCTAAGATTGATGTTCCTGAATTTTTTATTTCTTCTATTGTGATGCGAGAGAGTGCATCTGCTCCTACGTTCGTTTTACCTTTTATGTATTCAATAGTGAAGTTGTACTCTGCCAGTTCAAGTCTGATACGTGAAAGTTTTGAAGAGGGATCTTTCATATTGAACAAGTAAACTAATGGACGATGATCGGACTTGACTGTAAAGTGTGTGCCATATATGTATGGTCTGAACTGTTTTATTGCAAAAAATATAGCTAAAAGCTCTAACTCAATTATTGATTTCTTTTGTTCTGAATTATTAAATGATTTGGACGCGAAACAAATTGGTAAGTCAATGCCATCTTTATTTTGACTTAAAATGGCACCACAACCAATTTTTGAAGCGTCGACAGTAATTATAAATTCCTTTTTGAAGTCTGGGTATTGGAGAATTTGAGGAGAAATTAAAGATTTTCGAAGTTTTTCAAATGCTATATCACATGATTGATCCCATTTAAATTCCACTCTTTTCCTGCTAAGTTTATTTAAAGGTGCTGCTATGGAAGCAAAATTTGGTATAAACCTTCTGTAATAATTGGCGAATGCCACGAATCGTCTTACTGCATCTTTATCGGAAGGTTTCGGATATTTCTTTATTGCAATTATTTTGGAATCGTCTGGAAGTAGACCTTTTGACGAACATTTGTGTCCTAGGAAAGTGACTTCTGAACGCATGAAGTTGCATTTTTCGGGATTTAGACGCAAATTAAATTTTTTGCATGTTTGAAAGACTTGTTCTAAATTTTTAAGATGGTGAGCTTCGCTGCACCCAATGACTATAAGATCATCGACATATAAAAAGGCTTGGTTTGGAGAAATTCCTGAAAAGGCAATTGACATCATTCTTGAGAATGAATTCGGAGCTACGTTTAAGCCGAATGGTAAAACTTTCCATCGAAAAGCACCGCGATCAGTGCTGAATGAAGTGATGTCTCTAGAATCTTTATTTAATGGGATTTGGTGAAAACCTGAATACAGATCCAATGTAGAAAAATATTTGGCTCTGCCTAGATTATCAAGAATATCGTCTATTCGTGCAAGTGGGAATTTGTCTGCTATCAATTTTTTGTTTACGGCTCTAAAGTCAACACACATCCTGTAGGATTTCTGTCCATTTGGGTTTTTCTTTGGCACAAGTATCAATGGACTATTATAGTTGGAATAGCTGTGTTCTATAAGATCGTTTTGCAATAAATTATCAACTTGTTTATTAATTTCCTCTCTCTGACAGTATGGTAAACGGTAATTTTTTATGTAAACAGGATTTGTATCTGTCAATCGTAATTTCTGTTCATAAAAGTTGTTAAGTGTCATACGATCGGTCTTTAGTGCAAAAATATCATCATAGTTTAGACATAAATCGAGAAGTTTTGGTTTGGCATAGTTTGGCATTTGTTTTTCTAAAATTGATTTTAATTCCTCTGACCTTTTCGAATCTTTTGAAAGATCATTGATTTTATACACGTTATAGTTGGTGATTTCATCCGTAACTATGTTACAATTTCTTACGTATTTTACCTCGTCAGTGACGTTTAATACCTTTATTATCGGATTGTTAGTGTCAACAATACACTTTGCGGTGAACACACCACTACAAATTTCCTGTGCGTCTATAAAAACTGGATGTTTAGATTTTTTCAGCTTAAATAAGCGATAAACTTCGCATCTAGGAGGAATTATCAATGTATTATCGGTTGTATTATGTAAAATTGAAATTTTATGAATATTTTTGCCAATGCCAATTGTTATGCTCTCGTTTGCATAGTCTATGATGCAATTGTATTTTTTCAAAAAGTCTTTGCCTAAAATACCATCTGACGGTATGTTGAATTTGTCATCTACTACATTTAAAGTATGTGGAATTGAAAAATTTGAATAAAAAAGTTCTGTTTTAATGGTACCCAATGTTGAAACTGTATCTGTCGTAACACCCGTTATATTTATAATATTGTTGTTATTTATAGAAACATTTTGTTTTAAACTTGAAAGTTTTATAATTGATATATCAGCCTGTGTATCTACTAAGAAAGTGCATGTTTTAAAAGAGTCATTGCAATTCAGTTCGATAAAATCTGAGTAGTTCAGGTTTAAACAATAAATTGATTTATTTTGAAAAACGTTATTTAATTCAGATTCTGGTCCCCCAGTGTTCGCTCCTGAGGGCCGTTGGCGTTTAAAGTGCGTACACTAGCATTATTTGTAGTATTTGAACGTCGATTGTTGTTGTTACTGTTGTTATTGCTGTTGTTTCTGTTTACGGGCCTGCTATTGTTATTTCGAAAATTACCATTATTTCGCGAGCCATAATTATTGTTGTTATTATGCCTATAATTGCTATTGTTGTTTCTGTTAAAATTGTTGTTGTACCTCGAAAAGTTGTTCCTATTATATTGATTTGACCTGAAGTTACCTCGAAAACTATTATTTTGCCTGTTATAACGTGATCTAAACGCTAGTACCTGCCTTTCACTTGTTTGGTTATTTTGTTCTACGATCATTTTCGCAACTACATCCTTAGAGTCAGTAAACGTAGTTGACGCTAAAATTGATTTTACTAGGTCTGAGCGAGTGTTAAGCCGACAAACGTTGACGGTTTGTTCGACTGCCATTTCGTGCGCTTTTTCCTGAGTCATTCCTTCTATAACTAATGATCGTTCTAAAGCATCGGAGAGTTCCTCAACACGTTTAGCGAATTCAGTATGATTATTATTAAAAACTTTTAACGATGCAATTTTTCCTGCAACAACTTTTGAGTTGTCAGGTTTTATTCTACCTTTTAATGCATCTTTTATTTGTTGAATTGTTGTTACTTCATTTGGAATTGCCTCACGCGCTTTCCCTTCTAACTTGGATTTTATAAACGAAATGAAAGTATTTGTCAAATTTTCTTCCATCAAATCTTCTATCAAAACTATTTTATCTATAAAGGATGCAAGTGAAAGCGGATCGCCGCTGTAGTTTTCTCTAATTATGGATGCACACATAGTAATAAAAGTTTTCTTTTGCTCTGAAGTCGCCATTGTTGGTTGTTCTTCGCTAATTGTGTCTAAATTATTATTGTGGAGTGAATTGGAAAATCCAGGGAAATCCTCAAGAAAAGATACGTGACTTTTTTTAATAATACTAGCTTTGTAAGCTGAAGTTGTCGATGCGTCGGATAATTCTTCCTCAGTGTCAAAATCCGAACTTGATTCGCTTTCTTGTATTAATTCAGAAAGATCTTTGGGTATTTTTATATTGCAGTTAATTCTAGAAAAACATTTAGTGAGTTGTTCTCTGCACTTTGACAAACTTTCGATTATTGAACTAGGCTTATCTCGATTTTCAAAATATTAATTTACTTGTATTATGATTTGGTTATAGCTTTTAATTAAAGCATCTTCATATTCTATTGATTTTTTCGCTGAGATAGATCGGTTATTTAAAACTCGTTTAGTAACTTTAGTGAAATTAGAGCGTAAATTTTTGAAATTGGAATCAAAATCTGACATTTGACAACTGACATCTGAAAACTTTATTACATTTATTGAAAATGTTTACCTCCGTGGCAGAAAAAATGTTTCATAAAAAAAAAATTCGGAAAAATGTTAAAACTAACGCTGTAGGCACTGTTTATATAAGAATGAATTTGAAACTATTCATTCGCTCAGTAATTGTGGTTTGTAATTTAAAAAAAATTTTTTTTTTGTTTAAAAAATCAGAGAATATTCGAAATATTCAAAATCGATGAGTTAATTGGTAAATGGTAAAGATTCGCATATTCGAAAGGCACTGTATTTAAGACTTATTTTGTAAATGCAAGTGAATGTTGAAATATTTTAACCGCACTGTATTCGTTTAATAATGCAAAGAGAAAAAACTGTTGGGATATTTGAAAGACACTGTATATAATACACAGTTTGAAAAGAGTCGCAAATGTAAGATATGTTGAAATATTTGGAATACACTGTATTCGTGTGATGCTTCGAAGGAATTGTTAACTATTTGAATGGCACTGTATTTGTTGCAAAAAAAATATGTAAATGTTTAGACATCTATGATGCTTAATTTCCGAAGAAATAATTGGAAAAAGAGAAAAGTAAGCTTTCACCGATAAAATAAATTTTCACCATTACTCTGATTGACTGTAACCCGTATATGTTGATATTTAAAGTCAATGAGAATTTTCCAAAATTGATTAGGTTTGAATAACTATCGCAAAATTTTGGCGAAAAGATTTGATATTTTTGGTATTATACATATAAAATTGATGTATAATTTGCGTTTCAAAAAGGTTTTAAAAAAATGTATAAATTTGAAAAAATATTTTTTTCGATTGTATTTATTACGAAGCAGTGTTCGCATTTAAAATAAAAAAATTCCAGTTCCATATTAATGTTCGAAAAAGAAAGAATATAGTAATATATGCGTGATAATATGCATGTGATGGCCGTATATTTGAAATTATATTTAATGTGCATTCGAATTTTTGGCGATATTTGAATGTTTATATGTTTATATTTCAATATAATTGTTTTATGTATGTAAGTAATTTGAAAAATTCAATTTCTTAATTTAATTAGTTTAACATGTTATTGTCTTTAAAGTAGAAAAAGTATGTTGCTACATGCGTAGTAAACAAATGTTTAAGAAAAGTATGTTTATAATCAAAAGTGTCAAATTGTGTTGCTACATGCGAAGGCTACATGTGTATTACGAAAAATTGTTGCTAAGTTTATAGTATACATGTATTTATACTGAGAAAGCCAAACTACCTACGTATGTACAAAGTTAAAATTTTATATACGTATATATTATGGTACTGTACCGCCCTTTTTCTGCTTTGCTTGCTGCCTTTGGTTGTATGCTGCTGAAATTTGTTGTTGTTGGTGTTGTCTTCCGTTGCTGCCGTTACCAAGTGAAGCTTTTCCTATTTGCCTCTCGTTCTTGCTTCTGTCTTTTAGCTTCTTTTGCTTTCTCGAATTTTTGTGGATGAGTAAATGGCTTGGGGTTATATTTAACCGCTATTAACGGTGCTCTGTAAAGGCGTCACTGGTGGTTGTGCTTATCATCACCGTTATGGCATAGTACAGCCAGTTCAAAAAATTTTAACATATATGTGTATGTATGTATGTAACACCACAATTTTCCAATAACTTTCTTTCTTTTTAGTATATTAAATGTATGTATATTTTGGATTTTGTTCCAAAATTTTTGTAAAAGTCCACTTTTAGTTTTAAATTTGGTTTTTATTTACCATTTAAAATTTTTTGAAATTGTATTGGTTTTTGTAATTTATAACTTTTTTTTTTTTTGTAGGTTTTTGAAAATTTTTTGAATTTTTTCTTTTTTTTTTTTGTAGATTTTGAAATTTTATACTTTTTTTTTTTTGTAGTTTTTGGAATTTTATATTTGTTTTGTAGGTTTTGCAATTTTATGATTTTGTATTTTTGAAGTTTTATTAAAAATTGTTAGTAGTCTTTTTGAAATTTTGTAATTTTTTGTAGACTTTTTGTAATTTTGTAGAATTTTTTTTTGTAGTCTTTTTATAATTTTATAACTTTTTTGTATTTTTTTTGAAATTTTATATTTTTTTTTTTTGGAATTTTATATATTTTTGTATTTTTTTTGTAATTTTTCGTAAATTTTTGAAATTATCTTACTTCGAGTAATTTTCTTTTTTTGCATATATTTTATGAATTTTGCAAAAAAAAATTTTCTTCATATTGGCACAACCACCACGCACTTTTTCGTCGCAACCACCACGCACATATTCTTCCAGATTTTATTTTTAATTATGCTGCTTTTGTAGTGCAGGGAATTTTTTCCTTCCCCGACGCCAGTTTTTGCCGCAGGCATGGCCACGGTCGCCATGTAAGACGACCATCGTCACGGTCGCCATGTAAGATGACCATCGTGGTCATCTTTATTCTTGCGTCGTAGTTGACGCAGGTTATCGCCCAAACGCTTTAGCGCAACTTAAGTAAGGCACACAATACTAATTGCGTAGACTTCTCGCACATACACTGCTTCTAATACCAAAACAAGAAACTGATGAACTTTACTTTTTAAATATAGTCTTTTTAAAATTTTATTTACTGAATATAAAAATGTTCACAAACTTAGAAAATTTAATATATATGTATTTATATATATATATGTGAGCTGCTGAAAACTTTTGCTTCTTGACGAGTTGAATGCGCGAAATTAATTGGCGTCATTCGAAGTGACGTTTATGAAGGTAACCCTCATGGTGAGTGATTGGTGTGGTCAAAAAAATTGACGTGGTTAATATTTAATGATTGATGTTATGGTCACTCAACACTTATCATAAGGGTTGCCTTACAACAGTAACGTGCAGCATTAAGAATTGTCCAGCACTCAGAAGCAGTAGTGGAGTAGACAGTGTGCGCTTGGCATGGGCTGTAAGGGGTAAATGTACGCCGAATGAAATTCAAGAGCTATGGTGCCAGCAACCCTCGAATGGCAGCCAAAATGAGGATAAAAGGAAGCTTCAAATAGTGAAATGAGTGAAACAAACACATTAAACTATCAAAAGGGCGCTTGATCGGTCCATTTATATGGCTTCTGGCGTTTAAAACCGGAAACAGCCAACTCAACATATACGTTATCCACATTGTGAAGTTGTTTAATATCACGGTTACCTAAAGGTTAACAAATATTTGCAAACTTGTCGTGTTTTAGGTTTTTTTTTATTTATTATTGCTTTTGAAATTGGATACCAAAATTTGTGGCTCATATATTTTTATTTATTTATTTATTATTTTTCTATTTGGACATTTCATTATTGCTGGACATTTATTGTTTCTTCTCTTTGAGTCGATAAAAATCTGACGCCCACACACACATAGGTAATTAAGTAAGTGTGATATGTAATGCATAACAGGATTAAAGCGATTAGAAGCTCGTGCGCTGTTAGTAGCCAACAAGGCGTCATCTTTATTTATTACATTATAGATTTTCTTATTTGCAGTAAACGCTTCTTATAGTTTGACTGTAAAGAGTTTACTTTCAAGTTCTTTGCTTAATTGTATATGCTAATTTACTTGCAGAGACTCACTTAATGAGCTCAAGCGGTTGTAGTTAATCGGATTTGAAAGTTTTCTTTGCAAAAAAGAAATATTTTTTTCCCTGCAGCATTAGATAATGTAAGCGGTATGTTTTTATCTCAAAATTTATAGTAAACTTCACATATTTTTCAAAACTTTTTATCAAAAAGCGTAAATCATCTTCAAAACTCAATTATCCGCATCTTTCTTTACAAACAAAATTTTCAAATCTTAAGCTCTTTATAAACAGTGCTAATGTAATTTTTTCTTCACTCATTTATCTCTTGGTATTACATTTTCACTTTAAGTTCTTATTAAACAGAAAAACCGCATTTTCTTCAATGACCAAAAAAATCTTCTGCGCTGCTTGTCAAAGTGCCTCAAGTATAAATGAACGAAATATCGCCTAACAGCAAAGTGGATAATTTGATATTTTACCAAAGTGGAGGGCACATACAAACAAATGAGTATATTAGGGTGATCCTCATAAACCAGGTAAAAATTTGTTTACAGTTTCACCTCTTCAGATGATAACATCTGAGTCAAAGTAATCACATATCAATTTTGGTCCTATTTGGATACATTTAAAGTATATCGCAAGATTTCTCAATGGAGATTGAATCGATAGTACTATCTTTGGATATATCACATACATATTTTGGACCCGATTAGAAACGGGTAAGTGGTGTCACACTTTAATTAAAGTTGAGAATATATCGAGTCTTCCTATTTGTCTTAAGGGGCAATCTTAGCTTGGATCATATTGCGACACCCATCCAATCGGGGCCTAAATTTGTATGTGATATTTTTGACTTACGTATTACCATTTGAAGGGATGAGTTTGGAAACTCTTTTATAAGGACCACCCTACAGTATTATACAATATTTTTATTGCTTTAGTTTTTGTGGTTAAAAGCGATTTGCTGGTAAGTCAAGTTGAATGGGGTCAATGCCCGCTTTATTGGCATTGAAGCACAGCATAAAAATATGTGCAGGCATTAACAGCAAACGACAAGATAGGCTGACTGGTCAATGTCTTAAATTCACAAAAATATTTTTAAAGTAGAAAAGGAAAATGGCAAATAGGAAAAAAAATCTTTTTTTTTTTTTTGTATACCATTTAAGCAATTATGAGAAAATTCGTCAAATTAGCGCTGAGGCAATATCGTAAAAAAATATCGTTATTTCCTTTCGTTTACCACTTGAAGAGATTGCACAGGCTGTCGTCCCCCGCCGCACCAAAGAGGCTAGAAATGGGAGGAGCCTAAAGAAATAGTGCGCAAAACAATTTTCAAATGTTAAAGCTTATTTTTACCGGAGAGTAATTGGCTTTGCTAGTGCTGGGAGTGTAATACAAATAATGTGATTACCCAAAGCTACTTACACTTGAGGCCTATATAATATACTCCATCATCTTACCTTCTCTTCTTCCTTTCCCTTATAACCACCTCTCCATCTTTAAAGCCCCTCTAGCGCTCCTCATCGTTATCACCGCAATACTGCATTTATTTTAAATCACATCACACACTTTTTGTCACATATGTATATGAAATATTTCTATATTGCTACTTCGGGCTTGGGACACTCGTAAGCATCAGAGTTGCGAACTTACTGTAATAGCAATATAGGATATATGTATATGCTTTATTATTAGCAATACATCTGTTTCCCTGACTTTACCTCCTCCCATCCCTTTTCTTATCAAGCCCCTCGAGTAATATCGTGCATTCTGGCGCCAAACAAATCTACTTTTCTACTTTTATATGCCTAAATCATATAGAATACGGTACTCGAGCACATTTATTTATTGAATCTGTACAGTAGCTTACGCTTCTGGTTAGATCATACGTAAAAATATACATACAAAGCAGAACGAACGAAAAACTTAACTCAACATTTCGCTTTATATACTCCTAGGTATCTCTGTAGGTTAGGTTAGGTTATGTTTTGAGGGCATTGATGGGAGTTTTTAACACTGCCGGAGGGCGGTATATTTATTTAGCTATATTATTTCTTTTTATTTATTTATTTACTTTTTTTTAATATTATTTCTTAGTGGAGACTTCACAATCAACCTAATTTGTCCATAGCAAGTCTGTTGTCTCAATGTGATATTCTTCGTTTTTTCTTCCTGGTCGTATCACATGCAATTCATTCCCCTTAATATCGCATTGACTAGGGACCTACCAAAGGGAGACATTAAGATGCCTAATGGACGCCAGCGAGCATCGATATCTTTGCCTCACATCCGACTTTACCGTGTTGTATCTATCTTAATGTCTTTAAGGTGGCCTGGCTGTTGGCAAATATCGTTACATTAGTGTTTGTAGCGTATACACATTCCCGGGTTTTTTGCAATTGTGAGCGAGTGAGCGAGTAAAAATAGGCTTTAAATGATAATTCAATAAACACCACAAGTAAAATTCCCATAGGCATTAAGTTTCGTTATCACAAGTTGGCTACCACTTTGGTTTGTGTAATTTTTCGTTTACTTTTCTTTTTATTAAATATTTGCTTTCCTAATCTTCTTAACAAAAACAAATGGACTTTGCTGCCGCAGGCGTAATTCTTCCACATTCTGACACAATTTTCACTTTGTATTAAATTATAGACGTTTCGGTGAATTGATATTTTTAGGAATGTTATTGCGTTCAGCACAAAATTTACTTACTCATTTGATTACATTTATTCTTCTTCTTCCTCTACTCATAATTGTTTACTTGTGTTGTATTGTAATTTCATTACTTCCATCCATGTCTCTTCCTAATCATTTTCACCCTCCTGATTGTTACCGTAATGCGTTTGCTTGATATCTAATATTCTTTCAATGTCAAAGTGTTAATTCAAACCAGGCGCGGTAGCAGGAAGATTTGTAAGAGGAAGACA
Organism: Eurosta solidaginis; assembly: GCF_040869045.1. Classification (NCBI taxonomy): domain Eukaryota; kingdom Metazoa; phylum Arthropoda; class Insecta; order Diptera; family Tephritidae; genus Eurosta; species Eurosta solidaginis. Next base: position 3,593,050 of record NC_090320.1, on the reverse strand, counting down.
ATGTGAGAAATATGAGCGCCGAATGTATAATAAAGATTAAATTTCGTTAGCTTGATGGCACTCATGGATTAGATGAAGTCAGATACTGATGATAATTAGTTGAATATGATAATAAGTTGATTATATTTAAATTCGAATGGCTATAAAAGCTCAGAGAAGCAGGAATTGTTTCTTAAATTGGACAAATAAGTTGACTTCATGAAAGGCGGTAGAAAGTAAATGATTCACAATTTTATAGTACATATTTTGCTCATTAAATATTTTTACCATTTTTTGCATTTCATTTTTTAAACATATTAAAAGCTTGTAAACAAAAGTAATTCCGTTCCATTTTTAGCATTCGAGTTGGTTATATTGAAATGCAAATCACAGTACATATACAAAATTGTATGTACACTGAAACTTTCTTAAATTAAAAAAAAAAATAATAATAATATATTTTAAATGTTTAAAGAGTTTTTCTAGTCCCCTTAATGAATAAATTTTGAATTTGAATTTTTCTCAGTGGTACAAAATTTTTTGTTGTCAATATGTTAGTATAAATTTGAATATCATACCGAAATGCCTTGACTTCTTCATATGGAAGTGCTTTTTCTTTGCATATTCATATGAAATTCAGGCACTTTCATATGAATCTAATTTATATGTGAAGGCATATAGGAGTGTTATGAAAATTTGTTTTTATATTCAAAGTGTGAATGCCTATTCTTCAGGTCAAAACGAAAACAAAAGTGCCAAAAATGTATAGGGGTTGAGCCGCTGCGGCTATAATACAGTTCTTTAAATGAAAGAAAAGTGTCTATGAATGTGCTCAGCTTCAGCTGTATCACGTGCATTTCTTTAACTTTAAGTGACAAATACAGCAACAAATCCGCATTTAATTCAACTAATTTATTTCCAATATTTAAAAAATCTTTTTCTACTTACTTGGCACTTACCCGTCTAGACGATTTTGGTGAAATCTAGTAAAGCGTGCCAAACATTTAGACTACGTGTCAATTGATGACAACCAGAAATATTCTGTGTAGGTGCATCTTAATCTATTCGAACAGCATGACATAATCGAAGTGAATGCTTTAGTTTTATATTCTGAATATTAAGATATACCGAGAATTCCAAGCAGACGTTCAAGTTTATTCATGAAAACGAAAGTAATCTTTAGCTTCCACGTTATGCTTCACCGCTACGATACTCAGTGATAATCTCAACTCTTTACAAAATACGTCAGCTTAACTACAGCAGAGGATATCATCAATTTAGACATCGTTTGTAAAGTACAACGTTTGTGAAATATGATAAAGGATCAAATGAACTAAAAAGTTGAAGTTTTTCAGTTTAGGCAATTATAGTTCACAGTAATCGAGTATCCGTAAACTAAATATATCCACCTTTTCGATTGGGCTTTTTTGCTCTAATTGTGGTTTCTACGAAATTAGCAGCTTACGGCGATTCTTATTCTGTAGTTAGTTTGCCCATAGGCCAAAGTAATTCAGTAGCGTGGATAGAGTGAAAGCCATCAACAGCTTCCTTTTTCTTTCTGTTGATTCCCTGATATTTGCCACCGGCGGCTTAGCAATGAAACTTCGTTCATCTGTAACTCAGCGATGACTACACGATAAGAAGCTGATAACTCCACGATAATAATGGTCGGTAATGCTTCTTACCGATAAGAAACCGACGAAGCGCTTGTCAAAATGCCCGAATTTATTTGTTTCTGTGAAAGTAATCTCTGTTGTGGTTTAACTTCAACCCCTGACGAGCTCTAGTTATTTAAAAACCGTAGTTCTTTAGACGTATACCTGGGTGTTGACACATCGAATTTCAAGAATACTTTATACTCCCCCTTTTTTCCTTTTTCAATTGCTTTGGTAGTCCGTCATGGAGTTTTATGCAGTTTTACTTCAGTACATCTTGAGGAGCCTCATTACTTACATAAATCGTAGCTATGTGACTAGCAATAAAAGTACAATTTGTGATTATTTCATTCTCACAGTCAATAAAGATATCTAATTTATTAAAATAAACTTAAACACTTAAAGAGATAGGAAAGTTACAAAAAAACCATAAAAATATTGGCCTTAACTACACTCCAAACCGTCAAGATATCGATCTGTTTATTTTATGTGAATTCAAAGTAGAAGCACGCAAAGCTATTCAAGCGTTAATACAAATATCTTAAGCAACGTATACGCCGAGGCGGCTGGCAAAGTGCCATTACATTTGATATAAATCTCAGCGGAGTAAAAAAAAAACTGAAGTATCAACCAAACGGTTCTTCTTCTTACAGCAGTGCGGCAAGTCTTTGTATGTGTGTATTTGTGGTATGGATGTAAGAAGATATCCTAACCGTTTCTTTTGTAGGCGGAAAAGCAAATACTTGTTAGACCTTTTTGCCGGTTTCTTGCACAATGACGTTGACATTGAGCAGCAGAATTGTTGGTAAAGATTTCTGCATAGATGTGTATGAATGTATGTGTGTGTATAGGCGGAAAAAAATGTTGTGCAAATAATACGGTGAGGGTACTGAACTCTTAAGTGGCGGCAATTCAGCGATTTTCAAGTTTTAAAATTGCAATAATAAACAAACATGGACCTTTCTCAAATTCAATCAATAAATAACAAGAGCAGCTAATTTATGAAAGGAAAAAGATAATGAAACTATATGTATCGAAAAATACGATTGTTCACATAAAGCGAGATAAATCTTACTACAAAAGCTATCTTTATTTGTTTGCGTAGATATGAAATTTAATGTCAGCAACAAAATTTTAAATAAGTACGAGCATAGCAAAAAAATAAAAAAAACTAATCAATACACTTAACAAGAAATTATTCTTGTTTAACAAAGATTTTTAGTCCAATCACTGCCAATGATATGCAAATTGAAAACGTACAATTCTGCGTCGTCATATTTGCAGTTAGCCAGCAGAAAACATTGAACAAAAGTAAAAGCAAATAAGCGAGAGATTTGAAAAAAAGTGACAACTTTCGCTGTCACGTTTTGAATGAACAGCAAAGGCAGTCGATTCTAATTTAAAAAGAGGATATGAGTAGCACTTGTTGTCCAAACACGAAAAACTAAAAGCGGATACTCTACACAAACACAAGAGCAGCAAATTTGGACAAAAAAAAATCTGTTGGATAAGCAAATGAAAAGTATTTTGAAGCTCGTAAACAACAGTGAAAAAAATACTTTGGGATTTTTCCAAATCGTATTTCTGACAACATGCATGAATATTTCAATGCAAAAAAAATTTATTGAAAAGGTTGCATGTGCTTTAAATTAGCCACAGAATTTGCGTAGATGCAACGCGTGCGTAAATTTTGTAAATTATGGCGGAAAAGAGAAAAAAAATTTAGGAATTATCAAGGCAAAGGAAATACTCCTTAGGTATATAAAACCTTAGCTGCGTTTAGACTGAGAGTTATATTTGCTGCAAGCCCCAATTTCTCTTGATATTATAGAATATTTGCCAAGTTCTTGGAAATAACAGTAATTGTAAAAATAACAATTTGGCAAATTTGTTTGTTAAGCAAATTTACAAGCAAGAGGCAGTCAATAAACAGGTAAGTCAAGTAACTTTCATTATCATTGTCATCTAATGTGTAGTAATAAGGAGAGATTGCCAAATTGCTCGATCCTTGAAAAGAAAGAGTAAAAATTATAATATAAATGAAAAAAATTGTCTCTACATACTCATACATAATTAAACATGAAAGTTGAGAAACAAGAAGACACTTTTTCTTTAAGGCACCCTAGAAAGTTTGCAAACAAAAATAACGCAACATACATACACCGGAGTTAATGAAGAAAAAAGTCTTTTTGCATATCATAAACAATCTTTTTACTATACTCAAAGAAAAAACAATTTTTTTTGACCACTTAATGCTTGAAACTTATTAATCTACCCACCCTATCTTGTCGTAGGGAAATGATTGGGATTGTATATATGTATAATTGATGGTTCGGTCTCTAGCTCATTACTGCTGAGCGATTTAAAATCCAATGTGCCTTCCCTTCTCTTAACCTAAAACAAAAATTTTCAAATAAATGAGCCCTTCCCCTGTTTGTCTCAGAATTACAACTCCCAATCTAGCATATTTGATATTTCGGACTCTTTCCCTTAATAGCAACTAATTTCTATTCAATTACTACTAACGGACAACCACTTCCTTACAAGAACTCGGCATGTATAGGATTAACCTGGTTTCATTGGGCCACTTAAGGGCAGTGCGTTGTCACAGCTTCCAAATACTTTTCCAGTTAAGATCACTCAAAGTGAAAATAACAAGATCACTCATCGATAAAACTACGTATGGACAAAATAAAGGGTAATCCATAACATATGTACAGATAAAATTGCAACACTCCGTTAAAATATCGATAAATTTTGTAAAAATAATCGATACCTTTTCAATCATAAATCGAACATTTTTTGATGGCAATTAAATATTTTTTAATAAAAAACCGGTAACTTCTCGATAGCAAATCGATATTTTTTGTATAAGAAATTGTTTTTTTAAATAATCGATAACGTTTCGATAATAATTCGATAACAAAGCAATAAATCGCTGATACAAAACCTTCAACTCATCAATATTCTTTGTTATGGCAAATGTATAACACTGCTATAAAAGATCGATAACTCGTCTGTACTATGCTGAATACGAAGCTATAAAAACCTTTCCATTCCTTTCCTTTCATTTCTTTTATCAATTCTACATTCTGTATTTCCCTATATCGTGATCAAAGATGTTTGTTTATACATCAAACTTAATATCTCAACCGATCCTAAGTTTCACTCTCCAAATTAATTAATGTAACAAAGGATTATTTTCTTTCGTAAGTTATTTCGCTAATTTTTTCACAGATAATTCTCTTTTGAAGTAAAAAGTCATGCACACACAAAGCTAACTTTAACCTTAAGAAAACTTTAATAACTAATATTACCACTCCTAGTGAGAATTACAGTTAGGTAAGTACATAGACACACACTTACATACAAATCATATCTATGACAACGCCTTGGTCTGTATGTGTATCAACAACTTGTCTGCAGCGATTTTTCACTGTTACTTTCTTATAAATAAGTATATTTTGTACTTCTTTTTCAAAAAGAAATAAATGAAAAGTGAAAGCCAAGTTAAACTTGTGTCACGTAATTGAATTTTTTTTGTTTTTTTTTTTGTTTTGTGCAAGGGGAAGAAGATATCATATTTCTTTTCAATACTAAGCTATAAACATTGTGGAGCATCACTGGTAACAGATGCATATTCTCAAGGAGTTTATTGTTCAGTTATAAGTTTGTTTAATTCTAAATTGCTAACTTTTATTTTGTTGTAGTTTTAAATTGGATTACAAACTTGTTTTGTTATTATTATAGGGCAGCTTCTTGTATTTACGTGGTCAAGAAATATGGTGGAAAAATCTCATAAAAATATATAAACGATTTGAAACAAAGTGTACGGATTGTGTATTTCAATGTGGAAAAAAAATGAGAAGGATGCATGAAAGTTCATGCTGGAGAGCTCATTTTCGATTGTTAAGTGAATTAACTCATATGCACATGTGGTTTGGTAATATTTCCATATCTTTTAGCTAATGAAAAGTCATATTCATATTTATGATTCCTTAGCTTATTCGACACAATTTAGGAAGTAGAAAAGATGTGCTCTAATTTTCAAAGCGGGAATTTTATATTTCGAAATGACTATAAGTAACCTTTGCTCAAGGTAAAGGAAACTTTAATCAGCGATTTCAGCTGGGTGCTTAAGCCTGAGGCGAGGGTTTATATAGCCTTAGGTTAGGCTGAACTGGGTGGTGCTTGAGGACCTCACATAGACTGAATGAGTCCATAATCTTACCAGAAGTTTGTTAAAAAGTCACTGCGTTGATTAAATTTGATGGAAATTATTTTATATATAAATTACGTTTAACTACGTCATATTAAGTTATTTTGTATAAAGAGTTTGCAACACGGAGCTTGATTTCATTCCTTAAAACGACGACAACATTTCTTTAATTTCTCTTTATTCATGAAATATTTATAAAACAGGCTATACATTTTTATGGCACACCCATAAAACCGCACTTCTTTTTAAACGATACAAATAAAACTACATCCTTCATTCTAAAAAAATTTAATTGCTGCCGATTTATCGCTTCATTTTTGCTAAAGTATTTGTATACGCAATAAAACTCACTCGAAATTGATGCTAAAGATAATTGAGAGATAAACATCACGCAGTAAATATGTTTGTATTTTATGTTGAAGTAGCAGAGGTTGTTGTACCTACAAACTATAAGTTTACCGCTTTGAAGAACAACAGCTACCAGTAATAATTAGAGTAGAAACAACTGATGTGCATACAACTATTTGTTGGTGGAGCAGCTTTATTTATTGTGATTGTTTTAGTAAGAGCTTAGGTTAACCTAACTCCTTCGCAGTTATTTTGAATTACGTACCTTGCGACCCAATACCCAGTTGCACTCTACAGCCATAAGAGAAATTATCGCGTAGTTGAAATCATCATATGGAGTAGAGCTGGATTTGATACGATTTTTTTAAGAATCGATTTTTTCGATTCGATTCTAGAAAAAAATCGATTTAATCGATTAAATCGAACCAAGCAAGGTTTATTTAAATTTTGCTTATTCTTTGTAACAGTGTACTTGCTTACGTACTTAACCATTTACACGATTTTTCCCGACAAATAAAGCTGGACAGTTTCTCTCTCGTTTCGTTGCCTACCGACAAAATTGGAAGCATCAAGGAATGTCACATTGGTCTTCACTTGATCCTTTCATCGTGGTGAGATAATTAGTATAGTCCATGGTTCAACTATATGGTTGGCTCATCTGTACAAAAACAAAATATGTTAGTTCAGATTGTCAAAACTTGCGTGTAGGTGTTATGCGGATTGAATGAAAAGAAAACATAAAACTTGGCGGTTTTTGTAAGTAGTAAGAAAATGTTGCCAATGTGTTGGTTTCATTTTGAGTTTGCCATCTCCTTTTGACAATCCTATCGACGATGCAATGACAAAAATTAAATCAGCTGATGAGATGAGTCAACCATATAATTGAGCCATGGTATAGTCTTTACCGAAATGTCATACTTTTTCAAAATGTAGAGAAACCAACCGTGGGAACATTAACCAATACACTTTATTCTTTAATACTTTTTATTACCATATGTATAATGTTCTCGCTTCGTTTACGGCATTAGAATCGATCTATGTTCAGCGTTATATAAAAAGGCAGTATTTATTACATACGTAAGGCAACATGTTCTCAATGTACGCTTGTAGCTTTTTAACCAATGAGGTATACGGAACTTTCAATTGACAACATACGGTAATTTGTGTCCTGGTTTGCGCAGTTTCTGTTAAAAACTTTATGGAAATATTTTCTTAGCTTATTGAAAATAAAAAGGAATAAGGAATTTAATTGACGAAATTTCATAAAAATTGCCACTTCTGTTTTCGTGTTTGCTGCTGTCTATGTCATAAAAAGTATTGATTTTATATATTTGTTTAAAGTGTGTTTCTTAATGTTACTCGTAAAGGTTATCTTCGAAAATCCTAAAAGGCTGCATATCTGTGCCAATCACTCTAATCAAAGCACAATCCAGTTGTTTTGTTCGCTCATCTACAGACTGAGACTTCCTCATGTTGTTTTTATTAGGTTCAAAAAAGGATTCTATAACAGCTGTTGATGAAGACGTTGATGACGTTGGATGTGACCCCTTCACAACAAATTGGTTGTATTTCCACTTGTTTGCATTTTTCTTTTCGTACGATTTGCATTTCGCAGAATAGCCCTGCACTTCACTAACATACTTCCAGACAACAGATCTGCGAATCTTTGGATTACTTATAAGATCGAATTCCCCTTCAGCCACTTTCAATTGGCTTACTAAAATCTAAAACTGGGCTATTAATTTCGTACTGAACACAATATCATACCACCAAATAGATAAACACATGTTCGATATATTGCTAACCAGAAGTGCGAATAAATTTCTTCATCTTTCTCCTTTCTCTCGAAGCCACCAACACAATAAAGCTAAATTTATAAAAACAAAAATTACAGATTTTATATTTATATATGTGCCAATTTCTGATATTTATGTTTGCTGGGTTGAGCACAACAAAACTGAGTATGAACAAAAAATGAGTGATCTACTTAGCGACAGAAAGGTATATAAAACTATAAGAAAGGATCCAACCCAACAACTTAAGCGAAGGAATAACGCAATTGTTAATGAGTTGTTCAAAGAAAACAAAATCAACATAAGAGAAAAATTTCAACTAGCTAGTACAGCAGCCGTCGCGCCTAGATTATACGGTCTTCCAAAAATCCATAAGGAAATTATGCCACTAAGACCAATCTCATCTTCTACGAGGGTACCTTGTTACAAGTTGTCCAAACATATTGGTGCTATACTCAAAAACATAATATCAGAAGATTTCAACATAAAAAATGCATTTCAACTAAAGGAGAGATTAAAGAATATTAACATAGAAGATGATGAACTACTCATATCGTTCGACGTAATTTCACTATTCACAAATATTCCAACACACCTAGCAATACAGACGATAATGAAACAATGGTCGCAATTGGAAAAACACACAAACATCTCAAGAAAACAGTTACAAAATATATTAGAGTTTTGTTTACGAGAAAATAATTATTTTATGTACAACTCGAGGTTGTACCAACAAACATACGGGATGCCAATGGGCAATCCACTATCTCCTACTATAGCGGATATAGTATTGGACAAAATACTTGACGACAGCATAGCTGAATTAAAAGAAAAGGATATATACATCAAATACATCAACAAGTATGTAGATGATGTATTCGCAATCATAAAAACCAAGGACGCGGAAGACATCTTAAAAATATTAAATGTGCAACATCCAAGCATAAAATGCACTATGGAAAAAGAAAAGGAAAATGAAATAGCCTTCCTAGATGTAGAAATAATTAGAAAAAACAAACAGTTATTAATGAATTGGTGCACTAAATCCATCGCATCGGGCCGATTAATTAACTATCATTCAAACCACCCTTGGAAGCAAAAAATTAACACCGCAACAAGTATGATAAGAAAAGTAGCGCGAAAGAGTACATTGAAGAAAACATGAAGAAAATAAAGAATATACTATTCAAAAATTGCTATCCAAGCACCTTTATTGATAGACTAACTAATAACACAATAAACAGAATTAGTCAAAACCCCGACAATTTACCGCCGGATAACACTAATAAAAAGTACATCGGTGTAACATACATACCGGGTCTTACTGACAATCAAATACTACATAAAATAATAAACAACAAAAATATTAACTACGCGCACAAGCCGAACAACACACTTAATTATATTTGTACAAAAATCAAAGATCCAATTCCAAAAGATCAACAAAATGATGTGGTGTATAAAACAACATGCAATGGTCGCGATGATGATAAATGTGGAAAATGTTATATTGGAACAAACAAACGACAACTGGGTATACGTATCAATGAACACCAAAAAGACGCAGCAAACAAACAAACGAACACCGGTTTAGCTCATCACTTAACAAAGAGCAACCATATAGCGGACTTCTCAAATGTCGAAATATTAGATATTGAAAAAAGAGAAAAAACGAGAATGTCTCTAGAAAGCATAAGAATACAACATCAAATACACAACACACTAAATTTTAAAGAAGACTTTGACAACATCAGCAGCGTCTACTCAGCTGTTATTCAGAGATGCAAATCAAAGTAAACAAAAAAATGCAAGTGCCAACTCTTTATGTTTGTTTAAAAATAAAGTGCAATTTATAATTTAATTGTAATATAATTAATGTAAGTAAAATAAAAAAATTTGTGTGAAGTGTTAGTTTCATGTTTATTGTTAGAAAAAAGTATCAAATGTTAATATGTAGATATATTATTTTTACATATTTAGCATTAAAGAAAATCCCCAGAAGATGACGTGAGAAAAAAGAACGTCGGAACGCGTCGGGAAAACAACAACAACTGTGTTTTAATTTTTTGACCACATGTGTTCAACCCAGCAAACAAAATTACAGAATATGTATTTATTCAAGCATCCGTAAAGTAGATAGTCATGAAAACTTCGATGCCTAAAGAATCGAACGATTTAAAAAAAAATCGATTCTACATCTGTAAAAAAAGATCGATTAAGAATCGAATCGAAATCCATCTCTAATATGGAGGTTAAATCAACATCTGGCTGAATAGTTGATCTTACTGGTAGTGTTTTCCAGAGTAGTCTGCAACCAGTTGCATTTAAAATGCAAAGATACTAGATTTAAAATAATTTCTTTTAACCGGAAATATGTTGCACCTAAAGATGGAATGTGCAAAAATAGTTTTAGATTTTTGTCAAATTACTGACCAGGCAACGCAAATAATTTTTCTTTTAAGCTAAGGGGAAGTGATAATGGCAAGACTTTATGTTCATCAACATAAATATTCAATTTATTTTACTATCAACACGCTTCAGCGGGCATTAATTTTTCAAGGGGCGAAGCAAATGAACTCAGCAGCCAACAATGTGGCGGAAATGACTGTGATTATATGAATAGAGCGAAAGTATTTAGAAGTCGTGTAACAAGAATAACAACAAAAAAGTTTATATCCCTGCTGCTTTAAAGTGTAGCAAATTTTCGCTAGACGATTTGTACAAATGCTTTCCTCCATCGACACTTTACTACTTTGTAATCCACTGCTGCTCGCCCCATGCTTAGTCTGCTATTTTCACATTTTTTGTTTTCCCCTTTTTTCGGTCATCTAAAATTGTTTATTTACCAAAACTATCGCAATTTTGTGGAAAGTTTTAACAAAATGATGCAGCAAGTGGACAAAAAGCTAAGACAAAACTGCAATAAAAGCTGTGTGTTATTTGTATAAAACGCACACATACATAGCATAAGCATACATATTAGGGTGGGTCGATTTGTATGGAAGAAAGTTAACCGATATCGCGCAATCGATTTTTCGATAGGATATGGGCTCAGGAAAAAAGTTCCACTACGCATACCCAAAAAAAAATAATATTCTTTGGTGCTTGCGAAAAAAAAATAGCGAAATGGTAAATTTTTCGACCAAAAAAACTCCCCAAAACCAAAAAATATTTTTTTTTTATTTGAAAAACTGTTCCAAAAACTGTTATCGCCAACGTTTTTACAACAGTTTTTTTGAAAAAAAATATATTTTTTGGGTTTTGGGGAGTGTTTTGGTCAAAAAATTGACCCTTTCGCCTCGAAAATTATTGTGACGAATACTAGCAATACTAAGGGGTACTATCATTTCTAAGCCGATACTGAGCAGTGACTTGTATGCAAATAACCAAATTAATCATTATGTCTACACATATGTCCATACAAGCAGCGGAGAGCAACGCACAAACACATGCATATATCTGAGATACTCCCGAAAGTATGTAATAATTTGTGCAAGTATCACTCACATATACACGCGCATATGAGAAGCTATACACGTGCATCTGTAGTTATAATTTTATAGCTAGTAACTAAGTAAATTCTGGAAACGCCTAGAAGTATGGAACGAGGAAATCGAAGAGTATAAAAGAGCGCAATATGAGCAATCAGCAATCAGTTTGATTTAAGCACGCTATCTGTAGAGAAGTAGTAGTGTTAATGTGAAGAAATTAAATAAAGGCCATTTTGCATTATTGAATAGTGGAGTTATTTATTCAACAGTTTAGTGATTCGAACGTTAGTAGAAGGTTGCAAATAAGAGGAATTTCACTAAATCCGTTACATTATTTTTGTGGAAATGCATAGTGGAACTTTTTTTCCTGAGCCCAAATCCTATCGAAAAATAGACGGCGCGATATTGGTTAACTTTCGTCCATACAAATCGACCCAGGTTAATACACATATTGGTTTAAAGTGATATTAAAGTGCAGCTTAGCAAAAAAATATAAAAATAAAATATAAAATATGTTAAGTGAATAAAATTGTTTTGCGTTTGGGAGTAGTGAATTGGTTTCTGCTTTAGGTAGTTTGTAGCATCCCGGCGCCTTAAGTTTTCTTACTTCAGCCAGTAGTTATTGTACACTTACAAATAAACATATTTACACAATTCCATTCACCGCAGTTGATATCCCTAGAAGTTAAGGTATTTATTGACTATAAGCAAACTTTAAGCTGTTCAGCAACTTAATTGAGCTTTTAATTGCGTTGTTTGGTAAAAGTAAATAAGAAAGCGCAGATGTGCAACAAATTGTTTGTTTGTATACACGGGCTACTAGTTTAATGGTCCAGTTTCAGTGGCCAGTAATTGAAAGAATAAATTTAGTAGACATTGAAAAATTGTGGTCGAGAAGAAAAGTCGCATTTGAGTGGAGTGCATGTAAAAAGCAATTATAGAGAAGTTTTGGCGGGATTTAATTGAATATTTAAAAACATCACTTTTCCCTTCTTTTTCTACTTTTTCTGCTTTTAATTTTTTTTTCTTCTTAATCGTCCCTTACCTTCCTACCTTTATTTATTTATTTATTATTTAAAGTCGACGACAAACTATGGTCGACTGCATAATATAAAAGATATATAAATATACAACTCAAAAGATAAAATTTAAGATATATCGAGCTTTCAACAATGTTATATTACAAACAAAGAAATATTAATGAACATTACTATTTAATTTCAGAATATAATAATAATAAGAAATATGAGCAGAAATAAGATCTTATGCCGAAATCTTATACTGGCGGAATGCATCAGATTCCGCTCAGCATGACTTCGGAATGCAGTGGATTCCAATCTCCCTGTTGGAATGCAACAAGATTCCAATCAGCATGTCATGGGAATCCGGCAGTGCTAAGAGTAGTGTAATGAGGATACGCCATCACAAGGCATAAAAAATTAACATGACCTGTGTTGTTGGAATGCACCGGATTCCAATCAGCTCGATGCCTGACCCATAAGATTATACTGCCGGAATGCATACGATTCCGGTCAGTGACTCTTGAAAAAGCATGTTTTTTACGTTGTTGGAATGCACCAGATTCCAATCAACACAGTACTGTCTTGTTCCTTCTTAATGAGACATGTTGATAAATGTTCCTCCGTCCTTAAGCGAGATAGTTCCTGTTTTTTATCGAAGGAATAAAATGCCGGCAAATTAAATTAGCTTGTATCTCTTAAATTAGATAGGCAAGTATTGCATTACGTATAGTGGCAAAAGTACATTCAAGACTGATGCAGCTATACAAGTCATTGTAGTGCGCGCACCAGATAAGAAGAGGATTATTTTTAGCAAAGTTTCGTCGACAAAGGGGTAAATAGAAAGGAACGTAGTGTCTGGATACTCTAGGGGGAACCGCAAAAAACAAGCGGCTGAGGAGGTCCGCGGAATCAATTTCTCCAATAATGAGCTTATGGATGAACAATACCCCCAGTAATATTCTCCGATTTTCCAGAGTGGGTAAGTTAATAAGAAGAAGTCTACTTCTGTATGGAGGAAGGTGGAGACTTGAGTCCCAATTAAGGCCGCGCAATGCAAATATCAAAAATTGCTTTTGAACTGACTCAAGACGCTTTATATGCTTTTGAGAAACAGGGGACCAAACGCATGAGCAATACTCGAGTATTGGACGAACCAGCGATGTGTAAAGAACCTTAGTGAGGTACGGATCATCGAACTTTTTAGCCCATCTTTTAACAAATCCAAGTAAACCCAACGCTTTGTTGGCTATAGATGAAATATGCATGTTAAAATTCAATTTCGGATCAAAAAGGACACTTAGATCATTTGCAATAGATATACGCTTTAGTTCAGTTCAGTTTTTTAAGCGAAGGAGCCGACAAAATATCGAATCTAGGAAAGCATCTGGAACTCTTTACTGGCTGGTTTCATGCGAGTAATATACATATTTATGAAGTCAAAAACAAAATAAGTATTCGAACAGCCGGCTGATCAAGAATTGGAATTTCAGAAACATATTATAGAAACCATTTGTGATTTTCTCCTATATTTGTAGAAAATCAATGTGTACAAATAAAACTATGTAGCACCAGAAAATACGTGGGCAATGATACTAACAGATCACGACTAGGTTGTTAAGAAACTTTCCACAGATCTCCGAAATATTGAATTTCTATTTATCCAGTTACGTGTTTTTTTTTCTCTCTCTCCCGCTCCATTTATACCTACCTCTTAATTCGTCTAACTCTATCTCTTTCTCAGTTGCTTTCTCCTTCCCTCTTTTTACTTGTTTCTAGCTCTTCTTATTATTATCTATCCCTTACTCCCAGTCCCAAGCTGAACAAAAATTTTTGTCGAAAAACAAAATAAGGGTAATGAAGATAGATGTTGGCCGATTCACAGAATTTCTTGAGAATCCATCAAGCCATTTCGAAGGAGCTCAACCACAAACACTGTGATACGAGAATTTTATATATAAGGTGAAATTAGCTGTCTCCACCACAGTTCCCTCCTGTTATGGTGGGCACCTTGAATTCATTATTAATATTGTCGAAATAGACGTGATTTCAAGCAGCTAATGCATATTTATCACACAAAGATTAGGGCTGCACTGTCTGGGAGGTTGGAAAGTACGTGATTGTAAGCCAACTACTAAATAATTGGAGCACGACATAGATGCCTATTAGGGGGCCAATGTGAAGTACGCAGAAAAGAGCTTGCAATAGGTACTCAGTAAGAGGATTCGAGAGCCGGAAAGAACCCAACTGGGTTACGGGAAAAAGTGTCTGTTCTTCGTTTTTTGGTGCATTGAAAACATATATGCTCTTCAATGCTGTGTTTGGTAGCCTAAACTTTTTAAATGATTGCTTAAATGTTGTACACAAAAACCACCTTGGCTGCCATTGTATTCAAATGCTAAAGTAATACAAAATTCCTACGCTACTCCACTCTTTTACATTTTATGCATTTAATATGCCATTCAGTTGAATAATTTTTTAGTCTCCTTCCTGAAACTTAATTAAAAATCCAATTCGCCTGTCTCTCACCTCTCGGCTACCTAAAAACTAGACAATGTGAACGAACAGCCGTCAGTTGCAATTGTTTTGCATTTAGCCGCTTGCTATGCAATTCATGTTTTGTCATTCCATTGACTTACAAACACACATACATGTTTACATACACGTCTCCCGACCTCCCGACGGAATACTTGACGGTAGTACCGGGGGGTAAATGGTACTCAGACGGTAGGAGGTTTAGTGCGGTTAAAGTCCCACACTGACTATGAGGCTTTCGATGCTTCCTCCTCGTAAAAAAAAAAATACACGTCTATGCTTGCTTTCGCTGAATTGAAGTGCATTATGCGATAAACCATTTGTAATGACTAGTAAAACACGAATTGAGTGCAATAGAATCAAAAATAAAGAAAAAAAACGCGAAAGTAATGTGGAAGAAGTGGCACGAGGACACTGTGCCAATACGCTAAAGTCGGCACATTCATACTAAGCATTTGAGTAAGTAGTCGATTGAGTCTAAGTTTGATAGATGCTTGAACTGTTTTGAAAGGTAAAAACGAACCATATAGAGTTTTTTTTTTTTTTACCAGTAATGCGGCTCTGGTTTCGAAAGCTTCAAGTTAAGCTTAAAAAATTCTAAAGCGAAGCCACGATAGTGTTTATGTTGAAGCTTTATGGCAGCTCAGAATGCTATGAGAAATTCCTTTGCTAAAACACGAACGCACCCGCAGAATCGAGCTCTGCAGTAGCTTGGTTATAAAAAGGCATGACTCAAGGATTGTTATCAAAATCCCGTCATGTGGAGACATATCGTATACAGGACTTACTTGAAGTATTCTGGATAAGTAATGTCCAAATATCAAAGGTGATAAGCGACTCCCTGAGAAGTATAGTGTTTTTACGCGATGGTTGGAAATGCGGTTTTATTAATGGGATTGACCGAGCGTGACTCTTTGAAATGCTCAAACCGAATCTATGTGCATACGTTTGTTGATGAGCAAATTTTCCTTCGCATGAAGGAACTGGGTAATATGTGGACGGATCTTACAAAAGTGCTGATGTCTGCCTACCAGTTTTGGAAGCACAGTCCTAGCAAAGAAATCTCCGCTGGGAACTCTCGGTTGATGAAAGTTAAACAGGAGCGGCTTCTTAAGCAGCCAGTTCACTTTTTAAAATTGAGCCTTTTAGCTTAACTAAGTTGTTTTCAGACAAAATAAGGAGACATGCTGCGGTAGTTCCTTATGGAAAGTTTTGTTTGAGTAAGTGTTTTGAAGACCGAAGACACATATGTCATCAATAGCGTTTGAGGACTTTCATGCGACCAAAGACTATGATCAAGCTTCTCACTTTGGCGATTGATTGCCCTCAAGCGGTATCTCTCTTGAGTTCTTTTCCTTCTCCTTCTCCTTGTAGTAGTAAACACCTTTGCTATAATTAATGCTATATACAACAAAGAATTATAGCCAATGTCTTCGATGCACTTTGGCTGTCAATGCAGACGCATAAACTTCTGCGTCTCTAACTGTTTTATTTAACATAGCTTACTGCGTTGAGCATTGAAAACATTTCTCTTCTAATATTTCGGTTGCAATATTTTTTTAAGCGCTATAAATAGCCTTTATAGAATACGGAAATTCCGACACTATTAAAGCTGCCTACATCACTAACCTTTCCATACCAAATTTTAATTGTACCCGCACAACATGTTTATAAGCAGCATAAAGAATATGGTTTACGCAACATTCGGTGGCAACATCTGTGCTCAACCAAAAAATGTTGCAGAGACATAGGGTATCCAAAGGAAACACAAAACAGCAGCGCACATGTACACATTGCCAGATTTGCTACTCCAAAGCCAGCTATATTTCACGAATTTTGTTTTGCTAAAGCTTTCCACGATTTTCCGCCTCTCCTTTTGCTTTCGGTCGCTGCAACATGCAACACAGAGCGCAACACTCATACAACAAGCATTTCAAAAATATCAATGAAACAAGCGGCGTTACAACAAATAATGTAAGCAATGCGGCTGAGCGGCATACCAACAACAAAAACAACGACATAACACAATCCTACACGCATTCGTATACGCTATGCTATGCGCCTCATATGCCGGCAAAATTTTGTGAAAGTTACACAAAGCGCAGTCGCCACCAAGCATCACGACAAATTTATATACGTTAATGTTGACTTTTGCTTCGCTGGTGCTTGTGTTGTTTGTTGCCTGCCACTCACTGCCATGGGCGACGAGGCTAAATGCAAAGCTTCCAGCAACACAGGCAATGTTGAGTTTCATCAGTACAATTTGTGCGTTCGGCGTGTGTGGTTGCGGTTTTGTTGACTACGCAGTGAAAACTGATAAAGTGACTTAACTTGAAAATAATTGAAAAACTTGCTACAAGTTGTTTTGCACGCTTTGTTGTGCTTTTTTTTCTGTTATTGTTTTTAAACGCATAACTGGATGTCATTGCATTGTTTTTGCAAAGGCAAATACTCCCAGTGTTGTAATGAAGTAATATCTATGGATGTATGTGCGCTGTTTTTGTTTTTTATTTGCATTTTCTAAGGCTCTTTTTTGATGGTTTATCGGCATTTTTGACCGACTTTGGTGACATTTTTTTTCATATACACGCGGGTGCATAGTGCTGTTGGGATTCGTGTTGCATACAACATTTACCGGGCTTGTTTAAGCCAATCATTTTTTAGAGCATGAAATCGTGCACCCGCCTACCTACATTTGGTAATGTGGTTATGTGTGCGTGTGATGTGATAGCGCAATCAAGTGGAGTTGCAAGTGCACAGCTGTAGTGAAGAGTGGAGCGTGACAGCAAACGTGCAAGGTGTTGCATACGTATTCATGACCAATGTTTTTTTTATTTCATTTTAATTTTTTCAAAAAACGTGTTACCATATTTATTTGTGTGTTTTCGATTTGTCACTGGATGTTTTTGTTTATTTTGGTTTTGCTGCCAATTTATTGGTTTTAGCGAATTTTTTTATGGTAATAAAGGTCGTTTACTTTTCGGCATGGCAGCAGCCGTTTGTTAGCTGAGTCGCCGAATCGCATTCACTTTCGATTTCCAGTCAATAAAATGTTTAATTAAGATTGTTTGCAAAGAATATAGGAGTGTTTGGAAAAAAGATTAATCTATGAAAATATAAAAAGTGTATCGTGGTTTGCAAATAAGATAAGATATAGTTATACGCAAAGAAGTAATTAAATTAAAACAAAACTATAAAACTTAGATTCCATTCTTCGGCTATAAACACATTTATGCGTGCCATAAAAGATATTGATAAAAAAATAAAATTTTATGTTAAAATAAAAAAATAAATGTAAGGCGCGATAACCTCCGAAGAAATTTTAGACCGAGGTTCTCTTCCAATTAGCGTCGTACTCCTTTTAATTTTTCCTACAAATTGGCGGGACGGGACGTACAGGTTTTTAGCCGATTTCGAAAGGCATATGCGAGGCACATGAGTTCCATTGAGAAGCTTGCCATGGCATAAATACACTCGGAGTGTTTGACAAATCACTGCCGAGGGGCGACCACGCTTAGAAAAACTTTCTTCTGATTGAAAAAACTGGTTTCTTAAATTTTGTTGTTGCTTTGTACGGGCGCGAAACCAGGATATTCGGTGTGGTAGGCGGAACACACTACCACGACACCGCGGCGGCCGCCAAATAACAAATAATAAAAAATTAAAAAAAAAAAACAAGTAAGGACGGGACTTCATACCTTTCATTAATGGGGCTGAACAATAATCTTATCCCGTTCGTAATCTCCAAATAATGCGGTGTATAAGATAAGAAATATATAGTGAACAGATGTACATACCTATACGATTTTTAAGATAAATATAAAATAAAAAATGGCAAAAAACCCCCTTATCTGAACGATCGGTTGTATAGGATATATATTATATATAGCTCGGATCGAAACGATTTTTACAGAAAATCTTCTACGATATATTAGAATATATATCACCAAGTTTCACGTTTTTATATTGGAAATTAAGAGAGAAATGGCCAAAAATCTTTCTATCTGAACGATCGGTGGTATGGGATATATACTATATATAGCTCAAATCAAAGTAATTTTTTAGGAAAATCTTCTGTAATATATTAAAATATATATCACCGAGTTTCACGTTTATACTTTCTAAATAGCGGCAGGAATGACCAATATCATCTTATCTGAACGATCGGTTGTATGGGAGATATATGTATGTTATAGTGGTCCGATCCTACCGCATCCGACAAATGTCTAATATAATACAAAAATACATCCTTGTGCCAAATTTCATTGACACATCTCAAAATTTGAGGGACCATTTGGCTATTTGGACGGACGGACAGACGGACATGGCTATATCAATTCAGTTCGTCGCCCTGATCAATTCGGTATACTTAATGGTGAGTCTATCTTCCATATTTCTCAACGTTACAAACATCGGACCAAAGTTAATATACCATTTCATGTTCATGAAAGGTATAAAAAAATTGTGTATAATTTCGATTATAGCTAATTGTTCAGATGTGATGCTTCTGTTATCACTCAGTCAGTAAGTTTGCTAGACTCGTAGAATCTAGGTAGAGTACAGCTATTCACTTAGTAATTCAATCGTAAATAGATTTCAGTGTTTTCCGAAGGATAAGGTTTCGTCACAAGAGCAAATAGTTCTATTCTTGCTTATATACTATTTCAAGAACAGCTTTTTATTGACAGCATTAAAATTGAATCGGTCAGAAAAACCCAAACCTTGCTAAAATATAATGTAGAATTTTCAGAATTAGATGAGAAAAATTATTTAAATATTGTCAATAGGTACTTAGTCTGGCGATCTAAGAGAACAATATGTGATATCTGTATGTATATGTATATGCATGCACTCCTCGGTATCTACGATTTTCTTAACCAATATTAAAACGAATATTTCAAAACTGTCGTTGGGTGGGCTTGAAAAGCACATTTTATTAAAATTTCTCAAAAATATTCGCCAGTTTATTTTTTAGAATATTTTAGAAATACTTTTAATAACATTTCAAAAGAATATCTCAAAACAGCCCTTCTAGCGTCTTCCTTGCAGCGGAATCACACTGGTGCCGAATTAGCGCAGAGCTGTGCCATTACTAGGCGGCACTAATTCTAAAAAAAAAAAACAAATAAATTCCTCAGAACATGGAAAATGTATTTGGGTTTTTGCCTTAGTAGAGTTTTTTCCTCAATCCAGTGCTATGAATTTTTTAATAATTAAGAAAATGTCCGTGCCCATAAGACAGGTTTCTTGTTTTTAGAAAAATTTGTTTACTTTGAGAAAGAGAAGTCTATGGCGAAAAATTATTCCCAAATATAGAAGTAATGTTTAGGTAGAAGTCGATCTTAATTTCTCATTGAAACATATGGTACAGTCAATTTTTTTAGATTTTTATAGTTTGTCTGAAATGGGAAAGTGAAGTCACACACGTACATAGGCCGTTGATTTCAAAGTCTTACACGTCACACTTGTGTTAATTTTTCCTGCACTACTACTAGACGCCTCTCTACCGACTCTCATCCTGTCGAATAGCCTAGCAGCGGTAAAAGCGCTTTCGTCGCCACACATTAACTCAAAATTTGTGTGGGCTTGTAAGCGACTCATATCCCAGTTATCCACCAATCTAGAACTACGCGTTATCTGGGTCCCCGGTCATAGGGGGATAGAGGGTAACGAGAAGGCCGACGAGCTAGCACGCAGGGGCTCATCGGAGATGAACGAGGAAATAACCAGTGTCGAAGTAGGCATACTCTTAGCAGTAGCCAAGGGGAATATCCAAAGCTTCTACTTGAAGAAAGCACAAACAAAGTGGAATAACATCACCACCTGTGCAATATCAAAATCCATTTGGCCAAACTATGATGGAAAGAGGACGAGAAGTCTTATGAACAATCCAGGGCTATCCCACGCAAACTGATAGCAGTCTGCACCGGCCATTAGGCAGTAGGTACGCATGCGGAAAAGATGGGCATTCCGTATAACGAATACTGCAGAAGCTGCAACGATCCAAATGCCAGGGAGACAGTAGAACACTTTATGTGTAAATGCCCGGCTCTAGCTAGAGCCCGGCTAAGGTTCCTTGAAACCCCGTTTCTAGAAGACCTCAGAAGGTTATCTGTGATAGCAATCCCGAATATTCTTAATTTTATCAACAACTCTGACTGGTTGTAATACATTGACCGTAACATTCCGTAGGTTTTTGACGAGTTACATGGCATCAAAACGGCTTTAAATAGCTACTTGGGCGACCAGGGTCGCAGCCATTTCACCTACCTATCTACTAGACGCCTCAGTTTTATATCTCACTAGCTTCCTACCAACTTAGTATTTGCTCATAAAATTTGCAAACATCTAGAGTCACTACTTGAGAAGATGTTACTTAAATTTTGAGTCAAAATTGAGCCAAAATGTTGCACGTCACTATAGAATGCCCCGTAGGTAAATACAAATATCTTTTCCGAAAATGCTTAAACGCTTAGATATGTATATATAGTGCTAATAACATGATCGAAGAAAAAAAAAAACAAAAAAATATAAGGAAAAAGTAACTCAATAAAGAATTGCAAATATTTCAACGCAGCCGGTCTGCCACCCACCTGAATGTCATTTGCCTAATATTTATTGCTGTCGCACTCTGGGAACAAGTGAGTCTTAACATGTGACAAGGTGAATAATATATAAACGCACATTATTGCATACATACAAGCGTACATAGCTAAATATTTACTGTATAGGCATAAAAAAAAAATTAAAAAAAGAAGAAAAATGCATCAAATAGCGAAAATTCAGCTTTAAAAGGCGTTAAAACATACATACATAGGCAAACACCAAAATATGCTTGTATTAAACGCGAGTTAAAAAATTATACTCAAAAAAATAAAAAAAGTGAAAAAAACTGCTAGAAAAAACAAGCACTTTGCCAATAATTCTGGTAGTTTATGGACGCGGGATTCTTTTGTGTTGACCCCGTTCCACTGTTGTGCCAATTATCGGCGTAATTGTTGTTATGTTAAGTGAGTTATTGTTGTTGTTTGTGCTATATTTGTGCGTAAATATTCGAAAGTGGTTGACCTCCTCAAGTGGCAAGGGGGCGTGCTGATGATGATTTTAACAACTACAACACTTAATAACGTTACATGGCTGCAACAGCAAAAAAATAACAACAAAAATTTTTGCGAGAAGAGGTAAATATATTTATGTATATAAGTTTAAGAGGCAAAACAGAAAATACAAAATAAAAATAAGCTGTAAGTTAAATTTAATGCAAACGAATATGCGAAAAACGCAAGACAGAATTACAACAAAAATGCGTAATTGCACTGCTGAAAGACACGTTTCATTACGCTGAACTCAACGCACTTGAAAAAGAGTTAATGAGTCATTGTAGTGAATTCAATTGATTTGATTTGCGTTGCTGTTGATTGAAGCAAGCTATGGGCGAGATATGGAGCATGAAAATTGCGCTATTTTATTTTAAAACTTTTTTGCAGCTACTAAAAAGAAAAAAATTTCAATCATCGTTTTATTATTTATCAAAAATGAAATGCTAAAAAACGGCGTTTTACTTTGTAGAAATTCGCAAATGATGGCAAAAACACGTAGTGTCTTAAACTTTTGCGTAAACTAAAGAAAATTAGTAATTTTGTAGATCAGATTCGGCTTGGACTCGGAAAAGCCCTATCTGAATGGAACAAAGGTATATTTGCGCTACATTATAAATTGTATTCGTAAGGTGCCAAAATTACGAGGACGGCGCCCACCGTTGTGTGATGGTAGCGTGCTCCACCCACCATACCGATGGTCCTGGGTTCAACTTACGGCAAAGTAAAATGAAAAATTTAAAAAAGAGTTTTAGCAATTGAGGGCAGTGGTTCGGCAAACACTCCGGGTGCATTTCTGCTATGAAAAGCTTCTAAGTGAAAATTCATATGCCTTCCGGAATAAAACATGTTGGCTCCCGCCCGCAAATTTGTAAGGAAAATTAAAAGGGGCACGACGCAAGCTGGAAGAGAAGCTCGGCCTCGGCTTTAAAATGCGCCAAGTATTTGTTTTAATTTTTTTCCTAATACATGTACCAACAATTTCTGAAAATTGAAGTAAGAAGTTTGACGCTTGTTGAAAAAACTTTAAAATAGCAAAACGTAATTGTGGTAATGGTCTTCTTCTTTCTTATTTCTATTTGATTTGCTTTGACTGCCAAAATAAAGAAGGCAGCAGCAACGTGAAATAAAATGCAAACTTTAGTGTTAATTTCCTGCGTTCGATTTTCAAGAATGTAATTTAAATGTTGCTGTTCTGTGAAAATTTTCCGAACAAAGCACTCACGACAGGAAATAAACCTAATTTCGATATTTAATAATTATAGTGTTAACTACTTTGTACTCTACTTTAATTTTTAAAATAATTTTTAACTGAGTTTTCATGTTAACTTAAAATTTTTGAATAACTACAAAAAAAGAAAATTCTAATTAGTGTTAAAATATCTAAACTCAAAAATAAACAAAAATAAATTTTTCAAAATAAAATAAATATTTGGTTTATTACCAAATATAATAATAAACTTTTTTATATGTAAGTATATTGAGCAGCCGCGGATATTAAGATAATTTGTGAATGCCGTATGAGCCCGTAGTTGGGTTTTACTGGGGTGTGATACATGGCCGATCGCGTTAACGTCTTTCTTTTTTAAACGGTTTTATTTAGCTTGACTTGACGGCGTTGACGGCGGGCCGTCACGAATTTTGTAATTAAAATTTAAGTATCTTCCCGATAAGCTACAAGCTTGAAACTTGGAATATAGTTCAGAATCCGATGACAATGCAATAATAAGAAAAAAAAATCCGATAGTTGGCGCATGGATCGAAATATTTCAAAAAATCGTATTTGTGGTCCGATTTGGTTCATATTTGGAACACATAATACATACATCAAATAGAAACCGACCTATGAAGAAATCTCCGCTAGGTGGCGCAAGGATCGAGATATTCACAAAAATCGTATTTGTGGTTCGATTTAGCTCATGTTTGGAACACATAATACATACATGAATAGAAAGCGACCTATGAAAAAAAATCGGCGCTAGGTGGCGCAAGGATCGAGATATTCACAAAAGTCGTACTTGTGGTCCGATTTGGTCCATATTTGGAACACATAATACATACAGGAATAGAAAGCGACCTATGAAAAAAATCGCCGCTAGGTGGCGCAAGGATCGAGATATTCACAAAAATCGTACTTGTGGTCTGATTTGGTCCATATTTGGAACACATAATACATACATGAATAGAAAGCGACTTATGAAAAAAATCGGCGCTAGGTGGCGCAAGGATCGAGATATTCACAAAAATCTTACTTGTGGTCCGATTTGGTTCATATTTGGAACACATAATAAATACAAGAATAGAAAGCGACCTATGAAAAAAATCGGCGCTAGGTTGCGCAAGGATCGAGATATTCACAAAAATCGTACTTGTGGTCCGATTTGGTCCATATTTGGAACACATAATAAATACAAGAATAGAAAGCGACCTATGAAAAAAATCGGCGCTAGGTTGCGCAAGGATCGAGATATTCACAAAAATTGTACTTGTGGTCCGATTTGGTCCATATTTGGAACACATAAGACATACAAGAATAGAAAGCGACCTATAAAAAAATCGCCGCTAGGTGGCGCAAGGATAGAGACATTCAAAAAAATCGTACTTGTGGTCCGATTTGGTCCATATTCGGTACATATAATACATATGTCATCCAGACAGAATTCAAGACAACCGATTTAAAGAATTTAAAATGACACTTGCTTTATTCAATTCAAGTTAACGACTGACTCTTTCTTTACATTTCAAGAATAAAAATCAACATTTTAATATATGATAAATTGAGTACACAAGGGAGAATGAACTTTAAATAAAATGAGAATATACAGATTTGCCAGTAGATATAAAAGGTGTGATGACATCTCGGCCTCTCCTGACAGAAACTCGAGTTAACCATGATAGTCATAATCTTCGGGATCACCAACATCATCAATTTCCGGGAACAATGCACACCACGGCTTCACCTTGTCTGATGTTGCAATCGTACTATACCTTCGCTACGAATGTTGTATACCCTCCATGTCTTCGACAACATATCGATTAAATCGTAGAACTTTCTTAACCACATATGGTCCCTTATATTTCGGATGCAACTTTCGGGACTCACCGGTACTTGAGGGTGGGGCCTCAATAAACACTAACGACCCTTCTTCATATGGCGATGGCTTCTTATACCTTGCGTCGAATTTTTCTTTCCATTTGACCCTTGCTGCTTCAATATTACATATTACTTCGCTACGTCGCCCTTTCATTTGCAAGTTTTCATCTTGTCTCTGCATAGTGCTAACCCAGTCATCAGTCGACAAGGTCAATATTTTCGCACTGACATCCTCGACTTCACATGTCACCGCAACCGGCGAACGACTCATCGCATCTACATGACCCATTGACAACCCTGCACGATGTATTATATTACAGTCATACTCCAAAAGTCTCAGTAGCCATCGAGCTACTCTTGACTTCATTGGTGTTGATATTTTTGCTGTAGTGATTGCTTGGCAGTCTGTTACAATATCAAAAGATTTTCCCATTAGAAACATTCTAAACCTGGTAATTCATTTCTTGGGACTACACACTCAACTATAATAAGCTCCGGCTTCAGGTCATTTTCCTCTCTCTGAAGCAATATAGCTGCGATGCCAGCACTCGATGCATCAGTATGCAGCTCATGTTCTTTCGTGATATCATAAATCGTTAGGACTGGGGCTCTGGTAATCGCTCTAATTCACCGACGGAACGCTTCATCATGTTCTGTACTCCAATAAAAAATGACACTCTTTCTAGTTAGGTTGGTGAGGGGCTTAGCGATGTGAGCATACCCGGGAACAAACTTACGGAAAAACCCAGTCAACCCCAAAAACCTACGAACTTCCAATGGATTACGCGGTGTCGGGTATGACTCTATTGCTGAAGTTTTCAAATTACCTGGCCTTATGCCATTTGCATCGACCTGATGCCCCAAGAAAATAACCTCATTCTTCAGAAATGAGCACTTCGATAACCTCAATGTCAAACCTTCTCTCTGTATAATCTTGAGAAACTCTTCTAAATAAAACAAATTTTCTTCAGCACTATCAGAAGCAATAACAACTTCATCCATGTAACTGACAACTGCTTTCTTTAACGGCTCAACCAATTGTGACATCATTCTCTGGAAAGCACACGGATCATTTCGTAAACCGAATAATGAAGATTTGTCCAGGATCACCCAAAATAAAAACGTAGAACAGACCAAGTAATAACGACAAAGGTTTGTGATAAATGATTTAATTCAAGTAGTTAATAGATAAGTATTGATTACAATTTATAAAATATACAAGACGTATCAAAAAGAAACGTGTTCACCTTAGCGAGATCTTTTAGAGAGAGAGATAACAAAAACGGAAGAAGAATTACAGAATCCGCCATATTTTTAATTATGACATACAGAAAACGAAATGTAGTTGCCACATTGTAAGATACAATTTAATTGCTAAAAGTGATAACCTCAACAGTATCCTGTTAAACTCAAGTTGTCCACTGGGTGTTACGAATGCTGTAAACTGTTTTAAATGCTCCTCTACTTCAATTTGGTAGTAGCCAGACATAAGGTCTAAAGTGGTATACAATTTTTTTCCAGACAATGTCGCCAAGACCCCATCCACTGTAGGCATCAACCATGGCTGTTTCTCAGTTATTGCATTCAGCCCGCGATGGTCTACGCAGAGTCTATCTTCTCCATTCTGTTTACGTACCAAAACGACAGGTGATGCATACAGAGAATGTGATTTTCTAATAATGCCCAATTCCAACAGCTCTTCAATAATGTCCTCAACTACACGCTGTTTTGGGATAGGAATGCTGTACGGCTTTTTAGCTATTGGTCTCTGACTCGTTAACTTTATGTCCATTTTGAATGTTTTCGATTTACCTAACTCAGGTAATTTTTCTCCAAAGCAATGCGAATACGCATTCATTAAATCAAACAAACTTTCGTTGACATTAGAACTTAACGAGCTTCCAATGTCTACAACATTCCTATTAATTGCCATAACTTGACAAGTGCCATTTTCAATAACTACCTTTCCCTTTGCAAGCACATCGATCCCAATAAGTGCATCATGCGTCATCACGGAGTCGTTTATAATTAGCAACTCAACTATACGTACGACTTAATCAATTTTTATATGCACTAGTATTTTCCCGTGGCAAAGAATTTCACCACCAGCGAACTCAATTAACTTTTCACTACACGCAATGACACATGCACCACACCTTTTAGCAAACGATTGCTTCACAAGGGATTTGCTACTACCCGAATCAATCAGCGCTTTACATTTTACCTCAGATACGCCGATAATTAAAATATATTTACATAACTCTACGCATTTACTTCGATTTTCAATTTTATTTACTTCTGATTCACTTTCAAAACATTGCGCCTCTTCTTCTTGTTCTTCACTTGTTACTTGATGTACCCTATCGACTTGTTTTGCTTCAACTTTTCTTCTTGGCTTCACACAATTTCTAGAAATATGGCCTCGCTCCCTGCAATTGTAACAAATTGGCCCATATTCACTTTTGTTTACATTATTTTTATCAACATTGCCTACAATACTCGATGCCTGCTGCGTTTCACTTCTTTCGCCAAACCTATATCGGCTATCAACACTCGTAGCTAAGTTTGTAAGTGATTGCAACAAATCGGCACACTTATAAAATTTCATTGCGTTCAATGTTTTACGCATATTATCATCCGATAATCCATTTATAATATATTTAATTATGGCACTATCGTCAATATTATCACGACGACCCATTGCCACCATATTATAATAATATTCTACTATTTTCTCACCCCTTTTCATTTTCGTGCTCATCATTCGCTGTTGCGAAGTTAAAATCGTTGTATGTGGCAGCTGCAAATTTGAATTCAACTGTTGAGGATTTGCATATGACAAGAACGACTGCGACATTGTATTCGGCTGTGACAATGTGTGCTGCTGCTGCGACGTCGACATGTACACATACTGTGGTGGTATTGTGTAATTCTCTTCTACTGGTGGTGGAGACGATGTAGGCCATGCTTTTGACGCTGGCATTGCTACCTATGCTATTTGCTGTGTATGTGAAATCGGTGCCTGCGTGACTGCAACCGGTGCTGACGAAAACGAAGCACCACGCTCGTCGACGTAATAACTTGAAGCTTGTTCTGGAATATTCGATACTCCTGGACGAAGAGTTTGCAGCTGTGCATTTAGCGTCTCAACGGCATCACACAGCGCGCTAATTTGCACCTCGAGCTGCTTCATGACCCTATCGTCGTCCCTGACCAATTCCTCACCCTGCTTCCTGTTTTCCTTACTTGCCTGTGATGCGCTTCCCTCTGCTGGCAAATATTTCTCCACCATTGGCTCCAGGATTTCTGCATCCACCTCCTGGAGTCTGCTAACTAACTCGACCTATGTGCCACTTGTTTTTATCTGCAATTTTTGTAAAATCTCTTTTAACGAGGATACTGATAAACTATTTAGGTCCATGGCTACTTCTGAAAACTGTCACCCAGACAGAATTCAAGACAACCGATTTAAAGAATTTAAAATGACACTCGCTTTATTCAATTCAAGTTAACGACTGACTCTTTCTTTACATTTCAAGAATAAAAATGAACATTTTAATATATGATAAATTGAGTACACAAGGGAGAATGAACTTTAAATAAAATGAGAATATACAGAGTTGCCAGTAGATATAAAAGGTGTGATGACACATACATGAATAGAAAGCGACCTATGATGTCCGATTTGGCTCGTATTTGGAACAAATATTACATACAGTCCGGTAGAAGGACATCAAAATATTTTGGAGTTCGAGCAGGGGCAAGCAAACGTGACGCAGAGTCGAGAAAAGCCTTTGGAAGGATTATGTATTGAGGACTTAGATTGTAACAAATTGTCAGGAAAGAGTCCTTGTAATAATGAGCCACTAAATGAACTAAATAGAATGAGAAATAATAGGCAATTAAATAAAGACTAAAAACTTGAAAATAAAATAACTAAAAAAAAATTTTTTAAGTTAAACGGTTCTATTGAAAAAAATACTTACATGAAGTAATAATAATACTAAAAGCTAGAAAATAATTAAGTAGGTCCTAGGTACTTACTAGTCATCACACTTCTCATCAATCTACGGCGTTGATCAGACAATTAAATAAAAGCGTTGGACGCGTCAAATTTCTATTGATAGTCATATATAAGACTAACCGAACCTTAATAGGGTTATGCTACGCCTCACATTTTTATTATTATTTCATGTAAGTATTTTTTTCAATGGCGGCCACCGTGGTGTGATGGTAGCGTGCTCCGCGTACCACACCGTATGCCCTGGGTTCGCACCCCGGACAAAGCAACATCAAAAATTTTAGAAATAAGGTTTTTAAATTAGAAGAAAATTTTTCTAAGCGGAGTCGCCCCTCGGAAGAGTTTGGCAAGCGCTCCGGGTGTATTTCTGCCATGAAAAGCTCTCAGTGAAAACTCAGCTGCCTTGCAGATGCCGTTCGTAGTCGGCATAAAACATGTAGGTCCCGTCAGGCCAATTTGTAGGGAAAATCAAGAGGAGCACGACGCAAATTGGAAGAGAAGCTCGGCCTTAGATCTCTTCGGAGGTTATCGCGCCTTACATTTATTTATTTATTTTTTTTTTCAATAAAACCGTTTAACTAAACAAATTTTTTAAATTCTTTTATTAATAGCAAATACATACATACATTTAACTGTATAATACGAGAAGGCTAACTTATTTTGAGATTGAAATTAGTTGACTAGCCGTTAGTTGACAAGTAATGCAGAAATAATCACCTCTGACAATTTTGCGGTCATTGCCATAAAAGAATAATTGGTTGTTAAAAGGAAGTAGACAGATAAAATTGGGCGTTCGTATTTGGAAACTAACTTCCAGTTAGCTTCTTTTGCTGCTAGGATATCAACTAAGTATACTCACAAATAATTTTTGTAAAAGTATCTGGATTATTTTAAATCAATGAAATTTCCAATGACTACGAAAATATTTCCCAGTTTTAAGAATTATGAGGGGTTACATTCGAAGAATATTTTGGCTTAGAATTCGGAAATTATTCATAAAATGCAAAATATTTTTAAAGCCAAATTGAATTTACTTTCCAAGAGAAGGTAAATTCAAACAGATCTGCCTTTCAAATCAAGCAGTCGCTTCATCACTTGAAATATTCGTTGCCTGAATGTTTCATGGCCGAAAAGTAAAGGCTGAATAAGGTTAAGCAAACCTTAAAATGAAGTGGACTCTCATATTGCTTTCTCACATCAAAGATATTCCCACCCAGCCAGCAGTTTTTGAAAATTTTGATCAAAAAGTATTTAAATATCATACCCCAAGATGATTAAAAACGTTCAAATTTAAAAGCATTTTCTGTTCGAAAATTAATGTAACGTCGGGAGAAAAATGTATCTTAAATGTGATTATTCTTGAACAATCATTTATGATTCCTATTTCGAAACGCTTTTTATTCATATTTGATATCATTGTAAAATTGAGCTTTAATTGTTTTAGAGTAATATGTGACTGCTTTTCACAGTCATATTCTGATCATATTCGTGAACATATTTCAGTCGTTTTGGTTGAGATTTTTAAATCATTTTTGAATGCAGTTATGGTGCATTTATTCTTCATATCTCATTTAAAATAAGATACGACATAGTAATTTTAGTTCATCAGGGGAAGAAAGCATGCGAAAGTGAGCTATTTGAACCACAGGCCACAGGACTACAACATCCGACATCAGCTAAAATCGTCAATATCTTAAGATAAGATACGGTACGGGATGTTAAAGATATATCCAGGTACATATGTCAAGAGAGTTTCACTTACCTGGGGTTCAAAAGTTCACAACCTATGTATTGTCCAACTATTATGTATTTTCTGGGAAGCCGAAGTTGGAGAAATGGTTGGGCATATCTTCGGTCACGAGCAGCATTTGCATATTGTCTTGAATAATATCTTAGTAATACAATTTTTATATATGTACATATTTTTTTTGAAATTCATGATTGAAAAAATGTGTGTATGTGAAAAAATAAGATTTTAAATGAAAAGTAAAATTTTAACAAATATAAAATTCATTCTTCAGTCAACAAGTCATAAATATTCAGAAAGCTGAATTAAAAATTATTATAAATTTTTGATCACCTAAAGTAAACACATTTGATTCAAATATGATTCCAAAACGTGATTGAAAAACTATTTCCCGTTTTTGATCATGAAAGGTATTCATATTTGACTATTTCTTTTGTTCAATTGTATAATAACTTATTTTTTAGTCAGAAAGAGTTATCAAGTTGTATTTATATGTAGGGAAATTCAAAATTTAATCATCTAAATGCTGAGTGGGCAGTTGATAATTTAAAGAGCAGCTGTCAGTGGTTTTTATTAAATTGGAAAACGTTTAAATTAAATAAGGCAAGCTGTGTATGAGTTGGTGTAAAAATTGTTTCTTTTCGTTTTTTAACTAAAGATGGTCATCTTTATTATACGTCCAACACATTAGTCACGAAATGGCCACAACGAATGAATGAACATTTATTTTGATAATAAAATCATCCAATTGTAATTTGGACGCGCTGCTCAATTCTGTTACTGTCCTATTATTCAGTATCAGCATCAATGATTGCTAATTAAGAACAACAAATCAGGCGTAAATAGCCATAAAACAAAATCTTAACAGCACAGGCAGTAGATAGCATAACGTCGAAATGTAAAAGTTATTTTACAGTTTTTTTATGTACATCTTATATGATATCACTGAAATCTTATTTTTGCTTTATATTTTTTAAGACACAAAAATTATGTTCCAAGATGATAATGTTTGTTGTCTATAAAAGAAATTGCGTTATTTACTATATTTTCCTTGAATCAATGGCCCTTAGAGTATTGAGCGAACCGTCACGTTCCGGCATTTCGGACAATGGTAGTCAAAAAGTTTGCTTAATAAAAAATATTTGTGTCTTTTTTTATCTGGATCGGTTATTTAAGTAACTTTAAAGTAGTGGCGATTTTGGTTAAAAACCCATTGATGTTATCGGAATAAATTTGTTTCAGTTTTTATTTCAAACTCAAAGAAATGCCAAAAGTGCGATACCCATAAGCGTTACTTATTTTCTATAATATAAAAATAAGTCGGGTTTTCCTTCCTGACGCTATAAATCTGGAACGCAGAAACCGATTTCCACGGTTTTGCATTCGTTGGAAAGGTCACGGGCTCCGTGAGGTTTATAGCAAAGAAAATTAAGAATCGACGCATAGGGTCTCGAGATATAGGCCAAAACGTGGACCCGGGTACCCTTAGAATGTGTTTATAGAATATGGATAACAAATTAAAGCTGTTGATGGGTGCTTTAGTAGAGGGTAATATTCATACCCCTGGCTGACTAGGGTCTCGAGATATAGGTCAAAACGTGGACCCGGGTACCCCTAGAATGTGTTTATAGAATATGGATAACAAATTAAAGCTGTTGATGAGTGCTTCAGTAGAGGGTAATTTTCATACCCCTGACTGACTAGGGTCTCGAGATATAGGCCAAAACGTGGATCAGGGTACCCTTAGAATGTGTTTATAGAATATGGATAACAAATTAAGGCTGTTGATGGGTGCTTTAGTAGAGGGTAATTTTCATACCCCTGGCTGACTAGGGTCTCGAGATATAGGTCAAAACGTGGACCCGGGTACCCCTAGAATGTGTTTATAGAATATGGATAACAAATTAAAGCTGTTGATGAGTGCTTTAGTAGAGGGTAATTTTCATACCCCTGGCTGACTAGGGTCTCGAGATATAGGCCAAAACGTGGATCAGGGTAACACTAGGATGTGTTTTTACATTATGGATATCGAATTGAAGCTGTTGAAGTGTGCTTTAGTACGGAGTAAGTTTTATGCCGCTGGGTGACTAGGGTCTCGAGATATAGACCAAAACGTGGACCCGGATATCCCTAGAATGTGTGTGTATTATGGATATCAAATGAAAGATGTTGCTGAGAGCTTTAAAGTAATTTTCATTGTGATATTCGATTTATTCGCATCAACCTGGCAAAACTGATAAATATGCATGCAAAGCCGAAATAAAGTCATGAATTAATAATACCCACATACCTATTTACATACGTCCTATTCGATTTGCCTGAAATTTGGTATATAAATTTGCCTATATTAGTATTTAGGATGCTTTTTCCGGGAAGTAGACCAGAGACGGACTGGGACTGGGATTAGGACTAGGACTGAGACTGAGACTGAGACTCGGAGTGGGATTGGGACTGAGACTCGGAATGGGACTGGAACAATATATATACCAGCCTCTGGGACTGGCAATAAGATACGAAGAAGAATGAGAAAAACTTGAAGGAAGAGAAAAAAGAGAAAGAGAAGGAGACTGAGAAAGAATGAGACGAAGATGGAGATAGATGAAGCGAAAAATACGGAGGGAGGAGTGAATACAAAGATTAGGAAAAAGTGTAGAGGGGAGGGCAGAGTTAGATGGAAAAAGCTTATTAAATGTATGCAGATAGACCAAAGTTAGGGCAGAACAACGTCTTCCGGGTCTGCTAGTTTTAGATAATTTTTTTTCCACTTGTGAAATATATCTCCTGATAGTCAAATCAGGGTAACATGACCACCACACACATTTAATAATAAATTCACGAAAAGCACGCGTCATATGAAGAATGAGTGATGTTGTGAAAAAAAAAATATTAATTCGTACATGTTCACATATTCTCATGTCATTACAAACGTATTCATCTTAGTTACATTGACTTTTTTAAAGCATAGCAATTTTCACACACACAACCTGACAAAATTTGTATTAACAATATTAACTCAATATGTTTAATGAATTTTTTTTTAATATTACAAAATAAGGCACGACTGCAACGTCTACATCAAAGAAGAGGAAGAAAAATGATGAATAGCAGTCGTATGACTTCATTAAAAACTCGTATTTTAGTATCTTTGTATCTGTGTATGTTTGTATCGGGTTGTGGATAAGTTAAGGAAAAAAAAGCAAAAAAAAACTCACTGGTATCATAAATTTATTCTGAACACGAAACATTTTCTATAAATATGTAGAAATTAAAAAATGAGGCTATTTATTAAATATGAGTGAAAAAATTCTGCCAACACGTCAAGGCATTCGCGCATATGGTTTTTGTCGGTTTTTTATGACAAGTTAGTAGGATGCAAAATTTATATAAAAAAATTCATTTTTTCATCTCTGTGTATTTAATTGTGTTTAATAAACGAAGGTTTTGTTATTGTTTTTCATAAAAATGTAGAGCATTTTCAAAAAACCCAAATTTCAAAGTTTTGCGATTTTCCATGAAACTTATAAATATTAAAAAATATGTTTCAATATATTTAAACATTTTCTTAAGCGTTTAATATAAATACATTTAGCTACAATATAAATAGAAGACATTCTTTAATAACGTGTTTCACGCAGAGGTATAAAAAAGTAAAAACAAATGCATCTAAATATTATCAGAAACTTAAATACTTACAACGTATAACGGTTCTCTTTTCTGGTCCGCTATGATTTTTCCTTTGAAGTTTTTGCGCAATATAAAATTTAAAAAAATTAGACTCAGTACAAAAGGAAATCAAAAGGTGATCAAAGTAAAGTATTCAAATTTGTTTTTGTTTGAGAAAAAATAGATATGTCCGTATGCAGTTGAGAAATTTGAAATATTTTTCACTGCGGAAAAACGTCAATAGTATCTGAAACGGCTATACCTTGTAGGTGTTTTTATCACGCTTAAATTTTCGATAAATTTTGAAAATGGTAGAACACTCCAGCAATAAGAAAGCATTTTATTCAAATACAATTTTTAGAATTATTCGTAATAAAGTTTAAAAAATTTTTATACCTACTATAATTTTCAAAAATTTTTGTGAATATTTTTGAAATACGTTTTTAACACAAAGCTTGGCGCTCACGTACTACATTTGTTAAAACTGGTATTGTAAAAATTAAAAAAAGCGTTCAAAATATATGCTTGACCAAAATTTTAAGCATGCAAAAAGAAATCGAAAATCTATGTTTTGGTTTGAAAAGAGATGTTCTTATCAAATTTACAAATATTTTAATATTTTACAAAAAAAATTTCCAAAGCATTTTGTAAATTTTTTATTTACTCGAGTTTCATATTTTTACAAAATTTATATTTAAATATCTAACCGACAAACTTAAAACTTATAAAATGAAATTTATTCTCTATAATGAAATTTATATAATTTATTTAAAAACAAGCTGATTTTTTTACTTCAAACATGGCTTTAATCGATTTTAATTAAATTCAGGTATAGAATTTTAAATTAAATTTCAATTCAAAAATGTTGTGTTATTGATTTAAAGGTTGGAAAATGTTGCAAGGAATTTACGTTAAACGTTATCGTATATACTTTTCAATTTATACCAAATTCTTAGTTTGCTTACACATTTTTTCTTTCAATTTAATACATTTTTGTTTAATTTTCTTTTCTAATCAAATTTATAAAAATTAGATATGATAGTCATTACTATAATGTATGCATTTTTCAATTTACATCTATTTCTAAGTTGTTGTAGCGATAAGGTTGCTCCCCGAAGGCTTTGGGGAGTGTTATCGATGTGATGGTCCTTTGCTGGATACAGATCCGGTACGATCCGGTAACACAGCACCATTAAGGTGCTAGCCCGACCATCTCGGGAACGATTTATGTGGCCACATTAAAACTTCAGGCCATCTTTCCCTCCCTCCCCACCCCAAGTTCCATGAGGAGCGCTGGCAACCTGAAGAGTTGCGCTACACAGCCCCTTGAATCTGGTATTTTGGTCGCCTCTTACGACAGGCATACCTACCACGAGTATATTTTGATCGCCTAACCCGCTGGGGTCTAATTCTAAGTGTACTTACATTTAAAATTTTTTTTTATAATTTTTTTTATTATACGCCAATCTATTAAAAATAAGCTAATTTTGTAAATTTTTACAAAGTTTTAAAAATGTTCAGTTATTCAAGTATATTTTCAAGTTTTAATAATAAATACTTAAAAAAATTATTATTATTTTTTTATATTACCAGTAAAAAGGTGCCAAAATTGAATTCCTACCATGTTCAATACAAATTGAATAAATTTATTGTCAAACACTTTTTTAAAAAATGCTAAACAAATTCAAAAAGAAGTGCGAAAACTGCATAACCATTATTAGCTGTGCAATGTTTTTTTAATGTAGGCATTATAACCGCCATAACATAAAATATATGTGCACACACACACACACACATACGTATATATTCAATAACAATAATCCGCCAATGTGGTGACAATTTGTAAAATTGTTCGCGCTTGAATTTTCAGCTTTAATTTATTCGTGATCACAAAGACTCAAATCATTTTTATACTCAGCGTGGTTTGCACACAGAGTATATTAACTTTGATTGGATAACGGTTGGTTATACAGGTATAAAGGAATCGAGATAGATATAGACTTCCATATATCAAAATCATCAGTATCGGAAAAAAATTTGATTGAGCCATGTCCGTCCGTCCGTCCGTCTGACCCTTAACACGATAACTTGAGCAAATATTGATATATTTTCACCAAATTTGGTACACGAGCTTATCTGGTCCCAGAATAAATTGGTATTGAAAATGAGCGAAATCGGATGATAACCACGCCCACTTTTTATATATATAACATTTTGGAAAACACAAAAAACCTGATTATTTAGTAAATAATACACCTCGAATGCTGAAATTTGACATGTGGACTGATATTGAGACTCTTGATAAAAATTTGAAAAAAAAAAAAATTTAAATGGGCGTGGCACCGCCCACTTGTGATAAAATCAATTTTACAAATATTTTTAATCATAAATCAAAAATCGTTAAACCTATCGTAAAAAAATTCAGCATAGACGTTGCCTTTACTATAAGGAATGCTTTGAAGAAAAATTTACGAAATCGGTTAAGAACCACGCCCACTTTTATATAAAAGTTTTTTAAAAGGGTCGTGGACGAAAAGAATAAGCTATATCTTTGCGAGAAAGAGCTTTATATCAATGGTTCCTAATAAATAGGAAAAACTTCAAATTTTAAAAAATGGGCGTTTTATGACTAAGCAATTTTCCATGTTTCGGGGCCATAACTCGAAGAAAAATTAACGGATCTTAAAAAAAATGGGTACACAAATTTTCCCTATAGCAAGAAATATTTCTAGAAAAAATGGACGAGATCGGTTAAAGACCACACCCACTTTTATATAAAAGATCTTTAAAAGGGTCGTAGACGAATATATTAAGCTATATCTTAGCGAAAAGAGCTTTGTATCAATAGAATTTTACTTTCTAAATTGAATTATAACATTGAATTGGAAAACACTTAAATTTGAA
The DNA here is from genome assembly GCF_040869045.1 of Eurosta solidaginis. Classification (NCBI taxonomy): domain Eukaryota; kingdom Metazoa; phylum Arthropoda; class Insecta; order Diptera; family Tephritidae; genus Eurosta; species Eurosta solidaginis. Next base: position 3,555,485 of record NC_090320.1, on the reverse strand, counting down.
AAAATGGGTGTGGCACCTTCCCTTTTTTGTCTAAGCAATTTTCAATGTTTCGGGAGACATAACTCGTAACAAATTTGGGTACACATATTTTCCTTATAGCAGAAAATATTTCTAGTAAAAATGGAGGGATCGGTTAAAGACCACGGCAACTCAGATATAAAACAAGTTGAAAAGGTTAAAAAGGGGTCGTAGACTAGAATAACAACCTATAACTTAGCAAAAAATAGTTTTGAATCAATGATATTTCACTTATCAAGTTTTATTGTAAGAGGAAATGGGGAGACATTTTTTTTAAACGAGTGGTGCCACGTGTTATGTAGAAAAGTAATTTATCTGAAATGAAATGTGGAATTGAAGCTCACGCTGAGTATATAATATTCGGTTACACCCGAACTTAGACACCTCTACTTGTTAATTTTACTTAATTTTTCCACTTCGCTAATCTGCTGTTTTTGTTTTATTTTTGTTATTGCAAATCTCCTATAAAGCGCCTAATCGTTCCACATTTTTGTGCGTTCTTATGTATCCTTATGTCTGTTTCAATTACAGTTTTATTACATTTTTCCAATTCATCTTTATTGTTGTTATATCTCACATACCATTCGCATAAGCTTAGGATTTATTGTTGTTATTGTTATTGCTTTTGGGTTATTTTGCTCACTTTTGTTTATAAAGTAATTGAATTAGTAAAGCGCAAAAAGTAGCAAAATTTCAATTAGAAAAATTCTAGTTTTCCTTGAGACGTTGATTAGGTTTAAATGTGATTTGATTTTATTAGGATGGATTTTTTTTTGTTTTAATTTAGACGTCTCCATATATACCCGTAGTTTATAAAAGCATATTTACTTAGTTAAGGTACCCAACTCAATGGTTGTTACTTTAGAAATATTCACGCCAATAGGTATATATTATACATTTTTATTTATAGCATAGACAAATAGTGGGGTTATTCCAATTGGCGTCAAATGGTATGCACATACCCACCATTTTCAATATGGATAAGTTTCAACAGCATTTTCGAAATTCTGCAGTGAATTGAAGTTTTCAATTTATAGTGTACGAATTTTGTATATTTTTCTACAAACTGGCGTTACGTAATTGTTTTATGCCAACTCGGAAATACAGTCGAAGAACTCAACAAACCGAATTATAACCATGTCTAGAAAAGCTTTTTTCTACCCCTCCCGGAACTTAAACCAGAGACCTTTTGTATTTTAGTAGAGCGCACTACCTCCAAAGAACGGCTGCTGCTATTTTTATTTATATTTATAGCACCCACGATTTTTGTGCTCATCAAGTACAAAAATAACAATTACTGCAACTTCCGACCTCTAATAAGATTTGAACAAGGTTTACTGTCAACCCAATTTTATTGGCTTAAGTATTTACCAATAGAGGAAACCACAACCGGATAAAGCAAAATCCTGGCATACATAGATTAATGCGCAAGAATAAAAATACGCATGTCAGTTAAGTAACAAATTAACTAAAAAAAGGTTCTAAAAAGTAGTAGATGTTTTTACGCATATACATATTAGGGTGGTTCTAATTCACAAAGTGTCAAAGATTTTGAGATATCAAAAACGTTTTTAGATATCGACTAGTAGGTAGTGAGCTCAAAGCCATTTTCTATCGAACTTTCTGTAGAATTTTTTTGAACTCCAAATAGGCTAGCAACGGTGTCGACAAAAATTGTTCGACAAAAATTTTGTTATAAGGAATTGAATCTATAAGGATACTGTTACTACTGCATTTCGTGCTGGCTGTTAATTACTTGTCCAGGGCGTTGGTATTAGATTTAGTCAAAGCTTTGTGCCATTGGTAGATTGTGTGTTCATGAATATGGTCTGTTATGATATAATATCGCTCGTGGTCGAAAATTATACAAATCTTATTTTTTGAATAAGAGGTAGCAAAATTAAAGTTTGCACAGGAATTTATAGATATAGGCTATATACTCAAATGCGATAGACCACGACGCCTCCAAGTCAATTTTCATTATGCGAAAAATCAAACCTTACCAACATGGGGTTACCAGGACACAGAGGTTTCAATTTATTATTGAGTGTTTGCCGTAGCATTTCCCCATATCATTAGGAATGTACGAAAAAAATGTTCGTCTCAATAGCTTTTTTTTGGCTGAAAATAAAGCTTATTACTTTTTCAATGATATGCCTACATCGTTAGCTTAATTCACAAAGGCCCTGTCCAACAATTTGGTTTAAGTGGCATAACTCCGTAGTTAGCGATTTAAAGTTTTTATTGGATGTGTATTTTAACATATCATACCAAAATCTTTGTAAATCGCAGTTTCGAAAAATCTGTTTGTTAGGGCCTTTGTGAAATGAAATATTATTATGGAAGGGATTCAAGGGGTTGATAAGCGCAGTTCATCGCTTCCGCAAGCCAATTGTCAACCTCACCTACGCGAGGCAAATCCTGTTTTAAATATGCATGTATATTGGGTTGGGTCGATTTGTATGAACGAAATTTAGCCTATATCGCGTCATCGCTTTTTCGATAGGATTTGGGCTCAGGAAAAAAGTTTCACTCGGCATACCCAAAGAAAATAATTTTCGAGCCAAAATCCTACCGAAAATCCATGGCGTGATATCGGTTAATAAATCGACGCAGTCTAATGTACTCATATTTAGCAAGCTCTGACGACCCCAAAGTTCCTCATTGAACTATAGGGTGGGGCGGGATGGTCAGGAAGGTATAATGTGGTCATATGAAATCGATCCAGAGATGGGCGGGCTAGTACCCTAAGTACATCGATAATACTCCCCAAAACCTTCGCGAAGTGTCCTTACCGCAATAACACAACAATAACAATAAGAATAAAAGCAACAACCTGGAATGGAAGCATCAGTTTGCGTTTTTTTTTTGTAAATATTCATATTGAGTGCTTTCTGTGGCATTTTTCAATGAACGTTATGGATGGTCGAAAAAAAGAATTTTCATCGCAATTTGAAAATTTTGCTGAAAAATAAGCTTTTTCTTTTACCTTTTCAATGATATTTATATTATTATGTAACGGAAGCATCGGACCTATAGTACACTTGGGAAATTTCACTCTATATAAGCTATGATTTTAGCATACAAATGGGAGAAAGTCCAATTACAAAGAAGCTAAAAGCTAAAGCACGATGGATCCTAAATAGAATTCGTTATATTCATTAAAAATTGAATCTATATCAGCTGCATGCATCCATATATTTACAAAAACAAAATTAGCCACATAATTATGTGGCTATGTTGTATATTTGTATTAATTAAGTGTTATGGCCTCCTCAGTGCTAATACTTTTATCAAATTAGCCTCTTGAGAAATTTCTCCCCTAATCGGAAGCCACAAAATTACATAAATATGTGTATATACATAATATTTTCACGTATATGTAATGACAAATTTATTAAAAAAATAGGCGTGGCTTCAACCGATTTCGCCCTGTTTCACAGAAAACAGTATCATAGAATCCATGCCACTACCAAATTTCACAAGGATTGTTAAATTTTTGTTCGACTTATGGCATTAAAAGTATCCTAGACAAATTAAATGAAAAAGGGCGGAGCCACGCCCATCTTGAAAATTTCTTTTATTTTTGTATTTTGTTACACCATATCATTACTGGAGTTGAATGTTGACATAATTTACTTATATACTGTAAAGATATTAAATTTTTGTTAAAATTTGACTTTAAAATTTTTTTTAAGTGGGCGTGGTCGTTCTCCGATTTTGCTTATTTTTATTAAGCATACATAGAGTAATACAAGTAACGTTCCTGCCAAATTTCATCATGATATCTTCAGCTACCGCCAAATTACACCTTGCAAAACTTTTAAATTACCTTCTTTTAAAGGTGGGCGGTGCCACGCCCATTGTCAAACATTTTACCAATTTTCTATTCTGCGTCATAAGTTCAACTCACCTACCAAGTTTCATCGCTTTATCCTTCTTTGGTAATGAATTATCGCACTTTTTCGGTTTTTCCAAATTTTCGATATCGAAAAAGTGGGCGCGGTTATAGTCCGATATCGTTCATTTTAAATAACGATGTGAGATGAGCGCCCAGGAACCAACATGCCAAATTTCATCAAGATACCTCAAAATGTGCTTAAGTTATCGTGTTAACGGACGGACGGACGGACGTGGCTCAATCAAATTCATAAATATTTTAGCATAAGTGTTTAGATTTTAATTGAAATGGATACTCAGCGGATTAAGATTTAAGTCATAATATAAAAAAAAAAAAAAACAAAAAAAAAAAACTTAGCAGCTTTGGGCCTCTATTTATAAAAATTTTAATTTGTAAGGATCAAACTCCTTTCATGTGCGTTAGTTTGAATTTTATTATAATAAAGAACATTGAATGGTTAATCTGAACCTTTTAATCAAATATCGAAAAAATGCATACCTATTCATGTCTCTGACAAGAGGGCGATGATATGAATGTTCTCCTTACGTTATCCTACGATAGCCCAGAAATTTCGGAACCTCCAGAAAGAATGATTGTACGACGTTGAAACTTGTATGTCATATTTAAAGATGGGAGTTGTTCTATTTCCGTGCTAAGAGTTTCTCTCAAATTGTATCTCTTTAGAACGCAATATAATGATGATAATAAAAGTAAAAAATTTTCGCGACTGACCGCGAAGGAGATACAAGCTAAGGCCACATTTAGCGGCACCACACTTGATCAGCATTGTAGCGTCGCAAAATTTAGCTACCGATAGGTGTGAATTGCTCCATAAGAAATCATGCAAAGAATATTTTGTAATGTAGTGTAGTGCCGTGAGATGTGGCTTAAGATAAAGGCGAGTTCATTACCCAATTTGTAAAGGTTTCACACGCATACGAAAAATTTTACCAAATACATCATTATTTTATTGAGCGCTCTCAAAATCTATTTGTTTTTTTTTTTTTTTTTGCTTTTATACCAATATTTTTTATTTATGCGTTTTCTAAATATACCAAACACTTTAAGTACTTCGAGTGCTAAATCTGAATGCCAATAAAACAAAAAAATTAATTGTAGCAATTTATGAACACTTTGAAAGTGTTTATGAAAAATTTGACGGCAAGATGTGAAATCAAAGTGGACCCAAATTTTTTTTGAAGACACATACTTAAGCGGCAACAAGCTGGCAAATTGTAAACAAATTTGTTAAAGACGTGTGTACTTCTTTTGCTTTTTTAATACGAAATATTATTGCGATAAGTACTTATATTCCTAAGTACATATATTTCGTGATTAAACGTCTTTCTATTATGCTTTTTAATAAGCTTTCCACTTTAACATTCTTCCAACTGAAATCGAGTTATTTGCGAGGAAAAAACTGCATAACTCTCACCTAATCTGGTAAAAAAATAGATATATGGGTTTTATTAATACAATATCCCTTATTAAGTTTGTCAATACCATACTTTTTTTATATGCCATCATACGATGGGTGTCCTCCCTGAAATAAGCGAACTGTAAACAAATAGTTCGTGTAAGCGTAACTGCTTGAAATCAGTGCGTTAGCGTAGGTTCTGATTCAAATGGATGTCTAGCAAAAAATTTTTCTCAATAACATGCCGATATCTTTCCTGCCAATACATCTTCAATAACCACGCAATCAGATTAATAGATGGAGTTAAAGAATGACCCCGTTCTTTTTATGCACGTGAGCTTCAATGACCTGGTCCAACTCGCACTCTTGCCACAATCTTGATCAGTGTCTGGCTATAGCTCAAAATTAGTCGCAACAAATGTTAACAAGTTGTAATCCAGAACATTTTTCTGAGCAAAAAGTGAGATCATGACATTATCACTTTTTGCGGCGTAGTCTTTGGAAGTGGTATGCTATAGGGGGGAAAAAGGAATGTAAGTGAGTAGAAATATAGAATGTAGTTTAAGTGTAGGATAATTTGGGAATATTGGACGTAGTATAGTTGATATGAGCGATTTCAGACAGCATAACAAGACTAGGAAAGTAAGCTATAAATTTGTAATTGAAGTATTCACCGTTTGTTATCGATGATTTATCGGCTTGGTATCGACAATTATGAACAAGTTGTGGACTGAATAAGGGCGTACTATCCACTTTTTATCGACGAGACATCGGTGTGTTATGGACGAGACATCGGTGTGTTAAGGATCGATTTGTTGTCGAAGTGTTACATATTTGTTATATAACATCACCAATGAGTTGCGGATTTTTAATCGAAAATTTATCGAAAAGTTATCGATGTGTTATCAATAAGGTATCGATTTATTATCGAAAAAAGTATTGATTTGTAATCGAAAGTTAAATATTTTTTATATAGAAGTTATCGATTTGATAACGGAAAGGTATCGATTTCTTATCGGAGTTTGAGCAATTGCGTATAATGTTTCTAAAACAAGCCAATAAGAAACCAATAAGTAACAGATGACTCGGCAATCACAAGCCGATAAGAAACCAATAACTTGACGATAACAATTCGCTATACATAATATACCATTAATGAGAAGCCGACGAAGCTCTTCTCAAAAAGTGTGAAGTTAATTGTTTCTGATGAAGTTACCTCTGTTGGGGTTTAATTTTTTAGAGGTACACTTGTATGTTTACTCATATACTTCCAGGTACTTGGTAATCGCACCTTTTTTCTTAATTATAAGATACTAGCTTTTATAAAAAAACAATTTTGGCTTGGAGAACGTGCCTTACGCTTCTATGCGTTCAACTTTCTATTGCTATCAGCGTAAATTTCATCTCATATGCAGACATTCGTGCATATTCAAATGACCTTAAATAAATTAATTCGAGACCTTCATATTTCACCTTTTCTAAGAACGCTTGCTTCTTCCAGCCACTCGACTGTTTCCAATAATTTAACATTCCTGTCGCTTTATGTATGAAAGTATGTAAGTGATATAGTCGAATGTCACTGTACCACAAAATTTGCAGCAACGTTGAAGTCACGCACTTAAAGCAATACATTTAGGACCAATTACCGTTACATACATCTACTCAGGGCAAGCAAAAAAAGAAGCAGCGTTTTGGCAAATAAACTCCATGAGACAGGCTAACAGACACAATGACACAATGGTGAGTGCGGACATATTGTGGAATGTTCAAAAGGGGAGGAACGTAGAGTCGTGCAGCAAAAGTTTGGGATTTGAAAAAATAAAAAATAATAAAACTGATAAATGCTTAGATTGCAGAGTATATGTAGCAAAGTTAGCTATGTAAATGATAGTGAAAGTGAGTAGCAAATATTTGTCAACGGATAAAAATTGGTTTATGTATGTTAAGCTAACGAATGAAAGAGAAATGTTCAGATTCTAGAAATTTAAAAATTTAATGCCATTGCAGAAATAAAATTTAAAAATAACTTATCGAATGTTCTAAGTAAATTTTGACTGAAATAAAAACTTTGAGTTATGAGTTATATATATTTTTAATATTACCTGATTATGTTTTATTATATCTCACAGTTTTAGTTTTGTATTCGAGCTCACTTTACACTGTGTTCCATTTAATCAACACTCGTAATCACTTTTTTTGCTTTATAAATACGTACACTGACGGTCATCTGAATAAGTCAATGCATTTGTGCACTTTAAAACGTAAGCTGCCAAAAAATTCTGATAAATATAATGAGGTGATTAGCTAATTAAAAAACTGGAGTCCCTTTCATAAACATTTGCCTCCACTAAAAATTTAAATAATTGTTCCAGTTGAGACCATAAGAATTGAAATCTGAAAGAATATTCAAAAAATTTCTTCTAGGAAAATAAGCACTTTTTTTTTATTAAAACCAACCAACTACACGCAAACATATCCATACTACCTGAAAATACGGATACCGGTGCGTATACGTAACATTGTTCATTATTTGGTTCAAACGAATTCCAAATGACCGCACATGCAAACATAAAAGTGAAGCTAATTAGCAATAAGATCACCTAAAACATTGTTTTGAATGAAATTGTATGTGTACACTCTGATAAAAGAAACACATGAAATCGAGGCCCGTAATTTGTTATACGATCACGGACGAAAAACCGATTTCACTCAAATGATAAATACTCGTATGAATCTATAAAACTATATATACAATTTGAAATAAAACATGGATCTAATGAGTACATGCGGGCACTAGTAAACATATGTCATTCAAAGTATTCACCATTTCAGAGCTATTGTGATTTAAAAAATGGACTTCAGTCACATATCGTATAACGCGATACGGGCCCACCACTTTAGGGCTATTTGGATTTAAAAACTTGATTCCGATCACGGATCGTAAAACAAAATTAGGACCCAGGTAAACATTTCCCAAAAAAGCGCTTTTTTCATTTCAAATAAATTTTCCATATCGTCGCCCGCTTGCCAGAAGTATGAATGTGCCAAAATGAAAATGTTGGGAAATCAAGTTTCAAAGTTTATTGCTCTCCCAAAATTAGAAGAATTAGTTCTTAGTGTAAAAATGTACTTATATATTATACTCACACTATGCTCTTTTAACTGAGATAATTGTTCTGCTCGCACCCTTCTATTCTCCGAGATTTAGCATATATATTCATTTTTCTGGCACAACAAAAATTTAAAAAGCTAATATATTTTTTGTTAACACATCTATACAAAAAAATTAAAAGTAGTCGGATCAGGTTAATCTGCTCATGCTTTCTATACATTTTGATGCGCTGAATCCGAATAAGAGATAAAAGAATTGGCCCGACTGGTCATGGTATGGTCTCAACCTCAAAAGACGTCAAAAAATGACTACAGATTGATTTTTAAATAACGTTAGAGCCGAGCCAAGATCTACTAGGCCAATTCCGTTGGCGGATTGGGATTCGGAGCGTCACAGTACTTGGGAAAACATCCGCGGCTTTGACTTACCGAAAGTATGTATGTAAATGAAAAAAGTTACACATTCAATTCATATATCAATTTCATATACACTAATGTGTTTTTATTTAAGATATTATTGCAAACATAGAACTAGTTCTTATTCTCATCAGAGTCAGAATATTCTGAAATGTTGGGTTTGGGAAAAGCGCTGCCCTCAAGATTTTTATAAAAAAATGATATTATTTTGGTATAACCAGTTTTTAACACAATTTTTCCAAGTATTTTAGTTTTGATTCGGGAAGAGGCAACGGCTTCGAATAAACTGGTTTGCCTTCAAGTAAACAACTATTTTTTTCCGGATATTAATCTATTATAAATTCCTCATCAGTATAATTTTTTTTGAAGAATACCAGGCACGTATACCCGAACATTCGAACATACGAATATGTGCTGTTCTTATTTTTTCAAAAATTGTTTAGCCCTAATAACGAATGTGTCATACAATGTGCCACAGTCATTTTTCTGGCTCAACTTTGCGTGATTGAATTGTACATTCCTGAAAATGGCATTGCAAATTATTGGGGTTTCAATGTACGTAGGAAGCTCTAGTTTTAAGTAGAACCTAGAGAATCTGAAGGGTAATCCAAAGAGGCCTCTAACACAAAATAGGGAAAAATTGCACATTCATGCTTCTGGCTAGCGGGCGACGATATCTATACATATTTAGCAAACCCTTTCTTATCTTATATCATAGCGAGAACTGTGAATTGTATGTGTAAACTTTTTCAAGTGATTGAGTAAGTAGCTTCGAAAAAACTTTGTTATGTATCAGTGACTCAGTTACTAGAACAGGCCATTGTGACGCCAATGGCGCTGGCAGAAGTTACATATTTTTTAATATAACATTTTTAAATGTCTTCTCCCGCCAAAAAATAGAGTGCTTCCCATTTTGTTGATTTCAGTTACTATAAAGCTCAGTTTTTAACTATTTCTTTGTGCGTACTTAGGCATTTTCTAAAAATCCTAAGTTAATATTTTTAGGATACATTTTTGTTGAATTTTGCTAACGTTTATATGCATTTTGAGTCTCAAATTCTAGTTACTATGAAAACCCTTTCCTTGAACCTGAACGTTTATTTAGTAGCCACATTTGAGCATATCGGATACCAAGATTAACATGATATAGGACCTGAAGCACTCTCGAAAAATATTTTTACTTAAATTACGATAGCGGATGTACAAAAATGAGCAGACAACAGATGCAGTACGAAGATGGCAGCAATGACAACAACTTCAAAGAAGTTCGTATATATAATAAGTAGTAAAAATATCTTTTAATATAAACTAAAAAAATTATTAGAAAAATCCTTGAAGGAAGAGCGGATTTAGCGAATTGCGTAAAAGGAAACATTTTATAAATACCGGCCGTAAAGCTCCAACTCGGTATATAAATACTGACACTTTGGCCCAATAAAAAGTTATACGATCTCTGAATACTTTCCGTGGGACGAAAGCTTTCACTAAAATGATATAATTTGAAAATTTTCTATCACTCTTTTGGGGTCTAGAGTATGGATACTCCTAATATAAGCCTACATATTTCGAGGGAAAAGACTTTGTGGAAAATAAAATATTGAACCTAACCAAATGAGCGCTAGTGTAATCCAATGCCTCTTTGTTCAACATTATTTTATTATTATTTTATTTGTAGCTGTGACAGCAATAATTGTTCCCCTAACATGTTGACATAGGGGGCGATTATATTCATCATCGAATCAAGCAGAGTATGGCTACGACGTCTTTCTGCTGCTGCAGCAGACCATAGCTGGTGGTGTTATCATAGTTGCTTAGCTTAGCTGCTTGTTTTTTGTTGTCTTTATTGTGTTTTTTTTTTTTATGTCTTGTAATATCCGCTGGCTGAAGATTTTGCGGTCATTGCTGCGGAGCTTTGTTAAACTGAGGCGTTGCGTTTCTATATGTATTTGTAAAGCGAATGAATCGTTGTCTTTATTATTGTTATTATTTTCTTGGTTCTTTTTATTTGACTTTGTTGTGTCGCATTTGAGATGTGTACAAGCAAATATTGAAAGTGAAACTCAACTTCCAACACCATTGATAAAACTAATAAATGCAAATTACATCTATCAAATCCATTGGAGCCGAAAAACAAAGACAAAGACACACGCAGTTTAATTTGAAATATATCTAGTGAAAAATTAAGCGATTATCATAAAAAAGAATAGAATAGCGAAAATAGAAAAAATATTGTGAGTTGTATTCAAATTTTTTGAAGAAAAACTTAATTATAAATCATATTTTTAAAGCTGTATTTATTTGAAAAACAAATGTTTGTATATAAATCAAATTAAATTAAATTCGAAGAACTGTGGACTCCATGCTACAGTATATGTTTCGAAAACCACTGGGACCCTTCACCCACGGCAGATAGGCCTGCGTTACAGGCGACTAAAATACCCAAATGATACATGGAGTTGGGGGTTGTGTTACGCACCCCTTTCAAGAGGTTGCCAGCGCAATTTATAGCTTCTCCAACCCAATTGTCAACCTCACCTTCTCGTGGAGAATCCTGTATACCTTAACGGTGCTTGTTATCGAAAACATTCGAGGAGTGTTTTTATCGCTCCAACAACAACAACAACAACAATATATTTATACTTATCAGTAAAGCAAAAAAAAAAATGTCGCTATAAACTCGGTCTAATAATCATCATTCCTTTCAAATTTTATTATCATTAGCGCCATCTGCGATAAAAAAAATAAAACGTCCAAATTACATTAAATTGTGCAATATTTTTTTCAAATTACAATGAACGTGAAAGTATTTCGATTTAACAAACAACCGTAAAAATCTAATTTGTGGTTAAAAAATCGTGCAATATTTGTACACACTCAAGCGTTTGCAGAATATGTATTTTCTTCTGATAAATATCTAAAACAAAAAATGGCGAAATTTGAAAAGTTTATAAATTGCCTGTCAGCCGCGTACGCATAAATGCTAGCTTACAGTGGCTTCAAAGGCTCTACGAAAGTTGACTGAAAGGAAAATCTTGCGCAATGCAAACATTTTAATAAATTCGTTAAGCTTTAAGTATTATTTAGAAAATTTTTAAAATATAATACAAAATAGATACTCAGTAATGAAAAATACTGAAATATCAAATTCGTTGGAAGTCTTTCTATTAATTTTTGACAAAGCGTTCAACTTCGAGCGCATTCAAAATTTTGAAGGCTACTAAGCGCATAAAATATGTTTGAACAAAACTTAAAATAAACAATAGAGACAGTCGGTGGCATCTATAAATATTTTGGTGGGACGAAATAAGGTCAACGGCCATTAGATCAATTGACCTTATGACCATTTCAAGTGACGGCTTCAAATACTCATGCTATTAATCTACTTTATAACAAAACAAAATAATTGAAAGGGTGACATATGGTCAACGGCCAAACGTAAATTGGCGTTTTGAGCACTTCAAAGGACCACAAATAAAGTTATGACCATTTGAAGTGGTCAGAATCTCAAAACTCAAATGGTTACAAAGTCAACAAAATTGATATTATGACAATCCTGCTTCTCCGAAATGGTCATAAGCTAACAATTTTTTTCCGCGATTTTCGCGATATTTTTTTCCGGCTTTTCTTTTTCTATATTCCGGCCTCATTTTAGGTAAAAATCGGATTTAAGACTGCGCCAGCGTAGTTTTCAAAGAAATAAGAATAAATTATTTGAATGAAGGTTGGTAAAGTTAATACGAACATATTCTAATAAACGTAACTATTTGAAATTTGGTGTTGTGAGAGTTCCATAGAGTCATACATTCAATGAACTTTATGTCCATTTTAAATGGTCATAAGCTCAATTGAAGTTATGGCCGTGTACCTTATATCATTCCCCTCAAGTTCTCCATGTCTTAGTGCAGAACTTTGAATCGCAATTTTTTGCTTTTCAGATTACAGAAGAGTTTGGCCATTTACTGCGTTCACAGCAAAACAGATTACTTTGCATTTATTAAGGTGTGGTGGGATTGTCCTTTCGCATACGTAATGAACACAGAATTGTGGTATGGAATGAAGACCCCTGCTTTAGTATCGGCATCGCACTTGAAGAATTTCGATAGCTATTACTACTAGGAAATTTGCAAATGAGCTTCGAGTTCACCGAAAACACGCTGGTCAAACTCGAAATACTTCCCATGAATCTTTCAATTACTTCATGGCTCAGATGCCCGGAGGAATTTTTGAGGTAAAGATCAGTCTTATAATGAATTATATCATGATTCCTCAAGAAACTAGTGTTCAATACTACCTCATCTGTCTTGGAACAACTGGCACCCAACTATGTAAGTATGGGGCAGTGAGTTCGTGAAAGATAAAAATGTTTCAGAAAAACATTTTCAAAACTGGATCACTTCTAGGCTGTGGTGCGGTAAACTCCCCGAGTATTTTATCACTAAAAGCTCCTCTAGAAAGAAAAAAAAAAGGAAAAGTAAATGACCCAAGAGAAAAATTGCGCCCATTTACTTCTCCACAGGGTGCATGCGTATTTCATGTATACATTAATAAATCTATCTCGCACGTAAGATCTGGCAGCTCATATATTGCTAGCCTAGCCAATTTGTTTTGTGCTTTGATTGCCTGGCGCTCACCGCAAACGCCACTGGTTGACATTAATTGCTGCACGTTGCTGTTGTAGTGACAAGCAAAATTTTGCACATTTTCCAAAAACAACATGATAAACTCAAACAGCGAAGGCAATCGAAAAAAAACAAATTAAATGCTCACATTTATTGTGGGAAAGAGCAAACAAATTGTTGCCCGTGGCTGCAACAACAAACACAACTGTGATAAATTAAATAAACACATTGACTACATAACGAATATATTATATAAAATGTGTATATTTGTGTATTTGTTTGTTTTAATTTGAACAAAGTTTGGGGTCATTTAATTATGACAGCGTAAATTTTGAAATCTTTCTGTCACTCACTTTTGCGTCAAATGGACTTCATGCTAATACGCGCCCTAACGCATAGACAAATATAACGCCACAAATTAGTATTTGATATTCTGGTTGATGGGTAAGTGGCAGCATTTGGCCGGATGCGTATTTAGTATGGTACACACTACTGGCAAGAAAGTATGTTAATACATTTATTTTTTATATTCTTCAAAAATATTAAGACAAGTTTTGTTAACATATCTCAAAAACTCGAAGTGGCAAGACTGTTTTGAATAACAACTCGGGCTCGCCACGTCGAAGCCTTTGAGAAAGGTAAACGATTATCGCAATTTCGTACACGAACATCTCGAAGACCACTTGTTTTATTTATTTATTTTGACAATTGAAAAAATCGATTTTGTTGATACTTTTCGTAATATGTGCAATAAAAATTTAATCAAAATTATTTAAGCGATAAGGCGACTCTCCGCTCGTTTTCGGGTATTTTGTTGAAGTTGGTGGTTCCAAAAAATAGCATCTCCTTCCGTGAAGAGCTTGGCGTCGTCCGAGCCTCGTCTGCTAAATAAATAGGATTCGCTACGGATGGGAGAATTAATCCTTCATAAATATCGAGTTCTTGACATCGCTGTTTTATTTTTGTAAAACATGGAGGGTGCAGATTTTACTAAAAGTTCTTCGATACCAATTGAGAAATTTAGTAAACTTGCCCAAAAAAGGGGGTATAAAACAAAAATTGCTAGTTGTTTTTTTAGTCAGAGCTCATACTCTGTTCAATAATCCAAGGGGATGGTAGTAGTCTACAAGTATACCCAAAGCTTTGGAACCCGACAGGAAAATCCCGCTGATGCTAAGAGATCTGTGTCTAAAGGAAGTGAATTTTATCTTGCAACCATGTTAAATTTGTTATAGGAAACTGATGTTGCTTCTGACATATGAAAATCGGGCAGAGTTGATCCGATAGTAAGACACGGTGATCCTAGCGAGGCACGGAAAGTTATATTGAACGCCATTTTTCCTCTCGCCCCAAAAACGAACTACCAGTATTCTAGATCCTCACGAAGCATGATTATGTTGGCTTATTTTGTTTTGTTGATTTTTCGACAGGGTGGATAAATGATGTATATTGTAACGATTTTCCGTCATCCCTTGTCAAATTTGGTTTTGATGCAAACCGGTTTCGGCGTTGTGCCATCATCAGTGTCGATTTTCGTTCTGATATGTTGTTGTCGTTTGTCCTGTATTTATAGTTGTAGGTACATGAGCAGGTATTGTCAAAATTGATGCTTGTGTATCTTTAGTTATGTGTATGTGCTGTGTCTTCATTCAGAACCGAGGCTGGTTTTTATTGATCGATTTGTGTGCCTGACTGGGGCAAGTAAAAATCCGCAATTTTAGTCGTTTGATCTTCTTTGTGGGTTTGTTGTTTTGGTGTATTAACTGTTTTGTGTTTACTTGTTGTTGTGTGTTTGTCGTTGTACCTGTGTGATTACTTGTTTAACTTGTTTACAAGTTAGCCGAAATATTTAAAATACTCGAAAATGCTCTAAGAGGAAAACGCTTTACTTAAGCTATAAATGAGGGGTGTCTCGAGTGGTATTCTGTTCAAACTTAAACCTTAACATCTTGAAATCCCTAATTAAAGACTACTTTATAGTACATCTACTTCCATATTTTACAAGTGATGGAATTTAAACCTCCACATGGGTCTGAAAAACTACTGATTCGTGTTCAGGTTAGAGTCAGGGGCAGATTATGCTCCATAATGTAACGCTTCTTAGCTTTACACAGGCCTCTAGATCATTCAGCATACAGCATATTATGCTGATTTTGCTTTTGTTGTTTTTCCATCAAAAAACACTCTGAGAAAGTTTTATGAGGTGAAGTATCTGTGTGGATAGTTAGATTCGGTATGTCGGTGTTCATCAAAAAATGCCCGCAATAGGCGATAAATGCAAAGCATCAAAGGTATTTATGACCTTTAGCTAGACATCCAAACGAATTAAAAAGTTGAGGATATTTCCACGGTATGACATGCCTGTCGCCAAAGGCGAGTAAATGTGACAGATTCAAAGGTTCGATGGCTCAAAAAAATCGTTCACGTGGCACTCCGGTTGTTAGCAGAAAGTTCTCGTACCGAAGCGCAGCGGATCATATCCAGACGGCTTATATAGGTAATACTCCACTTAACTTTTGAAAAGTGATATTGCGTTTGCAACAAAAAAGCTTAAGCTAGACAAATAATTATTTCAATCTAATTTTGTGGTCATTGCGTAGAAGTAAATAGGGCCTTCGTATTTTAAACATTTTATTAATGTTCATTTGCATGTTTTCTCATATTGACTGTTAATGCTGTCATAAATTTCTCCTGCTACAATTTCGCTTGTCATTTGATGTCCATTACAATTGCTACATTATATACAACAAAAACCATTTTTGGCCTTTAGCCAAAAAGTTGAGCAAACCAATGCGGACACAAAGCCACAACAACATGAACAACATGGAAATAGCACAAAATAAGTGCAAGAATAAAAGCACACATGGTTAAATGTGGTAATAATTTGTCAGATTCAATGAAATTTAAAGAAAGTCAATTAAAATTGAATAAATGTGAAATCGCATTAAAAAGCACTCGAAGAAATGCGATCAAAAATGGATACGGCAGATATTAATATACTCCTACGATACAGGAAGAAGATAAATGAACTATAATTTGCAATGTATCAGAGTATCTCTTTGAACAAATTTGTGTATGTATGTGTGTGTGCAATCTATATGAAAGAAAATATGTATATACAACATCGGACCGAATCAATTTTAATCACACCGAAGAAAAAAATATAAATATAGGAAGGATCATGTGGCATTGTTTAACTATAACGAGCGGAAACTAAATTTAGTTCACATTCAGTTAAAGGCCTTTCGTTTTTGTCATTAAAAAAATTTACTAATATGCCTGACGAATTCATTCAGTAAGACCCTCGCTCAGACAAATTTTTCCGCTGCTTAGCAAAATTCACTTAATTTACATTCATTCATAAATTTAAAAATTTCATTCAACGTTCTAGTAAATTAACAAACATTCTTATATGCAAATACAAGTGCTAAACTGTGACGCAAAAATAAATAAATGAACAAGAAAAAAGAAAAATAATGAGACGGAAAGTAAACAAGGAAGACTGCAATGCCATATTATCAATAATTTGTTGTTTTTAAATTTTTTTTATTTGGTTTTATTATCATTGGAATGCGGGTATTTGAAGGCCTGCCAGACTATTTGGAACCAAAGAAATTGAGTGTGAATGAAATGTAATATTTGTTGTTTTAGAAATTTTATCAATGAACGGTCTTACAGGTTTTTATTTTGCTTAGTAATATTTACATATGTACATAGGTACACATCTAAATATTTATGAATTTTTGAGTAAGCAATGCTATTCAATGAGGAAAAGCTTTTTAGTATTGAAAAACCCAGCAACCTGGGCATAGCAACAGATTTCTGATTGAAGATATCCCGCCTCCCAAGAACTCAAGAAAATCCGTCACTTAAGAGTTTAACCGCATCATGAAAAGGAGCATGAAAATGGCCTCAGAGACATCCACAAAAAGGCTAGTGATCGGACACCCGCAACTCGCAGTTGAGGAAAGCATCCTCCCCAGGGAGACTTGCGTCACTCTAGCTTAACTTCGACCTGGATACTGCAAAAAGTTAAACACCTACTTGTAAAAAATCAGTCCGAACATACTCAAGGTCCTCACATGACACTAACAATCTTTTTAAATGCAATGTGAAACCAATGTCTCTAAAACCTTTGTCTTTTTGTTGCAACCCTGTTGAAAGATACATTTTCCTCGGACACTCGTAAGAGGATTGGATTGGATGGGGCGAAGCACAACAACAACCGCATTTAAATCTAAATTTTTGTCTGTTCACTTCTGCCAATTGTTTAACTTGTTATTCGTTGTGTTTGTTTAACTCATTTCTTATAAAAATCCCAACAAAGTATTTGTTATTCTACGCAGCAAGAAACAGTTCCAGGTATACATATATTAGCATCCAACAGATAATTAATAATTCAATTTCTTAAGTCCTTCTGAATTATATGAGCTGCTAAGTTTTTATGAAAGTCACGTATTTGCGAATTTCGTGCGTTACTTTTGACTTATTTCATGTAGAATGTACATCCACATATAATCAACTTTAAGAAAAACAAAGAAAAAAGCTGTTTTGCTTATCACTTTTGACAGCATCATTGTATGCCTGTGAAAATTTGCTTTCTATTATTAATCGATAGAAGCGAATATGTTGTATCTAGCGCTATAAATCACCCACGCCCAAATGAGTAAAAAGATAACAAATTATTGTATGACTCGCTTTGGCCACCTGGTGTTCCCTAAAGTCGTACACGCAAGTAACATGACAAGTGAATAATGTGCGATAATTATGGAAGCAGAATGTTTATACATATTAGTGATGACGATCCCGGGACTACGGGGTACCGGCGAGTTATGCGTGGCTACTATTGCGTAAAACACATTATTATTTTGTAACCAGAAACAGGACTATACTTCCCAAAGGTTTCGAGCTGGTGAAGCCGATCTGGAGTCAAAAGAGTACCGGCACTTTAAGTTTTTGAAATATTTGAACCTAAAATGGCAGACAACATGTTGTTAGATACATTTGAGATAATGTCACTCCCAGAATTTTCTTTTATAATCGTTATTCTAACTGAAAGTACCAGGACTCTTTAAAATCAATTTCAAATTTTTATTTTGCTGCTGCGAAATCGTCTCTTGCATTTACTGAGTTTGTCAATCTCATCAATCTTCAGATTTTATACAATATCTCGATAACGATTTCTCAGAAGCAAGAAAAGATTTCCTACAAACTCAAAATCAATTTTGAAAAGTTGCAGTATCACTGCTTCAGCCACAATAACGATATTAAAACATATCTTTAAGTGAAATTACCTCAAATATTCCTTAAAAACGTGTTTTTGAATTTGTTTTTGGACCAATTTGACAAAACTGGTATTGCTTTCGATTATTCAACATACTCGTTAAAGTAAAATTCTTACCACAAAATGACAGTTGTCCAGTGTTATTCGTATGCGTTTGCAACACTGTTTGGATAAAACAGCCGATGTTATGTTACGGGGAAAATGAATTTGAAATGAATAATAAATATATATATGAATTACTTTAACTTGTATTTTTGAATTATATTTGCATATGTGGGTATCATACAAAAATATGCAGGCTAAATGTAGCACCACTCAGGGATCTCTGAATTGAACTTTCAGATCCTGAAAATCGCGGTAGGAAAAAAATTCCGAAAATCGTCATCTCTAATACATTCGCATATAATACAATGAGTTTATTACTTATGACATGATACTTTTATAACCAATTTGTAAAGTTAAGCATAAAATCAAAATTTTAAACAACCTACATATTTGCATGTATTAGTTATTGAGTATTAATGTTGATTATTAAAGGTATTGAATTTGGATATTTTTGTGGTGATAATTATTGTTAACCCATGCATTTCTTGTCCTGTACATTTTTCGAGTCAATGTCTGCAATGGTGAAGCTTAGTTACTTTGACGGTTAACTTACAAAATCATGAAACCTTCCGGCGAATGCTATGGGGGATTTTAGAAAGAACTACCCATTTGATCAAGCAAAAATACATGGTGAGGTTTTCTTGAAATTTTTTTTTTTTTTTAGAGCATGCCAAAACTTATATTGAAATCTTTGAATGCTTTGTCTCAAAATTGGTGAGCCCAGGTACAATTTTTTGAAGTTTGCGATTCCGCTGCCGAAATCAAAAGTAATCCTTTCAAAATTAACAATGAACATTTTTTCCAATTTTTAGAATAATTTTTTAAGCTCGTCGCGAGTGATCTTAACTTTAGTAAAGACTTTTATAACCAGTCATATCTCATCATAAGTGATAAACCACGGCATTAGAGTTTGAGCACAGATTTCTCAAAAAAGTTGTATGAAATAAAAAAAAAACCGTTCGTTTGCTCTCGTTACGTCCGTTTTGCTCCCGAAAATATTTAGGCAAAGCAAAAGCACGCAATTTTGTAACACCCCTTATATGTGCTTATGTCTGTACAGATATAAAGTATACAAATTGAACTATGAAGGCCTGAAATGAGTCAACGGTATCCTATATGATTATTGGATAATTTGTGACAGTAATGTTAATTGAATGCCAAATCAGCGAATTATTTGGAAATTTTATACACGCATTAATTGCGATAAAATCAAAAATCAACATAATGACAGCACAATTTACATGTTTAATATGCAAAATGCAGTTTTGCAATGCACCAATACTTACAAAGATATGTTAATAAAAGCGCACATTAATTGAAAGCAATAAGTTAGAATGCAAGTAGAATTCAATAATTAACTCAAAAAACTTAAAATGAAAATCACATAAAACATTTTCTAGTAAGAGTTGGATTTTAAAAATATAAGAACAAAGGTTAGTAAAAAGTTTGGTCATTAAAAACTGACTTCAGATTTACACACATACAAATTTAGTGCAGTAGTAACTATTTTCGGAGGAATAACAAAACTAGTTTTGGGTGCACTTTCAAATTTAGCTTTAACATAGTGCAATGTTTGCAAAGATTGGTGTACTTGCACATTATTACACTTTTAGGAGTGATAATAAAACTAATTTTGGAGTCAGCGATGTTGGTCTTTGTATTGCGTAAAGTCAGATGTGAACAATAAGCCGCAGTGGTATGGTGGAAGCGCGATTAATCTTTCACATCGTACGTCCTGGATTCAAGTTACAGCCCAAGCAAATTTGTATTTGATGAGCAGAATATGTCTATATTAATTCAGTATAACCGGTTTCTACACCTTAATTGACGGCTGTGATATTACAATACAAATAAAATAAACATACAGACCAATAAAATCAGCATAACACAGTTTCAACAAAATTATAACTTTTTCTTTCAATAAAGTGATTTGGTGCTTTCCATAAAGCGCATAACGTACGCATTTGTTTTAATTGCGGCTAAAAATTATGGGGCACACGTGCTCTTTGCTAAACTAGTAAAGATCTCGACGTGTTACAACATCGGTATTCGAGGAAATATTGTTTTTTATAAAAAGCTTAACATTTCATACTTCCACTTTGAATCTTCAACATTGCACATCCGGAAATTTTGTTGACGGAGAAATAAAAAACCGTAATTTTATTAGTCTTGAGCAACATGTTGCACCAACACATAACAGCTTTAGGGTGCCTCAAGGAAAAATGTGTCAAAATGTTGCTTATTTTATAAGGAACAATACCTTATTGGACACCAAAACTAAACCCCTTCGGGACTCGGCACGCATAGCCCAAAAACATCCTGTTACAAACTTAACTTTTAAATTTAAATTTTATGACAAAATAGAACGTAAAATGGCGAGCAAACGTGGATGAGTACGTTACTTATGTCGTATGATAGATGTTTTAGAAGTTTCACAAAATTCGGCTTAATCAAACAAGTTTCAGGCAAATTTATAGACTATTGAACCAAGAGTTTTAGGGTTGAAATGGCCGGTCATAAAAGACCTTACATATACTAATTTTATACACAGTGTTACCACATGGGTATAAAAGTCTTTGGACTGGCACCTAGATGGCTTCAATATGATTAAGTCCATATTATTTTTAGAATGCATGCACCTTTCTTCATTTTTTTTTTACAAGTTACAGCGATTCAAGTGAAGCACCATTTGTTATTTTTGAAAAGATGCATTTAAAGCAATTTCGTGTATTAATTTATCATTTCCTTTTGATGGGGGGAAATAGCATTTGAGCTTAGGAATGGCTTGGAACGTGTTATGAGCCCTTCGTAACAATGGAGAAATTGTGTGAATTAAAGTTCGAATTATTGCGCCATCTACGGTATTTTCCAGATCTGACGCTTGTCTATTCTAAAATTTCAAAAACCAGCTCCGATCAACTGAAAAAGTGATTGCCGAAAGTGACGCGAATTTTGAGGACCTTCAAAAATCGTACTACACAAATGTATTGGACTGATTGTATTACTCTCAGATCACCCTTAATTTAATGTGATGAGTAATGTCGAATATTGGCAAAAACTTGTTTTTTATTTTATCCAAAGACTTTTCTTCGTACGCGTTATGTTTTAATTAGCTCCGTCCTCCTGACAAATACTACATAGAAGTTTTCTAGAACCTGGTAACTTTTAAACCACGCTTTCCAGAAAACTGCATAGTATCCAATAATTTTATCAAACAAATTTTCATATAATTTGAAAATTCCAACTGTCTAAAATCATCGCTGAATTTTAACAATTTGTTACACCTTTCTTATGGATTATAGATGGAATAAACGGAAAATTGTATCAAAAATAATATTGCGAGGAAACTAACAAAAAAAGAAAAATTGCAAAACGAAAATTATTGCCCACTGCTGCTCGCCACTGTTAGTGCTTAAAAAACAAAATTGCGAAACCAAGTTCACCTTTAATGCAATCGTAGGCGTTAAGGTGTGCGCAAACGCAATCATTACCAACCTTAGTGCATACTACAAATGCATGCTTATCAGAGAGCAAGACTTAGCTCACGCTCTGGCTGCATCGTTAAGCGGTTTTGTTGTTGTTCACTTAGGTATCTTTTCATTCACTGAAAGTTACTTAATCAATAGTGCGTATGGGAGAGTGAACTTGTTAAGCAACATTTGGAAGCTTAAGTTGTGTGTTTATTTTTGGTTTTGGTAAATATCGTAATACTTTAAGCGTAGGCATAATTTAACAAAATTTATTAAAACCAAATAACTGATAGCATACATTTACACAGAAGACCCGTTTATATATGGGTGATTCCACGTCATTTACACCAATGGTTAGAGCTCTCTGGATGGGTTGTGTGGTTAGTGTTATTTTATAATTTTTTTTAGTCAACAGTTCAACAACTTCTAGTGCAAGAGGTTTGAAGGAACCCTTGGCTATATACCCGGGAACAGTTACTGCTGAACGGACTAGGTTTATAAGTAGACAGTCATATGTTTTGTTTCTTTTGAAAAGAGGCGAGAGGGAGTACTACGCATCGCCGAAATAATTACTTTTAATGGTTATAACTTATATATATTGACATCTATCAAGGGAACCAAATCTACAAGTCATAGACGCACTCACTTCTACTTCGGCACCTCCCAGAGAACCGTTTTTTCAAATCGGTACAGCACTGAGTCTATTTAACCCGAACCACTGCTATATGGTGTAAAGGCGACATAGATCGAGGCCTAAGCAATTGTTGGAAAACGGGATTATTTCCATTTCCATTTGAATAATTTTCGGTACTACTGTTTTCGGAACAATTTCGGGATGGTTTGCGAATTATAACCGAAAAATGTTGCGATTATTTACGGGTTTTTCGAATGTTCCCAGGGACTTTTTTTTAGACCTGAGTCTATTGGTCCTACAAATATTTGGTAAATGGGTCATATACATAGATCGAGGTTCAATCTATTATCCATGCGCAGGGAGCTGTGGGCAAAAGCTAGTGAAAATACACATACAAAGTTCAAAACAGGGAGTAAATTACTGGAAAAAACAATGAAAACTGGTGATTCATTTGTGATGTGATTTCTTAAATATGCTTAAAGAATTGTAGTACTCGATAGAACAGTGTTTCACAGAAATTTTTTTCACTTCATCATATCAGAGTATCAGAATTCCCCCAGCCAGCCTAAAAAGCAAGCACATTAATTAAATATGCAATTACAACCCCCACTGCTGAACTCAATTATGTATTTACATATTACAAGAATGATGTATTAGCTGTCCAAACAAATGTGCAAAACATGACACTATTTTACTTTGCATAGCAAAAAAATACTAAAAAGTTCGCTGGCATGTTTTCAGTTTTTATGACATTAAATTAACATTTGTAAACATTTTAATTAATTGCACTATGCCACCAACCAGGATCAAACTACATAAATAAATATCAGTGGAAATATTTTCTAAACTAAGTTAAATGCATGCACCCATACACACCCACATACACATACACACACACACACACAAAATCATATTGAAATTGTCCGCCTGTTTAGTGTCAAATTGCCATGGTCCATATAAAATGTATGAGTTTGAAAGTGAAAATTTATGACCCACAAACAAATTAGACGAAAATTTATTAGTATTGAATGGAGTTTAAAGTGTTTAGTACTAAAGTAGTGTTTACATAATTTGTAGCTAGCAAAAGACAAAAAAAAGAAAATCCAAGAGAAACTAAAATATAATAAAACTTTACGCAACCAAAGCACTAAACCCTGCACATAAACAAAAACTATTGAAAATCGTTAGCAGTCTGCACGTGGCAAGTTTGAGTTTATGCGGTTTGGATGAAATTATTTTTATGACCTCATAAAATTACCGTTATACTTAAGTTAAAAGTGCAAGCGACTTGTATGTGGTAGAAGCATATGCACTAAAAAAATAGGATGTTGTAAACACTGCTATACTACGAAAGCTTATGGATGTGTGTGTTTGGGTAATGCCCCTAAATACAACAACATACTACATATGTGAATGTATTGAATGAATGCGAGGAAATACAAAAAGTTTGCGTTTAACTTTGAAGTCAACAAAAAATTTGGAAACCACATCGCAATTCATAGGCCCAGCGATATTTGTTTTGACTAGCAGGATACCTTTGTGTGTGTATGTGCATGTGTGTGCGTTTGAACTAAGAAGATGTGCCGAAAAGCTAAATAAAACTATAATATTGTGGCTTAACAAAAAATTGTGGGTGTTTCTTTAAGTTATTTTTAAAAAAACTGGATTTTGTTAACGAATGGGATTGACTTTAAATGCGCAAAAACATAAAAAATTTGGTTATTTAAAGTTGTAGTAGACTAAACTAGTATCCTTGCAAAAAAAAAAACGTGCGGTTAATCCCTAAAGAGAGTGGTCTGCGATTGATCTCTTTTGTCTTCGCCAGGGTCTAATTGTTACAATCTTGCCCCTTTTGGGTGCAGTTGGGATAAGTGTGTTTGTAATTTATATAGCCAATTTTAAGAAAAACAAGTAAGGAAGGCTAAGTTCGGGTGTAACCGAACATTACATACTCAGTTGAGAGCTATGGAGACAAAATAAGGAAAATCACCATGTAGGAAAATGAACCTAGGGTAACCCTGGAATGTGGTTGTATGACATGTGTATCAAATGGAAGGTATTAAAGAGTATTTTAGGAGAGATTAGGCCATAGTTCTATGGATGGACGCCATTTAGGGATATCGCCATAAAGGTGGACCAGGGCTGACTCTAGAATGTGTTCGACGATATGGGTATCAAATGAAAGGTGTTAATGAGTATTTTAAAAGGGAGTGGGCTTTAGTTCTATAGGTGAACGCCTTTTCGAGAAATCCCCATAAAGGTGGACCAGGGGTGACTCCAGAATATGTTTGTACGATATGGGTATCAAATGAAAGCTGTTAATGAGTATTTTGAAAAGGAGTGATCCTTAGTTCCCTAGGTGGACGCCGTTTCGAGATATCGCCATAAAGGTGGGCCAGGGGTGTCTCTAGTTGTACGATATGGGAATCAAATGAAAGGTGTTACTGAGCGTTTTAAGAGGGAGTGGGCATTAGGTCCATAGGTGGACGCCTTTTCGAGATATCGCCATTAGGGTGGGCCAGGGGTGACTCTGGAATGTGTTTGTACGATATGGGTATCAAATGAAAGGTGGTAATGAGTATTTTAAAAGGGAGTAATCCTTAGTTCTATAGGTGGACGCCTTTTCGAGATATCGCCATTAGGGTGGGCCAGGGTTGACTCTAGAATGTGTTTGTACGATATGGATATCAAATTAAAGGTATTAATGAGGGTTTTAAAAGCGAGTGGCCCTTAGATGTATATGTGAAGGCGTTCTCGCGATATCGACCAAATGTGGATCAAGTGATCCAGAAAATCATCTGTTGGGTACTGATAATTTATTTATATATTCAATAACACTAACAGTATTCCTGCCAAGATTCCAAGGGCTGTTGATTTCGCCTTGTAGAACTTTTTCATTTTCTTCTACTTAATATGGTAAGTGTCACACCCATTTTACAAAGTTTTTTCCAAAGTTATATTTTGCGTCAATAAACCAATCCAGTTACCATGTTTCATCCCTTTTTCGTATTTGGTATAGAATTATGGCATTTTTTTAATTTTTCGTAATTTTCGATATCGATAAAGTGGGCGTGGTTATGGTCGGATTTCGGCCATTTTTTATGCCAAGATAAAGTGAGTTCAGATAAGTACGTGTGCTAAGTTTAGTAAAGATATATCGGTTTTTGCTCAAGTTATTGTGTTAACGGCCGAGCGGAAGGACAGACGGTGGACTGTGTATAAAAACTGGGCGTGGCTTCCACCGATTTCGCCCATTTTCACAGAGAACAGTTAAAGTCATAGAATCTATGCTCCTACCAAATTTCAAAAGGATTGGTAAATTTTTGTTCGACTTATGGCATTAAAAGTATTCTAGACACACTAAATGAAAATGGGCGGAGCCACGCCCATTTTAAAATTGTCTTTTATTTTTGTATTTTGTTGCATCATATCATTACTGGAGTTAAATCTTGACTTAATTTACTTATATACAGTAAAGATATTAAATTTTTTGTTAAAATTTGAATTTAAAAAAAAATTTTTTTAAAAAGTGGGCGTGTTCTTTATCCAATTTTGCTAATTTTTATTTAGCGCATATATAGTAATAGTAGTAACGTTCCTGCCAAATTTCATCATGATATCTTCAACGACTGCCAAATTACAGCTTGCAAAACTTTTAAATTACCTTCTTGTAAAAGTAGGCGGTGCCACGCCCATTGTCCAAAATCTTACTAATTTTCTATTCTACGTCATAACGTCAACCCATCTACCAAGTTGCATCGCTTTAACCGCCTTTGGCAATGAATTATCGCATTTTTTCGGTTTTTCGAAATTTTCGATATCGAACAAGTGGGTGTGGTTATAGTCCGATATCGTTCATTTTAAATAGCGATCTGAGATGAGTGCTCAGGAACCTACATACCAAATTTCATCAAGATACCTCAAAATTTACTCAAGTTATCGTGTTAACGGACGGACGGACGGACGGCCATGGCTCAATCAAATTTTTTTTGGATCCTGATTATTTTGATATATGGAAGTCTATATCTATCTCGATTCCTTTATATATGTACAACCAACCGTTATCCAATCAAACTTAATATACTCTGTGAGCTCTGCTCAACTGAGTATAAAAATTATTACCGTATATTCCACTATTCTATTATTAGTTTTATTCATATTTTTCCACAACACAAAAATAAAAAAAAAAAATAAATCCGTAAAAATTCCCGTCGGGTAGAAAGAGAACCGGTTTAAAAGTACCCATAGGCGAACAAAAGAGACTTGTCCGAAAGTGCCCATAGGGGTACGAGGAGGATCTGTCCGACAGTATCCGCAAGGGTTCAAAAAGGACCTGTGGAATAGTAAGAAGGTGGAAGAGAATAGAAAAAGGATCTGTCTGACAGTACTCGTAAAGGTATAAAGAGGATCAGCCCCCCATCTCCCGTTCAGACATAAATAGCTCTCTATATAGGACATGCTCAAACAAAAGGGATCACTCCAACCCATATAAAGAGATCAACACTTTTTTGCAACTCATCCACAACTTATCGCACTTTTTGCAAGGATACCAAACCACTATAGTTTGAAGTTTCTAAAGTCAAAATTTCAAAAAAATCTGTAGTGAGATATGTGAAATAATTTTGAGAGCAGTCATTTGTATTATTTTTTAGTTTTGACAGCGGCTGAAGGTCTTAAAGTGATGGCAAGGAGAGGTGAGCCATCTTTGCTCTTAAAAGTGGGTCGAAAAAAATTATAAACTTCAACAGATATTCACTTCACTCTTTAAAAACGCTCATATTAAGTAAGCTGCAACACCGGACTTCCAACGCTCATTCTAAAAAGTCTATTTTTTTATCCAAACTTTTGGGTTTTCATGGGCGAGTAGTTGGGTCTGAGGTATTGCCTTCGGGTTGAGCCATTTCATTTGGCTGCGGAAACCCCCCTTGCAGGACCATTTCTGGATTATCTTAGGATTATTTCAAAAATATTTTGAAATAAATTTATTTATTTCGAAACTTCAAAGTATTTTAGGTATTATTGTGAGACAACTTCTAGATAATTTCGAGCTCAAGCTCATTTTGGCATAAATTAGGTCCTTGTTTTTTTAATTTTTACAAAAAGCTGTTACATCTGTTCTAAAATCTGATAAAGCCGATCAAAATTCCAGTGCGAAGCTCCTCCTAAAACTGTAAATTATAAAATTTTATTTCTACCTCAATATCGCCTGCAAATTTTAAGCAAAAATTATATGCATGGAATTCATTCAAATGTAGATGAGTATATATGTATGTACGTATGCATTTACGAAATTTTTTTTCTCTTTTTTTTTTTTTTGTGTATAAAATTCGGGTTAAAACCTGTGTTTGCATCTCAAAGTTTTTGATGTTCGAGCTTACTCCCCATATTTTTGCATTAAGTGTGAAAAAAGGAAAATTTGTAAGCAAACACATTTTCATATCCATTGATGTGCATATTTAAAGAGCGCGGATATGCTTGAATTTCTATGCATTTTCTGGATGCTTTAAAAGTCGAACAAATCGACAATTTAGGAAAACATTTTTATATTTTGGGAAATTATTATACTGATGAGAACAGCTTTTTTCACTTCTTTCTTAATTTTTAAAATTTTCTACCTTTTGAAAAATTCGAATATTAGAATATTGTGCGTAGATTTTTTTCTTTTCAGAAATTCGAGATCTATTGAAAAGCTACTCAGAACAGTTTTCGTTTTTTTTAGTTTGCGAAACTGTGTGAGCCAACTTCGCAGTCACTGTCTTTTCCTATAACGCGAAGCTATTAAATCGCATATTACTGTCTTTAATACATTTAGAGCAACTCAAATACGTATCTTACATCTTCAAGCAATTAATCCATCTGAAATAATCGATTTCGCTTAACAATATTATTTTCTTGAAATTCCAAGTCAATCAAATTGTTATGGTTTTTGGTATGTATAATAACAGATCTATTATTTGGCAAAAATATGTATAGCTCTGGCGCCTTGACCTTAAATTTTCTTCAAGAAAACTAACAAAATGCACTCGCGCACACACAAACAACAAAAAAGGAGTGAAAGGTGAATTCTTATTCAAAATATTTAGATCTTTAAATGCAATGAAATGCAGCTGCCATTAATTTGATTGATGGCAGAGTTATTTCTGAAGTATCTGATGATATGCATGTGTGAGTGTTTGCGCATAGAAATTAGACTTAAGGCAATCATGAAGAGGATGATGCAGAAATAAGTGAGCATTTAAAGTGTACATAAGACTGGATTTTTTTTTTACTTTTCAATCGTTTCGGGACGAAGTTTTTGCAACTATTCTAATAGTTTCTCGACATCTATTTTAAAAAGTTTGAGATCATAGGATGAAAAAATATGCTTGAATACTTTAAAAATCAAGAAAACCTTTCATTATCCTGTGGTATATTTTCGCAATTATGGTTTGAACAATAACAACTAAATAAGTGGGCATTTTTATTTTTATTATTTATTGGGTGCACTCAGACTTAACAGGGAAAGTATTTACTGGACAGTGCAGTTAGAAGCTTTAATGAATGAATAAAATATTTGAACTAGTCCAAATATGGTACACCAAAGAACTGAAATCTTTAAAAAACAAAAAACGCGTTCCTTCAAGCTGTACAAAAAGACGGGTTCAGACTCTGACTACTTGAAGTACTCTATATTGCGTCATAACTATTTTGAACTAAACAAAAAGTGTTACAATACCTATCTCTGTACGATGAAAAGAAAATAACTTGCAATCCGAAAGCTTTCTATGATTTCGTAAACTCTAAACGAAGGGTTAAAGGGTTTCCTTCTGGTATGAAATACCATGATGATTTCTCTAGCGACGATCAAGATATTGCCAACTTCTTTGCACAATTTTTCAATTCCAACTATTCCGCTGAATCAATTTCGTTGTCTAGTGAATACCCATATCAACTTAAATCACTTAACTGGATTAATATTCCAGCAATATCTCCAGAAGAGGTTTTTACATATTTAACGTCTTTGAAGGAATCTTATAAATACGGTCCTGACCTAATTCCCACATGTTTTCTCAAAAAATGCGCTGAACACATTTATCAGCCCCTAACTGACTTATTCAACATGCCCCTAAAACATGGTGTTTTTCCTGCTGTTTGGAAGGAATATTTTCTAATACCTCTCCAACAAAACGGTAGTAGGTCATGTGTAGAAAATTATTGGGGAATTACAAAATTGTCTGCCATCCCAAAGGTAATTAAAGCCAATGTTACCAATCAGCTAACATTTTCCATTTCTACAATGATTGCAGACTCTCAACATGGATTCTATAAAGGCATATTTACCGTTACCAACTTACTTGAATTCACAACTCATGTTTCGAATGGATTTAGAGAAAATCTTCACACCGATGTTATTTACACTGATTTCAGTAAAGCATTTGGAAAAGTTTCCCACTCCTTGCTTATCCACAAGCTGGATCGACTTGGCTTCCAACCTGGTCTCACCCAGTGGATATCTTGGTATATCTGCGGTAGAACGCAACAAGTAATTTTAAGAAATTCCCTTTGAGATGTCTTTAATGTTTCCTCTGGCGCCCCACAGGGCAGCCATCTCGGTCCAATTCTGTTCTTGCTATTTATTAATGATATCTGTACCAAAATAAAATATTCTAAAATTTTAATGTACGCTGATGATGTAGAACTTTTTAGGTCCTATGCGTCTATTTAAGAACGTTCCTTGCTTCAAGCGGATTTAAACTGCTTAGATAATTGGTGTAACGCGAATCCGATGCCGCTCAACCTCAATAAATGTAAATTCATGTGCCTCTCTCGGAAATCTTTGCCAGCAGCCTCTTACGTAATTGACAATTTTTGTCTTGTATCAGTAAATTAATTTTGTTGACTTGGGAGTTACGATGGATGCTAAACTTAGTTTCAACCTTCATATTATGACTACTGCCAATAAGGCTAGATGTGTTCTATCATTCGTGAAGCGATAGTCTGAAGAATATAGTGACCCTTATGTAACCAAAGCTCTTTATATCACATTAGTAAGACCGATACTAGAAAGGGATCAATAGTCTGGAATCCGCGATATCAAGTTTATGCAGATAGGCTTGAGTCAATACAGAAGCAATTATTACTTTTTTCTTTAAGGAATTTCCATTGGGACTCTGCGTATAATCTTCCACCTTATACTAGTCGGTTAAAGCTTATCAATCTTCCAACTCTCGCTAGTCGTAGAGAAATGTTAAGCGTATTATTTATGGCTAAACTACTGAATGGACTAATTTTTAGCCCCTTTCTTTTGAACGAAGTAAACTTCAAGGTCCCATCACGAGCGTCAGGACATTACAAACCTCTTCTTTTGAGGCAGTGCAGAACTAATTTCGAATTAATTCGAATTCACTTGATATAACGGATTCACTACTTTTTACCATAAGGAAAACTATCCTATCCTATCTGTACTCGCAACAAAATAAAAAAATAAAAAATATAATTTACTATATGTATAATTTTCAACTGTTATGTATATAATACTCAGCTGATGATTTTTATTCTGTAGGTGAGCAGTTTTAGATCTCGACGCTTAACAAACCTCCGCCTATCAACAACTCGGCAAAAACAAAATCCGTGCGTCATGCGGATGCGCCCCTCGTGTCGGGCTTTGGAGGGTATCAATCCGTTGGGTTTATTATTATTATTAAAGGTGGACTAAAGTCTCGTAGTGGGCGCGAAGGGGTTAAAAAAATTCAACAAATTAAGTTTGAGCCTTAATATGTGCTAAATTATTGTGTTGTAAAATTAGTAGGTGAAATAATGGGTTGGTAACTTCAAAATTCAGGAATTTTTTTTCTGAAACGGTCTAATGTATATCTCACAGCAGCTCAATGGCTGTGATATCTTAATTGAAATCAAAACAAGCAACTGTGCTTAAACATTAAATATTTCTTTAAGGTTAGACTATTTTGTATTATTTGAAAAGAATTTTAGGGTAAAAATATTCTAAAAAATATTTTTAAGGATTAAGATATCAAGTACAGCGGTTCTCATTTAAAACAAAAAAAAAATGTAATTCGCGATAACCTCCAAAGAGATTTTAGGCTGAGTTTCTCTTCCAATTTGCGTCGTGATGCTTACATTTTTCCTCCAAATTGGCGGGACGGGACCTACTTGTTGTTATGCCGACTCCGAACGGCATCTGCAAGGCAGATGAGTTTTCACTGAGAACTTTTCATGGAAGAAGTACATTCGCAGTGTTTGCCAAACATTGCCGAGGGGCGACCCCGTTTGAAGAATTTTCTTCTAATTGAAAAACTTGTTTATAAAAGTTTGAGGTTGATTTGCCCAGGGCGTGAACCCAGGATCAACGGACTTCATGAGTCAAGTACGTCTCTCTCCAGGGAGACGTAGCTCAGCCAAACCTGACATGAATATTTTAACTCGTCAGTTGGATTTAAATTTAAGATATGCTTTTAAAGTAAGACTTAGAGATATTTTTGCACTTAAAATATTCACAGATTCTTAAGTTTTCTAATATCTTTTTTAAATTTGTCCTTTATAGTCTCGTCAAATGAAAGCAGCGTCATAGATTGTTCATCAAACGATGTGGAGCTCCATAAACCTCGACGCAAACGACATTTGTTCGACCAGAAAATAAACAATAAAAAAATCATATAAAATTTCACAGCAAACATCTGTAAAGCCGTAAAAACGAACATCAGTGATAGGTCATAAAATCTTTTACGTTCACGATTACGATATTAAAGGACACGATAAAGGGTCCATATCAACTCTACATTCAAGTTTCTGTTCAGCGCAGGTCTGTCGATATGTGTGACAAATGTGTTGCACATTCGACTGTCATTAAATGACAAATACTCGACAGCATCAATCACGGACAAAAACCCACGCAACACCAACAACAACAACAAAAACAACTTTCAAGACGACATAAGCAAAAAGTGCCAAATAAAATTAAGAAGAAGAAAAATACAATTTTTATATCGAAGACATCAAGAGTGCGTCGAAGCGGAAAAGCGTTTTTCAAGTGTTTTGGTGACGGCATGGCCATTAGCCGGGGGCGCGGAAAACGCACGCACTCTTGGTTTCTGCTCAAAGATTCGGTGATATTTGTATTAGCGATGTGTGTTGTACAATTTCTGCTAGCGAATGCTATTAACAAACTACAGATCAGCGCCGCAATATTGCAAACTGGAGGCGGCGCCGTCACAAATGTGCAACAACCAATGACGCCAATTAACGCTGCTGCCGTAAGTGCAATAAGAGGAGAAAATGCAATAAGAGAGTTAGTGACGAGAAGACTGTTTAATGTTAACTCAGTCATTGAAACCAAAGAAACGCTTGAGGGAGTAGCAAACATGGGCTCAAAGTCCGTTAGTGCCAGCAACAGTATTAGTTTGAATAATAATAAAAATAGTAGTAGCAATAGTAGTAGTACTAGTAGTAGAAGTAGTTACAATAATACTACTAGTAATAGTAATAGTAGTAGTAGTTACAGTGCTAATAGCCATAGCCCGAAATACACTAACACAATATTCACACCATTAAACGGCGCTAAATCAAGCGACAAACGAAGTGGCAAATCGCCCGCGACAACCGAAAATGTCATCGCGCACAGCATGAACAACACCAACATTAATTCAAGCAACTATAACTCAACGGTCAATACAACACATCCCGCCTACACTGCTGCTGTCATCCCAAAACTGTCACCACAATCTAGGGTTGCTAAGCCCATTACGCATCTGAAAAATGCCACTAGCAGCAACGTCAACATGAACAACCAACAAATAGCACGCCTGGCCATCACTATGCCGGAGCAAATTCGTGAAAATATTGTGCTATCATCAATCGATCCGGAAAAAGAGGCGCAACGCCTTTATGAGCAAACATTATTAGAATATCATGGTAGCGTACAGGCGGCAGCAGCGGCAAACGCGAATACTTCGCCACCTCCAGCAAATGCTAATAAGTCAACATCAGTTTTAGGTAATGGGAGCGCATCATTATCAAGCGGTGGCGAAGCAGTGGAGCGTCAACCACGTACTCTGCATGCCGTGTGCGAGTTGTGGACGCAAAAACATTGCCATTGTACTGGCACTTTGGAGAGACTTTCGTTGAGCTGTAGAGGTACTGGCATCGTAGCGGTACCAGTGGAGTTGCCGGAAAATGTTGTTACATTGTAAGTATATGAACACAATTAATTATCGAAAATTTTAGTATGCAATTGTACAATGCAGATACCACCATACATATCCAATAGTATATACTGCAAAGAGTATTCCATATCTGCTAAATTCTTAATTATGAGCGAATTAGGACCCAAACTTTAAAAGAATATAGCTGGGAAAGGAAAGGGAAGAGGGAGAATGAGATAGAGAAAAGGAGAAAGAGGGCGAGAGATAGAGCAGGGGGGGATAAGAGGAAGATGGAGAGTGGGAAGGGGGGGGGGGGGGGCGAGGCAAGGAATGTGGAAAGGGACGAAATAAGAATGTGAAGAGGATATAGGGGGAAGTGGAAAATATTGTAACGAATTCTGGGGAAATTCATCTTATTTGAAAACTTCTGGTAACGTTCGAATCGCTAAACTGTTGAATAAATCAACCCAATATTCAGTATTGCAGACTGGCCTTTATTTGGTTTACTTTGGGAGTAATACTTAACAACCAATAGCGTGTTTAAATCAAAACTGATTAGTTATTACTTAGCTTGTGCTGCTTTTATACTCTCTGTTTCCTCGTTCATCCATTTCTCCTAAGCTCTAGTAATTTCGCGAACAGTTGTAGCTCATGCTTGGTTACCAGCTATATAAGTACATGCATATATGTAGTTTACAGCCGTATGCGTATATATGTGTGAGTAACTATTTCGGCTGATGATTGCAGCGTGTGTGTGAGATTGTCTTGGTCGCCTCCTACATAATTATGGCTAGCGTTAGAGTGTACATGTATATAAGAGTGGCTGCTCCATGTTTTTGTTGTGGCGTGATTGTTTACTAACAGCTTAGTGATGCTAATATTCGTCACAATATTGGAATAGGAATAAGAGTAGGAACAGGACAAAAAACACGAATAGGAATTGGAATAGGATTAGGAGTATGTTTAGGGATATGAATAGGAACAGTAATAGAATAGGAGAAAAATAAATATAGGAATAGGAAAAAAAAAAAAGAGTAAGAATAGCAATTAAAATTATAAAAACGAATTGTAACAGCAAAACGAATAAAAATAAGAAAATGAAAATAAGACTAAAGAGACACAGAAAGAAGCAGTTGCAGTGAAATGAGGAAAGGAGCAGATTTATGGATGATAAGAAAAACGAGAAAATGGATATTAAGAGAGTGTGGAAAAAATATAAGGGCGCATATAAGGGACGACAATGAAGCAGACAAAGAAAAGTCACACAATAAGAATCAGAAGAATTATAAGAGGGGTGGAGGGAATGAATGTTAGAAGGAAAAGAAAGGATAAACAGGAGATGATGAATCTCGTTATTATTAAAGCAAACAAAGTTCTCAAACCTGTACCAACTATCCAAATTAAGAAAACGAGAATGTTTCCTGTTGCGCAACTTCCGAACTAAAGTGGAACGATCGCATTATGGGAACTAGCACTAGTTCTAACTTGGTATCCTCGCAGTGCGTTCAACTGGTGCTCGTAAATTTGTCGTGTCCTACGAAATGGCAATTACCCCCCTTTGTAGAACTTCTGAACGCGTACTTAATTGGTTCAGTAGTAGATGGCTCTGAAATAGTCCCAGCCTGGTTATATATAGAACAAACTTCAGCGTTGTTGGTATAAGCGTGGCTACCAACTATCTCGATTTGCATCCGGTTAGCATCGTTTCATAGTTAGTCATTAAACTTGTAGTGAAAAACGTCCCTTGGTGTGACTATCCTCCATTTTTGTGCACTGCAAATACTCCTAAATTATAAAAATTGCTAAAAGGATTTCCGACTAAAAACAAATTAAAATTAATAGTTTCCACCAGACTACTTTCACATTCCATGTTCACTCAGCTTATGTATCTTCAAACATATAATTTATCATTTTCGATATGAATGCTTTTAAAATAGCAAAATAAGTAGTGATATCAAACAAAAAATTTTGTAATTAAAAAAGAGAATCGACTACCATTAGGGATAATCGCTTCAATGAAGCTACTTAAGTAGAATGAGCTGGGTCCGCACAGATTGTGGATGTTCAAAAAGAGCATTTATCAGAGACGGTTGTATGCATTGAAGTGAAGAAATAAATTAATATAAGGATATATAAACTTATACATACGTAGCGTATATACATTCGGTACAATTTTTTGTTGCACGAAGATAGATTGTGTATAAATATATAAAAAAGTAATAAAAACAACCCGCACCGACTGAAGGCGAGATATTGTTCTAATTAATTGTGGTTCTATCTGCAAAGTACATTAGCAGTAAAATGGCAAAAATTTCCAACCAAAGACTTGTGTTCCTGATAAATTTTTGTATTTAAAGGGAGAATTAAATTTGTATAAAATATATAAAAAAAAATTTAAAAATAAGGAAAATAGCTAATAAAATGAAATTTTCATTGATTTCATGCCATAGAAACCTTAGCTTAATCTAGACAAAAAATTTTCTTCAAAACTAAGATTTTTTCTTTGGTTGTATAAACAATTTTTATTAAAAGAAATCTTAATTAAATATGTGATTTTCGTGGCTGTGGATTTCGAGTCGATGTCCTTAAATTCACAGTCGATTGCTCCAACCACTGAGATAACGCGGACCAGTAATTATTGTGCGAAATATTCAATGAAGAGTTCTAGACAGAAAAAATTGAAGAAAAATTTCCGTAAAAGTTATGAAAAATGTTATACAATTTTTTTTTTTAATCATTAAATTTAAATTTTCTTCTATTTAAAGTAATTTTTTAACGAAATGTTTTTTTCATGTAAGGTAAATGCTTTTTGCTGAGTTTATAAGCAAATGTAGTCTAAAATTAAAATTTTTGGGAGGACATAAAGTTTATGTTTTTTACAGTTATATTACAAAAATTAGATTCAAAGACAGCTCTCCAATAATTTTTACTTCGTGGTGTATTTTATATCAGCGAGTATGGTCTATTTTTAGGGTTTTATAAAATCTCAGTGCTTAAAAGCTTGTAATTATTGCTTTTCTATTTTAACAATACTATGTGCTTTCGATATTTTAATAAATTCTTTTGATATATTTGTTTCAGAGACCTGGGCAACAATAATATTTCAATATTTGAGGCTAATACATTTTTTATGGTGCCAAACCTCGAAGAATTGTAAGTATTTGTTAAATTTTTTAGCCCAACGTTCTACGGATTTCAATATATGCATGAATAAATCCCATAACAGTTATTTCAAGGGATCCAACAAAAAAAGCTATTACTAAATTTAAAAACAATAGCAATGCACGAAAGTTATTCATCCTACTAGTTGTTTTTACGGGATCACTCGAAGTCTATGCTGCCTGCTACGGCGGTAAGTAGTGAGGGAAAAGCGTGCGAACACTCCTCAACTACATCGCCACTGCAGGTCTAGAATTGTTCTCAGTGATCGGCTGGAGTAATCGTAAGCTGAGAAACTTTTTTTGCGTTATTGCGTGCAATTTTTTTGATGCACAGAAGAGTGTTTGTATCTTAACCCATAATCTTAAGACTCGAG
Organism: Eurosta solidaginis; assembly: GCF_040869045.1. Taxonomy (NCBI): domain Eukaryota; kingdom Metazoa; phylum Arthropoda; class Insecta; order Diptera; family Tephritidae; genus Eurosta; species Eurosta solidaginis. Next base: position 3,517,836 of record NC_090320.1, on the reverse strand, counting down.
TCGATATTTTAAAATCGAAACATCCTCACATCCGTGATCGATTTGGGGTTGTTTTTCACTCAGAAAATAGCCAAGTAGCTTGGTGTATCTTTTTATGCTAGAACCTGATACTGCTTTAACCATATTTAGAGCCGCTGCGAAGTCAGCCAACCACAACCGTTGGGAATTCGTGGAGGCTGAACTATCCGACTGTCGCCAACCATGATTTTGATGGTATGGCTCCATAATCTTGGTAGAGATGCAAGACCCTATTGTTGTTTTGCCGGCATTCGTGCTTCCAGGATGGCGTTGATGCCAGTTTTCGTTTTTACGAGGATATTAAAGAGCCTCTCATCATAAGTATATGCATTTATATCGGAGCCCTTGAGAATTTTCACGTGTTCGTCATCGGAAAAAATTAGATCTTAACCGAGGCTTCTTCTTAAGTTTTTTCTTTGTTAGCGATATTAACGTGGTGTATTCCAATTCATGGGCACCGCCGGCTACGAGATTTGGTTTACAGCGCCTCGTTTTCATACAAATTGTTGAGAAATGCTTTAAAAGCTTCTCCCATGACTCGAAATTTGGACCTTGGTTGTGATAGGTGATCACGCTACATCCAAGCTATGGCAACCGATGGACGATTTTACACCAACTAAAATGGGAATTTCAATACAAAAATTTGCGTATGATTAGGTATAACATTATTTTAAATTTTTTCTGTACCATCCACTCAACACATACTTTGCTTGCTACAAGCGAGTGCTTAGTGGTGTTGTTGTTGCTTTGCTGTGCCCGCACAATGACTGAACGTTGAGTTATTGCCGTGTCACCTTTTTACGTTCTTGAGCCATTGAACTCTGTTTAGATAAATGACTTTATTGCCACAATTTAACACATTTAGCCATTAATTATGCTCGTTGGGTGAGAATGAAGTGATGAAAAGTGCTTTCTTCTCAATTGCTATGCAAATTATGCTTTTTTATGTTTTGCTGACATTCTACTTACTTAAAGTTTGCTCTCTATACACTTTTTGTGTAGTATTTTATAACAACAAAAAACTTGACATTTTTGTTTTATGCTCCACAGAACTTTATCCGACAATAGTATCATTAATATTGATCCAAATGCATTTTATGGACTTGGTAAATTGAAGCGTTTGAATTTACAAAATTGTGGCCTTAAATCACTGCCAGCGCATGCATTTCAAGGATTGAAAAGCTTAATATCACTGTAAGTAAGCTAAAAATTTATGAAAGATAAAAAATGTTGCAAAAAAGTAAATTTACTTGTTTTGGCTTTCAACGCACTTGCGGCAAACTACACTTTGAATTTGCTAAAAACAAAAAAAAAAAACACTGTGAAACGCCTTAAAGAATGCTTCTTAAAAATGAGTAGTGGCTTTTGCGAACCAGAAATTTTATATAATTCATTAATTTAAGCCACGCTTGAAAATTTGATTTTTCACATACAAAACTTATTTAAGAACTGCGCATTGAACCACAAAATTATCAAAATTTTTAATTTTTACTATTTAAATATTTACTACAAGTTCTTCAACAAATATTCTTAGTTTATTTATTGTTGTTTTGTATTTTAATTTTGCGCTGTCATGCTGCATATGCACCAACAACAACTGGATATATATACAAAATATACTTTTTTAAACAACACTAAATAAATGAACAAAAAAACACAAAAGCCAGCTGAATGGTAACGCCTTAGCCAGCATGGACACGGATAGCCTGCAGCATCTGCCAAAATTGCGCACTCTACGTCTTGAGGGCAATCTATTTTATCGGATACCAACAAACGCTTTGGCTGGATTAAAGACACTCGAAGCACTGTGAGCTATTTCTTACACTCTTTCTTGCTTTAAAAAAATTCTTACTCAATCACTTTTTTTCGGCATCTGCACTTAACTTTTTTAAATGCACATTTACTTATCGTAGAAATTTGTGCTTACATATGAAAATTTAAAAAAATAATTGGTTTATTGATTGTTCTTGTTTTGTGTAGTTTGAGTTACTCTATCTTGTTTTGATTAGGCGTAGGGTTATCTGTCTTTCACTTTTCTATGTATTTAACCAATCTTTTTAACAAAAAAACGTACACAGTGTTTAACAAAATTGAAGGTACTTGTGGGAAAACGTTTATGTTTTAATTTTTTATACTAAAAATTAAAAAAAGTGCAATATTATAAAATGTACAAAAATTTACTTAAAAAGTTATTAAAATCTTACAATATAACAAAAATATTTAATAACATATGAGCGTCATTGTATCACCGCCCTCTGGTCAGAAAAGTGAATGTTGAAAAATAAAAATATTGGCAAGACAAATTCTAAAATTTACTCCTTTCGAAAAGTCTTAAAATTTATGTAAAATCTCCTTATTTTGACCTGAAAAAGGTATGGTTCCTTAAATATAATAGAATACAAAATAATACAACTCATTTAATTTACGATTGTAATATAATATAATAAGAATATAGTTGTACAACAAAAATACCTGTCTTCCGTCAAGTCTGCTTATGAAAATTTGTTGCGAAAACAAATTGAAGTATTTTTAAAACCAATGGCGATTTTTTGAAAAAGATTCGAGCTTACACAAGACCATACATTGAAAAAAGAATTTGTTTTCATTTTATAACCTAATTTATCTACACAAATTGCATTTAGAAGTACAATAATAAAATATTTAGCAATGTTAACGTACCTTAATTTGAGTGAGACACTGTGAAAACTTACACCAGTAGACTTTTTAACTTTCCTCTTATAAAAATTTCACAGGAATCTTGGCAGCAATCTTTTGACAATAATCAACGATTATGACTTTCCACGTATGCCCAACTTAGTGGTGCTGTAAGTATTTTCCATATCCTTATTATTCATCCACAAATAAATCTCGGCAAAACTGATCCTCATTTTCTATTTTAAATGTCTCGCGGAAACCGATTGTTAAGTTTTCGAGTTATGGAACTTTACCATCTTTTCCATTCCCTTCCACATTATTTTCCATTTTTCTTCTCATGCTTGTCGAACCGTTCTTATTCTTGTCCACTCCTACGCCCACTCTTCTTCCAACGCCCACCCCTTACCCATTTCCTCTTCCGCTTCCTCTCCAGCTTTCATTCCCTCTCCTACTCACACTCTCATTTCCATTCCAATTCGCCCTCCAGCTACCATCTTACTCCATTTGCCGCATCACTCTCACTCCCGCTACAATATCTATTCCCGCGTCCACCTCAATTTTTTTATAAATATAATCTTTATTCCAAATAATCAATACCTGCTTCAAATAATTGCGGAGATAAAGCGAGTTAGAATTGTTCCTAATTCGACAATTTCGAAAGTTCGACACAGATTAATATAAAAAAAAATTAATGGTAAATGAAATTTATATGGTCTAGAGCGAGGGGTTGACCCATTTTACAAAAGTTTTTTTTTCCTAAAGCATCCTTAAACCATAACTAACGGAAAAAAAAATTATCGGGGTCGTCAAGCGGTTTTTGAGATTTACCGAAACTAACGCACATCCATTCGTATTTATGTATCAGAGATCTGCTTTGAGTACTAATAAAATTAGTGCACTTAGTCATGAGACAAAAAATTGTGTCTAAATGTGTATTTAGTCAAGTACAAATAAATACTATGAGTGATTAGCACATAAAATAGAAAATACATACGAGTACCCCGTAACACATATGTCTCATACATATATGACATTGTTGAGTATAAACTGATCTCATAGTCGCTTTAACTTAGTAGCACGTTGATTTCGTGTGCAATACACTGTATACTTCGTTTATCATCGGTTTTACTTTGGCGCTGTATTCAGTTTAGTTTCGTCTACATCGTTGTGTTGCTAGCGTCAGAAGACTGATATGACTTTATTCACTTTATTGCACTGTTAGTCTTACTTATTCCAATTAGTGTTTTCGTATAACACAGTTGACTTTCTTGCTCAATACGACAATTGAGTACTGAACTGCTTCGTGGCTTATGAGCGGTTATTCATTTCACGAAGCATGACTATGTAAATGTGTGTTTGTCGATATAAGTGATATTCTTTGTTTGCATACGCACTAATACTCATTTAATAACCTTAAAAGATGAATAATTGCAGCTCACTGGTACGGATATGTTTGCTTCTAATTGGTGCAATGAAACAGTATGCTTATTATATAACTACTCTGACCCAAATCTGTAATATATTTGCTATCTCACGAACAGCTCCCGTGTGATAAAATGTTTTCTTAGGTATAAACTTTTCTAACTGAATCCACTAAAAATTTTGATTTTTTCCCTTCACTTTTTTCAGTCTCCTAAAGCGCAATCAAATAATGAAAATATCGGCCAGAGCATTTACAAATCTAACAGCTTTAAAAGTTTTGTAAGTATTTTTTATAAGCAACTATATAACTATATATGTAAATAGGTACAAATGTACATATGTATATGGGTGGTTAAACAGAAAAAAGACGCCATGCCCAGATTGATATTGAAAACTTGTCAAATCAGGCTATACCAACAGAAAAAATGAAATAGGAGATAGTTCGTTAACGAATACAGATAAAGTAGTAAAATTTGGGTTGATCCTATGAAGTAATTTACAGATTAAGTAAAAATTTCGTAGAAAATAGGACATTGTGCCGCTTATATTTGAGTAAAGATAACTCTATAGAAAAAACTATCATCTAACGGGTAACGAATGAACGATTCAAGTGTGAGTCATACTATATTTTATTGAGGATTTTCTGTTTTATCATCACTGCCTTTTTTATTTGTTTTGTTTTAAACAAAATCTCATTACATTGTGCTGGGTCAGAGGTCAATATAAGTTCACATGTCACGCACAATAAAGCAGTGCAACTTAAGTGATTCCATTTCAATGATATAGAACAATATTGAAATGTAAACTTTTAAGTAAACAAGTAAGGGTGGGTTTGTTTTCGGCTGTACCGCAGACTTTATACCTTCCATAAATGGAGCTGAGCAATAATCTTATTCAATTCACAATACTCGAATAATAGATACCAGAAGTACATAAGAAATTAATACTAAAAGCTTCTAGCAGTTACGAAAAGCTTCGGATGCAAACAATCAGTTGTATGAGGTATATAATATATATACCACCAATCTCTACTATTTTCCGTATATAATCGTACCACATTCTAAAGCATTTGGTGAAATTTGAAGTTAACATCTCATAATTTGAGGAAAATATTGTAACGAGTGTTAGCAGCACTGAGCGATGCTATCGTCTCTAAGCCGATGCTAAGCAGTGACGTGAATTCACATCCATAGATCAATCATTATGTATCTACATAAACGAAACAATAATTGCGTCTACACATATGTACCATGTACGTATACGAGCAGCGGAGAGTCAATGCACAAACACATGCATATATCTGAGATACTCCTATAAGCAGGCATGCTTAACGAACGAAACGATATCATTTCGTTACGATAATCAACGCTAATAAACGAAACGAAGTCACTTCGTTTCGTTTATTAACGTTAAGATCGTCAAATTAACGTTAATTTGTCGTTCTTAACGTTAATAAACGAAACGAAATGACTTCGTTTCGTTTATTAACGTTGATTATCGTAACGAAATGATATCGTTTCGTTCGTTAAGCATGCCTGCCTATAAGTATGCAATGAGAAAAACTATAAAATTGTGCAATTGTAGTTACAGCTGAGAAGTTTGAGAGCTGCTGGACTAGTAGATTCTGGAAGCACCTAGAAGATGCGAAGGTTGAAATCAAAGATTATAAAAGGCGGCAATTGTAGAGGCGCTGGAATTCATTTTGATTTGAGTTTTCGATTGAGACGCTATCTAGCGAGCAATAGCAGTATTATTTTGAAAGTCAGTTTCTTTTAAGCTATCAGTTTAGTTATTAAGCCAGCTAATTGAAAAGTATAAGTGTTATTGTGAAGTACTTTAATAAAGGCCATTTTTCCATTATTCAATATTGGAGTTATTTATTCAACAGTTTAGTGATTCGAACTTAGCAGAAGGGCAAATAAGAGGACTTGCAAGTAAATTCGTTACAATATGATAAAAAAAAAATCTATTTTCTGATAAATTGGTTTTATGGGTGATATTTGCTATAGTGGTCCGATATGGGCGGTACCAACAAATGCCTAATCGAAGATATAAATATATCCGCTTACCAAATTTTATCAAGTTATCTCAAAAACTTAGAGATTAGTTTGTATTCAAATCGACAGGCAGACAGACGTAAATGGTTAAATCCATTAAGGACTTACAATATTCGGGTTCATGATAAACTTAATAACTTAACTTCGTGAAAGGTATAAAAATTAAAACAAATAAAACTCAAAAATGGCTATGAGCCAGCTGACATGAAACTTATTGCTTTGCTGAAATTTAATAAACAAAATGTAAAAGGAAAAAGAAAAATAATGAATGAATGGCTTGAAACAACTCGTTGGCTTTTACAATACATGCAATGCGGCAGCAAATAAAAGTACAAAAAAAAAAAAAAAAAAAACACCACAAAACTCAAAGTTGGTGACTGCAAACCAAAACAAACATTTTAAAACAAAGAAATGACTGAACTGGGAAAATAGTAAATGGTCAGTCGATCGAATTGAATCAGTTTAAAAAGTGTTCCAAATTTATATGAAAAAGGGAACTTATACCCACATATACACAAAACTCCACATTCAATGCATTGATAGTAAACTAAATAAATACAATGAAAACGAAAATATTAATGTGCATATTCAATTTTATGTTTGTATGCGCGCGTATGTTTGTAAAATAAAAGTTTATTTATCTATAAAATCAATGAAAGTAAAATTGCTGAAATATCACCACTTAACGTTAACTTGCTTTCATAGTTTTTCTGCAGTTTTCTTGCTTCTTTGCAAAGCTTTGTGATATATGACTTTGGCAACACTTTGTTTACAAACAAAATTCTAAGTGGCTTTAGTGGCAACATTTGTGAATGTTGACCAAAAAAAATATTCAAGGAATGCTCAATAACTTTGTTGAAAAGGTAAAAGTTGAAAGTTTTGTGGCGTCAATGCTTCCATAACATAGAATGCAACTTATTTGCGGAAATCGTTATTATTGTTGTATCAATGTTAGTTTGTGAACAATTGAGTCATTGAAATGTGGCAATTTCAAGTGACCATTGAAAGATAAATGCATTACCAATGCATCTGACGTGTGTATGAAGATAGCTTGGCAGCTACGAATTTATCAACAATCAATTTTATTGATGACTTTGTGTGCAAGTTGAATATTAACCTATATTTTTGCAGACATTTATGTATATATGTATATCAGATGTAAATTTTTTAGTACACTTTTTTGCTTTTACCTTTTTTCTGAGAATTTGTACTTTATTTGAATTAACAATTATGGAGGAAAAATTGCTAAGCCAGTGATTAAAATGCCAACTAACTTTTGAGTTTTTTGCGCTATTGCTCTGCCTCTAATACACGACCTAACTGTTAACAGAGATAAAGCAATGCTTTCTCTCTTTGTGTCACAGCTCTGCTCTATGCTCTGTTAATGTTCAGAGCCTCAGCTGTAAGAGAGCTAACTTTTCATTGCTACTGCTCCGCTGGACTAGCAAATGCAAACACTGACTCAAATACAGAAATTGTTTTCAAAAATGCACATGGCTGAGATACGGGAATATTCCGAATATGGACCGTGAACCTGCTGATATACAAATATATGTGAATTTCTTATTAGCAACGATTTTTAGAACTCACTTGCATATTGAATACTAATTATATATTATAAATTCAACAAACAGACTTTGCTTTAACTTTCAATAATTTTCTCATTTTTTATGTACACACAGGGAACTGGATGACAATTTGATTAACAGTCTTCCTGAGGGATTGAATAAGTTAACACATTTACAGGAACTGTAAGTATAAATGAATGCCCATCTAAATTAATGCTGTTGCTGATTAAGAAATAGTTCGAGTGCACTACTGATTTAAAGCATTTGGGTGGGTTGACATTTGCATGAAATTCGGGTCAATGTAACGAAATGAAGGGTTGCTACATTTCTTTTCCATAATCAGGTTTATCGATTAAGCGGGACGAAGTACTGCTCCAACAACAATCACAAAGAAGTAGTTGCCACAGCTGTACAAGTTTGTTTTAAATTCGTTTTCTGTCGCAAATAGACCAGATAAAATCTATTAAAAAATAATTTATTTGAAGTACCATTTGATAAAAATTTAGGATCGATCATCACGAAGAAATCTTATTCTAAGCACAACTGTGTTACACAGGTAGCTTTTTTCTGAGTAATTCTATAGAAAACATTTGCTTCGGATAACCCATTTGTGGCCGCTGTGTCGATATGGAAACATCTTAAAATTGCGCATAGAAAAATAAAGGTTGGTGCCAGTGAATATCTAACTTCAGTTCTGGGCAGTTATTGGGCAGTAGGTACGCATGCGGAAAAGATGGGCATTCCGTATAACGACTACTGCAGAATCTCCAAAGATCCAAATGCCAGGGAGACAGTAGAACACTTTATGTGTAAATGCCCGGCTCTAGCTAGAGCCCGGCTAAGGTTCCTTGGAACCGCGTTTCTAGAAGACCTCAGAGGGTTATCTGTGATAGCAATCCCGAATATTCTTAATTTTATCAACAACTCTGGCTGGTTGTAATACATTGAACGTAATATTCCGTAGGTTTCTACACGAGTTCCATGGCATCAAAACGGCTTTAAATAGCTACTTGGACGACCAGCAGCCAGTTCACCTACCTACCTACTGGGCAGTCAGAAGGATAGTAAATAAAAATACTATGTACACAAATTTTCTAAAAAAAAACGAACGTTAAGGTTTGCTTATTTTTAATTGTAATGATTCAAACATCAATCTTATAAACACTTTTGCTTCTCCTTTTTAACCTTAATTTAAATGGTAAAGTACATGGTTTTATAAAGCTAATGAGAAAACATTTGTTGGGAAAATATGCACCCACACGGCTTTCATTGAGGGCATTCTGAATGGACAAAACTTTATTAAAATTATATAGTTAGAATTTTCCGCTTGTTGCGTTCTCAGGTGTAGGTGGGGTTGACAATTGGGTTCACGGATTTGCACACATGGCCAAAGGACTAATTACGACCAGTTCAACCTTTATATGCAAGTCTAAAGTAGCAAGGCGAGCTAGACTATAAGTTTGCTCAGAACAATTTATAGATGCGATATCACCTTTTAGAGAAAATATCATGGTAACTCTGTTGTGCAAATTTTAAGTTTCTTATTTTGATTTTTAAATATATTTTTGTCAAACTTTTTGTGAAACATAAGGTTTTTTATTGTATATTTTACAACACTGCCCTTGTGCACACTCTAAGGAGTTGTATGTCGTATTTAAAGAGTCATCAGCAAAAAGCATAATTGCATGCAATCGCTACTATTTTCTTGTGATATCTACCCTTTTTAAACGGCTTTATTTAGCTTTTTAATAATACATGCATAAACTGCCGAAGTGTATTTTATTACAAAAACATTGTATAAGAAACAACAACAAACCACATATGACAGGTTTAAAATCATAGAACATACGTTGGATAGGAGATATTTTGAATTGCATAAATGTAATTAGGTTTCGTAGAAACTTAATTTTTGGGCAATTATAATGCCAATCAATTACAAATAGTATTATTTGGAAAGAAATTTGTAAATCCGCTCAATAAAATATATTCAAATAATTATCTTGCCACAAGCGACAATATGAAATTGGATGAGCAAAAAGAGTATACAAGTTATAAATTTAATGTAGTAATGGTAAAGGATAATTGCTTTCATTACAACACCTGCTATAGTAAGATATTACTTCGTTAATTGCATACAAATAAAAACATAAACATAGAAGAATATTTATAACATGCAGAAATATTTATCACATTTTCATGTGTGCCAAGAGCAACAACATTTTATTACAAACAACAAATACCATTTCAATGCATATGACTTAAACATCAATGGGCGTAATTTCAAATAAGTGTAAATTCCAAAATGTCGCCACAAGCTGTTGCCAAAGACAAATGTCGAAACAATATTCTAGAGAAAGCACGAATGCATAAACCTACCTAAATATGTATTGTTGCAAAGATATATACGAGAGATTAACACGAGTACAAATAGCAAAGCTACACATATCCTTAGAACATTTCGTGCTTACGCATATAGATGTGCAAACGTATGTGTACATATTTATTGTGAGTGTGTTAACACAACTGTAGGTTTCATTCTAACAAGCAAACATTATTGTGTATATATCAGGCATGCTTAACGAACGAAACGATATCATTTCGTTACGATAATCAACGTTAATAAACGAAACGAAGTCATTTCGTTTCGTTTATTAACGTTAAGATCGTCAAATTAACGTTAATTTGGCGTTCTTAACGTTAATAAACGAAACGAAATGACTTCGTTTCGTTTATTAACGTTGATTATCGTAACGAAATGATATCGTTTCGTTCGTTAAGCATGCCTGGTATATATTCATTATTTAAAGGGACATATTAAGCTTCGTTACTCACACCAATTGCCAGTTCAACTGATTTCACTGCAGCATTGTGCCATGGACAAAAGCTTGGCAAATGTTCCTAACTCGATAAGGCAAAACGAGTTGCTGCCAACATAATAACCAAAGATCAAATAAGTTCAAGTGTCAGACAACTTACATGGTATTAGAAATATTAGACACTTGTAAGAAGCAATTTCGGAAGCATGCATTTATGATGTCCAAATATGCCTCAAGTATTCATTGCAGTGTCGGTTGCATTTTTGAATTGAATATGGAAATTTATTTGTCGGCACAATTAACTAAATACAATTTTAAATAAACTTGAAAAGCGTTTAACTTAAATTGAAAAAAAAGTAGAAAAAAACACCACTACTGCCACTACATAAAACTCAAATATAACAAGGAAACAGTGCAATTTAAAATTAAATATTTAGTTAGCATAACATTATAAAATGTAGGGAACATTAGTCGTTGAACCCTTATATAAGTAGTAGCGCCTTAAAGTATATTTAATAAAAAATAATCTAGGAGTTATAATTCTAGGTTAGGACTTTTCGAAACTGAAACTATGACTGTGTTAGTTGGAGTATGGTAGATGTTTAGTCGTTATTTAAAAAGCAACGCAGCAAGACGAAAGCACGCGTTGTTTGCTAAAATTCAAATTATATTTCGTAAATATGCTATGAAAATATCCTTATAATTTTGAAATGCGTCTCCTCCGATGCTTGCTGGTTCAGCGATGACTAACACGCTCAATAAACGAAAAAACGATTCAATCCGTGTGAATCGAATATGCACAATTGTGCTATGAAATGACGATCCCTGTTCTAGGTCGACATATTACAAAAATGCCCATACATGCAGATGTAGATAAATACTTATGTCCAAGTGCAAAAAAAATGTATGTGAATATTTCCTGTAACAACAAAGAAAAGCATTGTTTGCTATGACCTAAGGGCCAAACTCCTTTCGCTATTACGCACTCGCATCAACAGACAATTTATGTAAAATATTTACATATATGACGTTAAAAGCGTAAACTCGTTTTATTGTGTGGCACAAATTCTAATAACAGAAAACAAAAATGTTTGGTCAGTTATGGAGAATTGAATGAAGACAACGGCCAATGTTGTATCCCACTCACCAAAAAGACTTTCGAGATTTGGTTCTATAGGCATCAATCCTAAGCTCGCATTTGCTCAGATGAAATTTTTCTGTAAAAAGTGGGTTATGAATTTTGAATACAGAAACAAAATTCCTGGCTTTGATTCAGAAAACTCAGACTCAAAATATTGTATCTCTTTATATCTTTATAAAAAAATGTATGTATGTAAATATGTAAATGTATGTATGAAATATCGGCTCCGAAACAATTCTTTGCAGAAAGTGAACGAGAAACCGACCTAGAAAACTGTATTAAAGTTATTGCTTTAAACTTTTGTACACAGACAGATTTTTGTGTAGGTTACTATATAAAGCACTTTTTTATGGCCCTATTGACTGGCCTCTCATAGGCCCTATTGGAAAGCAATCTTCCTGCAGCTTAGCATGGAGTGCATCGATCAAGGGTACATAAAGACTTTTCTCCACAAATATACTGCTAGCAATTATGGCTAGAATTTTATCCTAAATGACTTCAGAAACGTTAGACGGCGAATCTCTCCTGCAGCGATTGGTAACAATTGGCTTTTTGGTTGCTAGTTACTGTACTAGTTATAGGAGTTTAATAATATTGTTACGAATATTAGCAACACTAAGGGGTGCTGCCATCTCTAAGCCAATGCTAAGCAGTGTTATAAAATCGTGCAATTGTACTTACAGCTGAGAAATTTGATAGCTGATGGCCAACTAGTAGATTCTGGAAATGGAAGCGCCTAGAAGAAATCAGAGAGTATAAAAGGCAGCAAATGTAGAGGCGCTGGAATTCAGTTTTGATTAAGCACGCAATCTGTCGGGCAATAGTAGAGTTATTTATTGTGAAGTACTTTAATAAAGGCCATTTTTCCATTATTCAATATTGGAGTTATTTTATTAACAGTTTAGTGATCCGAACCTTAATAGAAGATTTGAAATAAGCGGAATTGCAGTAAATTCGTTACAATATGCTCTAGGTAGAGGCGGCCGCAGTGGTTTGATGATGATGAACTTTCAAAAGTTATATCAAGAAGAATTTCCGAGCTCTAGGCCACGCATATATATTAGTAATAAAAATGCAATTGATTATACCATATATGTTGTATTTATTTATTTTGTCGATATTTCGATTTCAATTAGAAATCATCTTCAGGGCTGTAAAAAATACATTTTTCTATAAAAACCATAAATGCACAAACATAATCTGACACTTACACTTGTGAATGCACCAGGCATGCTTAACCAACGAACCGATATCATTTCGTTACGATAATTAACGTTAATAAACGAAACAAAGTCATTTCGTTTCGTTTATTAACGTTAAGAACGTCAAATTGACGAAATGATTTTGTTTCGTTTTCTGCCATATCAAAACGAAATCAAATCGTTTATGCTGACTATTAATTTCAAACTATGCTGGCAAAGCTGATTGATGGCGGAATCATTAAAGGTGAAAGCATTAGCCAAGCTGATTGCAACTTTTCTCATGAATTTTGACAGTACGAACATTTCTCAGAGTATTTTTGACATTACCACCAACGAATTACACAAACAAATTACATGGAGTTTGTGTGTGTATGTTCGCTCGCTGTTAGCACCTTACGGCTTCACCATGGCTATAGCATTGCCAGCACAATTCAAACATAAAGTATTACGTTTTTGTTAACGTTTTTAACGTTAACGAAAGCTTTTCGTTTCGGTTAAAAACGAGATACAATTTATCTTGATAATTTCTTTATCGATAATATTTCGAAGTGTTTCAACGGAAACGGTGGAAATTTTTTGATAAACGATTAGCCTAACGTTAAGGTGCATCCCTGGAATGCACCTTGTCGACTAATTTAAAATTTCAATGCAGAACACAGAATATCATAAACAGAAACAAAGATGTATACAAATAATAAACAGTAATAATAAACAAAATATCTGCTAACAACAACGTATATATTAACTTATTTGGACACCCTCAGCGTTATTGTTGCTAACTTCTCTTCATTAGCAAATGTCTGTATGCGTGAGCGATGTTGGCGGTGTCGCTCTTAAAATTCATGCGTATGTCATTAGGTGTATTGATAATATGTAGCATTTCGAGAGTGTACCGCTTGGAATATTGTTTTTCTTCTTGCAATATTGTTCTAAGTCCGGAGAGTGTCCCGTGGTCTTGCAATGTTGCGATAAAGCCGTTCTGTTGTCGTTAGAGTGGTCGCGATTTTTGATGTTCGATTTGTGAGCGGAAATCCTTGTCTTTAGTTTTGATTTAGTAGTACCCACATATGCTTTGTTGCATACGTGGGACCCGTCGCCATTACATTTAATTTTGTATATTACGTCGGATTTCTCGTATTTTTCGATTTTGCTTTTTGTATTGCTGTATATTTGTTGTAGGGTATTTTTATACTGGAACGCGATTTGGAATTTTTCTTTGTCATACATGTTTGAATGTTTATTCGGTTAGACAAACCAGGTACAAATACGGTAGTCTTATATATTTTCTTTATGTTTTGTTCTTTGTTTTTATTCGTAGCGTAAAATTGGTGGATATAACCATTGATAAGGTGGATCGGAAACTCGTTGTTTTGAAGTATTTTTTTGATGATGCTTATATTTTTCGGGTGATATATTCTATCGCTGATAGAGAGAACTCGCCTAATAAAATTTTTGGCCGTGTTTATTATTATACTCCTATCATGTTTCGAGTTAAAATTTATTAACCTCCCGGAAGCCGTATGCTTTTTATACCAGTCAAAGGTTAGGTGGTTGTTATTTCTTATTACTACCGTGTCCAGAAATGGCAACATTCCATTATTTTCCATCTCAGATGTGAATTTTATTGAGTTATGAAATAAGTTCAAGAGGCCCAGAATTTCTTCAACGGAATCGGTTTTCACAATAGCGAATAAATCGTCAACGTACTTTGGTTTGTGCCGTGATTCTTCCTCAAATTTCAATAGTAATTCCTCCATTACTATATCGGCTATTACCGGTGATGCTGGTGATCCCATAGGCATACCCGATCGTTGTTCATTAGAGGAAAATGTTCCTAAAAGGGGTAGCCCCTCGGCAGTGTTTGGTAAGTAGTTCGAGTATATTTCTGCCATCAAAAGCTCTCTGTGAAAACTATTTTTTTTTCTAGGTAGGAACAATCTATTGACAACTTTACTGATAAAAATAAAAATTAACAAATGGTTTTGCAAACTAAAGCATTTATAACTATTAAAGTTTGAAACGGAGAATTTTTAACTTTTGTGATAATAAATAACTTTAGCACAAAATCTGTCGTTAAAAGTGAGTCGGTTCGAGGAAAGTTGGGATTCCCTTAAGACCTTAAGAACTACTTTTTTCCGCCGCAGGATACTCTTAGCTTAGCTTGCGACCGGAAAGCTATTCTATCACACTGTTTCACCCACACACATATACACAGCAGTCCGCTTAAAAGTTGAGTTCATAACGTGCCATTTCATTGCATATTTACGAGCGTCATACTAAATGATGCATCTAGAATTTGGTTCACTTCTGCTACCAACTTTTTCATGTTGCCTTTTGTATGTGTGTGTGTAACTTTCTAAGAGTTGTCAACAGCTTCACTGCGAATAACGGCTGTTTTATAATGTTAACATGAGGAAATGGAAAAAAGGTTGATTCAAAAGGGGTGCATTCACTTCCAAAATTGAGCTTGTGAAAATTGATTTTACTAAAATAAATAAATGTGAGTAGATGATTTTTAATACTTCTCAGTTGGCAGTTTAATTATTTGTCGATGTTTTTTTTTTGCCTACATTTCTCCTAGTAAATGATATACATATATTTAACTTTAAAATCAATAAACAGACACGCTCTAAAATGCATGACTTCAGCTGATATTGAGCGTGAAATTCTAGTGCAACATCTTCCTTTTGCCGCCAAATCGGATGTAAGCGCTGTCAAACGAACCATGGCGGCGCATCCAGTTGCATTCAAGACCCAAATACCAACACGTTCATGAATTTGCATACATGCATACATAATTGCATTAGGGTATGCCTTTATTATTATCTTCTTTTTTTTAAGTTCTAGCTGAAAGCTTAAAAAGCAACTCCGAGCATAAGTACCTAAATTAAATTGTGAATTATTTTTGATCGAGGACGTTAGCAATTTCCACGCAAATTATAAAAGCAGTTTTTTCATCTGGAAAGTTTTTGAGGAAAATGAGTACAGTTTCAGTGCAAATATTTCGAGAGCGTTTAGTTAGATACCTAAAATGTTTTAGGTTTACTCGGAATCGAAAAGTTATGAATTAGAATTACTTATATAGAGATTTCTTTGATCTGTAAGAGAAATCAAAATTTTGTACTAACACTTTTCAACAGGAATTTTCATATATTTCTGGAGCATGAGGTAGGAACATATTGAATATCCTGTGCCCTGGACGTCATCAAAATTGCATCTGCCGATATAAAACATTTAGGTTCGCATATACGTAGGAAAAGTGAAAAACCTTTCATACTGCACTACGCTAGCTGGTGCCACTTGGTGCTTCCAGCATATTCTTTCACTGCGTCCACAAGCGGGTTTCGATAAGAACACTATCTTTCATTCGCACAGCAATCATCGTAGCCACTGTGTTTGAATTCGCTGGAATGTGTTCAGGTCTGAATAAAGGTCGTATAGCTCATTAAATAAATTTTCGATAGAACTCGCCGTTGCGAACACGTAGAGGCCTGTAAATCTTTCGAAGAATTTTTCTCTCCTACACTTCTGTTGTCTCATCTGAAAAGTGTTAAGCAGCACACTATAAATTGAAAGAGAAGTACGGATTTAAACTCTTGTATACATATTGCGTCAAACCGTTATTATCACTACTAATACAGGTGGTAAAAATAAATTTAAAAAAATGCACACCCTAATACTTATGCTAACACTATTATGGGCATCATGCTATTCCTTATGCATATGTAAAGGACGTATGTATATGCGCAAATACAAGAGAAATTTAATACATATTTCCTTGCATGGGTATGATTGCGCAATTTTGCTCCCATTTCATGTCCTTCTCTCTCGCGCCTTTTGAAGTAAACAGGATAATTACGACAATGTTAAATGCAGCGATAAGAATGAGTTCACAATTTGACGTTGAACTTATTCCGCTGCTGCGGGGAAAAGGTCGTTGAGTGCGAAAGTTTGTTCAGTTTGGGTTTGTTTTATTTTTTTCCCCTTTCATTGCAGCAACTTTGTCGAAATATTGCTGTGCGTTACAAACCAAAATTCATAAGAATTTTTGTGCATTTGAGTTAATTTGATCATAAAGAACACTATAAAATTTCAATTTCATTTATTTTTACAATTTTTTTCTTTCCACCCAGATGCTTAAATGTATGTGTCGATATTTTTCTGTTACATACATACATATATATGCTGGGATGAAATGAAATTTATATCTTTCCTATTTCCTTTGTTAAAATCATTTTCAGATCCGTTACAAACAATCGTATGCGTTGGATAAATGAAACGGATTTGCCAAGAAATTTACAAACGTTGGACTTTCGCGCCAATCCACTGTCATTGATTATGCCAAAAGCGCTGCGTGGTATGACGAGATTACGTAAGTTGTAAGTACTCATATGGATATTGACATTTATATTAGTGTTGCACTCGAAATGTGCTCCAGAACCCTCCATTGATTTTCGGGCTTAATAGATTGATGTCATACTTAATGAGTTTTGTAGCACCGACTTTGCAAACCAATCTAAATTTTTTTAATATATTCTAAAGTTCGAGAAAGTTTTACGAAAATAATGTCACTCTGCTGGCTACTCTCAGTTTTTTCCTGAGTTTGTGTGTTCGTATGAAAAAAAGTGGTATCGTTACAAATTCATCCATTTGACAGACTAGCCCAAAGCTAGAATTTAAGAAGGTAACATTTTTTCAAGAAAAGAAAACGTCATGAAACATACTTCGGAAAAAAAAAAACAATGATAGCTTTGAGAGACCTTTAGCTTATACATAAACTGATTAGACTACAGATCTGAATACTCCAAAAAAATTACACTGAAAGAAAAAGACTGGTAAAATCAACCGAAATACGGGTCAATTCAACCGTAATTTCTGTTAATTTTTATCCATCGCAACAAGATGTTGAATCAACTGCGCATAAATCGTTGATTCGTAATTGACCGTTTTAGTAGTCAAATGAACAAAAAAAGTTGTTGCGACAGCTTTGTACGAAAGTAACTATGCTGCCATATACATAAATAAATAAATAAATGTAAGGCACGATAACCTCCGAAGAGATGTAAAGCCGAGTTTCTCTTCCAATTTGCGTCGAGCTCCTCTTGATTTTCCCTACAAATTGGCCGGACGGAACCTACATGTTTTATGCCGACTCCGAACGGCATCTGCAAAGCAGATGAGTTTTCCCTGAGAGCTTTTCATGGCAGAAATACACTCGGAGCGCTTTCCAAACACTGCCGAGGGGCGACCCCGCTTAGAAAAATTGTCTTCTAATTGAAAAACCTTATTTCTAAAATTTGATGTTGCTTTGCCCGGGGTGCAAACCCAGGTCATACGGTGTGACAGGTGGAGCACGCTACCATCACACCAGGGTGGCACTTACTAACCGAACGTCGCGTACATCAAATATGCTGGCACAGATTAAGCATTATACACTTTATTATTTTGTTTTATTAAACGCACTTTCACCAAATTTTATATTTTATAATTTATTTAATTTATAGTTTTGAACTTCGCTTTGCAAATAGAAATGAAAATAGTAGTCACAAAACTGATTCTCAATTCTTTCAGTTGCAGCTTAGCTCATTCTCAATTTCTTCTCTCGCATGTAGTTGCCACACTTGATTGTTTCGAACAAAACTTTTAGTATAAATGTTTGACGTAAAATTTTAAAAAGAGAACTTGTAACTTATAGAAAAGTAAAGGATCAAATCGCTAGAAGGTAATTCGCCACTGGAGTAACTTTACATGTTATTCGGCAATTTTAATTTTCGTAACACTTTAAGTTGAAACGATTCCAAAACAACTCAAACTTTTATCTTGTCGGAAACATCAACATTAAAAATGGATGTTTTTATTATCTTATTAAATTCGTTCGCGTGAGTGAAAATTCGTAAAAACTTGAACAAAATGTTACTAACTTTGGAAAAATCCTGTTCGTTTGAACAAAACTTTTGCAACAAGAGGGCGCAATTTTGCATTTCGGTTGGAGGAGAAGTTGTAAAATTGTACCCGGTAAATAGTTGTCGCCGTATCTCATAATTTTTTGCACAGTAAATTCAAAAAAGGGGTTTTCGTTTTGTATTGATAACTGAAAATCTAGTTTTTTGTTGTTTTCCCATTTTGTGTGTTTTTTCGATCTGGTGGTTTTTTATTTTGGTTTTTTTTTTAACAAGTGGCACCATCATCATAAGTACAAAGTAGAGAGCGCAGTGAGCGTAAAATTCTCTTTGAAATTTGCTCATGTATTGACTGTTTATCGCTGTTCAAATGACAAGTGAGATTAGTGGTATTAACAGAAAAATCATTTAGATTGACCAGGAATCTGTCAATTTTTGCAGAATTTTGTTAACTTAAGAGCGACAATTTCTCTTCTGTTGAAATGACTAAACTGATTTGTTCGGTTGACAAAGAACTCGGTCGAATTAACCATAATTCGATCAATTTCACCGAATCTCCGTTAAGTCAAGAACAACAGAACCAATTTGTTGATTTTACTAGCACCATTTCTTTCAGTGTAGAGCACATCAAATGAAAAGCCTGAAATTTTTGTAAAGCTTTCTTGAATTTTGAATACAATTTTGGCCTGCTACTTTTCTTTCGTTTCTTATTTATTCGATTTGTAGCTGATAGCTCAGCTCCTTTATGTAAATTTATGCATCTGCTCTGTGCACCATTGATACCTACATACATACATATGTTTAAAAAATCATTAATGTTCATATATTTTCCTTTTACTTTTTTTAAAGAATTCTTTCAGATGTGCGCTCACTCAAAAAATTTCCAGATCTCGATGGTTGCTTCTCATTAGAGACTATAAAATTAGATCGTGCTGGTATCAAAGAAGTGCCACCAAATTTATGTCGCCAAACACCAAGACTGAGAAGCTTGTAAGTAAGAATTAGGTAGCTTCGTATTGTACCAAAAAATGTAAAGATTTTTTTTTCTTCATTTTAGAGAGCTTAAAACAAATTCCTTAGAGCACATTCCCAACTTAGTTAATTGCAGAGAATTAAGACTGTTGTAAGTTGCAAGTAATAGTAGCAAAAAAAGTAATACAATATTAATTTATTTATTTTTGCACCAGAGATCTTTCAAACAATTACATTGAATCCCTCCATGGACGACCTTTCTCCGGGCTGAAGCAACTCCATGATTTAGTGCTCTCTTATAATCGTATTAAATTAATACCACAAGACGCTTTCTTTGGCGTACCGAGGCTGCAATTGTTGTATGTGTTTGAAAAAGCTTATTTTTACTTACTCACTTCCACCATTTCTCTTTCAATTCACACCACCCAATTCCATTTGATTCAATTCAGAATATTTTCAATTAATTTTTATTAAAATTTTTGAAAAGTGTGTATTCATATGTTTTACATTTCAAATCAGTTCACTACAATACATTTAATTATACAAAGAAATTTTACTTTTTTAAGCACTCTCATCTTATTTCATTTCAAGTAAATTTGTTTCACCAAACTCCTTTTGCCAATTTGAATTTTTTCTTTTCCCTTCTTCTGCATTTATTTAACAAACTTCGTTTACTTTTCCGTTTCATTATTTTTTATATTTCATATCTGTTTCATTTCCACTTCATTTTGTTTCGTATTAACAATATTTAGTTTCGTTAAACACTTTCATATTATTTTTTTGCTCATTCTTTTTCTTTAACTTTAAGAAATTTCGGCCCATTTCGTTTCATTAGTTTCATTAATTAGCCTTATTATTTTGAGCTAAAGCCATATTTTTTCAATTCCATACCATTCCTTTATTCATATTCAAACTGCATACAATCAAGTTACATTACTCTGCTTTCTTAAATACTGTCCCAGTTTTGTTTTAAACTCATGATTATTATACATTCAGCTGAACATGAAACATATCTTAGTTCCATTCCATCATTCCGCTAAAATTTCGGCAGCATGGAAATAAAACAATGACATTTAGTAAAGAACAATAAATCATTTAAAATTTTCCTTTCTCTTAGAGATCTAGAAGGCAATGAAATCACTTATATACACAAAGAAGCCTTCATGCCATTCGCTAAGCTTGAAGATCTCAATCTGGGCAATAACATATTTCCAGTACTGCCGTCGGCGGGCTTAAGTAAGCTGCTCCACTTGAAAACCTTCAATAATCCGAAGTTGCGTGATTTTCCAACGCCTGATACATTTCCGCGCATACAAACGCTAATACTTTCATACGCCTATCACTGTTGTCCCTTCATACCGTTAATGACCTCAATGTCAGCTACAAAGAAGCCACCGTTGGTACAAGAGGCAGTACTTTTTCCGTCCGACTCTGATTTCGATATGAGTTTGTGGAACAATAGCATGATGGATATATGGCCACAGTTGCGTAAGTAAATACAAAAATAAATTACAGAAAACAACCAAATTTTCCGAGTTTTTATAAAAAGTTCGGCACGCTCCAGCCTCAACTTGAACCAAACAAAACCGTAGTTTTGACTGTTCAGAGCTCACCCGTCGTGCTTATAGAATCGTTTTGTTCGGCCGTT
Organism: Eurosta solidaginis; assembly: GCF_040869045.1. Taxonomy (NCBI): domain Eukaryota; kingdom Metazoa; phylum Arthropoda; class Insecta; order Diptera; family Tephritidae; genus Eurosta; species Eurosta solidaginis. Next base: position 3,496,437 of record NC_090320.1, on the reverse strand, counting down.
CTATCTTCAGTAAAAATCATGAATGTTAGTTGTTGTCCTTCTTAATTATTCTTTTCCATTTCAGAAAACCTGAGCAAAAAGTTTGGCAGCCAAATGCATGACATCTGGGACAATTTTGGACAGGATTTTAACTATCCCGGCAATATACCTACCTACGTCGAGGAGTACTTCGAGGAGGATGGCACAACAGCTGGCGCAACTACGAGCACCATAGGTGCATCCAGCAGTTTTGCAGGCTTCAGCAATGGCTTATTCGGCACCATAGACACCGAAATACAGCCTGGTTCCATTCAATGCCTGCCAATGCCAGGTCCTTTCTTACCTTGTGCTGATCTCTTTGATTGGTGGACCTTGCGTTGTGGCGTGTGGGTTGTGTTTTTGCTCGCGCTACTTGGTAATGGCACAGTGGTTATAGTGCTAATGTTCTCTCGTTCTAAAATGGACGTGCCACGCTTTCTGGTGTGCAATTTGGCTGCAGCAGATTTCTTTATGGGCATCTATCTGGGCATACTTGCCATAGTGGATGCTTCGACATTGGGTGAATTTCGTATGTTCGCCATACCATGGCAAATGTCTTTCATGTGCCAGTTTGCTGGATTTTTGGCCGTGCTCTCGTCGGAATTGTCAGTTTATACGCTAGCTGTGATTACATTGGAACGAAATTATGCCATAACACATGCGATACACTTGAATAAGCGTCTATCATTGCGGCAGGCTGCATATATTATGGCTGTGGGTTGGATTTTTGCGTTTATCATGGCCGCTTTGCCACTGGCAGGGGTCTCAGATTATCGCAAGTTTGCCGTATGTCTACCGTTCGAAACGACTACGGGAGTGGCCAGTTTGACTTATGTGATTGCGTTGATGTTCATCAATGGATGTGCTTTTGTGACACTTATGGGTTGCTATTTGAAAATGTACTGGGCTATACGTGGCTCTCAGGCTTGGAATACAAATGATTCGCGCATTGCTAAGCGCATGGCATTACTTGTTTTCACCGATTTCCTATGCTGGTCACCTATTGCGTTCTTCTCCATAACTGCCATTTTTGGACTGCAATTAATCTCGCTGGAGCAAGCAAAAATATTTACAGTTTTTGTACTGCCATTGAACTCGTGCTGCAATCCCTTCCTCTACGCCATCATGACAAAGCAATTCAAAAAGGACTGCATTACGCTCTGCAAACACTTTGAAGAGACGCGCGTGACTCGTGGTGCTAAAGCTGCTACGACCGCTGGCGTTGGTCGCCGAGGTGGTGTGCGCGTGCCCAAAGAACTGCCACCGCTGCTGCCTGCAGCGCATCCACCCGATTGTCGTTGTTTGCGCATGATGCCAAGTGAAATGCCGAATTGGCACAAGCTGCAAGCGCGTGAACGAGCTCATAGCTCTTGGTTGAGTAGTACATGGCATCGTTTGGTTGTGTTTTGTCATTGCGCCGATTCAAATTATGACGATGACGTAGAGCAGGAGAGACATCATTTAGGCGGTAACCGCCAGTACAAGAAAGCAAATAGTCGACAAACACGTGCGCGTTCACATAACGCGGCAACAGATCCCTATCTCTATCACTTTGCAGAGTTGAAGCAGAAGCAGAAACAAGCCCGAGCTAGCTCTATTTCAAGTGAGAACTTTTGTTCATCGCGTTCGTCTAGTTGGCGCAATGGTCCTCCGTCCGCGGGTGCAGTACAACATACTTGCAATATACCTCTGAAGATGATGGATCCGAATCGAAGAAGACATTCGGCGTGGTTGATTACTCGCAAAACTTCACAGGACTCGAACCTTTCGAGTTCCCGCAACGACAGTTCGGCCTCAGCCACGACTGCAAGCACGTCAACATTCCGATTGTCGCGCTCAAGTGCGGGCAGTACAACACCATTGCCTTCTGTAATAGGTAAGTGAGAAAGTGAGTAGAGTTTTTCCTTTTGTATTCTTCTTTGCAGTTAATTTCTTCCTATCCCAAACGTATTGTAATTAGATTCGTGTATCAAATTTAAACTAAATATACATAGGGCCATAAGTTGAAGAATTGCGTGAAGCATCTGGAGCGGGCGCACTTTTAGGTCATTGTCAAATTTGACAAATCAAACTAATAGTGTGTCATTTGCAGTGAACTAGTTCGAACGTCGCTTGACGACAAGACTACGGATAAAGGCACATAAGCTATCATTGCCAAACCATATTTTCCTAAAGTTTGGAAACTAGTTTCCATAATAACGTCTTCCTAAGCTTATATAATCAGTATAACTCTAATGTTCAGGTGCACATTATCAAAGACGGACGTCTGCTTCATCGAGAACCATTACTGATTCCGACAGAGCTCGAAAGTTTAGTTTGAAAAAATTACCTTTTCGCATACCCCCTCAGGCATACTCATGGAACGCAACTATAATATGGTCCTGTCCTATAAAAACTTCTCGCTTTTGCGGTATATTTTAAGACGAATTGGCCTGAATAGTTAATTGCTCTTACCAACAAATCATACTTTAGACTGAGTAGAAAATTGGCAGGTAAACTTATCTCAAAGAGTCGGCTCGAAATTATAAACGGTGTAGGGATAACGTGATGGGGCTTGAGATATTAGAGATAAGGGTCCTATTCGTGATGCCAACAGCGTGCATCAAAGGATTTTTAATGTTTTACTGCATGTACTTTATCCACTTATAAACGTAATGCATAAATCCCAGAGGCCTCACTGGCTTCGTCAAGTTTTGTGAATGAACGAATAAGCTCAAGTCCAGAAAGCATTCCTATCGACATCCGTATATGGAGGCAAAGACACCCGAGACTTTGGTCTCATTCGGAGGTGATTCGCCATGGCAGTTAAATGCCAATTAATGAGGGGCCAAAACACATCCAAGTCACTTTCATTTCTAATTTGATTTCTTTATATTTCTAAACATTTGACTTCTGATTATTATCTTTTAATCATATTATTATTATTTCTTTATCAACGCAGCACACAGCAGCAAGGCACAACAACAACAATTGCAACAACATTCTACATTGTCAACCAAACCACGTCTTGTACGTCAAGAGGCCGTACAAGAAGAGGAAGACTCATCGCCACCACGACTAGGCATACGCTTTTTGCCCACCATTCCATCGGCAGCAGATAGTTCGATTGTAATGGATGACGGTGATTCTGGTATGAATGTAGCGAGTGTTATGGGTATGCCATTGCCAGGTGCTTCCAGCGGTTTCTATACTGTACTCCAAGCTCAAAGTGGTGGCGCAGCAAAAACGTTGCTGACAACAGCGGCAAGTCCACAACTTGAAATGCCAAAAGAAGAGGATCCACCATGACACTTTTTTAAATGGTTAAAGAATAAGCGAAAACAAAAACGAAAAGGAAGTCGTAAATATAAACCACCAGAAAGTGATAGAAACATAAAAAAATGTTGTATTAGTGAGGCATTTCTTTGACGCTTTTATATTGGCGCTTTTTAATATTTATGCAAAATGTATGTATGTAAGTAGGTATGTGTGTGAGTGTATACCCTGCAGGGGAAATGTTAAGTTCGGCGTCACCCCGCTGCCAGAAATATATTTCCCTTGTGATCAACCAACAAATACATCATGGCGATGTAAGAACGATCTTATTTTGTATGATCTAATTTTGTTTCTGGATAGTTCTGAGGAATTGAAGGCGCTTTGTAATGGTAACTCAACTTCCAACTTCAGAACTGTTCAAGATTCAATAAAGATAGAGCTAGTACCTCTAACTTTTTTTATTAGAGAATTTAGTCACTTCGCCGAGGTTGATATAAAAAAATTATTAATACGCATTTTTAATAAGTAGTCAATTTGTACAGTAGCCGTAATTGTCTGTGTGTATGTGTTCATATGTATAAATGTATATGTACTTAGTTAAGGAAATTTAGTTAATAAATATAAATACAAATATGGCAGCTAATTAATTTGGCTATCAACAGCTTTGAATATAAATTATGTGAAAAAGTAAAATTTTTTATGGACTTTTAGGAAAAATTGGTTTTTTCAAAACCATAAATAACTACAAAACCAGGATGAATAACCACGCAATCAGGAAATAGCCATGCACTCTTAAAACTAAACCATGATTAAGAAGCACTTCTCTTCTATCTATGAAGTGCTGATTATGATAAATTTCATTGCTGCATTTTTAAGTATCAATTCAAAGCAGTCAACGAAATTATCAAAGTAACTTCACACTTTCTCTATAAAAGTGATAAAAAGGATTAAAAGGGGAAAAATAACGTTAGAATCGAAAATTTTTGTTGGAGTAATTTTACTGGAGTACTATACCAATACATATTAAATATTTTCATAAATCTTTCCTTCAGATCGAGCCTACAGCTTGAGCGCGTCCTCGAACTTCACCACACATGGGATTCTGGCCTTGCCTTTGGCAGTTCGTAAAAATTCCTTTTAACCATATCAATTTTACTCTATTCGTACCGAATTCTGACTATGAAGTTAATGAGCTTTCTTTCCGCGGATCTTCAAGTTTCGATAGATATTTGCCCATAGGTACACCTGCAATCTATTAGCGCCGCAGTCAGGAGCTAAGCAGCTGCATCGGCGATTCGTATATCTTTTTGGTGGCTATGAGTTAACCGAAGTATCTTTGTTCCATTCCTTAAGCTAAGCAATTACTTTGTGGCAACGGTGCCTCTTCTTGTGGTTATTTTGCATGTTGACCCACTAAGGGAAATAATTTGTTAAAATACCGCAAAATGTGGGCGTGCAAGCTGTTTAGGTACTTAGTAGGTCAACGCGCACCTCGGCTAACCCCTCAAACCAGTGAAAAGATGCCTGACTTAAAATCCATTTATGTAAAAGCATTGATGTATATTTGTGGTGGCGATTTCTTCAACACCTGCCCGCGAGAGCTTGTTGAATGTCAAAAAAATATACCAAAACATCGGCGCGTGTAAAGAGACCCTAAGTCCTATCATATATTTATCGCTATGTTTTCCGCGTGTTAATAATATGCGAAAGGAGGGAAAGTAAAATATCAAAGAAAAGCATTGTTTTGGGACGTTTATTTTTAAAGGATATGGTAGCAGTGTAGCCACCGGCAATGGTGGAGAAAGAATTGAAACTACCTCTATATGTATATTTTTATCATAACAGTAAATTTTAGGTCCCAACAGAATTTTATCGTTTTCAGAGATAATTCAAAAGCTTTTTGATCAACCTTTTTCCATTACAACTTTTTCTTTCATTTTAAAAAAAATCGTATGCTCATCTGAGTGCATATTTTTGTAAAACTTTTTTTTCCGCATGTATCCAATTCAATTATTCTCGCATTTTTCACTGTTATGGAATTTAAGTTCACATTTTTATTGCTTTATGTATAAAAAAAAATAGAAAAAAATACATCTTAATGAATCAACCGATACTACTAATAAAACCCAAGCAAGTATTTTTATGTCCCTTTGTAATGTGTTAAACGTAAATATAAGCGTGTATTTAACTATTTATAGTGTGATTAGTAAGCCATATAACTATATATGTAACAAATTGAATGTAAGTAGTTCTAAAGTGATATTATTTCCAAGAAGTGCTTAGTCATAAGAAAATGAAACAATAATGTACTTAAGATATATGTAAATAAAAAGATATTTAAATAACAATAATAAAAAAACAATAAATTCATACATACACTTGGAACGAGTGACTTTCGTTTACATTTTTTTATTAAACATATTTTCTAAGCGCAATCTGAAAGTAGCTCAAAGTTGTTACCAGGCCCCATTCAAGTTCAATGGCTTACGTAAGCGTATGATATATTGATGAACTTATAAATACAGGCAAATACTCGACAACATATGCTAACACCACAACCAAAATAAATTAAAATAACATCAAACGATTTTTGTTGATTTTTGCACAGTTTTTGTCCCTCTTCTGGCAAGTAGAGAAAATGCGGAGGTATTTGTTGTACTGCGAAAATTCTTCGGAAGATTCATGGTTCTTGCCGTGATCCCAGCTGCGGCTTAAGACGAGCTGTATCAGCTGTACATTTATATTCAGCGCCCCAAACGCTTTTATTTAATTGTCTGATCAACGCCCTGGATTGATGAGGGGTGTTATGACTAGTACCTAGGACCTACATAATTATTTTCTAGCTTTTAATATTATTATTACTTAATGTAAGTATTGCTTTCAATAAATTAGTTTAACTTAAACATTTTTTTTTATTTATTTTATTATAAGGAAATTTCACTAACAAAATTTGAACTTATGTGCTCCAAAGTATTTTGACGTCTCTTCTAACGGGACTAGAATTTTTATACTGAAGTTTCTCTAGCAAAATTTGAACTTATGTGCTCTAAAGTATTTTGATGTCACTTCTGCCGGACTGTATATAATATTTGTTCAAAGAGCCAAATCGGACAGACAAGTACGATTTTTTTGAATATCTCAATTTTTGCGACACCTAGCGTGTTTTTTTTTACTAAAGCGGTTTCCATTTCTGTATGTCAAATATGATTTCCAAATATGAGCGAAATCGGACCACAAATACGATTTTTGTGAATATCTCGGTCCTTGCGCCACCTAGCGGCGATTTTTTTCTTATTATTGCATTGGCATCGGGTTCTGAACTGTATTCCAAGTTTCAAGTTTGTATCTTATCGTGCTGGCCGGCCAGCTGTGCAGCCTGTCAAGTCAACCTAAATAAAAGCGTTAAAAAAAAAGCTTCGGCTCATAGATAGTTCCTAGCGAGTTATAATTAAAAATTTTTTTTTACGGCAGACGTCAAATCATACAGAAAAATTACTCAAAATGCAATATTTGTTCTGCCGCATTTCATAACAAAATTGTATGACAGTTAAAGGAAAAAGCATTCTTATAACAACTCATAGCAAAAATATAATAGGAAACAAAAACCTGTCACAAAATTATGAGGTTTTAAACTAAAAAGCAAGCAGTAAACTTGTCGCCCTCCAAATTTTCCAAGTCGATTTAGGTTGTTTTGACTTGTGACTAAAGAATTAAGTTATTCACCATTAAAAAGTTACAAGTTGCAATCTCTTCATTTCATTTTTAATTTTCCCCACCCTCGTATACGATAATATGAGTGAATCAAATCGCCACTTCGGCAAGCTTAACCACGCATCTTATGAATGAATGAGAAATCTTATTCAAAATTGTGGCTTCATTCTAAAACGTGTACCCATATGCTGGTTTGTGTGAGTGCGTAAATATTTCTTAATGACTAAATACAATGATTGTTCTTAGCAATGGTATTCAGATAAGCCATTTACGAAGCGTAAAAATGCATTTCAATTTATCGATGAACCATGATGATCCAGATTTTAAATGCCGTTTTGAGAAGCTTCTATATCTACATAATAGCCTGCTACACATATCGTGGTAGTTAATTAATGTTATTTTATGCCTGGGAATGCGTAGTGAGACGTCGGAAGCTGTGAAGTTTTTAATATGAATGGAGGCCCTTTAATCGTTTTTCACCAAGTACCTGGGCTGACCAATAAAGTATTTTTTCTGGCCTTCTATTTACAAATAGATTAAAAACGTCTTAAAAAGTTGCATACTGTTACACAGCGTACAAAGATAATCAATAGTAACTCAGTACGAAGACACGGCATAAACAAACTTGAAGGCTACTTATTACAACTCCCTGTATAAATTTATTCAAAACTGATGTAGAAAAGAAAAATATTTGGCGCTATTCACCGCCGAGGAATTTTGAACAATACCAGTATCCTTCAATTGGCCAGCGGCCTGAACAGTTTGACGGGTTTACCCCTTGAGGTTTCAAAATTGCATATTCCTATGAGTAACATTTTAAGGTAATATCTTTTGTTAAAACAAGGACAAAAGCCCACATAGAAAAAAGTGAAAAGCTGCATACCTTCCTCAAACTATTCTTCGTTGTCTTTGGTACTTCACAGTTTGTGCCGCCTCAAAAAATGTTTATCCTTCGATATTTCGGAAGAAGTTTCAGCTGTATTGCCTACACAAACGTAACGCGAATATTTCCGAGAGAGTTTTTAAAGTTAACGCTTTGAGCTATGAACAGACGGACAAACAATAGTATTCTTCGTCCATGATAGAGCTTTCAGGAAAAAATACAAGTGCTTAATTTCTGATACATTCTTTGGGTGCACATATGATTCACCCGAAACTCTATTCACCTTGTGTGTTTTGATACCAACCTCTTCATATGAGCTGCTGGAAAAAACTCTGAAAATGTTGTTCTCTAAGCTGGCTTTCTTCTGCAACCGTTGGGTTTCTTCTGAAAAAGATAATAATTTTTATTTTCTTGTTTCGGGCACTGGTGGCTAGTTTTCGGCAGAAACCAAGCTTCCAGGCAACCACCATACTTGAATTTTTCAATCTCACCTGAAGATGATTTATGGGCCTGCTTTGGTTTCCAAGCATTTTATATAACATTAGGTTCGGGTGGTCATGAGAACGATTCATATACAGTAGTTTTGCAAGCAACAGGTTTAAATTAGTTTATCCCTTTTAAATAAATAAAAGCATCTAGCGGAAAGAAAAATATTGGTCAAAATACAGATGACATTTTTTTCGAATGAAATCCTTATAATGTCTATTATTATGTTTTACCGCGAAACACATAGCTGTTTTACAAATATATCAGCTTCAATCGAAATTATTCTAACTTATTGATTCCAAAATCAACTATGTCATTAAAATTTTGCACTTCTAATTGTCAACACTAGATGTCTTGTTTGATAACAGATGTTATAATATTTTGTTTTCACTTGACATCAGAGTCATTAACTGCGCTTCCGGACATAACTACGAGAATACGGCTTAACAAAACATCTGTTAAAACCGATGATACTAAAAATAACCTCCTACTTAAATATATAAAACGTAAGAACATATATTATATAGTGAATAACGTGCAATCAATACGCTTTCCTTAAATTTATTCACCCTCTCTCCCTTCTTCTAAAGTAGGTAACTTAAGCAAAGCTTACTTAATAGAGCCTTCTATGGCATGCCTACAACGATAAGAACAAGTTGATTTGATTTTAGCAAATATAAACAAACATACATACATACATGAGCGCTGTGGGAATAAAAAAATGTTTATATGTGTTAGTGACTTATCATTATGCGAACGGATGTATGCAAATGTTTTCAGTTATAAGAACAAAGCCCATAATAACAAATGGACAGATGCATATTTGAGTTCATATGTGTGCGATGATTGTTTTGATGTATAAATAAAAATATTCATTATTAAAAATATTTATTGCAAGGGAAACTACTTGCAAATTATTATTTATAAGATGTTACACGCATATATACATACATATATAGGCTTGCAGGACATACACATAATTACTAAAAGTGTTTTATTTATATACATGCATACATACATACATACATAAAAAAGCTAAGCAGCAAAAAAGTTAATTATGTGTTGAATTCATATCTGCACTGCTAATAATATTTTTTATTATATGCATGTGTGTGTGTGTGTGTGTGTAGTGTGCTATTAAAAAAGCACTTTGCTTAAGACAAATGCATAATAAAATATTATTCCTTTTCATTAAATATCGCAATCAGTTGGTTTTAAGATTTGTCGCGAGTTGCATACTTTTCACGGATAAAAAACGAATTTAGAAAAATGCGTTTGACTTTGTTGTGGATTTGTCTGTTTTTAGCTGTGGCAAATGTCGCATCGCAATATTGCTCAAAAATTAAAGATGGCAAGAGAATACGATATTGTTGTACGGGATATAAAAGAGTTAAAAACGAATGTAAGCCATATTGTCCAAGGCTTTGTGAAAACGGCAAATGCACAAAACCGGGAGTGTGTGAATGTAATAAAGGTTATAAAAAATTCAATTATTATCGGTAGGTGGCGCAATTGGTGATCAATCTAAGTTTGAAATAAAAAAATATTTTAGTTTGTGGATGCAATGTCAACCGCTTCGAAAGCGCCGCATTCCAGGGAACGTTTCAATAATGCTTTATTTCAGAATTTTTTTCATAAACACCCCAACTTGTACCAAAATTATACAATTTGTGATCAGATAGGGCGTTTTTGAATGACAGCTGATATAGCATGATATTCCAGTCAGCAGTCGAGTTATTCTACTAAATTTTAGTTAGAAAAAGAGAACTGCTTTTGAAAGCAATAAATTAAAAAAAAATAATTATTTAATATTTTCTGGAAACCGTTTTCGGTTCATTTTTGTGCCATGTTTGTGTTTTCCAAGGTATCGAAATCAGTTTTTTTTTACCTGTTCTGGTATTCGGAGTTGTGTAAATTTTTCTCTTTTTATTTCGACCACTTAAACCTTAGCAGCTAAAGCGCAAACGCTTTATTAAAAATTACAAAACTTTTGTATCAAACTGTGAAAAAACAAAAATTATAATAATAATTAAAAAGTAGCTCAGTAAAACAAGTATAGCAATTAACCAATAAAAAGAGAGACGAAAAAAAACAATTAATTGAAAAAGTTAAAAAAAAATAAAAAACCCTAAAAAATGCATGTCCTACATCCGTTCATCTATGTCACAAAATTTTTTCGATTAAAAGTTTGCGCCTAAATTTGAAACATATATGACCAAACCAGACTTGGTTTAAATTGTAGATTGTACCAGTTTTCGAAAAAATGTGTCAGAAAAATGGTCCAAATTTGAAATTTCTTAAAGTAGATTTTAAAACATAAACATAAACTTGTTGAATTTGCCAACTGCGAACGGCATCTGCAAGGTAGATGAATTTTCACTGAGAGCTTTTCATGGCAGAAATACTCTCGGAGTGCTTGCTACACACTGCCGAGGGGCGACCACGCTTAGAAACAATTTTTTTCTAATTAAAAAAAATTTCTAAAATTTTGATGGTGCTTTGCCCGGGGAGAAAAGCCGGGATCTTCGGTGTGGTAGGCGGAGCACGCTACCATCACACCACGGCGGTCTTGTATTTGTTTAAAGAGACGATTTTCGCAAGTTTTTGGTTCATTTATATAAAGGAAGTACTTAAAAATTGTTTATCTTCCTTCCAATTAATAATTATATTTTGTTTATATTTCGTTATTCCTTTTTTTACGTTTTTTTTTTGTTTTTGTTTTTTTTTTTTCCTGTGAATATCTTATGATTATTGTGGCGTTTTCTTTTCTGAAAATAATGCCACCCTGTCGATTATTTTCCTGCCTCTCGTGAGTTTTGTGCGCTCCTTTCACAAAATATTTTCCACTGAGTAAAAAAAGGGGTCTCATTACCTACTTCAAAAGTTAGAATTTAAGAGTGGAACATTTTTTCCAGATAAGAAAACGCCGTAAGTGTTTTTCAAAATTCTGTATTTTTTTGTATTTTGTTGGGATTTTTCCAATATGGTCGTATGAAAAAACTTAATTTTTATAATTTTGTTAATGTTTTTTTTTTGAAAGAATTTTTTGTAAATTTTTTTAGTGTCTTTTTATGAATATAAGTTTTTTTTTTTTAATTTTTTTAAAAAAGTTTATTTTGAGTTTCTTGGTTTTTTTGAAATATTTTTTGAAAAATTTTTTGCTGTGCGTTGATATATTTTTCTTATGATATATTTTTTTTTAGTTTTGGTACAATTTTTTTTGTCAGTGCTTGGACGGTTGAAGAGACCTTGTCTACAATGCGTGCCTACCTATGGTGTTTAGAACAAAATACTCTCATGTTGTTATTATTTGTACTATGACTGCATATATGCTGTATGCTGCTTAGTTTAGTTTATTTTTGTTGTTGTCATATTTATCATTTAAACTTAATTAAATTGACTTGTTTTTTTTTTTTTAAAAACCTAATTCCGAAATAATATTCTCGCCAACAGATGTATACCGCAATGCGATAACTGTACTAACGGCTTTTGTAGTGCACCAGGAACCTGCAAGTGCAACAGAAATTATGCACCGGATGCCACGGGTCACTGTGCTCCCGTCTGTATGCCAACCTGCCAAAATGGTGAATGCGTTGCACCCAATCAATGCGTCTGTAAGGCAGGTTACGATAAAGACGCCACCGGTCAATGTAAAGCAATTTGTGTAGACGGTTGCGATCATGGCATTTGTCGTGCACCCAATGTTTGTGAATGCTTGGAAGGATATCAAAAAGTAAATAACAAAACATGTGCACCCTTTTGCATGGATGATTGTATTAACGGTTTTTGTGCGCAACCGAATATTTGTGAATGCAACGCGGGCTATGCCCAAGAGTCCCATCATATTTGTAAGCCCATATGTGAAACTAATTGTGAAAATGGCGAATGCCTTGCACCGAATAAATGCGAGTGCCATAAAGGATATGAAATGATTGATGGAAAATGCGAACCGATCTGCACGAGCGGCTGCCTAAATGGCCTATGTATAGCGCCAGAGACATGTATTTGTAATGAAGGATATTCTATGAGCAATGATAACGTTTGTGCGCCCATTTGCACTGCGGGATGTGAAAATGGTATATGCACGGCACCAGAAACCTGTGCGTGCTTGGAGGGATACTCAATGGCTACTCCGTCGATTTGCAAGCCCACCTGCTCTTATGGATGTCCGAATGGAGAGTGCACAGCCCCAGAAACTTGCGTATGTAACAAAGGATTCTCTATGATTGATCTCAATGTATGCGAACCTGTATGTGCTAATGGTTGTACAAATGGCCGGTGCGCAGCTCCCGAGACTTGCATATGTAACAAAGGATTCTCTATGAACGCCAAAAATGTTTGCATGCCAATATGTTCGCAGGGATGCCCTAATGGGCACTGCGCGGCGCCAGAACTTTGCGATTGTAATGTCGGATATTCCATGACCCAACCAAATTTTTGCGAACCAGTCTGCACCAATGGATGCCCGAATGGTCATTGCATAGCTCCAGATGCTTGTGAATGTAATATTGGATTCTCCATGACCGAAAACCATATTTGTGAGCCTATATGTTCCAACAAATGTCCGAACGGACATTGTATATCCCCCGAAACTTGTGAATGCAACAAAGGCTATGCTATGAGTACCGCTAACGTGTGTGAGCCTGTCTGTACAAGTAATTGTCCAAATGGGCAGTGTATAGCTCCCGAGACCTGCCTATGTAACAAAGGATTCTTCATGGCCGACTCCAATACATGTGTGCCTACATGTTCAAACGGATGTCCCAATGGGCAATGTATAGCTCCAGAAACTTGTGAATGCATAGCAGGTTATTCCATGTTTGAACCAAATATATGCGAACCTATTTGTACAAATGGATGCTCGAACGGGCGTTGCGTAGCTCCTGATATCTGCGAATGCAACGAAGGATACTCTATGAAGGACCACAATATCTGTGAGCCTGTCTGTAGCAATGGATGCGCTTACGGAATTTGTATAGCTCCCGAAACCTGTAAATGCAAAAAAGGCTATTCTATGAGCAACCTTAGTTTGTGTGAACCTGTCTGTTCCATTGGTTGTCCGAATGGACGATGCATACTTCCGGAGACGTGTTTATGTGATAGCGGATTTTCTATGTCCGACCCCAATATTTGTGAACCTATTTGCTCCAGCGGATGCCCGAATGGTTTGTGCATAGCTCCTGAGACTTGTGAATGTGAAACGGGATTCTCTATGACTGATCATAATATATGTGAACCGGTTTGTACCAACGGTTGCCCCAATGGTCAGTGTATAGCACCTGAGATATGTGCTTGTAATGAAGGTTTTACTTTGAACGAAACCAAAATATGTGAAGCTGTATGTTCCAATGGATGCGAAAACGGAAAATGTAGAGCTCCTGAGATCTGCAAATGCAATATTGGCTACTCTATGACTCATTTAAATATCTGCGAGCCTGTCTGCTCCAACGGTTGTCCTAATGGCCGGTGCTTAGCTCCAGAAAGTTGTGAATGCAATGCAGGATTTTCCATATCGCACTCCAATGTATGTGAGCCTATATGTTCCAACAGATGTACGAACGGACATTGTATAGCTCCAGAAACTTGTGAATGCATAGCAGGTCATTCCATGTTCGAACCAAATATTTGCGAACCTATTTGTACAAATGGATGCTCGAACGGGCGTTGCGTAGCTCCTGATATCTGCGAATGCAAGGAAGGATACTCTATGAAGGACCCCAATATCTGTGAACCTGTCTGTAGCAATGGATGCGCTTACGGAATTTGTATAGCTCCCGAAACCTGTGAATGCAAAAAAGGCTATTCTATGAGCAACCTTAGTTTGTGTGAACCTGTCTGTTCCAGTGGTTGTCCGAATGGACGATGCATACTTCCGGAGACTTGTTTATGTGATGGCGGATTTTCTGTGTCCGACCCCAATATTTGTAAACCTATTTGTTCCAGTGGATGCCCGAGTGGTTTGTGCATAGCTCCTGAGACTTGTGAATGTCAAACGGGATTCTCTATGACTGATCATAATATATGTGAACCGGTTTGTACTAACGGTTGCCCCAATGGTCAGTGTATAGCACCTGAGATATGTGCATGTAATGAAGGTTTTAGTTTGAACGAAGCCAAAATCTGTGAAGCTGTATGTTCCAATGGATGCCAAAACGGACAATGTAGAGCTCCTGAGATCTGCGAATGCAATATTGGCTACTCAATGACTCATTTGAATAACTGCGAGCCTGTCTGCTCCAACGGTTGTCCTAATGGCCTGTGCTTAGCTCCAGAAAGTTGTGAATGCTATGGAGGATTTACCATATCGCACTCCAATGTATGTGAGCCCATATGTTCCAATGGTTGCCCGAATGGGCTTTGTTTAGCTCCCGAGGTTTGTGAATGTGACAAAGGCTTTTCTTTGAAAGACAACGATATCTGCACACCCATTTGTTCCAACGGATGTCCCATGGGTATTTGTATAGCTCCCGAGACTTGCGAGTGCAACAACGGCTACTTTATGACAAGTGCCAACGTATGTGATCCTGTGTGTTCCAAGGGATGTGCCAACGGGCAGTGTATTCTACCTGAAATCTGTGAATGTAACAAAGGCTACACTCTGACAGACCGCAACGTCTGTAAGCCTATTTGCTCCAACGAATGCTTAAATGGACAATGTAAAGCGCCCGAAATTTGTGAATGCAACCAAGGCTTTGCTATGAATACCTCAAATATTTGTGAGCCAATTTGCTCTAATGGATGTGCGCATGGTCAATGTTTGGCTCCTGAGATTTGCAGTTGCAACGAGGGTTTCTTGATGAGCACTTCAAGTAAATGTGAGCCCGTCTGCTCTGCACCTTGCAATAATGGTCAATGCATAGCACCGGAGACGTGTGAGTGTAACGATGGCTATACCAAATCAATGCAAAATGAATGTGAACCCATTTGTGAGAAATGTCATTTTGCACGCTGCGTAGCTCCTGGTGTTTGCCAAGAAGGTGTGGCTAATTCCACAGTAATGCCTTCTTTCACAACTAGTACGGTTCGTAAATCTACAAAATTGGCCCCATATATTGACGCTTCCGATCAAGAAGATAGTGATGAGCAGGATAACGTTAGTTCTGGCGACTACAGTGACACACACATAACCATGTCCGTTATAAATGGCCTGCGATGTTTGAGGCGTTGTTTTAACGGCACTTGTCAGCGGGGTAAATGCCTCTGCGAGGCGGGCTTTGTGTTACAGGAACATGATAATGAAGAGATTTGTGTTGCTAACAGATCAGCTGATGGTGAAGAGCAACAATCAGCTGGTTATTCAAAGTATATGCGTTTGTATACAATCTTTGCTGCTCTCTCGTTGCCTTTAGCTCTGGTGATACTTTATCTGCTGTGCCATATTAGCTGCGAGAAGACGTACAATGTGGAAAAGAGAGGTACTGGGTAAATAAATTATTTAATATCAGCTAACATTCTATAAGATTTTATCTTTGCAGAAAATCAGGTCGGACTGTCGCAATTATCGCGCAACGTCGATATCATAAGGATGCCTTAGTTAGGCTGATTCAGAAAAATTTTCAAAGGAATTTTGAGCTTTAAAGTGTTAAGAGTGAACTTCAGTTACAGTGATCTAAAGCTGTTTATTGTATTTATTTTTCATTTTGAAACTATAATTAGACTTAATAGTTATAAGGTTTGATTTTTTTATTTAGTAATTATGTATTACGTGTAATTTGTATTAAGCAATTTATAAAATAAGTGCAGTTACTACATAACGAATAGTTATAAGACTTTGATTGTCTACTTAGTGTACTTTTTATATCAAAAAATAACTGTTGTTCAAAGAAAAAAGAAAAACAAATTTTGAGATTTTTAAAGGATTACTTCGGAACTTTTTACTCTTTACCATTTGCGACTTGCTGACGAAAATTAGCTTGACTTGGCAAATATTCGTGTATCTGTGGCTCTGTTACTGCGTCTGAAAGACCACGGTAAACCGCGGTGACAATTTTGAAGTAATCGGTAGAACTAACTGGCCGTAACAGCAGCTGCATCTCGAACGCATTCAGGTTTACCAATGATCGCAATCATAGATCTAATCACAAATTTCGTAATTGGCTAATTAGCTGCGACAATGTGAGCATATTAACATTCAACTAAGACTGTGCCATTTGCTGGGACTTAGTGATGCAAATTTTGTATAGCAACTTACAGTGCTGTGTCCCCTTAATGTCGCAGCGTAAAATAGAAAATTCAATGTTTCATATTTTCGCGGCTTAATGCTGTCCGGTGACGAAAGGTGAGATGGTGATAATATAGCTTTTTATTACAGCTAAGCCCAGTCGCTGATAAAATTCGCTGCGACTAAAAATTCGCAGTCACAAATCACACTGTTCCTTAAAAATTTTGGGATCCGCAAACCTTAAAATGAGGGACTCACATAAATTTATATTAGAGCCAGCGAGTTGATTGCAAACTTTTGCTTCAAAAATCAATGGAATATTTATTTTCCGACCCTAATTTGCAGTTTAAGTCCAAATACCGATTTCACCACCTCGAGAACTATTCGATAATCTCGCACAACATTTCACCTTATTTTTATTACCCTTTTTTCAGCCCAAAGATCACCGCCTAATTACTTAATTTGAGCACTCTGAATTTTAAAACTCTACTCCGTTGCCTTATTACTGCGATCACTCAGCTCCCTGAACGTAAATGGCGTATTCCAACTAACCTTTGATATGAATATGGATCTAGATAAAGCAGAGTTTCCGCTTCCTGATGAAGTCAAGGTACCCAGATTTGAATATTTCTTAAGTCATTGAAAATCGCTGTTTTTGGAGGTTTAAGGCGAAATTCTCTAAAATAGACGTGATCCGTCTGTAAACACGTGATCATCATTCATTAATTGGCACTTAACCATTTAAGTGATTTTAGCCGTTTCGTAATAATAAATCTTACGGAGAACTTTTCTCTTGAGCACTCCAAGAGTCATTTCATCTTTTCTGGACACCGTCCATGATTCCTATCCATACATCAGGACAGGTATGTATAGCGTGATTTTTGTTCGTCGAGACAGGACTTTACTTTTCAATTGCCTACTCAGTGCAAAGCGGTTTTTGTTGGCAAGAATTATTCTCCGCTGAATTATTGTTTTCGGTTTGGTCCCAAAAAGACGAAATCCTTCACAGTCTCGCATTTATATACGTTAACTGTGACGTGGCTGTGAAGGCGAGTGGACCGATTCTTTCTTGGATGACTGCAAGTACTTTGTCTTGTCCTCATTTAGCACTAGATGGCCTTTTTTGCTTCTTTATCTAGTCGCGAAAAGGCAGAACTCACAGCGCGTGTGTTCAGACCAATAATATCAACATAATCAGCATACACCAGTAACTACACATCTTTATCTATTACGAGCCGAAGATCAGGGTAGCTGTGGTGATTGTGTAAGTCCATGGTTCGTTATAAGTTCAATATTGTCACCTTACCTGAATTGCGCTAAGAAAAAAAATATTTATAATTGCTTTTTGAAGAATTTTATCCTAAAAATTACTAGACATTTTCTAAAGAATCTTTATTTAAAAAATAATTATATTTTAAATATCACGACTGATAAAGATCATTAGAAGTTAATTTCAGATTTTTTACAATTTCGTTTATAATATAAATAGAGCTCCTCAGCGTTATCCTTCAACTTTCTTCTTCTTGCTCATTGAGGCCATCCTCTTCACCAGCACCTGGCATAACAACGCCAAACGATGGATTCTCTATCAACCGCACGCCATGCTTCTCTCTAAAACGTCTTCGAGCAAATTCACGATAAATCAGTACCAAGGCTAAAGCGCACGAGGCCACAAGCAATACAGATGTAACACCAATAGTCCAACGAGAAACGGAGACACCACTAGAAAACGCATACGAAAATACCTAATTTTTTATTCCGCCGATAGAGCATATATTAATAAGGTTTTACTTACCTCATTACGATGTGTTCCTCCATCGATCCGGTTTGTGACACGCATGCGCCACGCTGTTGACTATACGTCATTCCTTTACTGCATTGGCATATTCCATTGACGTCACATTTTCCTTCCAAGCAATTCCATTCATTACAATATGCCACACATACAGGCAATTCGGTATCATTACTAAGATTGAGACGATAGCCGAGATCACAACTGCAAGCATTCGGTGCAATACATTTACCATGACCACAATTTTGTTCACAACTTGGTGCACACTCCGTTTGACTGCCATTAAGAAAATTATAACCATCCAGGCAAACACATTCCTCCGGTCGTAGACATTCGGCATTAATACAAGTATCTTTGCATATCGCTTGACAACGATGCGGTTCGCTGGAGTTCGTTACGCGATAACCATCGGCACATTGACATTTATTAGGCGCCACACATTTGCCATTCTCACAAAACGGACGACAATGAGCTATGCACAAATTGCGATGCCTTGTCTCCTCATAGCCGGTCCAACATTCACACATATCGGGCTCAACGCAATTACTATTAATGCATGATGGCAAACAAATGGGATCACATATCGCATTAGAACCTTTACGTAGACGAAACCCTTCAAAGCAACGACACACACCACCCGCTGAACAAATGCTGTTGATGCACTTTTGTGGGCAGTGTGGCTCACAGCGCCCAGTTACCCATTTTTTGGAGTAGCCTGCATCACATTCGCATATACCTGGCGCAATGCAGCGTCCATGCCCACAGTCGAAATTACAAACAGGTTCGCATTCATACAGATTTAAGGGATTTGGACGATAACCGTTAAAGCAGCGGCACGTATTCGGAGCAGTGCATGCGCCATGAATACAATTATGCACACAAACCGGTATGCAGAGATAGGACAGCAGAGCTTGGTAGCCCGGTAAGCAGCTACAAACACCTGGACTGACACAATTACCATTCTTACAACCACTCGGACAAAATGGTTCGCACTCGGTGCTTGAACCATTTCTATAGACATAGCCATCATTGCAAGTGCATGTATCCGGTGCGGAACAATAACCATTCAAACATTCATTCTTGCAAATCGGCTGACACACATGTGGTTCAACTTGTTTGTAACCTTCATGACACTCGCAGCGACCCGGCTCATTACAGAAGCCATTCTCACAACCATGCGGGCAAGTAGGTTCACACTCAGAGCGTGAGTTGTTGCGATAGATATAACCTTCTAAGCAAGTGCACTGATTAGGCGCCGTGCAGTGTGCATTCACACACTCTTCTTTACAATGTGGTACACAGGCCAGTCCAAGTATATTGGAATAACCCAACTGACATTGACATGAGTTTGGTGCAATACAAGAGCCATGCGTACAGCCACCTTTACACACCGGATCACATTTACCCAACGTACCTAAACGCAGCTCATAACCGCTATTACACACACACTCATTGGGCGCCTTACAAATACCATTCTCACACGTCTCCTCGCAGATAGGCACGCAAAGTCCCAGCGTTTCATTGCGTTCATAACCAAAATTGCAAGTACATTTGTCTTGTGAATCGCAACGGCCGTTGGTGCAATCTACCAAGCACTTGGTCTCACACTCGGTCAAACTGCCATTGATAAAATTGAAGCCCTTATTACAGCTACATACATCCGGTGCGATGCATTTCCCATTTATGCAGGGTTCACTGCATTCTGGTTCACAGAGTGTGGCATTCTTGAGATTATTATAACCACTATTGCAGAGACAAACATCAAGACGCACACATTTGCCATTCTTGCAATCAGCGCACTTCGGCTGACAGTCACTGTGTGAAAGGCGCGTTATTAAACTGTAGCCTAGTTGAAACACATTCACTTACCCAGTCTTTGTATCGCGTACGTAACCAGTACAACAAACTTCTTCCATATCGGTGTAGTTCTAGAGTAGAAAGTTTAGTGGACAGACACAGTAAGATTTCAGATTACAGGATTTTTTTAAATTTCTTTTCACCTCTTTTACAGTACGCAATACCAAAGGGTTTGCACTACAATTACCGGTGCAATTTAGGTCAACTGGGTATTTACGCATCGTCACAAGTGCCACACGTGTCTTGAGTTGCCTGTAAAATTAAAAAAAATATTCTTGTTATGTCGTCGGTCCTATGAAAGATCAAAATTTTTCTGTTTTTCGTCTCCCACTCAAATAACGAACTGTGCTAGTCTTCCACGCGAACATGAACCGTGAACCGTGTAAGTCTTCCATGGGAATTTGAGACATGCTAGTCTTCCATGGGATTGACTGTAGCAGTGATTTTATGCTGAGCTTTACATTGAGCCTTCATATTTTACACATATATTGATGTTGTTGTTGTTAACAGAAAAATACTCCTCCAAATGAAAGTACTTTGAGCGGCATGCTCGACTACTTCATTATGTTTCAGCTGCAATTTTCTCCCTAAATTTCCCTTCCCTGGACTGATGATTCGGAAGTCGGTGCTCAGGCAATGCATGACCTCTAGTTGTAAATATTCGAATGTAAATGCGTAAAGATGCAGGGTTCATGAGAGGTGATTGAGCATTCTAAACTGGGTGTATAATACAAAAGAGCCATGGCAAGTTCCAGCAAATCCTTAACAGGAGGTCTGATTTAACTGTAGTAAATGACAACCTATTTGCCCTACTACATTGAAGAGATTGCCCTAAGTGCTCATTCGTTCGGACCTTAAAGTAGTTTTTTCGATCTGGATTCTGGAACCTGCGGCTTTGTAAAAATAGCACTTATTAAGTTTCGAGTAGTTTTTAATTAATATGGTTAGTTATACGATATTTAGAGCGATACTGGATGAGCGTCCTAGATCAGGTCAGGGTCAGGTCAGGTTGGGTGGTAGCTTCCCTGATGAGAGGAAGCTCACTTGGACAACATGACGGTCCGTTGTAATACCACATATAATAAACTAAACTAACGGTGACGTAGATATAACTACTTAGAGAATCGTTGGGTAGCAACGATAAAGTTCCGAATGATCCCGATCTCAACCTTGGATAGCTCCTCGGGAGATCCAAGTGAGTCACGACCAAATCATTTGTCCTAGATCATTTGGAGCACATTCACGTCGTTGGTTGTCTAAGTAGCACAAACTGTCACAGATGAAAACGAATCATAACGTGACCTTCAGCAAAGCACACAAGAAAGGCTTACTGTGATTCCGTAGAGTTGAGTGAGCAACTTGTAGAGGTAATCGAGTCCCAACATGCCTTTATCATGTCAAGACAAAAAATTGAGCAAATAGGTACTTTATTTTAAAAAATTGCTTGCACCCTTCGGTACATGTTCTGTTATGACGGAAAATTATATAGATTGTCTTTTTTGTTAGGACTGTCTTTTGGCCTGTCAAGTTAGTATCTTGTCGAGAAATTTGTCGGACTTATGGAATGTTATTTCCGTTGCATAACATACCGCCATTTCAGGCAGGCAAAAAATTGCTATTAGTCATCATTTGAGTCCCATAAAGTAAGCTCCATTCACAGCGCTTGGCAATAGAACAATTTTCCGGAAGCATATTATATCTACAAACTTCGGGAACAATACTTTTATGAAACATCTTAAAGATGTATGCCAAGTTTTAACGACAGGAGCTTACATTCAAAGTGCGGCCGTGCTTAGAACATACCCTGGAAAATTTGCTGATATTAATGGGTTCTACTATGTTTTGACTTCAACAAGTTCTGGTAGTAAGCAAGTTTACTAAGAACTATAACCATGGCATCAATAAGACGTCAGTGCTTGGCTTAGGAGTTTTATGAATTCGATCTTATTATTCTGAACAAAATACAGTGTCTAACAGTTTGCAGAACTACAGCTGCAAGGACTTTTGACCGCCTTCACTATCAGCCTTTTCTTATTTGCAATTACAACAACGAAACACCAAAGTATTTAAAATTTTCGACAAAAAAATTTTATAATATTTTCATCTCACTTACGGTACTTTCACAACACATGCCGATACGATAGCAATATGCAGCGATATACTCCAAGCAAAAAATTGCCAATGTTTATACATTTTCGTGTATCTCAAAAAAAAAATTATTTATTTCACTTGATAATATTTAAAAGTACCGCGCTCGTTATAAACTAATTTGATGAAATATTTTTCTTTTATTAAAATTCTCGACTTATTCCGTTTTATTCATACTTTTCATTTTAAATATAATAAATTTAAATAAAACCATCTGACTATGTTAATAGCTTTTGCTGGAATGAACAAAACTCCTCAATTACAAAATTTAATGATACCCGTTGGCTAGTACTCTGTACTACCGGACCATCATTATCGGCTTATCTGTAAACAATGTAAAAAAAACAATAAACTGCGACAGTTAAGCAATATTAAAATTAATAGAATATAATTTACACACACACATACTTACAAACATATAATTAAAGACATCAGTGGTGAGCTTCTTATTCCACAAATTCATTGAACTCAGAAATCAATCCGGGAGTACTTATAATATGCAGCTTTTATTTTATAAAAAAAATGTCAAATGAGCGCAAAATATCATTAAAATATTACTTTTACATATACTTATATATATGTATATGTGCGATTGATTATTACATTGCAATTTACCTAAAGCAAAAAAAAAGCGATCTTACACACATACGCATTTGTGGGGCAAAGAACCACCAGGCTCCCCATACAAACACAGAGGTATCAGTAAAATATATATATTGTAAGTGCTTTGAACTCGATTCTGCTCCACGATCCATTTGCACTTGCTAAGTTAAACCCGTATGTATATATGTATATATTTGTGTACATACATATGTAGATGGGCCTATGATGAATTTTTGCTTACAACCCAGAAAACTTTCGAAATAGCCCTTTTGGTTGTATAAACGGTAGGAGTGACTTGGATATATCGTATGCTTTATCGTTTGAAAACACATACATGCATGCATACATATATGTGGTGCTCCCATTTTAATTCATACATACATATACATTGATGCAACTGAGAAATGGCGGTCAATGTTGTCATATTGAATGTTAAAGGGTGGCCATGAATAGTTTAGATAACATTATGAGTTTAGTAGGAGTGGCAGTAGGAAAGTTAAAACAATTAGTAATTTTTCCTTATGTTTATATGTGCAGAGCAAGCATCAACGTTAATTTGTTCGAATTGACTAGTGTGTAAATCTGACGTGGAAAGAGTTTCTGGGCAAATAAAAAGGATATACGATAAAAATAAAACAAAAACTCGGAAATCTCTTAATATTATTGAGGAAGTATGAAAAAAGGGCTGAAGTACCAAATACTCGCGCAGGTTGATGTGTACACATGCAGGGAGACGTCTACAAAATAAAATTTTTTATATTGACTAGAGCTCGCTTAGTAGTTGAAGGTAAAGAGAAGCAACTTCACCAAAAACATACAATTTTGGTCATAACCTGTACTTAAGATATTCTTTTATTATCGTTATGTTATTCGCCTGTTATCAGCTTGTTATCGCTGAGTCATCGGCTTTTTATTGGTTTCTTATCAGGTTGTTATCGACGGTTTGCAGAAGTTTTATCGATTTTGTATGAAATTTGTATCGGTATCTGTTTCAAAACAATTCTATGAGTCGTTGTTGACAAATCGATAACACGCCGATAACAAATTGGTAGCACGTAATTCATATCATCCGCCTGAATACCCGCGTCGTAAGTTTTGCTTACTTCAAACTGGAAAAGGAAGCGGAAATGATGGGTTTAATGGTGAATGTGGACAAAAAAAGTACCTGGTGTCAAACGAAATACCTGTCACGGGTATATTTTAAGCCACGGGTATATTTTCGACTAGGCAGACAGTTGAACAAGTAAAGTCCTGTCTCGGCAAACCAAAATCATGCTCCACAACTCACTTATCGTACTCTTCCCGCTATATGGTGCAGAAGCATGGACCATGACAACATCAGATGAAGCGGGTCTGAGAGTTCGAGAGAAAAGATCTTCGAAAGATTTAAGGATATCTGCGCATTGGCAATGTAGAATATAAAAGAAGATTTAATGATAAGTTGTACGAGCTTTACGGATATATCAATATAGTCCAGTAAATTAAAACCCAGCGGAGACGCTGGCTGGGTTATTTTATGAGAATAAAAGATAATGCTCTGGCTAAGAAAGTATTTTTTATCGGCACCTGCCTATGAAAGCAGAAGAAGAGAGCGGCCCCCACTATGCTGGAAGGACCAGGTAGAAGACGACTTTAACCCTTGTTGTGAATAATTGGCGCCGGTTTTTCCCAACGAAGAATCGAAACCCCAGCTTGTTAGACGTCCAATAAGTAATAGCAATCCAATAACATATCGATAACTTTTCGATAAAGAACCCTTCATTTTTGATAACAAATCGAAAATTTTTCGAGAACTTCTTAGCGGTGTCGATTACTTTTCTACAAATAATCCGCACCATTACCCTTCGAGTTTCGATCTCTAATGTATTATCCCTTTCTTCTAATCTCATCTCCTCTCCTTTCCTCCCCTCTCCTCTTCTCTCCTCTCCTCTCCCCTCCTATCCTCTCCTCTCCCTCCTCTCCTCTCCTCACCCCTCCTCTCCTTTCCTCTCCTGTTTTTTACTAATGAGGATTCCCCCCGCTGTAAGCAAAGATGTTTACATATCAAAATCTTAAAATATTAATTCTATACCAACAGAAGCAGCTTTATTATTTCGGTGATCACATTTTTTAAGTAATATGTTTTACAATATTTTTTTACATTGCTATAAATCTACGAAAATACAATCGAAAATCAGCCAATAATTTCTTTAATATTAACAACTACAACCACGTAGCAATTTTTATACTAAAAGAGTTTATTGAACCACGAAATTAGCTTTCTACAGTTTGTACACCACTGTATTTGGGAAAGCTTTGGAAATAACGTAAGCGTTTTTACAGCAGACGATGACTAATATGTTGGCAAAATAAAAGCTTATTTCATTTACTAACTTTAACATTTTACAACAACGTACACATACATATATATGCAACGTACTACTGTTATTATATTTTGCACCGTGAATAAAAAAGAATCAAAATTTAATATCTTGTAAAAAGCTAGCCTAATAAAATTTATGAATCGCATATGGCAGAGTGAAAAGACACTTTGGAAATGTTCAAGATCGATATGCGCCTCTAAACAAAATACATTTTGACCCCACATTGCGTTAGAATATATAAAGGTTATCAGACCCACCTAATTGGTCCAATTGAATTTGGAATCCTCAGAACAGGAACTCACCAAAATCTCACACCGTTAAAAGGGTATATCGTGGCTGGGAGGGGGAGGGAATTCTTGTTCTGTGAAACGATGAAACGAATAAATATTTAACACAAAAATTGATCCAGATATATGAAAATAAAATTTTTTTTTTCACTTCATGTTTTCACAGAACAAAATTTCCAACAAGACACTAAAAAGTAGAGCTTACGATTTCTTTTCGAACATAAGCGAAATACTTGCAAAGCTCGCGAGCTTCTATGCGTTCAATTTCGTCGCGTAGTCGAACAAATTTATGAAATCGTAACCGCTTCAGCTTTTTGCTCAGAAGCCACTGTGGTCGTCCCAGAGGTACAAAATACGCGACAAGTTTCTAAGAACTGCATAGTTAAACTAAAATCACTTTCAAAATTGTTTAATATCTACTGTCTAAGCTTTAGTGATTCGACGGGCGAATAGTTTTTTGTTATTATATTATTTGTTATTTCAGTGGGCGGTATATTATTTTATTTAGAGAGAGGTCACTATGCGCCTGTTACACCTTGTATGTATTCATTGGGGCGAGCACTGGGGGCTCCAAGGTATTGGCTGCGGGTTGAGCCACCTTGTTTTGCTTTGAAAAACCCCGCTTTGGGATAAAAAATTTAAACTGTCTTTAGGATATTTCACTAACCAGTTGAGAATTAAAAGCACACTCAATGGCTAATGAAACAAACGAACGACAAATGTTCATAGTTTAAGTCACTTAAACATCTACATTTTCTAATTTTTTTATTCAGTTTATTTTAAATTCGAATTTAATTATAATAATAAGATAACAAAACTACTAACTATAACAATTAAATTTTTAATAAACTAATATTTGACTCCGATCAGCATAACATGGTGTGTTGGAATAAATTCTGGTGATTTCCACTAAAAAGAAAAAGCAGAATTATATTACTTATTCTCTTTATAATATTTCTGAAATCTTTGTCCCTAAACTAAAAAAAAAACACAAATAATTTTGAGTTTATTACATAAACCGAAATGTGTCTATTTAAAGATTCGCGCGAAATTTGTTAAACAATTAAGAAAAGTTAAAGGATCAGAAAAATTAATTTCATGTGAATCAAACATTTTTTTTTTTTTTTCCGTGGAAATACAAGTGCTGTTACATGATGATAAGCTTTGCTTACAGAATATTTAAGTGAATAGTTGAGGAACGGAACACATCTCCAAATATTTTGTATGGGTAATTTTTTGTGCTATTAAAACTGAGCCCGTGTCCTGTTATACGAAAAGCAATCTCACTCAAACGATAAATCAGAAACTGTCAAAGGATTCGTAAAAATGATAACGAGTTATGGAAGTAATGAGTGCTAGTAGCCACCATTTCATATATTTTCATAATCCGATTACCCATTAGAACTATTGCCATCTAAAAAATTTAATTCGATCACGGATGATATAAGATGATACGGGCCCTGATCTGGTGAGAACTCTTATTCTGTGAATTGGTGAAATGAAAAAAACAAACAAACAAAAATTCAAACAAAAATGTATTCAAGTGTATGAACATTATTATAATTTCGTATTTTCATGAAAAAATAATACCTCTCCTGAGATCTAGAAAATTTCCTCAAAACTTGGAAATTGGAGCAATTTTTCGCAATAGGAATGATTTACTTAATTCGGTATACGAATTGTGAAAGAATATCCCTAACATACATATAAACAAGCATATCAGTGAATATGTGATAAAAATCATGCCGTTTTTGGAAATATCTTTTTTTATTAAACAGTTCCAAATAAATAGATGCACTCTAAAAATTACCCACCTTCCCACTCGGCTACTGGCAGTTCTAGTTGACGCCTCCACATGCATTGCGTAGTCGCAGCCATCAATAAAAACATCACCATAACACCAAGACTCATCAGTAAAGCATCATAATTGTGCCACCAAAGTGGTGCGTGAGAATACTCCACTTTATTTTCTTTATTCACGCGGCTTGGAGTAATCGTAACATCAGCAATACCGGCAATAGTTTCTGTAATCTCAATGGGTGGCATTAAAATATCTGATTCGTCAGCGGCTAAATAAGACAAAAACACTTAAATTTAAAATTTTTTTATATGCATATTGCAACATTGTTTATACTTTCATACCAGGGGAACTGTTATTATTTGTTGTTGTGTTTCTTAGAGCACCACCTGTTACCTCAAGATAGCTAATATCTTTTGTGTTTACACGGGCTTCACATTTGTTAAAAACTGTTGGATAGAACACAAAAACAACAAAACATAACCAAATTTGAAAATTGGCGAACATTTGGAAAATTTTAATTTAAATATTTTTGTGCACAATTGAACGTCCTTTCTTGCCCGTTGTTCGAAACTGAATATGTTGCCCTTAAGCGTTGTTGTTCTTCTGCACCGAGTTTGATCTCGAACTATTTATTAATCTCTTGCTTGCATTGTTGTTGTTGTCTTTTTGTATTTCTTACACTGCTACGTATAAATATATTTTTTATTAAATTAAGTAAAGATTTACTCTTTCCGTTTTTCTTTTTTCCTATAAAAGCTGATTCTATATAAAAATAAGAAATAAGAGATTATCATTGACTGTTTTTGCACATCGTTATGGTTGAAGGACAGCATAAATGCGAACCCTGTCATATTGCGATTATTACACTGAGAAAAACTTTTACAGCAACATGTTAAATGAATGCTGTATTACCGAAACAACGCCGCACTGTGTGGAAGTTGAACTTTTTTTGTGGCAAAATCTACGTGAGTTAGATATAAAAAAATTTGTTCATGGATCGATGGCTTTGTCCAGAACAAAGTTTAACAGGTTATTTTAGTCTAACAAAATGTAACCCAAGAGTCGTCTAAACATATAAGTAAATTTTAGTTTGCTCTTCAAACAGATCAATACCGTAGGGTGTTTGCTTCCAAGAATCCTCTGGGAGCCACTGGTGGTAAACCATGTAAACGTGAGAAGCTGACAGCCTCAAGACAGCAACTGCGGTTAGTAACTACTAACACGTTTTCTAGCATACTTCCTAATTTTTCGTCATCTCCACGAATACATTGGGTTTTGTCCTCATTGAAATGACATCCTTTACGATATTAAAGAACAAAAGAAATAATGTTCCAAGCGTATTTCCCTCATGTATGACCATAAATAACCCGAGTTTGCACTTAGAGTAAAAAATTCATTTTAACAAAAGCGCTGCTCTTCAAATAGTTTTGGGAAGTCCTCTAAATCCTGTTCAAAAAGAAAATCGGAAATGATTGGTATATTACGAGATTGGAATACTCTTTTTGTTCCCCAAATTTCGGAGCATAATTGGAAAAAATTTAAATTTGGACCATGACGAAAATGTTTTGGTTTCTTCCGTTACTATTTTGACTACAACGTCAGGCTCTATCTTGCGTCTAGCCCGTATATTTTTGGGATCATGCAGAGATTATTTCCTGTGTCTTTTTTTGAGATAATTTATAGACTAGTTCCAAATCACTTTGAAACCATTTCGGTATAGTTTTAGGTTATACATCGTTACCAATGTAGAATTTAGTCAGGAATATTTCTAGGCTGTGTCTACGAAACTTTTCGAATCATCATCATCATCATCAGAACTATGACGAAAAAATTCAGAAGCTACGTGTATATAGTCGCAGAGTTATTCGGAAATGGTTCCGAAATGATCTCGAAAAAATCCCGAAAACGATTTTGACATGGTCCCTAAATAATACTTTAATATATGATTTGAACCAGAAAATTTTTTTTTGGTTTAGATGTGATTCAACATAATGTTAAATTAGCGCTATTTTTACCTTATATTACCAGATAAACAATGTGATTTGTCCAAATTTTAGCTAATGATTTTTCGATTGCGATACCGATTCTGCTATTTACTAACTTATTTTTAACAACGCCAACGATACGATGATTATATTTCGTTTAAATGGAAGAAATTGGCTTCTAACATAATGCTGCTTACAAAATTTAAATAATCTTCTATCATGTAACCACAATAGTTACTTAAACGGTAGGGAAATTTACGAATATTGGGTAATCGTTAAAGTTATCGATTTATTAATATAACGATGGCAAATTTCGTTATACATATTAAGGGATTCCACCACATTATCAAAATTCGTTTTTAACACAAAACTTGAAAGATCTCAAACAACGTGAGAAAAGCATATTGCGCTGATAAACCCCTTTGCCTTGTATCGGAGTCGCAGGGTTAACCGTTCAATGAATCTCTGCTTCTAGCACTTTTAGGTTTACTCTTAAACTGTTTCCACTTTGATTCAAAAAGTTATTGATTATGGTTTGTTGATTGTTTAGATAAAATTTAATTTTATTGTAAGTCAACAAAATAAATACACACACACACACATACGTACATTCCAATTAATAAATCCAAATTCATACATAAAATTTAATCACAAAGCAATTCATTATAAACTTCTTCGTTTTCACCACATTCTCGCTTTCTATTGGCTGAAAATGAATAAAAATAAATATAAGTTCTGTGGGTACTTTCTCACTTTCTTTGCACTTGAATTTCTATTTACCTTTACGATTGAGCTCACTTAAACGCCATATGCAGCAATACCAATACAAAAACACCAACACAACAATTGCTGCTAATAATTATGACCACGAAATAATAAAATCATATTCATCATCGATATACATATTTGTTTATATTAGTTTTTAAACTTGTTTATCTAAAGTATTTAAAATGTCTTTACAGTAGCTTATTTAGCGTTTGACTAATTTGCGCCCTTTCAGACTAATTACGCCAGCATAGCAAAATTTTAGATTGAAACTGCTATTTCTTATCATTTGTAAATGTTTTTAGGTCTCAATATACAAAGCATGTACAGTAGTGTGTAAATAAATAGCACCGAAATGCAGAATGGAAATTGTTTTGAAAATTGTTAATAATATGGTGGCTTACGAAGTCTCTTATTT
Organism: Eurosta solidaginis; assembly: GCF_040869045.1. Lineage (NCBI taxonomy): Eukaryota > Metazoa > Arthropoda > Insecta > Diptera > Tephritidae > Eurosta > Eurosta solidaginis. The sequence continues at coordinate 3,465,904 of NC_090320.1, read as the reverse complement.
GTCCTATGTGCTATGATTTAATCAAATTTTATATTGAAAACTATGAAAAAAATTAAAACTTAAGACTTCACAACGTATATAATACTCTTATGAATTGCCTAAATATGATTGTGTTTGAGCTGTAGTGTTGTAGCACCGTTACTTTTTATAACAGAGTATCACGTTCTTCGGCAAAAGTTGATCCGCTGTGGCAACGTCGCGTTCATGGTGAATGAAATGTTGACAATCTATTGATCATCACTAGGCAATCGAACGTATCATAAACAGCAATTAAGCAACACTCTCTCAATAATGCTACTATTATTATTTGGCAACTCTAACATAGACTATTTTTCAAATTTTAAAAACACCAAGAAAATTTTAACTATACCATTTAATGAAACCTAAAAAGTTTTGCTCAAAATTGTCGAACGTACTAAAATTCCAACAAACATAGGAGCTGAAGCTTTTGTCATAACATTTTGCTGAAAATAATTCTAAAAATATGGTGAAGACGCATGGACGCAAAGAACATCATCTGAGATTCTTTTAGGGAATATTTGCTTGAGTTCTCTACCCGTACGGCGAGTATCAAAGAAGAATTATTGATGATTGCTATTGTAACAGAGGAAGAGTTAGGGTCATGCTAACATTGGAAGGACCAAGTGAAAATAAATTGGAAATTCTGTCCATGCAGCCATATGAACGTCCCGCTTTTCATGGCGTGATTCTTCTCTAACTGCCATCGTTGAATTTCTTTTAGTACAAATATTTTTTATGTAAAAAATAAAGTATGAAATTACATGTTGGTGCATTCAGCAGAGCTTTTATGTTAACATCGCTTTTTATTGCATCCTACTGCACCGAATCGCATTAGTTCCAAAGTAGCGCAGAACTATCTCACTAAGAGATTGTACTCTATTCCCCTTCTCACTGTTTTCAACGCACAACGTTTACCTCTGAAATGGGAATAACTCCCTTTTGCTGCCGTTTTTTCTAAAATAATTATCAATCTTCTTCTGTTTTAATTTTGGCGCTCCTTTTTATTTTTATTAGTGTACATGTAGCTACATTAGGACGGGTCGATTTGAAAATCGCTCATTGCTCTGTGAAAATCGTATTCTAGGGATCAAAATAAGAAACTTTGCCGAAGGAACCATACCTCTAAAACGAATTCTGATGTGCCTCCCCACAAATCGACCCGGCCTAAGCTACATATAGATAAAATATATACATACAAATACATGTAAGCATTAATGAATAACTACATGCATATAAAGCTTCATTGTATTACGTTTTGATACTAATAAAATAAGCTCTTAGATATATTTACACATACTAGTATATGTTTCAATGTTTATATTTCAAATTCAAGATGCATTAAATATAATTAATATTAACATATATATTTCCAGTTCCTGTGAACACACTTCTTTTAATCGCATGATTAAGTTTGAAGCTTTTTTCAATGATGATATTATAAAATCACACAATCTAATGTGCGAAATAAAGATTTTACACATGCCTAATACGCATCCAGTTTCGTGATAATTTGTATTTTAAATATAAACCAAATCTCACAGAAAACGTTTATTGTTTGATTGATTAAATTAGTAGGAAAGGGCCATTCCACATAACTTTAGTCACAAGAAATTGCCAAGCATTAAATAATAACTCTATGAGCGATACCTAATCCATGAGCCATGCTTATAGTTGTTGATAAGTAGCGAGTTGATGCTATTTTATTCATGCTATTTTATTCAATAAGTTTCCACTACATCTTCCTCATTTAAATATCTAGCAGGTACTATTTAGTACGATAATGAAAAACAATTATTCAGGTGGGTGGCTAAGAAACACCTCCTTCTCAACCACAGACACAGCACAGCCAGATGTGTAGTTTCATAAATACATTCAGCCGCTCGAAATGTTTTTTTTTTTTGGAATTTACTCAACATGTATTTAGGGTGATTGGCGTCGACTAAACCGGTAATGCCAGATCAAGATGTATATGAAACGATTTGGGTTTTTAAATGGCACCACGCCAGTTCTTAAATCTCATTTCGAGAAGTTTCTTTTATATAATTATGTGTTGTATTAATATGTGGCTTATCGTCACGTTTTTTCAACATCCCGTTATATTTAGATATGTATATAAAAAAAAGTTTGGTTTTTAATTGGCACCACGCCAATGCTTAAATCTCAATTTTCCTGCGTTATACACAAAAGCTCCGTTATTCACAGTAGCTCCGTTATTCAATAATATTTAACTCCGTTATTTCTCATAAAAAGGTTAATTTTTTGGTTTTTAATTGGCACCACGCCAGTCACAAAGTCCGCAATTTTAATCAGTAATGTATATTTCAAAAATATTTGTCACTTCATGTTGGGAGAGCAGAAGCTTACGACAGGCCTAAGGATGCTCTGCCAACATCACACGTTCACGATTCAAGTTGTACTCAGATACTGTTTTATGTTTTGTTTGACAACTGTCAATATTCTTATTCGTTTGAAAGTAGCATCCGATGACATCATTAGTACAACCGAAGTCAATAATATATAACGCCTTTGGATATCAAGTTGTACAGCAGGTCATTCTTAGAGAAACTTGTCGTTAGTCCTGACATCCCACATGGCTTCAGGTTCAGAGCACATTATTGTTCGCCCATTGACCAGTAAAGGGGAACAAACATCTGAAGATTTTTTTCTCTAAAATGTTGGTAAGCTATCCATTTGTTACCTTAATGTAATAATCGCATTTCTGTTTAGTTGTTTTAGGGATATCCGTGGAGTACCAATTTTTAATGGCAAGTTTCTTATATCTGGCGCGAATATTTCTTGAACACCTGCCTCATAAGTACCTAACGCAGCTGCAGCCCTTTTAAATTCACCCGACTCATTGCGCTCAATATTTTTGTAACAAATACTTCAGATGAGGTTCACAGCCGCGGAATTAGCTACTTCGTGTAGTATCTATTGCAGCTACTAATAGCTTACAAGACCTTTTCAGCGCCACACGCGCCATTGAAGAGAATATGCATGCCTCAATCTATCATTTGACTTTAACAATAAGAACCCCAATACACTTTGAAGACAGGAAAAAACAAATTGTTTAAAAATTGTATCAGTGTAAAAACAGTGATGCCACATATTTTTTATTAATCCCTAGAATTTTTTTAAAAATCCCTACTTTTCAAACAGACTTTACAATACTATTTGTTAAAGCTTTTTGCTATAAAAGTTTGTTTTTTTCTTTAAAATATATTATGCTTCATTGGCTTAAAAGTATACTTTGTTCCTCTCTATTAAATCCACGAGCGCGCCGACTGCTTGCAGCTATCAGTTGAACTTATAGTAGCGCGCGAACGTTGATAACTCAAATACGTTCACATACAAATAAAAAACATTGAAATACATATAAATTTTAATAATAACAAAGTTAAACAGAAAAACATGCGAGGATTTGTTGTCTGATCAGCAAGTTTTATTATTATTCTGACTGACATCTCTAAAGCGGGCAGTAGGAAAAGTTCCAATCGTCCGTGTAAAACGATTCGATCGTTGTGTATCAGAAAGGAAATGATTGAGCTCCAATTTCGATTAACACGAGCAAGTAAATATGATCTATTTTATTTGTACACACCTGCATTGCTGTTGTAATCAACAAACAACAACAACGGTACTGGTGATCACTTACTTACTACAAGGCTTAAGCAGCATCACAGCATTCACCATCACCGGTAAATATTGTACACAAAATGTAAGCGTCGCAAACCAAGAAACAGTAACACATAACTCTCATGAGGGGGATGCAGGGTCATACAGCATTAAAGACGCCGTCGGCCAAAATGAAAGTCAAGTTATAAGTGAACCAGGCGTAGGATGGGAGTTACAAACAGTTTGCTGCCCCGGCTATCGAACGTTATTTCTAGGATTCTGCCAACCTATCTGCGAGCCTAGCTGTCCACGTTTTAGCTATTGTGTGGCACCTAATCAGTGTAAATGCCTTTCCGGCTATGAGGAACATCTAACGAATGACAAAGAACAAAAGCTACCTGATTGTCGGCCGACTTGCGTAAATGGCTGTCCCCGTCACAGTGAGTGCGTAGCACGTAGTCAATGCAAATGTCGTCCAGGCTATTGGGATACCAGCGGCTGGTTAATGCCAATTAAATGTCAGCGCATACGTTGTGCAGCTTTGGATGAACGTTATGACGTTGAACAAAATATTTGCGTAAAGATCGAAATGACTATGGAAGATTTGATGAAAAAGGTAGCTGCACGGCTTGCGAAAGGGTTAAGCGATTATGCATTGGAAGATGGGGATGATGGCGATGAGGATGAAGATGATGAGAGAGAAAACGCTCTAAACGAAGTTATTAAAAGCACGAGAACAGCAACAAAACATAAAGAGAAAGTGAATACGTAGATACTTACGCAAGGAGATATGGAGTGTATTTATGTTTATATACTTTTTATTAAACTTTTTTTTTACATATACATACTTATGTGTTACATAAGCCTTTGTGTGCCTTACTGTGCAACGCTTTGTGAAGATAAAATAAAAATAAAAGTTTTAAGGGTGCTATTATTACTTGAGTCCTGAAAAAGCTTTAGCCTTGTAAAAAATTTGTTCACTATTTTAGCGAAGGCATGCAACTTTATTTGAAGTGTTAAACCGCGTATCAAAATCCTGTAAAAATCTACAATTTTAAATAAAGAAAGCAATTCATTGTTTTACATAAGAGCAAATACAAAATTTCTTGATATCAAAGGACACAGAATATCTAATCTACCTGCTTTCAAAAATCTAGTACCTTATTTAGCAGTTTTTTTTGATGAAATTAGTTTGAACTTTTTTTCATACTACCTCCAAAAAATTTAAAATAAGTTATTTTCTGATTGCAAGTGTGAATGTAGACTTATGTAGATTTGTATGTGTGCAAAACAATTTAGACAAGCAAAAACACTTTCAGCGTAATTTGTTCTAGACAGCGGTCAATTGTGGCGCATTTTTCGATACATTCTTCAACTATAAATATGTATTAACTTATTTATATATCTACATATATTTTATTTGTATTTACATACATACATAAATTATTTACGCGTTTGTATTCAAATCGGAAACTAAAATTCGCAAAACTGAAAAAATGTTCTAATCGCCAATCTTTTATGCAGTGCTGTGCAATACAAAAGCGATCAAAGCGTTTATGTCCATATATCCGCCTTTAAAGTTAGTATTTTTTCTCATGTTGCGTGTTTTTTCCATCACTCGATAAATATAGCCAGGCGCACGCTCACTCGAAACGCCATAGAACGTCATCTAGAAGACGCTGTTACATACTCTTTGTTAGCTAAGAATCATACATGTCCTTATGCACTAAGACCGAGCTATGGCGTTCTCAGGAGCATCACTCCTACCTGCTACACCGTCGCATTACGTCACAAAACGTTTTACCTAAAGTTAACACTGCACAATTCGAAGCACAGAGACACTGCAGGTGATTACATTTTACCATTTTATTCGCGAAACAATCGCTTATTGCGTGGTCTTTAACTTCTTCTATTGTTTATCAGTAACCTAATATAACGGTTACAAAGCACGTTTTCGATGAGGTGGGTTTTGTACCATAATTCTGTGAGATCCATTTCAAACCTTACACAAGCCTTCCACTTCCGATAAACTCTGTTGGTGCTTCGTACACCAAGTATTTTTTGTGTGTGCAGTACTGTGGTACAGCTGCTTACTTCTCATCTCTTAAACACTGTTGATCCTTCGCCGTCGCACCCACGTGTCCAGACCACGGAACAAATTGGGCTTACCTTCCACCGGTTCAGCGGTGATATGACTTGACATCTACACACCGGTAATTAGCTAACCAATTACCGGTTGTTAGACAACTTAGTTATCAATCCGTCGGTTTTTTGACAGCCATTCGTCCATTGGTTATTTCACATCGACTCGGTGGTTTTTCATGGGTTCATCTTCCGTATATCCCCTCTTCTTCTTGTTGTTGTACTTAAAAAGACACTACCCGAAGCTTTTGGAGAATATTATCAATGATGATGGTCTTTTGCAGGATATTGATGCGGTACGTTGAGGAAAATAGCGCATTAAGATACTAGCCTGATATCACCTAGTCATAAATTATAGATCTGTGGATTTTAGGGGCCTCTGGGACAGGTTTTCTTACGGCGGGAATATTCTAAGCTTCTTAGCCTGCTCGTCGTAAGGCATCAGCCTACAACACATCATAAATCGATCACCGATCCAAAGCTTCCCGGTCATCTATTCCATCGGCCGTCTTTGACATCTCCATACATTCACCGACGCATCATTATCCGATTATACCAGGAGCTGCCAACAAATTCGCCATTATCCGGCAACTTATTCAGGAACTGTTCATGTTCCCATCAACGCGACTATCCACGACTCTACTAGTTAACACCCCTTTGTCGTCATATATGTGTGTGAGTGCTACCCCAGCTTTCGACGTTGCCTACGTCAAAGGCTTTAATAAAGACTGCGCTCTTTTTATGGGTGCAACTTAAATCTCTAACGAAGCAAAAGCAGAAAACTAACAAAGTCTCTTTAACTTAGTTTTGATTTACGAAGCTGAAAACTTATTTCAAATCGGGAGCTTTGGCTAAAACGGTCCTCACTTTAGCGCTTACGGTACTTTCAAAACAATATTTTGAGATCGTGTTGTATTTCAAAACACTGTACAAGATTCTGAAGTGAAATTTTACCTAAACGGTCAAAGCTGTGCTCAACCAGAAAAAAAAATTATCTACCAAGAAAAGTTTACGAAATTTTTTTTGGTTCTTGAGAGTCGTTATCAAATCAATATCAACATTTTAATAGCAAACGAAATTAAGCTCAGCATAAACCTATAGACATAAATATGTGGGAAATTCCCAAAGTGATTGTTGGACAATCGAGTTTCTACCGACTGTGTATGATACGTACGGCTGAGTTCCGCTCACTTATGTAGAGCGATAAAGAATTAGACCCTGTATTTGAATCTTGCTATTTTTTGTTACTCAATAACATAAATAAATATCAATGGCTTTGCATTATACTTTTTTAATAAAAAAAATTTTTTCTCTTTTTGTTTCAACTTAAATTTCGAATGAGTACTTTTGGTTTGGTTTATTAGTTTAGATTTGTAAGGCAAGCCATTTAGTTCGCAAATAAACTTGGTGGAAATTTGTTGTTAAGCGGGCAGAGAAACGAATTGTTTCAAATTTTAAAATAAAGTAGTTCCTTTGAACAAACCAAATCGAGTGTCCTTTAACAATAATGCTCGCTTTTAAAATATTCATAGCTACGTTAATTTTATTGACGGGTTGTCTATCGTCTATCAAATTTATTTCGGGTCAACGTTGTACACAAACCAAATATGTGCCAAGACCCCATACAAAACTGGTGCCAAGACGTGAAAGTTATTGGGATCAAAATTGGTTAGGCATGCAAGTGAGGAGAACGCGATATCGCTTTGAATATACAACAGAAGTGAGTACTTGTTTCAAGTGTTATCGATAAAAGTTTAAAATTAAGTAACCAGTGCTCTAGGAACGTTGTACGTAAAAAATGTTTCGGGATGAACTAACTAGTAAAGCATAGTTCTAAGTGTACGGCATTGTTCCCGCGACGGCGATAGATGGATTTTGTAAACGGATGCAATTCAAAATTTAATATTGTTGGGAAAACGCAAAGAAAGTTTTATTTTTTCATGAAGCTCCATTATTAATGTGAGATTCAAAGACTACTTTGATCTGTCTGAGTATTCCATATATGTCAGCATAATCTTCTCAGTTGGTTATGTTGGTATATCGAAAAATTTAAAAAAGTCAAAATATTAAGTTGAATTAGTTTAAAATAAAACGTGCGATATATAAATATGAAAAGGGTTACGACAAGGGTCACGAAAAAAATGTAGGTAACGATATCTTAGTCGGTTTGGCTTATTTATTGAAAAATAAATTACATAATAAATTAGATTTATAAATTAAAAGTCATATTGCGAAAAAATCAGTAACGCTTTTACTACAATCTGATCGAAAGACCGACGGAACAATATCTATTTTCCAGTCATTGTATGTCACTTCGACAGCAGACTTAAATATCTTGGTCGGATTTTGTGGCTCTATACGTCGAATTTCTGTAAAACGCGTACTATAGTAAAGGCTATCCGATGGAACAAAGCCAACGCACGCTGTTTAGGATAATCAATATCGACTGCTGAGTGAAGTATCACCCAATCTCAGTTGCCAGTTCGAAAATGCGCCGTTCTCAGAGTTTAGTTCAATACCACTCTATATCAGCGCTATTGGTGTTGAATTTCAGTACCGCTTCAGAGTTTTTTTTTTTTCATGGAGCGTTTTTAAATCTAAGATAGCGTGATCCTGAAACAAATTTTTCATAACGGTAACCGAGAGAGTCAAAACATTCAAGCAATACCAGCAGTCAAAAATGTCTAGCCATACCATCCCATATTTAAAAGAAGCTCCTTTAATCCCCCTGAATAACAGTGTGATCAAGATTAATATTTTATTATAGAAAAATTTATAAAATGTTGATAAATTCCATTAGCAAACTGCATAACAAAGGAATGTGAATAATTGAAAGAGAGAATGCAAAAAACGCATATTTCATGTAGTTGAAAAAAAGAATCCAATGATAAAGTTTCAAACTCACAAAACAATAAAAAAAATAAATAAAATATTCTAATAAGTCAACTTTGGTCACATTTATGAAGCATTAAAGCCCACATTTCAAGTAATCGTAATACAATTTATAGATAACAATAGAAAAAGCAAATGCTGAGCATTCAGTTCCCACACTCCTCGTCCGGCATAGGTGTGATTGTGCCTGTGCGCTAGGACCCCCAAATAATTGATGAAGTACATTTTGGACTTAAACAAATTGTAGAAGAGATAAAAATGACTATCTTCAAAACTGAGAGTTATATAACTCTATCCCTTCGATCGGAACTGTAATAGCTCCAAAGCCGGATTGGTCTTAAGCTTGTCCATAACCGTCTCAGCAGACCACGAACATGCTTCATGTCTTTCTATTGCAGAAGGACGTTAATATCACCTTTAGTCATAATAAAATTAATAAAAATAATAATAAGACAAAGCATTTCCTAAAAAATTATAAAACTTGTCAGTAATTTTTCGGAACACTTTTCGCATATCTTTTTAATCACGAATATTTGCTTCAATATTCTCATAATATTAATGTGCATATACGAATTAGCTCAGTGAACAAGAGCACTCGACTGTGACGTTGAGCACTGCCACTAGAAATTCACAATTAAATTTTTTTTGTACAATTTTCTCCATATTAAGAAAGTTATTCCCACTTGTCCAAATTTCAGGAAGGACTTCAAAAGCGAAATATCATATAGCATTTTTTCTTATTTTAATAGATATTTTCCTCATTTCAAGGAAACATTTTTGAGTGTTGTTTTTTAGCCCAAAAAGTTCCCAATAAACAGTCGAAATAAAATTATTTATTTTTCGGATTCTTTATCAACTTCCTTTTCTTCCCAAATATAAATTTTCAACTTGACAAAAACAAGTAATTATTGGTTTGAATATATTTGCCTGGAAGTCGAACTATGTGCCGCCTTTAACAGAAAGTTTGCTTAGCTGACTTGAGGCCAACCTGTTCAGGAGCAGAGATGAAGTGGCGTGCGAAATTCTCGCGAAGTCTCCACTAACAAAATCGTTCAATTCGCCCGGGCCAAGGGATCAACCTTACAGATGCAAGGGATATCTTTATTTCCTTGCACCCAGATAATTTTGATCAAAAAATAATGAGATGCCAACGAAAGTGGCCGAGCCTATTTCTCTGATAGCCGCCTGACTTCTGAGTAGATATTGAATTCCCTAACAGTTAAAGCGGCGGATAGCATCCCACCTGCCGCTTTTGTTATAGCGGCGGCCTCCGTATGGAAAACGTTGCAGTGATCAAGCACATTTCGAGCAAGTGAAAACAGCAAAATTTTATTTGACATTTTATTTTATTATTTATAAAAGAAATTTCGCTGCGTTAACGTTTTTTTTTTCTTGCAGTATTCCACCGTTCCGCTAGTGGTGTCGGTTTGCTGTCCTGGTTATACTGAAGGAGTTCTCGATTGCGAACCAATATGCACACCCGAATGTCCAGTGAACAGTCGCTGCTCTAGTCCTAACAGTTGCACATGCAACTTCGGTTACAGTTCCACCACTTCAATACCTAGTTTAATTGAGTGCAAACCAAAATGTCCAGCTGGTTGCCCCACGAATAGCTCTTGCACAAACCCATTTCAATGCACTTGCGATGTGGGCTATAAAACCCGATTCGATCTTTCCGATGGCTGTGACCCTATTTGCACCAATCCTTGCCCACCACATGCACACTGCATAGCACCAAATATATGCAGCTGTGAAACGGGCTACAAACATACGCCGGACGGGCTTGAATGCGTACCTGATTGTAAAAATGGCTGCCCATTAAATATGTACTGCAAATCACCTGATGAATGTACGTGTCGCACTGGTTATGCAGCGCAAGTGCACAAAATAGAAAGCGATGAGCAAACAATAGTTGAAAGTAGCGATGATGAATGTATACCCGTTTGCAATGAAGGTTGCCCGGCGCACAGCAAGTGTATAGCGCCTGATGAATGCCGCTGTGACGACGGCTACACGATGTTCAACGAGAGCGAAAATGATGACAATGAAGTGGTTGCAACAAATAGCAGCACATGCGTGCCAGTGTGTGAACAGCGCTGCCCGCTCCATGCCAGCTGTATTCTTCCAAATCACTGTGAATGCGAACCCGGTTATCAATATAATCATCCGCCACAACATCGCCCCTATTGTCAGGCGCAGTGTGCACAGAATTGCAGCACTAATGGAAAATGTGTAGCACCAAATGTGTGTGAGTGCCTCGATGGTTATGAACATGTGAATAGCACAAATGCGGATGTTCCCTACTGTCAACCCAAATGTGCGCATGGTTGTCCACATGGCACTTGCTGTGCGCCTGAGGTATGTGTCTGCAGCCCTGGCTATTTGATGGGTCCACTTGGTATGTGTGAACCTATTTGCACTAAAAATTGTCAGAATGGGCACTGCGTGGAACCAGAGATTTGTGCATGTGATGAAGGCTTCCAACTAACCGCGCATGACTACAGCAAATGCGAACCCATCTGCAATCAAACTTGTATAAATGCAGACTGCGCTGCACCAGATATTTGCCTTTGCCAAGATAAATATAAACCTAAATTTGATGCGGTGAGCGGTATGTTGAGCGCACACGAATGTGAGCCGATGTGTATACCCGAATGTGTAAACGCTGATTGCATGGCGCCAGATCAATGTCGATGTCATGAAGGTTATGCACCGCATACGAATACCACACTGGCTCATATCTGCATACCACACTGCACTTGGAACGGCGAAGGGAACGAATGTATGCCGATTACGACTACCAGCCTAACAACGGAAACAACAGCGAATTCATCTGCAGAGGATTTACGCTCAACAAAAAATTTTGTTTCGTCTACAACTAAATATGAGGAATGGTTCACCAACGGTCTTGTCGTTGAGTCATTAACAACAATCGCCGGTGAACAACACAATGCTGCAGCTCTATTACCAGCGATCAATATATCAAAATGTAATGAACTGTGTTATTGTTGGGAGGAAGAGTTGGAAGAGGAATCTAGCAAACCGTGCAGGGAAATTTGCAGCTTACACAATGAGGCATGTCTTGAAGTACAATTTTGTGTTTGTCATGAAACAGGAACACGTTTGGAGTACAAACGAGGGGAACTGATAAAAAATTATATATGTAAGGTTAACCGTACGTCGACCAATTACGATATAAACGGAACGAATAATGCTGAACCAACATGGCTGTTTATCACCGGCTCAATACTTATTGCAATTATGATTATAGCCATCATTTATCTGTGTGTTCGCATCTATCAGACACGTCATGACACCGGTGAGTAAATATTCTGCATTTTACAAATATTATTTTATCGAGCTCGATATTTTTAGGTGCACACGAAATACCAATAAGTTTGCTGATGAAGTTATAAATGGATTTCTGTTACGGGCCGCAATGAGCCCATATTTTAACCCAAAGTTCTTATGTTGTGTCAGAAATTTAGCTGCAAGCAGAATAATAAAATTTAAGAGATGAATCAAAGAAAATTAATTACCTTACCTGAAATTTCGTTTGGTTTTTCACGACGCACAGAACTTTAGAAACGAAAACAAATTATGGATGTCAGAATTGTAAAATCATTTTTTCCCAAAATTTTCCTGATTTTCTAAATCGATGAATTTTTCGGATTTCAGTGGATCCGATAGACTTCAGGAAAATTCGGAGGAGTTGTATATATTGTCGGTATTTCTTATCAATTTTAATTGAAAAGTGTTTAATAAGTTCTGCTAGTGATCGAATAATTTAAACTTTATTTTATGGTTTCTAAATTGTATATGAAGAGACCTTCAAGAGACTACAACATATTTTTCATCTTCTCATCATGCTAATATTTGCATACGATAAAGTTAAATAAAATTAAAAGCTGGTGATTCAAGGGGACAAACTCACCTAAGCGAGGGGAATCCTGTTAAAATTATGAATGTATCATGCACATATTAAGCAGGCGAAACTCTGGCGACCACAAGTTCCTCATGGAAATAGGGGGTGGGTAATGGCCTTAAGGGTTTTATGTGGTCATATTAATCGCTCCCGAGATGGCCGGACTGGTACCTTAATGGTGCTTTGTTACCGAAACGTACCGGATCTATGCCCGGAAAAGGACCATCAAGATATATAACACTCCCCAAAACCTTCGGGGGTATCCTTATCATTAATACAAAAACAACGACAACAACAAAACTAAAAGCATGACTCTGATTGAGTTTTAAAGGCCCTACAAAATAAAAAAAAGGCTCATTGCTCCAAGTCAAGGGTGCTGACTCTCGGCTCGATGACAGCAGTTGCTTGGTATTGTACTCATTCACCATCAAACCCATATTTTACGATTATTTTTCTGGTTTTGTATTGATATCTTTTATATTTGAATATAGAATTAATGTCAATGACAATGGAATGAGAAGTTGATTGAGTGATTGAGTTTCAACGACATTAATTGCAAACCCGAAAGAGAACTAGTGTCAATTGACCTTAGTACGTTGGCAAAGGAGGCAGTAAACTGCGTCGGGGTTGTAAGACCGTTAACATGTGATGTAACTGACGTTGAGTCGGCCAAATTTCATTTCAATGCACTTTGCAAGTTTCTAGAATACGGAATAACCAAGGCAGAGCAAATAGATAGGCATACGGCACCCAGATACAATATGATATGTGGTAAACACATAATATAAATTAAACTGGTTCCTACAGAATGTAAGGGGCTTTGTCCGTGAAAAGGTAAACATATTTTTTTTCATGTTAGAACCTTTTAAAGCCCCATACAGAGTGATCTATTATGAAGCATATCTGACAGGGTCAGCGAAATATATATAGTAAACCCAGAATATATTTAAGCGGAGAACAATTTTTCTAATGACCGGCTTTTGAGACAAATTCTTTCTCAAGGTAAATAAGTAATTTGTCTCATTCCTGCATGTTGGCTCAAACAAAAAAAAGCTTTGGATATCTCTCAAATAATACAATCCTCGAATAAAGTATGTACGCACATTTGCGATTAATTAATAAAGAATTAGCTCGAATATCGAAATTCTATATCTTTATATGTAAGTATTTACTAACACAATACACCCCTTAAGTTTTACTTAGATGCGAACAAGCAAATATCTACTAACAAACAGACTTAAATAGGTTTCTATAAAAACTACATTTAAACTAATTTGGCACACATTGCGTCGAACGTTCATGATATGTGAAGCCGTGTTTACATATACACCGATTAGTGCTATAACAAATGCCATTATCACATTTTCTACAAAATGAAAAAAATAAGAAAACAAATTTCAGAAATCAAAGTTTAAACAAAATTAAAAAAAGACTCACTGATAGCACTCGCGCTGACACACACCATCCTTCAACTTATAGCCTGGCGCACAATAACATTCATTGAGTTCCCTACATTCACCACCTTCACCACAATCTGGATCACAAGTTGGCTGACAACCCTCATCCGTTAGCTGATATCCTTTCGCACAGCTACACACCTCCGGTTCAGTACAATTAATGCGTGGATTTATACCGCAACCCCTACTACAAATGGGTCTGCAAAACTTGCGTGTTTCATCCAATTTGAAGCCAGGATGACATTGACAGGTTCCATCGAGAAAGCAGCGACCATTAAGACAACCAAGCGGGCATGTGAAAACACAATCGCCATTATCATTGGCGGCAAAATTATTGAAACATTCACATTCGTTGGGAGCGATGCAGCGGCCATTGCGACAATTTTCGCAAACTGGATTACAAATTGTATTACCACGCCACCGCATCGGCGCATAACCGGCGCAACAGATTTGAATTTTTTGTTGTTTGTTGCGTTGATCAAGTTGAATGCGTTGTGCGTATGGATATTTGTCGACCACTTCGATGCTGTCACGAAAAAAGTAATTTTTTAGTATATATTAGATTGAAGCACCAACGTCATTTATTTTTACAAATTATTTGCTACTGACGAAAGAGAACAAGTAAGGCAGTCTAAGTTCGGATAGAACCGAACGTTTACTAGAAATATTTCTCGTAATAAAGTAAATAAGTAAGTTTGAAGAACTTTTTCTTGATAGATCAATTCTTCTAGGAGTTATGGCTCCCGAAATATGTTTCTTTACGCTTCTTTTAAAATATCTTTTATATATAAGTAGGCGTGGTCTCCAATCGATTTCGTACGTTTTAGGCACACTATTTATTACAGTCATAATTTAGTTGAAGAGTTTTATGATGTTAGCTTAAACGGTGTTTGATTTATATATAACGAATAATATTTGTGAAATTGATTTTTCCATAAGTGGGTGGTGCCACGCTCCTTCTTGATAATTTTAATTATATATATAGAGCTAACTACTTACATAAGAAACGTAGTTATTGTAGTTGCTTTTTTACTGGATAATTACATTTTTGTGTTTTTGAAAATTTCGTATATATAAAACTGGGCGTGACTAATGTTCTATTCTTCTCATTTCAAATAGCAATGGGAAATGAGTAACAACAAACCTACAATTCAAATTTCATTAAGACAGCGCAATACTTACTCAAGTCATCATAGTCACGATCAGACGAACGGACGGACAGCCATGGCTAAATGAAATTCCTTTTTCACCCTGATCAATTCGATATATGAAATAGTTTATTCTAGATAAGCTTATGTCGCTACTGATTACCGTTATTCAAACAAAATTTAAATAATCTGGGAGCTTTACCCAGCTGAGTACAAAAATTAATAAAACTCAGTCTAAATTTTAAGACACAGCATTGCCGTTTACATCACCACAACCCACTCAGATACTTACGGCACCCAGATTTGACACTTATTTCCATCCGCTTGCATTTCATCAGATCGCGCTTGACCTCTGGCCTGTTTTTGCAATTGTTGTTGTTTTTTACGCAGCTGACGTCTCGTCAACTGTTGTGTGTCCGATGTTGTCAACAGCCGCTTATTGTAGTGATAATTTTCATCTTCCACGTTGAGTTGACTATGACGAGCATCACCACGCCGATAGGAAGAACGTTGATGGGGATTGACTTCATTTGATGCATCATCGGCGCGATCAGCAACAATGTAGGGTTGTCGTTGACGTCGATTATGTTGCTGCGTCTCTGCTTTAGCAAAAACTGCAATAAATTGTAGACATAATAAAAGCGAAAACCAAAAATAGATTGGTTTAAGCGCTGGAACTATTGGCATGGTAACGTGAAGAGGAGGGAGTATGTTTGGCATATATATTTTTGTTTTTGATTCTTCTTTTAAATGTTTGTTTTAATAAGTTTTTCACATTTTTCTTCTTATTTTTTGCTTGAAAACTTTTTTGTTTACGCACTTTTCATCACTCGCGTATGAAGAGTTGTGCTTGTTTGGCAAAAAAAATTCACTTTTTTTAAATAATTATTTTTACGCAAAAATAATCTGCTCGAGTGCCGTAGCAAATCAATACTGAACGTGAACTGTGCAAATTGGCAATCCTATTTACTGACAAAAAATGGAAAAATATTATTTTCATTCGTCTGTCTCTGCCCTCAGATGCCTCCTTGCCAGTCCCCATCCCTCTCACTAACTACTTATATATTTGAATACTATTTTATGGGAACTACTCGCTCGTTTGCTGTTTTTGGCCCTCTGAAAGATCTTTGCCAGCATTGCTTATCAGCATTTGTAAGAATATTTTCAATTTGTATTTATTCATATTTGCTATTTTTTTATGAATAAAGCATTAAGATTGAATATTTATTTATACCTTTATATTAAGTCGCTTTCATGTTTGTCCCCTCATTTCCATACGAAGTCTTTTTCGGTAACTTCCCGTTGACCTAGATACGTGATACTTAAAGCATAGTTCAGATATGGGAGACATTACAAGGCAAGTGAAAAAAAATCCGCTAGATGGCGCACGGATCGAGATATACAGAAAATTAATTTTGAAAAGGAAATTTTGCGATCGACTTTTAACTAACTTCTCGGTGATCCAGAGACTAGAAACTTAGCACATAGTTTGCGAGTCGATGGCACTACAATTCGTGGAAAACAAAATGCCGCCAGGTGGCAGACGAATCGAGATAAACGAAAATCGCTGAAAATCCCTGAAAAAACGCAGGGAATCTTGCGATCGATTTTTAAGTAAATTCCCGGTGAGATAGAGACCTGAAACTTGGGCCGTGGGTCAGAACCCGGTGACAATGCAATATTTGATCAAAAAAATTCGCTAGGTGGCGCAAGTATCGAGATATTAAGAAAATTGGTTTTAATTTGGGAATCTTTCAATCCATTTTTAACTAACTTTCCGGTTACCTAGAAACTTGTAACTTAGTACATAGTTTGCGAGTCGATGGCACTACAATTCGTGGAAAATAAAATGCCGCCGGGTGGCAGACGAATCGAGATAAACGAAAATCCCTGAAAATCTCTGAAAAAACGCAGGGAATTTTGCGACCGATTTTTAAGTAACTTCCCGGTGAGCTAGAGACCTGAAACTTGGGCCGTGAGTCAGAACCCGGTGACAATGCAATCATCATTGATCAAAAAAAATTCGCTAGGTGGCGCATGTATCGAGATATTAAGAAAATTAATTTTGATTTGGGAATCTTTCAATCTATTTTTAACAAACTTCCCGGCGATCTAGACTTGAAACTTGGCACACAGTTCGAGGCTTGGTGACAATACAATTTATAGAAAACAAAGTTCCGCTAGGTGGCGTGCTAATTGAGATAACTATAAATACCTGAAAAACGAGGGGAATCTTTCGATCGATTTTTGAGTAACTTGCCGGTGAGCTAGAGACTTGGAACTTAAGCTGTGGGTCAGAACCCGGTGACAGTGCAACATTTGATCAAAAAAAAAATTCGCTAGGTGGCGCACTCGGATCGAGATGGTAAGAAAACAAATTTTAATTTGGGAATCTTTCAATCCATATTTCACTAACTTCTCGGTTACCCAGATACTTGAAACTTGGCACTTAGTTAGACGCCTGGTTACAATACAACTTATAGAAAACAAAGTTCCGCTAGGTGACGCGCTAGGCAAGATAACTGCAAATCTTTTAAAACGGGGGGAATCTTGCGATCGATTTTTAAGTAACTTCCCGGTGAGCTAGAGACTTGGAACTTAAGCCGTGAGTCAGAACCCGGTGACAATGCAATATTTGATCAAAAAAATTCGCTAGGTTGCGCACGCGGATCGAGATGGTAAGAAAACAAATTTTAATTTGGGAATCTTTCAATCCATATTTCACTAACTTCGCGGTTACCTAGATACTTGAAACTTGGCACTTAGTTAGAGGCCTGGTGACAATACAACCTGTAGAAAACAAAGTTCCACTAGGTGAAGCGCTAGTCAAGATAACTGCAAATCCTTTAAAAATGGGGGGAATCTTACGATCGATTTTTAAGTAACTTCCCGGTGAGCTAGAGACTTGAAACTTGGGCCGTGAGTCAGGATCATTTTTTGTAGGCAGCACTAAAAAAGTGAAAATAAAAAGATGATAAAAAAATTTTAAGGACTACCTTTATTTAAATGGACCAAAAAATAGAAGGCAGTTTTTCCTTTAATACAGACATAATCTTGTTGAATTTTGACTAAAAATCTTTAACAATAGCTCTTGTAAAAGAATTTTGTGATTTAAAATTATAAAGGTAGAGCGCGTGCTTAAATTTTAAATAATCAATTTTTTAATCCCAAGTATATGGTTTGCCTTTGATTTTTGGTCCATTTATATAAAGGTAGTCCTTAAAATTTTTTTTATCATCTTTTTATTTTTCATTTCACATTTCACGTTAAACACAATGGAAATTCTGGAAAATAAAAATGGATGGTTGTCTAGGCTCGGACACTGAATTAAAAAAAGTTCGTAGATATTATCTTGGCAAAGGCAATTGTGTTCCTCTTCTATTGCAGCGATAAGGATACTCCCGAAAGCTTTCAGGGAGTTTTATCGATGTTAGCGGTCCTTTGCCGGATATTGATCCGGTACGTTCCGAACAATTGCACGACCAATGTGGGAACGATTCGATATGACCACGTAGAACCTTCTAAATCATCCTACGCCCTCTTTTTGTAAGGAGCTTGAGTCGCCTAAACCGCGTCTGCTGAATAAAAAGCATACTTCACAGGCTAAAGAGGTGGACAATTGAAGGATTGCGCTGTACAACCCTTTGAATCCAAAAGTATCACTACCTCTGTCTGAAAATTTTTTTCCCGTCTATATAAAGTCTCGAAGCCGCCCATATACACCCTAGTGCAGGACTAGATTGAAAGCTTCAGCTTTAGAAGTGTCCAAAGATTGTTTGTCTACAAGTTATATTTCAAACCTCTGATAATCTGGCAGCTGACCTTAAGATTTTTGGGACGTAATGACTTTTCCTCTGCAAAAATATCCTACATTGTTCGTTGGGCAGGTTTGCACGGCCTCCTTGATTTACAAGTTAGGCATATGAACCTGATGAGTGATTTTCAACGCTGTAATTCCTCATACGGCTTTCTTTCCTCCATATATACGATTACTTTAGCCTTATCAGACTTTCCGATACGAGCTTATTATCAAACCAATCTGATAAAGATGCGTCAACGTAAGTTCTTCAGCTAGCTAGATGATGATAAATTGATTGGACAACATTACCACCTTTAATAGACTTAAGACACAGCAGACACGAGCTGGCCTACGCAGATGACATAGTAATCTGGATAATGGGTCTATGCCTATATGTGATCATCGAGATCATCCAGTGATCAATTAGGAAATTGAGTAGCTGAGCGAATACTGGAGAACTTGGAAAAAACTTCTCAGTGACACAACTAGTAGTCCTCACAATCAGGAAAAAAAATGCCCTGTTTGAGCGTACCTTATCTTAATGGTCAAAATCTAAGTCTTTCTGATAGTACAAAATACCGGCGAGTGCTTTTGATGCGTAAGCTCAACCGGACACAAAACAAGTTACAAAAAGCCAAACGGGCTTACCTGGCTATGCATGCCTATAAGAGATTGCTAGGCAAAAAGAGGAGTTTTGAGGCCATAACTCAGTTTTTTATTTTGTAGATACCCGAGAGATCCTAGCATATGCTGCACTGGTGCAGTGAACGTCGCCGAAGTTAAAATAAATAAAATGCCTAGGAGAGTTCAAAAATCTTCCTAAAAAAGGCTTACGGCTTGGAGAGGGAAACTATGCAACATTTCCGGCCACGTCCATACCTATTCTTACTCGGGCTCAGCGAGCGTATCTCGATTTTTGCCATCTTGAAAGCATGTAAGGTACTACTTGATACAATTAGTCCCTGTAGCATCCTTTCCCACCATAGCATAAAATGTGGTTGGTCACTGTAGGGTGTGCGCTATGTATCTTTCGCATCGACATCACGCTTCCAGTGAGTCATCAAGGGACGCAACACAGAACTCGCTCAGGAAGGCCAAGAAAAGGTGAAATCGTTTGCAGTCCCGAGGAGTGATATACATACGTAAACATAGTTGTTGTGGTGCTCTTCGGGTACTGGATAATTCGGTTAGGTTAGGACTGGAACACAATACCTCGTACTACAGCTGCGTTTCTTCCGGTGGCGAAGGATACAACACTGGAACACCTGAACATACACCGGTATGGATATAATAGGACATTATTTCCATCGGGGTTTTCAGCACTGATCAGTTTTCGCATACAACCAATTAGCTATACCTCAGCTATTACTTCAGCATTGCTGGAGAAGAGTTTGTTCAAAGCTATGCAGAATTAAGTTAAGTATTGCTTTTATTTTTATCATCGAAGCGTCAGAAATGTCAATTTTTATTCCATAATCGCTGGCTGGACAAAACGAAGTACCTGCTGTCATCGAACAAAGAGTTAGCGCATATGTGCCTTGGCAACCACGCTACTGTTGGCAGCCATAATTTCGAAATAGTAAAAGACTTCGTTTATTTGGGAACCAGCATCAACACTAGCAACAACATCAGCACTGAAATCCAGCGAATAATCAATCTTGCCAATAAATGCTACTTTGGACTAGGTAGGCAATTGAAAAGTAAAGTCCTCTCTCGGCGAACGAAAATCATACTCTCCAAGTCAATTATCGTACCCGTCCTGCTATATGGGGCAGAAGCATGGACCATGACAACAGCAGATGAAGCGGCTTTGGGAGTGTTCGAGAGAAAATTCTTCGAAAAATTTATGGACCTCTACGCGTTGGCGATGGCGAGTACCGAAGAAGATTTAATGATGAGCTGTACGAGCTATACGCAGACATCAACATAGTCCAGCGAATTAAAACGCAGCGGCTGCGCTGGCTAGGCCATGTTATGCGAATGAAAGATGATGCTCCGGCCAAGAAAGTGTTTCTATCGGAACCCGCCTATGGAAGCAGAGGTAGAGGGCGGCCCCCACTCCGTTGGAAGGACCAGGTGGAAAACGATTTAAACTCCCTTGGTGTGACCAATTGGCGCCGGTTGGCGGAGCGAAGGAGCGACTGGCGCGCCTTGTAGGACGGCCATAACCGTTTAGACGGTTAAGCGCCAATTAAGTAAGTAAGTAAGTAAGCTCTGGCTAACGGCTAAAAAGAATTTACAGCTAACAGTAAAAAAAGGCAATCTCAAAATTCGATCTTCGACACAACTTGGATTGCATTGAGGCTAGCTTTTCTAAATCTTCGCACTCTCTCAGCATATTTAAATTAATATAATTTTTGAGCAGATTACAGTCGGTGCTGAATTAAGCCGCTCAGTACAAAATTTTCGTTCAATTACTGAGGACGTCTCAGATGTAAAAGACGACTTTTTTATAATTTTTTTATAAATATTTTTATTTACGCGTTTTGTTATTTCAACACACTAAAATTAATTGTTTTTGTTGTTTTTTGTGTGGAAACTATGTCACTTTTGCGTGCTTTAGCTATCAATTCGCTCTTATCATTTGTATTTCTATTTTATTTTGTCTGCTGTGTACATTTCGAAAAATATTGGACTACCACAACAACTACGGTGAAGCCTTGGCATGTACGTCAGCCAGGATTATCATTGCCAATGCCCAATAGTCATCCGTCCAAGTGCTGGCGCGAAGTACCGTAAGTGCCATGGCTAATGAAAGATATTTCAAATAATACAACGCTTCTTAAATCTTTGCAGTGCTGTATTCTTCCAGTTTGAAAAAGATGTGCAAGTCGTTGGAAATAGCACACTTAGTCCCTACTTTAATCTCATAGAAGTTTGCTGTAAGGGCTACAAACGTTATGATTTCGATTGGAATCGCTGCGTACCAGATTGCGGTAACAAATGTCAGGCCAATGGTTTTTGCTTAGATGGCGGCATTTGCCGTTGTTTCGATGAATTTGTGCTAAATCATCGCAATGTCTGCGTACCAACGTGTCCACTGGGTTGCCCGCATGGTCAGTGTTATTTGAATGGCACATGCATCTGCCAGGAGGGGTATGAGTTAGATCCCACAAAGAAATATTGTATGCCACATTGTGAGTTTAGTTGTGCGCACAATGAGATTTGTATCGAACCGAATAAATGTGAATGTGCTGAGGGATATACGCGCGCCTTACCACCGAGCACAATGGGTTGTCAGCCCATTTGCATGCCAGATTGTGGGTTTGGCTATTGTGTGGCGCCGAATCAATGCGAATGTTTCCGCGGTTATCAAAAGCGCCTGAATGGCAGTACGTGTGAGAGTAATTGTTACATGTAAGTGAAAACGGTGAATAACATTTACTTTACGAAATTTGATATTGTTTCATATTCATGCCCCTCTATTTTCAGGCGCTGCGAGAACGGCTTCTGCGCAAATCGCACCACCTGCGTTTGTCAAAACGGCTATCGATTCGATCAGAATACTACTTCTTGTTTGCCTCTTTGTGATGAAGATTGCGAAAATGGTATTTGCCTATCGCCAGGTGTCTGTCGCTGCTTTAACGGTTATGTGCGTCGTGGACCGAAATGTGAAGGCATATGCGAGAAGTAAGTCCACACTTTCTATGACAATTTTTTTTGCAAATATATTTATAAATTTTGTATTGCTTCTTACAGTGGCTGCGGTTTCTATGGCAAATGCATTGCACCAAATATTTGCGGCTGTTCTATAATTGAGGGCCCCGTTCGCAACTATCAGCGCTGCGCAAATGGAAATTGTAATTCAAAAGGCAGATGTCGCTGCAAGGAAGGCTATGTACGTTTCATTGATCAATGCATGGAACCGGATAAGGTGACCACGTACGCCTCGATGCGGCCGAGCAGACTGAATCAAACTTTGGTGCAAGAGTTTAATATGCTGATTGGTAGACATTTTATGTTCTCGTTTTATATTGAACAGTCTTTTAAATAGCACAATATTAGTTTGTAGGAGTTATTATAAAGTTATATAAAATACATTTTTTGTTGTGTGCCAAGTGTTTTTTTAAAGTGCCTATTTTTTTCTTTGTGGGAATTTTTATAAAATCTCGTAAAAAAATATAAATTTTTATTTTTGGTATTTTGAGAAAAAACTTCTATGAATTTTATGACTTTATGAATTGAAACCATGCAAACCAATCACAAGCTTCAAAGAAAAAGTTTGAAGTTTTTGTTAAGTTTTTAAAATTTTGCAAAATTCATAGAAGTGATTATCATTGTGAAGGAAAAACATATGTTTTTGAATATATTTTTGTTCTAACTCCCAATAGCACTCAATGTACGCCTTTCCTAAATGCTCTCTTTCCTGTCTGTCCTCAATATTAGCCTCTATATTTCCTCTTTCACTACATTCTTTTCTGCTTTTCACTCTCTTACTTTCCTCAGATTCATCTCTCCTCTCTCTTCTCTTGGTTCTTTCTTTTAAACTACTTGAAACTGATGCACCGCATGTCAAACTTTATACAAATGAAGTAAAAAACGATTAAAGTCCAGGAATAGGTCCAAATCAATTTTGAAATAACCTTTAAATCATGCGAGTACGTTTCCGTAACTATCCCAAACACAAACATGCACAATGTTTTAAAAAGTGTGGTGTTGTTTAAGGACCTGCTCTTCCAACCCATCATAGGTCTTTCACCTTAACCGCTATACGGTAATAATTGGCCATCCCCCTGCCCACTACATGTCAAAGATTATGCTCTTTTCATATCCTGCAACCGGAAATATGACGACTATTGGTGATCGGTATGAAGCTCTTCATATATATTCGCTCTCAACTAAGCTGTTTGGTTTACTGGGCTACCATACTTGCAGCAAATTGATTGAAATTTATTAGTTAACATTTTTGAATTGTGTGAATTTAGGCTCAAATGCAAGAATATATATCAATAAGCAGGCTTTTAGGCTGGGGCAGTGTATTTGGGTAGTGATTTAATCTCGGAACTAGGGATGCCGATCCCGGGATCCTTGTCTATTTTAAGTCTCAAAAATCTCCGGATTATTGGACTTTATTCCCGGACATATTCAAATACTCATTTAAAACTCTGTGTTATCCCCTTTTAAGAGCAAAATAAGAACTAGCTTTTTGCTAATGCTTTGTATAAGTTCTTATTGCGAAGAACCTTAATGTGTGGACAGGGGTTGAGGTTTTCGAGATATTCGTGCTTAAACTTGCGAATAACACAAAAACCGGAGTATACCGAACCCGCATCTGGAGTCAAGACCTGGACTGTTTTCGAGTACTTGATATATTGGAAAGTAAAAGTACGAAAAGCATGTTTTTAAGGTACATTTGGGGTCATGCTAGAATTTTTTTTAAAGATCGTTATACTACCTGAGGGTATAAGTTCTACTTTTCAAAATTCTTTCCGAGATTTTACAAAATCTTTTTTTTTTGCTTCTGAGATATCGTCTAGGTGTCGCACCTATAGTACAAAAATCATTTTTATGCTGAAGATGTGTTTTTACCAAATTTATTTGTTTTAAAAAATCCCTATGAATAACTAAGTATAACTTGTGTTTTTGAATTATATCTACATCTGTACCTACATAGGTTTGCAATTTTTGTCAAAAGCCACAAAGAAATCTGTATAGCCTAAATTTCGGGACTATTCGGGGAATGAACTTTCAGATCCCGAAAATCCCGTGAGGCAAAAAATTTCGAAAATCGTCATCACTATTCGATACATACCCTTAACGACTTTTTTTTAGGTACATACATATGTATACCTAATGCTAGCCAATCAGCACATACCAGTGAGCTGCAATTATACATCGTTTAAGGTTATTAGTGGACTAACCAAAAAATGAGTATTAGTGCGTATGCAAACAAAGAATGTCAAGCACTTATATCCACTAACACACATTTACATATTCATGCTTCGTAAAATGAATAACCGCTCATAAGCCACGAAGCAGTTCAGTACTCCATTGTCTTATTGAGCAAGAAAGTCAACTGTGTTATACGAAAACACTAATTGGAATAAGTAAGACTAACAGTGAAATAAAATGAATAAAGTCATATATAAAAGTCTTCTGACGCTAGCAACACAACGATGTACACGAAACTAAACTGAATGCAGCGCCAAAGCAGAACCGATGATAAACGGAGTATACAGTGTATTACACACGAAATCAACGTGCTACTGAAGTAAAGCAACTATGACATCAGTTTATACTCAACAGTGTCATATATGTATGGTACATATATGTTACGGAGTACTCGTATGTATTTTCTATTTTATGTGCTAATCACTCATAGTATTGTCTGTATTTGACTAAGTACACATTTAGACACAATTTTTTGGCGCATAACTAAGTGCACTAACTTTATTAGTCCTCAAAGCAGATCTCTGGTACATACGAAATATAGCCATGCGAAGAAGAAAAGGTATATGAAAAGTTTGTACAACAGGCGGTTTCGGAGGACTGCTGGACATGCTGGTATGCTGAAGTATTGAGCTACAGCAGCGTACGCGAAAATAGCAGTGGCAAATTTTATTATTTTCGACAATTTTAGAAAAAACTTTTTAACATTTTGTAACTGGAACTAAACAAACCAGACTAAGAGTTAAGAGGGACCTATGAATTGTTATATATATACGAAATATATATATAGCAGAGTGATACGTCTTTTATAATAAGTCAATGCATTTCATATATATGTATGTGTGTAGGTGCGGCTACACTTTTCTAGGCTTCAAGTGTACATTATAAATCTAGAAATAGCTTTTCAAACATTTATGAACAAACTGTATGATCTATGTTCCACACAATCATAACCGTAACAGAGATTTGGAATCGAGTCAACTTTATCAGCTGTTGTCTTATCAGTTTCCCATGCATGCGAGACCAACGACGGAATATTGACTTTCTTTACCCCGACAATCTAGGAACGATGTAAATAAATATCAATAAATATACGTATATTTAAAGAAAATGCAAGCAGAGCAAGATTAAGAAAATTTATTAAGACGAAACATAGAGGATTGTGCAATAAATCGGGGAGCATGCGACAACGATCAAAATTATTTTAGCATCAGTTTTAAAAAGCTTGCGCTGCGTGAAGGTGTATACATTGCACGATTTGCTTGGATAGTTCGTTATATTTTGTTTAGTCTATCATTCTAGTTGAAATGCTAACTTCAATGAAAAATATCGCCAACAATTTCGTCCTGCTACTTCTAGCGTCCTTTTTCATGGTGCCGCTGGGTATTGTAAACGCACAATTTTGGAAACTGAATGCTCGAAGTGATCGAGATCTCTTTATTCTTGAAACGAAAGCATTGATGCCTTCAGGTATCTGCTATAAAGAAGTACCGTGAGTAAATTAAAGGATTTTGATTTGAAACAAAATATTAATTGTTTTTTTTTTAATTAGCGGAAATACCAATGAGCCAACTTTAAAAATGCAAACCATCTCATATTGTTGCCCTGGCTACCGTCACAGTTCCCACTCATCAGCTATGCGTTGTGAGCCTATCTGCTCGGAGGATTGCTCTAGCGGTATTTGTACAGCTCCGGATATTTGCGAATGTTATCCGGGTTTTGAACGTGCTGGTGGACGCTGTGAGGAGCTGTAGATTATGCAAACTGTGTTTAGTATTAATTGTTATAAAACCTTATATTACTCAAACAAAAAATAATGGGTTTTGTAAAACTTTATAATAACTAGAAACGATGCACTTCATAACTTCTATAAATATTTTGTGGCTCATTGCTTTTCACGCCCAAGGGCGTCCCGTAGTCTACGCCTTTGTGCCCCCCCGCCCCCCCCCCCCCCCCACTTCCTTTCAGCAGCTCAGCAAGCCACAAGTACCCGCTGCTGCTCGCGCCTCACGGCGCCACCAGCTCTACGGCTGCTCCCACTCACACCTACAATCTCCGTAGTAGACAAAAACACTGCTACAACAACAACAACATCCACTTCAAATAATAATGGAATCAACTCAAAGACTTTGTGCAAAAAAAAAACTATATATGAAGAAAAATTATGAAAAGCACATACGATTGAACTGTTACTCTACAGCAGTGGTGCACCCGAGAGTTTCATAGAGCGTCGGCATTCCCCTTCATGTCGTGTGAGCCCAGCCACTGATATTTCGTAAAGCAAGCATTTTTAGCTCGTCCTTCAAGCACTATACATCGCACGCGTGAATTTCTAGCTCAAACGTTCTCCATATAAACACATTACTACTACTGCTCATATTCGAAGCTCTGCCGGCGTTGTGCTGCACGACCGCTCTACAGTCCGCATATTTCGTACATCTCTTTGGTAGCTCGGCAAGTGTGAGACTGGAACCAAGTATTTTTTTTTTATTTATAAAGGGCACCGAAAAATAAATAAATCATTGGTAAAAAAATGTATTTTTTTATTTTAATTTTTTCCTTTATCGCTTTCAAGTTTGTCCCCTCATTTCCATACAAATTTTCGTGCCACGGAAAAGTCATTTTCGGTAACTTCCCGTTGAACTAGACACTTGATACTTAGAACATAGTTCAGATCTGAGAGACATTACAATGCGAGTGGAAAAAAATCCGCTAGGTGGCACACGGATCGAGATATACAGAAAATTAATTTTAAAATGGTAATTTTGCGATCGATTTTTAACTAACTTCTCGGTGATCCAGAGACTTGAAACTTAGCACATAGTTTGCGAGTCGATGGCACTACAATTCGTGGAAAGTAAAATGCCGCCAGGTGGCAGACGAATCGCGATAAACGAAAATCCCTGAAAAAACGCAGGGAATCTTGCAATCGATTTTTGAGTAACTTCCCGGTGAGCTGGAGATATGAGACTTGAGCCGTAAGTCAGAACCCGGTGGCAATGCAATATTTTGCCAAAAAAATTACGCTAGATGGCGCATGGATCGAGATATTAGGAAAATTAATTTTAATTTGTGAATCTTTCAATCCATTTTTAACTAACTTCCCGGTTACCTAGAGACTTGTAACTTAGCACATAGTTCGAGACGTGGTGACAATACAATTTATAAGAAACAAACTTCCGCTCAGTGGTGCGCTAATTTAGATAACTACAAATCCCTGAAAAACGAGGGGAATCTTGCGATCGATTTTTGAGTAACTTGCCGATGAGCTAGAGATTTGAAACTTGGGCCGTGGGTCAGAACCCGGTGACAATGTAATATTTGATCAAAAAAATTCTACTAGGTGGCGCATGGATCGAGATATTAGGAAAAATAATTTTAATTTGGGAATTTTTCAATCCATTTTTAACTAACTTCCCGGTTACCTAGAGACTTGTAAATTAGCTCATAGTTCGAGAACCGGTGACAATACAATTTGTAGAAAACAAAGTTCCGATAGGTGGCATGCTAATTGAGATAACTACAAATCCCTGAAAAACGAGGGATAATTTGTGAATCTTTCCATCCATTTTTAACTAACTTCCCGGTTACCTAGAGACTTGAAACTTGGCACTTAGTTAGAGGCCTGGGGACAATACAACTTATAGAAAACAAAGTTTCGCTAGGTGGCGCACTAGTCAAGATAACTGCAAATCCTTTAAAAACGGGGGGAATCTTGTGATCGATTTTCGAGTAACTTCCCAATGAGCTAGAGACATGAAACTTGGGAAGTAAGTCCGAACCCGGTGACAATGCAATATTTTATCAAAAAAATTCCGCTAGGCGGCGCATGGATCGAGATATTGAGAAAACTAGTTTTAAATTGGGAATTTTGCAATCGACTTTTAACTAGCTTCCTGGATATCTAGAGACTTGAAACCTGAAATATAGTTTAAAACTCGGCGACAGTGCAATGTTTGATCAAAAAATTTGAGCTACGTAAACCGCAAGTCGAACTATTTAGAAGATTAGGCCATACCTTCTTGGCTAGCCTCCTGAGTGTTGCAGGCGTTGTAGAATTCCACCTCGTTGAAGGCCCAACTCAATGCACGTCCCTGCATACTTTTAGGCGTACGCGACTTTCACTACGATTCTTTTAGACTTTCAGGCGTATGCGAATTCACCACGATTTTCAGTTGTGCAAATTAAGTAGCTTACAAACGAGGTGGAATTCTCTTGTTATGATGCGAGGTGGAATTCTGTTGTTTTCGCCAGTGTTGTCAGCGAAAATTCCACTAATTCTATTAAATCTTGCTTGTTTGAACAAATAAATAAAGATAATAATTTTCACTTAGCAATTACTTAAATTACTAATCAAAGTTGCAATTGCCTTTTTGTAGGCAGTACAAAAAATTGAAAATAAAAAGATGATAAAAAAATTTTAAGGACTACCTTTATACAAATGGACCAAAAAATAGAAGGCAATTTTTCCTTTAATACAGACATAGTCTTGTTGAATTTTGACTAAAAAATTTTAACAATAGCTCTTGTAAAAGAATTTTGAGATTTAAAATTATAAAGGTAGAGTGCGTGTTTAAACTTTAAATAATCAATTAGTTAATCCCAAGTACATGGTTTGCCTTAAATTGAAAGATTGCGCTCCACCTTTATAGTTATAAATCCAAAAATTCTTTTACAGGAGCTATTGTTAAAGATTTTTAGTCAAAATTCAACAAGATTATGTCTGTATTAAAGGAAAAATTGCCTTTGATTTTTGGTCCATTTATATAACACATTTTTATATTAACATTTTTTTTATCATCTTTTTATTTAAAATCACTTCTGTTCATAACAAAAGGTTGAAATGACTAATATAAAGCGCCCTCGGATTAAGAAGATAAGAAATCAGTAACATATTCGCATTATGAATATTTAGCTAAAGCTAACAATAATTGCTCACTGCTGCCAACAAAAGCAGTTTATGTATGATTCCATGCCGCTACCGTCTTTGATACAATTAAGTCAAAGACAACAAAGCAAGATTTACACAGAGTAAACAAAAGTATGAATCTGTGCAAGTTCAATACCGGTGTTGAATCTCAGTTCAGAAAGTGACGTTATCAAATATTCTCAGAAGTATAAAAGACAACAAGAAAACAAAATGACAAACAGCTGTGATAGATATACATATAGCGTCGTAGTTGTTGTCAGATATTGCTGACGGGAAGCGGCGAGCGTCTAGTCTGTTGTTTAGAGAGTTCATACTCTCTAACAACACATAAGCCACTTAAACGGTGATGTGCAATAATGTCAATGGAATTGCGATCAATTTTCATTAACTATTTTTTGAATGCAGACTAAATTCAGTGACCTTAATTCGAGACGTTATTGACATTAATTATCTTCACAAGATCGTATTAATGTCAAAAACAAATTTCCAAACAGCCATCGAAAGGAAATAAATTTCCCGCACTTTTATAGACAAAATTTTTATTTTGTATCATCATACAATTAGAAATGTTTAATAGAATTAATTTCTTAATTAAAAAAAAAAATTATATACTTGGTTTTAATTCCAATTTTTGTTACATTGTGAAATTTTATTCATATGAATATCCTTACTCAAAAAAAAAATCCACATGAGAAAGTTTAGAACAAAAAACTTTTTAACTAAGCTTTAATACTTTACTTTTTCATTACGGAAAATAATAAGGATAAAATTTTTCACTTCTTATAATATTAAAAAAAAAAAATAATAATAATAATAAATAATTGGCATGATTTATGTACCTCCGAGGAGGCTAAGGACGAGCTGCTTTTTTAATATGCGTCGTGCTCCTTGAAAATTGTCCAAACAACGAGATGGGATCTGACCCTGAACGGCATTTGCAAGGCAGACGAATTTTCTCTGAGAAACTTTTCATGGCAGAAATACACTCGGAGTATTTGCAAATCACTTCCGAAGCGCAACTCCGCTGGAAAAGCTATTTTTTAATTGAAAAAACTGATTTTAAAATTTTGGATTTTTCTTTTCCCGGGACTTGAACCCAGGACCTTAGGTATGAGAGGCAGAGCACGCTACCACCACACCATGACGGCCGCCTTTATCATAATATGAAATTAGAATTTGGAATTAAAATACGTGCTTTATTTTATTCAACTTTTCGCTTGACGCGCCTTATTGTTGTAACTTTTGATTTATACCAACGATTTTTGGTATCGGCCGTTAATTATAGATCGAAAAAGTTAAATTCGAGAAATGAGTGTTATCGATGCTCCTCAGCTTTTCTCCAAGTAAAAAGTTTTTTATTTTATTTGGCCAAGACCAATGATATTTTCGATCGGATCATTTCGGAATTGTTTCAGGGATCGGTTTGATACTTAATCTTTATAATTTCTGTATACCCTTTATTAATAACTTGGGGATAGATTTATATAAATTTGGGGACAACCTTGGATTTTTTCGGGATAAATTCTGAATCTCTTCATGAATATTCTCCGGTACGTTTTGGCACCATTTTGGAATCATTTTTGGCGGTTTTAGATAATTTTTGGACTGTTTTCACGATCCCTTGAAAGATATTACCGGATTTCTTTCGTGATCAATTCGGGACTATTTTGCGATAATGTCTATACTATTAATGGATAATGTCGGGATAAATTCGCGATGATTTGAGGACAATATTGGGATTATTTTCGGGATTTCTTGACTATTTTTGTATCTTTCGATGACCCGTTCGGGATTGCTTTCGCGATCAATTCGATACTATTTCGGGATCATTTCGTTCCTAGCTGTGAGTCATATCGGCTGTGTTTTCAGGATGATTTAAGCCATTAATTGATAATGATATTTTCAGAATAAGTTTGTGATGGTTTTTGAACGATCTTTCGTATCGTGTGCGTTTTGCTTTTGGGATCATATGCGGATAAAGTGACAAGTCTCTTCAAAGTATTTTCTACCGGGAGTGGGGTTTGAACTTTTTACTTCATAGCCATTTTAGATTATTTTTTTATATAAAAACGAAAGTCAAGCCCAACAGAGGAAAAAAACCATCCTATTCACTTGATTATTCTGTATTGAAAATAAAAACACCGCACACTAAAATAATATTTTTGTACATACATAAGCGTTTTGAGCAAAAAAAAAATTAAATCCGTAGCTTGGATTTTAAAAACACATACACATAGGCGTTATCCATGAATACATTATGTAAGCAAATAAATAAATCTTTTCAAATAAATTTCGCGATGAAAAGAAATTCAGTTGAAGCGTAGCTTTCGTTAAAGTCGGACGTGTCTTATTTTAATAACCAGAAAACACAAAAATATTATTAACCACAAATTGGCACTCCAAGTGATCTCATCTTAATAATTTGCATGAAAAATGCAAACGCCCACTTTTAAGTACGGCGCACTGGTGTTGCTGCTGGCAATTGGTGCACATGCGCAAATAAAAACTTCTGGCATTAAGACACATCACCCCGCTGCTCCGAATTCAGGCAATTTAGTTTATAATGAACCCAATTACAATGCTAACAATTACACAGCACAATATAATCGCACCTTTGTGCCTGCTGACACCTATCAGGGTGGCTATGTGGGTGTGAATGGCATTAATCAAGATGACAGAACACATTACGCAGGTGGTAGTCAATTCGATGGTGGCAGTCACTTGGCTGGCGGTGGGGAATATCATTATTATGGTGCAGATAATAGCAATAAAAGCAGTTTCAATGGCGGTGGAAGTTACACCAATGGCGGATTATATAGCAGTGGAGATACTTACAACAGTGGTGGTGTTTACAATAGCGGCGGCAATTATAACAGTGATAATGGAAGTACTCGTCAACGTGTGCGATTACCGCAGTTTCTGGATGCCACAGCAGAGTTCATTAACAGGACACGCTCACAAATGGCATCTGGCATCTGTTACACAGAAGTGGCGTAGGTTTATGAATGGGGGTAAAACGTGTATGGAAAATTTGTTGTGTATTTGATTAAGCTCTACTAGTTTTTGACATAATCTTTAAATGTAGTCCTACCAATGCCAATATTTAACTTGAAAGGCGAGATTTAAGTGCAGTCTTATTTCGCTTTTATAGCGTTTAAAAAAAATAGGAAAAACTGCAAAATCAGCGCTCTATGGTCCATTTCAGATAAGTGTAACCATACTAATCAAGGACATACAACTAGAAAAACTTCTTATATTAAATTAGAAGCAACGAGGAAATTGAAAAAAATTTTTTGGGAAAAACGATAATCTACGTGGATGTTACAGCATCTTAGGCTTGCCAGATATATTCAAATATGTTACTAAAAATGTAGCAATTTTCAAAATAAACGCATTAGTGTATCAAATATATTTTCACACAAAAGCAAGATAGGAGACGCATATATTCCAGCAACATGCATACATAATTTAAGACAAATTGAATAATATTGAACTTATGACCCTAACATCCTCCTTGTGATGATAACCCTATTTAAACCAAACCAAGAACTAAATACTGTTTACTTAGTTCAATTTGTTTTTTGCGATTTGTACTGTGACTAACTTTTAATTTTTCTTATCTCATTGCTCAAGAGCAAGTATATGAGTGTTTGATTTGGTATTATGTGAAGTCTACAGCGACAAAAAATTTTTACTTTGCAAGTAAGTACTTAATTGTATCTTAGATCGTTTTCTGGACCCGTCCTCATTATCACATTTTTGTAATTGGGAATTTTCCACATACGTTTGCGAGTCTTGCAGGACCGATCATTTTTTATTGGCAAGTTGAATGTACCTCCATAGTATTTTTCGATTATGTATATTTTGAAGAACTCTGCTCATTTCAAGTGGATCACATATATTACATCAATACTCAAAAAACTAGGGGATGCAAACTAACAAACCTTAAAACTAAATTGTGCCCACGGCTATGGGTGACCCTAATGTACGCTTACCTCACTTTACTCAATTATGCAAATAAGTAATAAAAGCATTCAATTTGTAGTTCCTTATTATTTTTTTTTTTTATATTTAGCATCTTCTAATGACCTAATGATTGATTCGTTAGATGACAAAATTTGTTTCTCATTAACTGTGAGTTTGAAACCTATTTTATTACCTGATGGTTTTTTATAAATTTTCCTAGTAAGTTAATTATAGCAAAGTCGAAGGCAGAAACGATAGAATAGAAAAAATTCATTTCAGTTAGTCACCTTTTTTTATAAAATTAATCATAATTTATCATTCCTTCTTTAGCCTTTAGGTCTTCAGCTTAATTCAATTAAATCTTTTTTGAACAATATATTACTATTTTAAAAATTATTTTAGATTTATATTTTACAAATACTCTCTAGGCATATATCTAGGTAGAACTACCAAAGTTTACACAACCATTTCTATACCCATTTGCTGAGCGGAATATCACCCTAGCTCGGTTGCCGTTTCGAAAACATGTTATCCTTAAATCTTGTTGAAAGCACCATTTTTCAGAGTTTGTTCTAGAAACGTCGCATCTGAGTATAACTTAAGTATATTTTGGCGTGATATACGGCCTATATGAAACAAATCTTGAGATGCGGCGTTTTCGAATTGGTAGCAAAGATAAGATGATCTTCCACTCGGACGTCTATAACCACTATTTTTAAAAATGTTTATTCATTAAAATTCTTTTCAAGTACCCTCTCGCTAGTTCGCGATAAAACGGTGATCCCAGTCGGCAACGGTACCAGCGCTGACAAGAGCAAAATTCAAATTTGTTGCGATGGCTATGTACGTAACCCCCACGTCTACTCGCGCTGTGATCCGATCTGCTTTGATGACTGCCCGAATGGCATTTGCACGGCTCCCAACACCTGCGTTTGCATACCCGGGCATGTACGCAATCACGAAGATAAATGTATCTCAACATGCCCCATCGGCTGCGGTAACGGTATATGTGATGCAAAAAATCAATGCCAGTGTAAGACTGGCTACGCGCTAGAACCGAAAACACAACAATTTTGTATACCACAATGTACTAAACCTTGCGATTATGGCAAATGTGTAGCGCCAAACAAGTGTGACTGCTATGATGGCTACCGTTTCACGGCTGGTGGCATATGCGAGCCAAAATGTGACAACTGTGATAATGGCGATTGCACCTCACCTGGTGTGTGTACTTGCAAAAAGGGATTCCAAAGGATTGATGGCGTTTGTGAGCCTATATGTACGCTGTAAGTATAGCCCTGAGGAAAAGTGTTTTACTGCTTTTTAATTAAAATTTGTTATCTTCCCAACAGCGGCTGCGAGAAAGGACGCTGTGTTGCACCCGAAGTCTGCGATTGCGGCAGAGGTTTCGAGTTAGACGCCGCCGGCACGAAATGTGTACCTCACTGTGATCAACCTTGTTTGAATGGCATCTGTGATGGCGCGAATAGCTGCAATTGTAATCCTGGTTATGTATTGGATCCGATACAGAAGAATGTTTGTCAACCACACTGCGCGCAGGGTTGCCCGAATGGCTATTGCACTTCACCAAACTTTTGTGTCTGTAAGCCAGGCTATCGCAAATCGGGCATCAAAGGACGTCAAACATGCGTAGCGGTTTAAGATATGATTTATTTTCGTTAAACTTTGAGCCTACCAATCATTTCGAATAAATAAAATGCTAATAACACAATTTTTTTATATAACAAAAAAATATATATTATATTTACTAGTTGGGATTTTGCTCATGTGAAAATTGAAATCGGCTTCCTATGAATATCTCGAACTCGCGTCTCAGTTGTCGATTAAAGTACTCTTTTTGTTTATAGCCGGTTATGAGTTCATTCAACTGACTGACATCAATGCATCTGTCAATGAAGTGTGTCATTCCGATGGGACAAACGCAATATCCACTCCGATCACAAAGTCCTGCTCCACAAAGTTGTTTAGTTAATTTGCAACCGCATGTAGCCGGCTCCAAGCAGTCGCCGTAGTAGCCACAGTCTCTATTAAAAAAAGCTGTATTTATTTAAGTAGCCTGAATGCAAGTAGAATTATTGCAGAAATTTGGGTGCTTATACACGATAAGGATTGTGCGGGGATTAAAGCAAACGGGAAAGACTACGAGATGCTTTAAGATTAGAGTCAGTTCGAAAATACTTCCAATTGCTCATATTGGCAAACCTCAAATTTTTACATTACGACCAAATTTGACTTTCTATAAGTATTTTGCCCTCACTCTGATTAGGTTTTTTTTATAAGCTTATTAAAACCCGTAAAGATCAGCAAAAGGAAGTAAGGACGCCTTCGACTTTATTTAGACTTTCGGGATCTTCTTCTTCATCTATAAGAAACTTCAAACCCCATATTTTTACGTTCTAGTCGAATATGTTCCCGAATTAACTGCGATGCCCTAAGAGAGAGGAAGATCTTTAGGTGATCATCCACGTTAGAGATCTAAAGTGATAAAGGATAACTAAAAACTATCCCTCTCCTACTCAAGGCATACTGTCGTTGTCCGATTTGATGTCTTGTCACGAATAACCCTGAGTGTAAATCTGATTTGACAGTACGTTAGTGGACTCAATGAATATCGATGTTTGAATGATAGTTTGGCCACTTGGTCTTCTAATAAGCCGATCGCATATCTCCTAACTTCCTAATAAATTTTTAAGGTAAGACTCGCCTCAAAAACTAATAAAAACTAATTTTGTAACGATTGGTCCAAAATATACTGCGACGTCTAGCGTACATCTCTGACCAACTATACATGGCTACGATTTCCCAAATCTTTCAAGTGGATACTGCTGCCAGACCTCAAGGAAGTATCATAATGCTCGGTAAATGGCTTTAGTATATTCAATGCTCTAACCAAATTTTAAACATCGAATGGAGATCAATGACTTTTGAATGCTTCTTTTACGGGCAAAAAAGCTATCTTTTCTAATGTTAAAAATGCTGAGCGAATAGGAAATTACATACCTTCCCCTTCAAAATAATAATTATTAAAAAGTGTATGATGAGTCTGTGGGACATTAATTACATTTGGCTTGCCCTAAGTCCAGAATATGCACCTGAAAAGGATTCATATTGTGCAAAACAGAGTATCGGAGCTTTTGAGTCGAAAAATGTGTAAATGGGAAATTTGAAAAAATATCAGAATGCAAATGAACTCTGAATCCATCTTAAAATATTAGATGCATTATCTACAAGTGGCAGCAAAAATCAAAGATAGGTGAATCTGGCTCACGTCGATGGAAATTTTGGTTAAGTTCTTTCCAGTAAGAGAATGATTTTATTGCTATAAATAATTCCACTAACCGGTTGCATATTGGCTCGCAGTTTGTGCCTCTAAACTCATAACCGGCGAAGCATTTACACAATCCAGGCCCAATACAAATCCCATCACGACAATTATCCCCACAATCGGGTAAGCAACTGGTAGTATCGGCATCATATTTATAACCAACGCGACATTGACAATTATTTCGTGACTCACAGAAACCATTTTCGCAACTTCTGTAAAATATGTTTTGAATAGTGTAAAAGAAACCCTTTAAAATATTTGACAAAACTAAGTACATACTTACATGTAGCACTCAGCCTCGCATACATTACGCATGGGACGCTTAATATAACCCTGGAAGCATTGACACTTATTCGGACCTATGCACTTGCCATGACCACAATCGGGTGTACAAATCGGCTGACAAGCCATATCCTGCGTCATTTTATAGCCCTCGACACAATCACATTTACCTGGTGCCATACATTCCTGATGCGTGCCACACGACTGCCGACAATTCGGGCGACAAAATTTACTCGTCTCTAAATCCAGCGTATAGCCAGGATCACATTGGCATGTGCCATTCAAATAACAACGTCCATGTTCGCATGCAATCGGGCAAGTGTGCACACATGCGCCGAGTTCGTTGCGTATGAATTCGGCAAAGCATTCACATTGATTGGGCGCGTGGCAAAAGCCATTACGACAGTTATTTGGCGAAACAGCTGAGCGGTCGGGCACGCATTGATCGGCAGCGAAATGGGCGCGCGTGTAACCGTCACAACAGACTTCGATGCGTTGCCAGTGGATTGTGGATCCATTGCCATGTAGAGGCGCGTCCAGTGAGGTTTGAAAGAAACGCGCACTGAGTTGGAAAATGAGTTAAATTGATTATGCTATGTTATGAATTTGGAACTCATTTGAAGAAATACTCACGGCACTTCGCGCTGGCACTTGTGTTCATGATTATTTGGATCGTTATAGTGCAAGGAAAAAGCACCAATCTCATAGTAAATATCACCATATAACTGCTCGGTCTTGTCGTTTTGTGTTGCGGCGCATAGAATTGTTGCAATAAAAAGAATGACTGAGAGAAGTATTGATCTCGAAAGCATTTTGGTGTATGCTCTGTGTATATATTTTTGTAAATAAAACTAGTGTTGGAAAAAGACCAACATTTTATTACTCCTGAAATTTATTCTAAAAACTGAGGTACACAACAATTATGTTTGTTTTTATATTCACTGATCGAACTGTCAAAAGCAATGGAAATGTCAGTTGCTTGATAATAAAACGATGAACGCGCTCAGCAAAGGGAAATCTAATCAGTAATTGTAATGTTACTTTTCTGGGGCAAGTCGAACTTTGATAAGTACTTAAAGTAAGTCGCCGTTTTTTCAACACGTATTTTTTGCAGTTCATTTTCCTAATCTACATATATATAAATGATGATTTTTCGGAAAATTACTCGGATCCATGCCTCTAATAGGAATATTAAAATTCGTTTCATCTTTGCAAATATTTCACGAAAGAATACCAAATTGGTTAAACAGATTCCATATATGAGTGGGGGTGTAGTGAGACTAACAGTTGGAGTGGGAGTGAGAGTTGGAGTGGGAGATGGAGTAGGTGAATGGAAGTAACTGTGTCTGTTTAAAAAATGAGTCAGGTAGAAGTCGACCTCTTCGTAAGGCCGCTCCAACTATGGGTTTAGTTCGATAATTAGTTCCGTGGTCCACTTTCCTGCAGTACTGCTCTTCCACGTTCGTTGCCAGCATCTCTACTCGCTTCTGTTCCGCTGTTGAATATTGCTCTTCGCTCTTCAGCGATATGATATATTTGTATGGTTCCTGGAATTATGAGAACAAGTTCAGCGGAGACCGTGTAGTAAGCTGAAGCAATTCGTAGCGACCCTCTTCTTTTGATGGAGGTGAGGGTGGTTCGCTGCTTCCTGTGCTTCATTGCGTCCGCCGAAATTTCACGACCATATAAGAGTATAAAATCTGAACCTAATGCATGCAGCTTCCTTTTGCAGATTTTTGGTCCTCCTGTGATTTCTATTTATCTACTGAGATTCGCTATAGAGTGCGCAACCCTTTCGCAAGCTCCTCAATAGTGCTCCGAAACGGCCGGTTTTTATTTGCTGGTTCCTAACCGTCATATTCCTGATAGTAAGAATATGCGTCTTCGTGAAGATGACGGTCTCCTTTTTTGCTATTGCTAGGTACAGGACGCGACCTTTTTATACACAGCTGAGTAAAGCACACACAGTATATTAATTTTGTTCGCATAACCGTACCCCGTAACGGCATAAACTAATCGAGATAGATATAGACATCTATATATCAAAATGATCTGGGCGAAAAAAGAAATTAATTTAGCAATGTCCGTCCGTCTGTCCGTAAACACGATAACTTGAGTAAATTTTCAGGTATCTTAATGAAATTTGGTATGTAAGTTCACGGGCGCTCATCTCACATCGCTATATAAAATGAACGAAAACGGTCCATAAGCACGCCCACTTTTTCGAAGTCGAAAATTTCGAAAAACCGAAAAAGTGCAATAGTTCATTACCAAAGCTATGAAACTTGGTAGGTGGGTTGACCTTATGACGCAAAATAGAAAATTTGTAAAATTTTGGACAATGGGCGTGGCACCGCCCACTTTTAAAGGAAGGTAATTTAAAAGTTTTGCAAGCTGTAATTTTGCAGTCGTTAAAGATATCATGATGAAATTTGGCAGGAACGTTACTCCTATTACTATATGTATGCTTAATAAAAATTAGCAAAATCGGATGACGAACACGCACACTTTAAAAAAAATGTTAAGTCAAATTTTAGGTAGTCTTTTAGATTTCTATCTGATGTTGCGGTACCCTGAAACAGCATTCTTGTGCCTCAAGCATGTCGTGATGATGATGACGCAACGCCGAAACCGGTTTGTCTCCAAACCAAATATAACAAGTAAAGAAGGCTAAGTTCGGGTGTAACCGAACATTACATACTCAGCTTTGGAGACAAATTTGTATTTTTCATGGACACATACTAATGGTAATACTAAAAAGTGGAGCAACTTGCCTTTGCTATCTTTCTTCAGCTATCAATTCGTTTTAATCGCATATTTTTTTAAATATGAAAATTTGGTTAAATTATAACGCATTTCTTTATAATTTTTTTTTTTTTTTAAATCACCCGTGAAATATTTTCGAAGCGCTCTTAATTATGAGTCCGATAAGAGTCCGAAATTGTAGACCAAGAGTGACATTTTTTGGAACGATTTTCCTTCATCCTTTGTCAAATAAGGGAAAATCACCATGTAGGAAAATGAACCTAGGGTAACCCTGGAATGTGTTTGTATGACATGGGTATCAAATGAAAGGTATTAGAGAGTATTTTGAAATGGGACGGACCTTAGTTCTATAGGTGGACGCCTTTTAGAGATATGTGTTTGTACGATATGGGAATCAAATGAAAGGCGTTAATTAGTATTTTAAAAGGTAGTGGGCCTTAGTTCTATAGGGCGACGCCATTTCGAGATATCGCCATAAAGGTGGACCAGGGGTGACTCTAGAATGTGTTTGTACGATATGGGTATCAAATTAAAGGTATTAATGAGGGTTTTAAAAGGGAGTGGCCCTTAGTTTTATATGTGAAGGCGTGGACCAGGGTGAGCCAGAACCGTATATGTATAACCACGAACAGTATTCCTTCCATGATTCCAGGGGCTTTTGATTTTGCCCTGCAGAACTTTTTCATTTTCTTCTATTTAATATGGTAGGTGTCACACCCATTTTATAAAATTTTTTCTAAAGTTACATTTTGCGTCAAAAAAACAATCCAATCACCATGTTTCATCCCGTTTTAAACGGTTTTATTTAGCTTGACTTGGCAGGCCGGCCACACGGCCGCTTTGAACGAATTTTGTAATTAAAATTTAAGCAACTTCCCGATAAGCTACAAGCTTGAAATTTGGAATATAGTTCAGAACCCGATGACAATGAAATAATATGAAAAAACTCCGATAGGTGGCGCATGGATCAAAATATTTCAAAGAATCGTATTTGTGGTCCGATTTGGCTCATATTTGGAACACATAAATATAAAGCGACCTATGAAAATAATCGCCGCCAGGTGGCGGAAGAGTAGAGCCTTTGGAAAGATTTTGTGACCTAGATTGTAACAAAGTGTCAGGCAAGAACCCTTGTAACAATGAGTCACTAAATGAACTAAATAGAATGACAAATAATAGGCAATTAAACAAAGATTAAAAACTTGAAAGATAAATAATTAAAAAACAAAATTTTTAAGTTAAACGGTTTTATAGAAAACAATACTTACATTAAGTAATAATAATAATTTCACGCGCCCAACGCTTTTATTTAATTGTCTGATCAACACCCTAGATTGATGAGGAGTCTGATGACTAGTACCTAGGACCTAATTATTATTTCTAGCTTTTAGTATTATTATTACTTCATGTAAGTATTGTTTTCCATAAAACCGTTTAACTTAAATTTTTTTTTAAATTATTTTATTTTTGCGTTTAGCTTCAAAAATTCCGATTTAG
This sequence comes from Eurosta solidaginis, assembly GCF_040869045.1. Classification (NCBI taxonomy): domain Eukaryota; kingdom Metazoa; phylum Arthropoda; class Insecta; order Diptera; family Tephritidae; genus Eurosta; species Eurosta solidaginis. The sequence continues at coordinate 3,424,229 of NC_090320.1, read as the reverse complement.
CCCCTAGCTGTTTTTTTTTTGGCCCTCTTTAAAATATTTGCCTCTTTCTGGCTTCAAAACTATTTCGGCAATACGTATTGTGAAATTCGTAATGTATTTTATGTATGTCGAAGTTTAATTTTATTTCTTTCGTTATGTATGATATGGCAACTCGGTACTCAACTGGTAACAAAAACTTTAATCGATAAACCGTGTTATGAGATTGTATATTTGCTTTCCAGCTTGTGCAACAGCATAGTGTCACCTTCTAAGAGTTTCGACCCTTTAACATCAGACTATAATAAATTTTTGTCTCCCGTACCCTATTTTCATTATACCTTTGAAGAATATATACGAATTAAAAAAATAAATGTATCGACGAATTCATTGAAAGAAAGATACGTAATATATGTCGCGACTTCATAATTAAATTAGTAGAGCAATTAAGGCAACGTTTTACGCACAATATAGAAACGCTTAGCAAAGAAGATTTCTTTTCGGTTGAAAATACATTGAAAATTGTAAAACCTCAAAGGTTTTCATATTTCACAAACGAAAACCACACGAGATTACAAATGCAGCGGAAAAATTGGAAAAATGTGACTTTAACATTAAGTTTTTGGTTTGAAGTTAAACAGTGTAATTGCAAAAGCTTGTCGATTTTGTGCTGCCACTAAGTAATTATGAAGTTGCAGGAACGTTTTCAAACACGAGTTTGATTAAAAGCAAACATAGAAACAAAATGAGTTTAGTTATGTTGAATTCGCTTCTGATAATAAAAAGTGGTCTTAAACGGCTGAATAAATGCTGTTATGACTTTGAAATAAACAACGATTTCTTAAAATTTATGAACACAAAAAATATTTATGAGTGTATCAAAAATAATAATTCATCTTCTGAGGAGGAAATCATAAATTTTGAAGTCCCAACATAAACTTGAATATGGGACACGTGTATTTTAATGGTGATTCGTACATTCGTAGGACGTTAAAAATTTAATAAAAAAATTGGGAAAAATTTAAATTTATTTTCATCGGCCAACATTTTGGCAAGTCGGGTTTTTGGCGAACCTATAGCCGTGCCGTGGTTGTAGTAGTTGAAAAATACTTCTTACTTTTTGACAATACTTACATCCAAATGACAAAACAAAAGTTAAGAAAAACGTATTTTTGATATTAACAAATATAAAATGAACTATAAAAACAATATTATTTATGTACCCCTCTTGTACCTTATTTCTGTACCTTTTTTATAACTTTGTTTAAGTTTGATTTGAAATAAATGTGAAAACTTACATTGAAAAATATAACATATGTATACTTTTAGCTCTTTTTGCAACGAGTTTTGGATTTTCTTGAAGAAATTTAGCCCTTTCTAGCCTTTTTTTTTTCTAAATACTAGCCCCAAAGAAATTCTTTTTCCTGGAAACACTGGTAGTGACAACTACGGCTTCAAACTCAAAGTGGTTTGCTTTAATTTCAGAAAAATGCAACTTACGATCTTTTAATATGCGTCATGCTTGTTTTTCATTTTCTCTACAAATTGGTGGGACGGGACCTATGTGTCTTATGCCGACTCCAAACGGCATATGCAAGCCAAATGAACTTTGACTAAGAAGATTTTTATGGCAGAAATACACTCGGCGTGCTTGCCAAATCACTACCGTGGGCGACCCCGATAAGTATTCTTGTTTCCAATAAAAAGTACTTTTTTCTACTTTTATGTTGTTATTTTGCCTGGGAGTTGAACACAGGACCCTCGACGTGGCAGGCTGGGCACGCTACTAACACACCACGGCGACGACCATACGACGCACAAATTCCCAGGTGATTTTATGAAATTCCTCGAACTGATACGATAAGAACATCGCAATAGATTATGCCGAATTCTGAAAAAATTAATCAGGTCATATACGTAAGAGCTGTGAATCTACGTAAAGAGGACATAGCATCACAAAATCCAATACGTGACTAAGTATTTATGGATTAAAAAATATTGGAGATAATTTTATAAGATAATACTCGTCCAAAAAAAAGTGGAGTACCAGGTGGTAATTGCTTGAAAAAGTAATAGAAACAAAAATTAATTACTCACCTTACCTGAATATAAATTAATTCTCTCTTCTTGATTGTATGATTTCCACTTCTTTTTTTCATACATTTTTATTAATTTTGTCTATAAATTACGATTCATATTTCAGAGCATTTTTACATATTTAGCAACTTTCACTTCACTTACATACTTTTTTCATTTTTATATAATAACATATTTACAGCAATATTGCTCAATATTTTATTTCAAAAAAAACCTTAAACCACTTTTTTCTTGCTTTGCGCTGTAACGATTTTTTAAAAGCAACAATTTTATATATGTACATACACACAGGTATGTATGTAGGTATGCGCATTGAATTGGGAGATAAAACTAATTTCAACTTGCAATATTACTACCAAAGAGCGCAAACAGAAAATTTAACATTATGTATGAAACGGTCTAATGTACATACCTAATTACACAAATGCGCATATATAGCTACATACATACATATGTATAGACTTTTTCTGCACTTCTGGAACATTCGTGCTTCCGCAGCCACTTGTTGTACTATCGCGGCTTGTGAACTTAAAATTTTCTTACATAAATGCAATACACTGAACTTTTTACATTTTCATTTAAATAAATTGATCTTAGCTTACTTTTAATGATAACTATTTTTAATAGTAATTATTCTTTCATAATATTTCACACATTTTTCACTCGCGATTCAACTTACGTTTTTAAAGTTTCGCGACGGAACAGGAACTAGCAAAAATTTTCGAGCATTATTTCCATGTTGCCGTCTTCCTCTGAGCACACGGTTAAAAAAAATATGACTTGCATACATAATTACTCCTCACATGCCTTCAATATATATACACAAACTCATCCAAATTTTTCGAAGTTAAAAAGTACCGTTAGTTATATGTACATAGTATGATCTCTCGCATGCATCTCACCACTCAATCGATCGACTACCATTCCTGAATTGAAGTTCGCTGTTAACCTATAGTTATTTTGTGTAGTATTTGGCGCAGCTGTATAGACCGCGGTGTTCTATAAATTGGGTCTGGGTTCAAATTCCGTTAAATTTAGTCAACATTTTTTTTTTTTTTACCTAACAAGAGAAAAAGTAGATAATGCACCAAATTAAAAAATTTTGCCGATAAAGCGCATTTTCTTACAAAGCAACGTAGTATACCATAATTTTGCTAAAACCTACACTTACTTAAAACTTATCGAAAATGAGGAAAACATTTTCTTTAAATAATTTCAATATAATGCGGAAAAATTTCTTCTTTTTGTTCAAAACTTTTCTTTAAATTGAGGAAAAGTGTTTCTTAATTTTTTTCAATTAAGAATATTTGATTGAACATTTTTCACAATATTTACATGTACGAGTTATCTCAGTGAATAAGGCTCACTTGCATAATGGCAATTGAAAATTTTAACTCAGAGCCAACCAGACATGAGGGGCTATGCTCATACATTTTTGCAAACTTTTATTAAACTAACCCTAAGCTTAAAAAGTAACTTGCCGTTCTGCAAGTGGGCCTAAGAAATAGTACTCGACTGTAAAGTTGTGGAGCTCGACTAGAAATCTGTGACAGTTACACAATTAAATTTTTAATTTTTTTTTATATAATTGTTTTATTTTTTAAGAAAATTTTTCTGAGCTGTCGAGAAAATTAATTGCATAAATAAAGGAATGGTTTCTATGGCGCAAAATCAATCCAATCTTTCCTTTGTTTTCAGGAATTTTTACGAAATATTTTTTTCGTATTTCAGAAAAAATCGTTCGGATTTCAGAAAATGTTAATTTGGTTGCAGAAATGGTTTATTTTATTTCAGAAAACTCCATTCGATTTTCAGAATCGGTAACCATTTCGGAATGTGAACATAGGATTAAAAAAAAAATTGAATTTCATTATTTTTAAAGACTTCCATGTAAAATGCAACTATTTTATACAATATTGTCGTAAAAGCCAATTTGTTGCAAAAGTGTAAGGTCTCAGTACCTAGAAGAATGGAAAAGAAGCGAAAGCTGCCTGGTATTTGTTGTACTCGAGCATTACAATCCGCTACAACCTTCTATGCATACGCAATTGCGATGCGAGTTATGACTGTTGGAGAATTATTATGTTTCAAAATTTTTCTAAATATACATACCTTTTTTTTTTTTTTTTGTATGTATATGCAATCCCATGCATATGTATGTACATATATCCTATTTTAACTTATATCCAAAGAATGGATCATTGATGTAAATTGGAACAATGTTCCGTCATCGGCGTTGTGCTGGTTTGTCTCGAAATCAAATTTGACAAGGGTTGACGGAAAATCGTTCCAATATACATGTTATATGTTATTTAATACATTTTGATATCTAAATGCCGATTTCCGATATTTCTGAAATTCAATTTGGACATTTTGGAATTTAATTAAAAATTCTGAAATCCATTTTCAATTTTCTGAAATCAAATTGCCTTTTCTGAATTTCTATTCGCACCTTCTGAAATCCAATTAGCTATTCTTAAATCTAAATGAAAAATTCTACAATCCAGGTACCTATTCGGAAATACAACTCCCTTCAATCTGGAATAAGTGTAGTAAGGATTTGACGTTATCTTTCAGAGTAGGGTAGGATGAATTAAAAAAATGTCATACCTTTTGTAAAGATATAAATAAATATTTTGCGCACATTAGCCTTTTCTGGTTTCGATAAAAAAAAGAAAAATTTAAAAGAAAACTGAACGGGATTTGAACCCGTAACAAATTAAAACAATACTGCAGTCTATAAGAAACTGCGTCCTATTTTTATACCTTTCATGAAAATGAAATGGTATATTAATTTCGTCACGAAACCGAAAATTGTAAGTCCTTAAAGGAAAATAGATAGACCCACCATTAAGTATACCGAAATAATCAGGTTGAAGAGCTGAGTTGATTTAGCCATGTCCGTCTGTCCGTCTGTCTGTTTGTATGCAAACTAGTCCCTCAATTTTTGAGATATCTTGATAAAATTTGGTGAGCAGGTGTATTTGGGTGTCCGATTAGACATTTGTCGGAACCGACCGGATCGGACCACTATAGCATATATCCTCCATACAACCGATTTTTCAGAAAAAGAGGATTTTTGTAATATCTTACCCAATTTAACAGATTGAAGCTTCAAACTTCACCATATACTTTCGTATATTGCACATATTGTTGCCTGAAAAAATTTATGAGATCGGTCGTATATATAGTATATATCCCCCACAACCGATTGTTCAGATAAGGAACTTTTCGTAATTACTGCCCTATTTTAAGAGCTAGAGGCTTCAAATTTCAGCGAATGCTTACGTATATAGCATATATTGTTGTCTGAAAAAATCATAAAGATCGGTGGTATATATAGTATATATATGGTGGTATATATAGTATATATATGGTGGTATATATAGTATATATATATATTATATATATATATATTTTCGCAAATTTTAGCCCCATTTTAACAGCTAGAAGCTTCAAATTTCACCGAATATTTACTTATATAGCATATATTGTTGTCTGAAAAAATCATAGAGATCGGTTGTATATATAGTATATATCTCATACAACCGATTGTTCAGATAAGAAACTTTTCGCAATTTCTACCCCATTTTAACAGCTATAAGCTTCAAATTTCACTGATTGCTTACGTATATAGCATATATTGATGTCTGAAAAAATCATTGAGATCGGTGGTATAAATAGTATATATCTCATACAACCGATTGTTCAGATAAGAAACTTTGCGCAATTTCTGCCCCGTTTTAACAGTTAGAAGCTTCAAATTTCACAAAATGCTTTCGTATATAGCATATATTGTTGTCTGAAAAAATCATAGAGATCGGTGTTATATATATTATATACTTCATATAAACTGTCATATTGACCCCTTTTTTACGGCTAGAAGCTTCAAGATTCATCAAATTTCATCAAATAGTTACGTTTACGTCATATATTTTTGAAATACGTGATTCGTAGCCATAGTTTTTACATGCAGACCACAAAAAACGTGAAGCATTGCATCCTCACACAGATTACCTACCTATTTTTTATTTTATATTTATCTTAAAAATCGTTTAGATATGTTCAAATTTCACCAAATGCTTACGTGTATAGCATATATTGTTGTCTGAGAAAATCATAGATACCGGTGGTATATATAGTATATATCCCATACAACCGATTGTTCAGATAAGAAACTTTGCGCAATTTCTTCCCCATTTTAACAGTTATCAGCTTCAAATTTCACCGATTGCTTACGTATATAGTATGTATTGTTGTGTCAAAAAATCATAGAGATCGGTGATATATATAATATATATATAATGGTATATATAGTATATATATAGTATATATATATTTTTTTTACGATTTCGGCCCCATTTTAACAGCTAGAAGCTTCAAATTTCACCTACTGCTTACGTGTATAGCATATATTGATGTCTGAAAAAATCATTGAGATCGGTGGTACACATAGTATATATCTCATACAACCGATTGTTCAGATAAGAAACTTTGCGCAATTTCTGCCCCGTTTTAACAGTTAGAAGCTTCAAATTTCACAAAATGCTTACGTATATAGCATATATTGTTGTCTGAAAAAATCACAAAATGCTTTCGTATATAGCATATATTGTTGTCTGAAAAAATCATAGAGATCGGTCGTATATATATTATATACTTCATATAAACTGTCATTTTGACCCCTTTTTTACGGCTAGAATCTTCAAAATTCATCAAATTTCATCAAATAGTTACGTTTTCGTCATATATTTTTGAAATACGTGATTCGTAGTCATAGTTTTTACACGCAGACCACAAAAAACCTGAAACTTTGCATCCTCACACAAAGTACCTACCTGTTTTTTATTTTATATTTATCTTAAAAATCGTTAAGGTATGTACATCTGTTCACTATATATTTCTTATCTTATACATCCGATTATTCGGAGATTACGAACGGGATAAGATTATTGTTCAGCCCCATTCATGAAAGGTATGAAGTCTTCGGCACAGCCGAAGACAGTCCCGTTCTTACTTGTTTTATCAGAGTTCGATGGCTAACAGCGCATTTCAACGCATGAATGTCAGTCAAGTGAGTGGTAGATGAATGCGGGAGACATATAAACATTAAACTGAAGGTAATTTTTAGCTTCCACAAATATGGATGTGTTCGTCTAGTAATTCCCCTGCAAAAAATTGTGCGATTAATCCCTAAAGAGACTTATATCCGATTGGACTCTTTTGTCTAAATTTGGACATAACTGATCCCGTATAGTCGCTTTCGGGTACAGTTGGGATTAGTCAGTTTCATATCTATGTAGCCCACTTTAAAGAATTAAAAAAAAAATAGCAACGAAATAAAATAAAAAAGATTACAGGCGAATGAATCGAATTATTTAAGAAAAATGCGGGGCCCTATACCGAACCTAAATTACTAGGACTTAACGACTACGCCGGAGTTAGGGTTACATTTTCGGATAATATTTTTTATTCCATTTAGAAAAGCTGTTCCACGCGCTCAAATTTGTGGCTTGGCAAACCCTTCGATTGTGTTTCTGTGATGAAAAATGCGTCTGGGGCCTATTTTAGTCCTTGCAGAACCGAAAGGCCTTCTTATAATCCCATCGAACTAGTCTTCTTATAATCCCATATGTCTACAAAGAGGATGGGTCCTATCGATCTCTTTCGGGTATAAATGGGTACAGTTAGTCTCTTCATAGGACATACCCAAACAAACGGGGACAGTTCAGCTCATACAAAGAGATCAAAACTGGCATTGGTCGCATATTCCTTTGCGACTCATCCCGGATTCAACCTAGGCTAATCGCATTTTTTGCAAGGTTAGTTTAAAATATATGTTACGTGTTTTTATGAGTATTTATGCAAGCTATATTTTTCTAACCCATTCCCGCAACCCTACACATTTTTCTGTTGGCCTGCTGAATTTGGCCCTTTAATCAATTTTCGATAATTCTCTTCGGGTTCTGATTGATCATAAAGAAATAAAAAATTATGGGCATTCGAACCAAGAAACTACAAATTTATGAGCAAAAATTTATCATCTGCGCCAAATATACTGCTGGCTGAAGAATAGAGCTGACTACATTCACGACGGCGGTGTAGCCGCCACATCTGTCATATTACTTTTACACATGTTCTTATGAGCGTCGCTATTTTCGGCGCGACAGAGCAGCACGACAATCAATCACGACAGCTGTTGTAGCCAGATTAACCTAATTCTGTTTTTGGGAAGCGACAGTGAGTGGCGTCCTTTTTATTTTGTCAATAAAAACTAAAATAGAAGTAAATAACAGATAATAAAAGCTAAAATCATTCTTTTTGGCGTTTTTTAAACATAATTAATATTTTTTTCTAAATTTTTCGCTACTATTTGCTGTCATTTATTTTGGGGGCTGCCGCTTTCAAAGTAATCAAGAAGCCAATGCTTGGCTTCGGTTGTCGTCAAGCTTTGCTTTATTGTGGTTGTAGTCTGCAGACGGCGTGTTGAATGTGATTAGCCCTTATGCCTAAGAGGACACTTAACCAACTAACTAAATTCATTTCGTTAAATAATCCGAATGTGCGATGAGGAAGAACGCATACATTTCTGTAGATGAGGAAGATGGCAACCTGTAAATGGGGAAATGTTTATAATCCTTTGAAGTAATGTTCGAAAAATTGATTTTGTTAGTTATGGATCCAATCATGCCGGAACCATACAAGGTGGCGTGGCAGCATGGTGACATACCCACAGACATAAATAAAAACTCTATGGACTAATGTCAAAATGGTACTGCGCCGGAAGTTGATGTATCAAATCAAATAAAAAAGTACTAACACCACTTTACCTAAACAAAGAACTAGAAAACATATACACTTACACATTTAACCTTCTTCGGCCCATTTGTAGTAGTTAATGCCGGACAATGTGGCAATGAAATGCCCATATTTAGTGGCAAACATGAATTTGCATATTTTGCTGAAAATAGGTTAGTCGAATACACACATTCGCACTTCTCAAACGAAATGGTGATAAAACAATTGCAAATGTGTCTTACAAGTATAAGTTATGACCAAATGTGTACCCCTTTTCAAATGCTACAAATAGCAAAACGGGCAAACATATAAATCGGAATGGGGCTAAAATAGGCGCCGCTATAAAGTTGGTGAGCTAAAGTGTGTTAAATTTAGAATTACAAATGTCAATGCAGTTTTAAATACGAAGTACCTATTTAGCTTTTGAAATTTTTAAACGATCGGGGGGAAGTTTCCATAGAAAACGGTTAGTTTAAAAGTTTGCGAAAATGTACCTATGAGCTTAGCCCCTCATGTCTGGTTGACTCTGAGTTAAATTTTTCAATTGCCATTATGCAAGTGTGCCTTATTCACTGAGATAACTCGTACATGTAAATATTGTGAGAAATGTTCAATAAAATATTTTTAATTGAAAAAAATTAAGTAACACTTTTCCTCAAATTAAAGAAAAGTTTTGAACAAAAAGAAGAAATTTTTCCGCATTATATTGAAATTATTTAAAGAAAATGTTTTCCTCATTTTAGATGTTTTTTTTTTTTGAGTGTAGGTTTTAGCAAAATTATGTTACACTACGTGCAAGAGCTTTTGCTTTGTAAGAAAACGCGCTTTATCGGCAAAATTTTTTAATTTGGTGCATTATCTACCTTTTCTTATGTCGGTAAAAAAAAAAAAAGATTTAATAAACTGAACGGGATTTGAACCCAGAACGAATTTACAAAATCCTGTCGCTTAACCGACTGCGCCAACCACTATGCCGAAAGCTTTTGGCAAACACCGCAGTTCAAATCAGGAATCTCAGTCCAGCGATTGAGTGTTGAGATGCATGCGAGAGACTATCTACATTTACCTAACGGTAGTTTTTAACTTCGAACTATATGGATGCTTGAAATATATAGTGAAGGCATGTGTAGGAGTATGTATGCAAGTCATATTTTTTTTAACCGAGTTACGAGAGGAAGACGACATGGAAATAATATTCGAAAATTTAATTTTTGCTAGTTCCTGTTCCGTCGCGAAACTTTAAACACGTAAGTTGAATCGCGAGTGAAAAATGTGTGAAATATTATGAAAGAATAATTACTATTAAAAATAGTTATCATTAAAAGTAAGCTAAGATCAATTTATTTAAATGAAAATGTAAAAAGTTCAGTGTATTGCATTTATGTAAGAAAATTTTAAGTTCACAAGCCGCGATAGTACAACAAGTGGCTGCGGAAGCACGAATGTTCCAGAAGTGCAGAAAAAGTCTATACATATGTATGTATGTAGTTATATATGCGCGTTTGTGTAATTAGGTATGTACATTAGACCGTTTCATACATAATGTTAAATTTTCTGTTTGCGCTCTTTGGTAGTATTATTGCAAGTTGAAATTAGTTTTATCTCCCAATTCAATGCGCATACCTACATACATACCTGTGTATATGTACATATATAAAATTGTTGCTTTTAAAAAATCGTTACAGCGCAAAGCAAGAAAAAAGTGGTTTAAGGTTTTTTTTTTGAAATAAAATATTGAGCAATATTGCTGTAAATATGTTATTATATAAAAATGAAAAATGTATGTAAGTGAAGTGAATGTTGCTAAATATGTAAAAGTGCTCTGAAATATGAATCGTAATTTATAGACAAAATTAATAAAAATGTATGAAAAAAAGAAGTGGAAATCATACAATCAAGAAGAGAGAGTTAATTTATATTCAGGTAAGGTGAGTAATTAATTTTTGTTTCTAATACTTTTTCAAGCAATTACCACCTTAAACTCCACTTTTTTTTGGACGAGTATTATCTTATAAAATTATCTCCAATATTTTTTAATCCATAAATACTTAGTCACGTATTGGATTTTACGATGCTATGTCCTCTTTACGTAGATTCACAGCTCTTACGTATATGACCTGATTAATTTTTTCTGAATTCGGTATAATCTATGCGATGTTCTTATCGTATCGGTTCGAGCAATTTTATAAATTTTTTTATATCTTTGTGATCAATGAGAATCAACAGAGAATGATCGAAAATTTATTAAAGGGCCAAATTCAGCAGGCCAACCGAAAAATGTGTAGGGTTGCGAGAATGGGTTAGAAAAATATATCTTGCATACATAATAATACACACCCGTAACATATATTTCAAAGCAATACTGCAAAAAATGCGACCAATGCCAGTTTTGATCCCTTTGTATGAGTTGAACTGTTCTCGTTTGTCTGAGCATGTCCTATAAAGCAGGCATGCTTAACCAACGAACCGATATCATTTCGTTACGATAATTAACGTTAATAAACGAAACAAATTCATTTCGTTTCGTTTATTAACGTTAAAAACGTCAAATTAACGAAATGATTTTGCTTCGTTTTCTGCCATATCAAAACGAAATCAAATCGTTTATGTTGATTATTAATTTCAAACTATGCTGGCAAAGCTGATTGATGGCGGAGTCATTAAAGGTGAAAGCATTAGCCAAGCTGATTGCAACTTTGCTCACGAATTTTGACAGTACGAACATTTCTCAGAGTATTTTTGACATTACCACCAACGAATTACACAAACAAATTACATGGAGTTTGTGTGTGTATGTCCGCTCGCTGTTACCACCTTACGGCTTCACCATGGCTATAGCATTGCCAGCACAATTCAAACATAAAGTATCACGTTTTTGTTAACGTTTTTAACGTTAACGAAAGCTTTTCGTTTCGGCTAAAAACGAGATACAATTTATCTTGATAATTTCTTTATCGGTAATATTTCGAAGTGTTTCAACGGAAACGGTGGAAATTTTTTGATAAACGATTAGCTTAACGTTAAGATGCATCCCTGCTATAAAGAGACTAATTGTACCCATTTATATCCGAAAGGGATCGATAGGACCCATCCTCTTTGTAGCCATATGTGATTATAAGAAGACTAGTCCCTTTTCGATTTTATAAGGAATCAATTAGGGCCCAGACGCATTTTTTATGACAGAAACACAATCGAAGGGTTTGTCTAGCCACAAAATCTATTTGAGCGCGTGGAACAGCTTTTCTAAATGAAATAAAAAATATTTTCCCAAAATTTAACCCTAACTCCGGCGCAGGGTTAAGTCCTAGTAATTTAGGTTCGGTATAGGGCTCCGCATTTTTCTTAAATAATTCGATTCATTCGCCTGTAATCTTTTTTATTTTACTTCGTTGCTATTTTTATTTTTTAAAATGGGCTACATAGATATGAAACTGACTAATCCCAACTGTACCCGAAAGCGACTATACGGGATCAATTATGTCCAAATGTAGACAAAAGAGTCCAATCGGATATAAGTCTCTTTAGGGATTAATCGCACGCTTTTTGCAGGGGAATTACTAGACGAACACATCCATATTTGTGGAAGCTAAAAATTACCTTTAGTTTAATATATATATGTCTCCCGCATTCATCTACCACTCACTTGACTGATATTCATGCGTTGAAAGGCGCTGTTAGCCATCGAACTCTGATGAGAAAGTAGGACGCAGTTTCTTATAGACTGCAGTATTGTTTTAATTTGTTATGGTTTCGAATCCCGTTCAGTTTTCTTTAAAATTTTTTTTTTATCGAAACCAAAAAAGGCTAATGTGCGCAAAAATATTTATTTATATCTTTACAAAAGACGTCAAATCCTTACTACACTTATTCCAGATTGAAGGAAGTTGTATTTCCGAATAGGTACCTGGATTGTAGAATTTTTCATTTAGATTTAAGAATAGCTAATTGGATTTCAGAAGGTGCGAATAGAAATTCAGAAAAGGCAATTTGATTTCAGAAAATTGAAAATGGATTTCAGAATTTTTAATTAAATTCCAAAATGTCCAAATTGAATTTCAGAAATATCGGAAATCGGCATTTAGATATCAAAATGTATTAAATAACATATAACATGTATATTGGAACGATTTTCCGTCAACCCTTGTCAAATTTGATTTCGAGACAAACCAGCACAACGCCGATAAGGGAACATTGTTCCAATTTACATCAATGATCCATTCTTTGGATATAAGTTAAAATAGGATATATGTACATACATATGCATAGGATTGCATATACATACATAGGTATGTATATTTAGAAAAATTTTGAAACATAATAATTCTCCAACAGTCATAACTCGCATCGCAATTGCGTATGCATAGAAGGTTGTAGCGGATTGTAATGCTCGAGTACAACAAATACCAGGCAGCTTTCGCTTCTTTTCCATTCTTCTAGGTACTGAGACCTTACACTTTTGCAACAAATTGGCTTTTACGACAATATTGTATAAAATAGTTGCATTTTACATGGAAGTCTTTAAAAATAATGAAATTCAATTTTTTTTTAATCCTATGTTCACATTCCGAAATGGTTACCGATTCTGAAAATCGAATGGAGTTTTCTGAAATAAAATAAACCATTTCTGCAACCAAATTAACATTTTCTGAAATCCGAACGATTTTTTCTGAAATACGAAAAAAATATTTCGTAAAAATTCCTGAAAACAAAGGAAAGATTGGATTGATTTTGCGCCATAGAAACCATTCCTTTATTTATGCAATTAATTTTCTCGACAGCTCAGAAAAATTTTCTTAAAAAATAAAACAATTATATAAAAAAAAATTAAAAATTTAATTGTGTAACTGTCACAGATTTCTAGTCGAGCTCCACAACTTTACAGTCGAGTACTATTTCTTAGGCCCACTTGCAGAACGGCAAGTTACTTTTTAAGCTTAGGGTTAGTTTAATAAAAGTTTGCAAAAATGTATGAGCATAGCCCCTCATGTCTGGTTGGCTCTGAGTTAAAATTTTCAATTGCCATTATGCAAGTGAGCCTTATTCACTGAGATAACTCGTACATGTAAATATTGTGAAAAATGTTCAATCAAATATTCTTAATTGAAAAAAATTAAGAAACACTTTTCCTCAATTTAAAGAAAAGTTTTGAACAAAAAGAAGAAATTTTTCCGCATTATATTGAAATTATTTAAAGAAAATGTTTTCCTCATTTTCGATAAGTTTTAAGTAAGTGTAGGTTTTAGCAAAATTATGGTATACTACGTTGCTTTGTAAGAAAATGCGCTTTATCGGCAAAATTTTGTAATTTGGTGCCATATCTACTTTTTCTCTTGTTAGCTAAAAAAAAAAAAATGTTGACTAAATTGAACCCAGACCCAATTTATAGAACACCGCGGTCTATACAGCTGCGCCAAATACTACACAAAATAATTATAGGTTAACAGCGAACTTCAATTCAGGAATGGTAGTCGATCGATTGAGTGGTGAGATGCATGCGAGAGATCATACTATGTACATATAACTAACGGTACTTTTTAACTTCGAAAAATTTGGATGAGTTTGTGTATATATATTGAAGGCATGTGAGGAGTAATTATATATGCAAGTCATATTTTTTTTAACCGTGTGCTCAGAGGAAGACGGCAACATGGAAATAATGCTCGAAAATTTTTGCTAGTTCCTGTTCCGTCGCGAAACTTTAAAAACGTAAGTTGAATCGCGAGTGAAAAATGTGTGAAATATTATGAAAGAATAATTACTATTAAAAATAGTTATCATTAAAAGTAAGCTAAGATCAATTTATTTAAATGAAAATGTAAAAAGTTCAGTGTATTGCATTTATGTAAGAAAATTTTAAGTTCATAAGCCGCGATAGTACAACAAGTGGCTGCGGAAGCACGAATGTTCCAAAAGTGCAGAAAAAGTCTATACATATGTATGTATGTAGTTATATATGCGCATTTGTGTAATTAGGTATGTACATTAGACCGTTTCATACATAATGTTAAATTTTCTGTTTGCGCTCTTTGGTAGTAATATTGCAAGTTGAAATTAGTTTTATCTCCCAATTCAATGCGCATACCTACATACATACCTGTGTGTATGTACATATATAAAATTGTTGCTTTTAAAAAATCGTTACAGCGCAAAGCAAGAAAAAAGTGGTTTAAGGTTTTTTTTGAAATAAAATATTGAGCAATATTGCTGTAAATATGTTATTATATAAAAATGAAAAAAGTATGTAAGTGAAGTGAAAGTTGCTAAATATGTAAAAATGCTCTGAAATATGAATCGTAATTTATAGACAAAATTAATAAAAATGTATGAAAAAAAGAAGTGGAAATCATACAATCAAGAAGAGAGAATTAATTTATATTCAGGTAAGGTGAGTAATTAATTTTTGTTTCTATTACTTTTTCAAGCAATTACCACCTGGTACTCCACTTTTTTTTGGACGAGTATTATCTTATAAAATTATCTCCAATATTTTTTAATCCATAAATACTTAGTCACGTATTGGATTTTGTGATGCTATGTCCTCTTTACGTAGATTCGCAGCTCTTACGTATATGACCTGATTAATTTTTTCAGAATTCGGCATAATCTATTGCGATGTTCTTATCGTATCAGTTCGAGGAATTTCATAAAATCACCTGGGAATTTGTGCGTCGTATGGTCATCGCCGTGGTGTGTTAGTAGCGTGCCCAGCCTGCCACGTCGAGGGTCCTGTGTTCAACTCCCAGGCAAAATAACAACATAAAAGTAGAAAAAAGTACTTTTTATTGGAAACAAGAATACTTATCGGGGTCGCCCACGGTAGTGATTTGGCAAGCACGCCGAGTGTATTTCTGCCATAAAAATCTTCTTAGTCAAAGTTCATTTGGCTTGCATATGCCGTTTGGAGTCGGCATAAGACACATAGGTCCCGTCCCACCAATTTGTAGAGAAAATGAAAAACAAGCATGACGCATATTAAAAGATCGTAAGTTGCATTTTTCTGAAATTAAAGCAAACCACTTTGAGTTTGAAGCCGTAGTTGTCACTACCAGTGTTTCCAGGAAAAAGAATTTCTTTGGGGCTAGTATTTAGAAAAAAAAAGGCTAGAAAGGGCTAAATTTCTTCAAGAAAATCCAAAACTCGTTGCAAAAAGAGCTAAAAGTATACATATGTTATATTTTTCAATATAAGTTTTCACATTTATTTCAAATCAAACTTAAACAAAGTTATAAAAAAGGTACAGAAATAAGGTACAAGAGGGGTACATAAATAATATTGTTTTTATAGTTCATTTTATATTTGTTAATATCAAAAATACGTTTTTCTTAACTTTTGTTTTGTCATTTGGATGTAAGTATTGTCAAAAAGTAAGAAGTATTTTTCAACTACTACAACCACGGCACGGCTATAGGTTCGCCAAAAACCCGACTTGCCAAAATGTTGGCCGATGAAAATAAATTTAAATTTTTTCCAATTTTTTTATTAAATTTTTAACGTCCTTCGAATGTACGAATCACCATTAAAATACACGTGTCCCATATTCAAGTTTATGTTGGGACTTCAAAATTTATGATTTCCTCCTCAGAAGATGAATTATTATTTTTGATACACTCATAAATATTTTTTGTGTTCATAAATTTTAAGAAATCGTTGTTTATTTCAAAGTCATAACAGCATTTATTCAGCCGTTTAAGACCACTTTTTATTATCAGAAGCGAATTCAACATAACTAAACTCATTTTGTTTCTATGTTTGCTTTTAATCAAACTCGTGTTTGAAAACGTTCCTGCAACTTCATAATTACTTAGTGGCAGCACAAAATCGACAAGCTTTTGCAATTACACTGTTTAACTTCAAACCAAAAACTTAATGTTAAAGTCACATTTTTCCAATTTTTCCGCTGCATTTGTAATCTCGTGTGGTTTTCGTTTGTGAAATATGAAAACCTTTGAGGTTTTACAATTTTCAATGTATTTTCAACCGAAAAGAAATCTTCTTTGCTAAGCGTTTCTATATTGTGCGTAAAACGTTGCCTTAATTGCTCTACTAATTTAATTATGAAGTCGCGACATATATTACGTATCTTTCTTTCAATGAATTCGTCGATACATTTATTTTTTTAATTCGTATATATTCTTCAAAGGTATAATGAAAATAGGGTACGGGAGACAAAAATTTATTATAGTCTGATGTTAAAGGGTCGAAACTCTTAGAAGGTGACACTATGCTGTTGCACAAGCTGGAAAGCAAATATACAATCTCATAACACGGTTTATCGATTAAAGTTTTTGTTATCAGTTGAGTACCGAGTTGCCATATTATACATAATGAAACAAATAAAATTAAACTTCGACATACATAAAATACATTACAAATTTCACAATACGTATTGCCGAAATAGTTTTGAAGCCAGAAAGAGGCGAACATTTTAAAGAGGGCAAAAAAAAAAACAGCTAGGGGCTAAACCGGAATTTTTGAAGCTAAACGCAAAAATAAAATAATTTAAAACAATTTTTAAGTTAAACGGTTTTATGGAAAACAATACTTACATGAAGTAATAATAATACTAAAAGCTAGAAAATAATAATTAGGTCTTAGGTACTAGTCATGACACTCCTCATCAATCTAGGGTGTTGATCAGACAATTAAATAAAACCGTTGGGCGCGTGAGGCGTAGCATAACCTTATTAAGGTTCATTTGGTCTTATATATGACTATCAATAGAATTTTCATGCGTCCAACGCTTTTATTTAATTGTATGATCAACGCCCTAGATTGATGAGGAGTGTGATAACTAGTACCTAGGACCTGCCTAATTATTTTCTAGTTTTAGTATTATTATTTCTTAATGTAAGTATTGTTTTTAATAAATCCGTTTAACTCAACAAATTTGTTTAATTATTTTATTTTTGCGCTTAGCTCCAATAAATCCGGTTTAGCCCCTAGCTGTTTTTTTGGCCCTCTTTAAAATGTTCGCCTCTTTTTGGCTCCAAATCTATTAATGTAAGTATTGTTTTCAATAAAACCTTTTAACATAAATTTTTTGCTTAAATTATTTTATTTTCAAGTTTTTAGTCTTTATTTTCAAGTTTTTAGTCTTTATTTAATTGCCTATTATTTGTCATTCTATTTAGTTCATTTAGTGACTTATTGTTACAAGGACTCTTTCCTGACAATTTGTTACAATCTAGGTCACAAAATCCTTCCAAAGGCTCTAATCTACGTACGCTTGCACTCCTCGAACTCCAAAATATTTTGATGTCACTTCTACGGGACTGTATGGAATATTTTATCCAAATGTGAGCCAAATCGAATCACAAATAATTGTATTTTTAATACCTCGGTCCTTGCCATACCTAGCGGGATATTTTTTTCATGAAGTGATTTCTATTTATGTATGTAATACGTGTTCCAAATATGAGCCTAATCGCACCACAAATACGATTTTTTGATAAGGGTTTTAAAATGGAGTGGCCCTTAGTATATATGTGAAGGCGTTTTCGAGATATCGACCAAAATTTGGACCAGGGTGACCCAGAACATCATCTGTCGGGTACCGCTATCTTATTTGTGTATGTAATACCACGATCCTGCCATGATTTCAAGGGCTTTTGAATTCGCCCTGCAGAACTTTTTCATTTTCTTCTACTTAATATGGTAGGTGTCACACCCATTTTACAAAGTTTTTTCTAAAGCGCGTCAAAAAAACCAATCCAATCACCATGCTTAATCTCTTTTCTCATATTTGGTATAGAATTATGGCATTTTTTAATTTTTCGAAATTTTCGATATCGAAAAAGTGGGCGTGGTCATAGTCGGATTTCGCCCGTTTTTAATACCAAGATAAAGTGAGTTCAGATAAGTACGTGAAATAAGTTTAGTAAAGATATATCGATTTTTGCTCAAGTTATCGTGTTAGCGGCCATGCGGAAGGACAGACGGTCGACTGTGTATAAAAACGGCGCGGCTTTAACCGATTTCGCCCATTTTCACAGAAAACAGTTATCGTCACAGTTATCGTCATAGGATTGTTTTTCGACTTTGAAAGTATTCTAGACAAATTAAATGAAAAAGGGCGGAGCCACGCCCATTTTGAAATTTTCTTTAATTATTTTATTTAGTTGCACCACTGGAGTTGAATGTTGACATAGTTTACTTATATACTGTAAAGCTATTAAATTTTTTGTTAAAAGTTGTCTTTTAAACATTTTTTTTAAAGTGGGTGTGTTCGTCATCCGATTTTGCTTATTTTTATTTAGAAGACATATAGTAATAGGGGTAACGTTTTCGCCAAATTTGATCATGATATCTTCAACGACTGCCAAATTACAGCTAGAAAAACTTTTAAATTACCTTCTTTTAAAAGTGGGCGGTGCCACCCACTTACCGCTTTATCCGTCTTTGGTAATGAATTATCGCACTTTTTCGGTTTTTCGAAATTTTCTGAGATGAGTGCCCAGGAACTTACATACCAAAACTTCAATAAGATACCTCAAAATTTACTCAAGTTATGGTGTTTACGGACGGACGGACGGACGGACATGGCTAAATGAATTTCTTTTTTCGCCCAGATCATTTTGATATACATATAGAGGTCTAAAGCTATCTCGATTAGTTTATGCCGTTACGGGGTACCTTTATGCGAACAAAATTAATATACTATGTGAGCTCTGTTCAGCTGAGTATAAAAAAAGATTAACTGCAGTGCAAGCCGCGTTATAAAAATCTACACATATATTTATTTGGTTTAACGAAATGGAGTATAAAATTAAAAATATATGCACATGTTTATAAAAATATTTTACAAAAATTAATGAAGTGTTAAAAAAAAATGAAATATTTGGTGGAGTGATAATACTTTCTTAAAATTATATAAAAATTTCAGATTGCATATATAATATGAAATTTGTAAAAAAAATAAAATTAAATGAGCGCCACTTTGCGGGTGGCACTGTTGTTGGTGGCATTGACATTAGTAAGAACGGACGGTGTTGGCGCTTGCAACAAATTTGTATTCTGCGGTGGTATAATCAAATGAGTAATGTGATGTTGTTGTTGTTGCTGCTGTTCTTGTTGCTGTAGATTAGAAGGTGATAAAGGCTGCTGAGCAATATAATCAGATATTAGAGAATGTTGTAACGGGTTCGAAGTATGTTCAGCATGAGGTGGCATATGCCTTTGAGCAAGAGAGTGAGTGCTGTGAGTGTGGTGTTGTTGTTGCTGATTAAGTAGATGTTGGTGTTGCTGGTTGTTTCGATGTTGCTTCTGTTGTGTGTGGAACAAATGTTGCTGATGCTGCTGCTGATTATGATGCTGATATGCCGAAGGATAGCGTATTTCATCGTAGAGATGCGAATCAGGACTGCCTTTGCGTGACTTTGGTGGTATAACAGAAGAAAGCTTGCGAGCATAATCATATGCAGAGGTATGAACCGATGAGTTATTACTAGGTGCATCATAGAATTCGTGTCCTTAAATAGAGTGAAGAATAAAAATAAAAATTACTTAATCAACAGAAGAAAGCAAATAAGCGAACTGGACACTTACATACCCTCGATTTTATTGCGCACCATTTGCGTGAAAGCCGGCAAATCTGGAAGCGGCTTTAGAAAGCTTTTACCGCCCACGCCAGATATTGCAGTACCATCCACTGTGCTACCCGCGCCCAATTCCGTAGTCTGAACCGCAAAACCAGCATTACGCACTGCCAATGCCGCTTCGACTCGTTGTTTGTGCCAATGATAACGCCGATATATATAAAGCCAACCAAAACCAATTGCAATAATAATAATCAACAATATAATGAGTAACGTGCTCAACAAATTCGCATCATGTTCTGCAGCAGTAGGTGTGGGCGTTGGCGCCAGTGTATGTGTAGGTGCGTCAATTATGCTGCCAATTCCAGCCAAACTCAATTTACCATCATTCGTAGCACCAATCAAAGAACCATTCGGATGTGTAGGCCAATCAGCGCCACCAAGTGCTGGTGCTGTGATAACATGTATGACCTCAGGTTGTGTACCACCCGCGCTATGTAGTTCACTTAGCAAACCACCGGTAACACCTTGTTGGTGTACAATAATTTTAGGTGTATGTTGATCCTCTTGTTTGATGACGATCACTTCAGGCGCAGCAGTAAGATGTGGGGACACACTCGTGCTTGTGGCTATAGTCACAATTTTATTAGCAATACGATCGAGTTTATTGGTTATATTCGCAATGGTGGAGTTGAGTCTTTGAATCATTACGTGCGTTGCATTGGGCACCAAGGCGCTAGTAGCATCTACGCAGGCGCCTGTTTGCGGATGACAGCGTTTGTCGACGCATTCGCACTCCCTGTGGCACATTACACCATAGGAGCCGGCGGGACAGGGTAGTTCACAGCTAAGAGAATAAATAAATTAATTTTAATTATAAAAAAATATGCAAAATAAATTTATATAAGGATTTGTAATTAAAAAATTGGAGACATGTGCAGTTGTGTGCACACAAGTAGCACAACTTGATTGCTCATCAAAATCACTTTGGGAATTCGAGGTTAAGTCGACCCAGAAGACGAAATTCTATATTTTTTTAAAAACCTCTTATCTAAGCATTTTTGGAGTAAATGCCCTATCTAAGGGCTCACTTCATAACCCACTTTTCGCTTTATTATATACTATTATCTTAAAGTATATTTACGTTGATCCAGGACATTTTTAAAATGAATGCAGAGACAATTCTGCACCCGAATTTCGAAATAGTTTGATTTTCAATCGTTTGCTGAAACAGGGAATCAGCAACTGATATGGGGTTATATTTCCCTCTGCTGTTGTCAGATAACTTGTCGAAACTTTTGGAAGGAAAGCTGCAATGCTACCAAACTCTCCGGTAGCATTGCAGCTTTCCAATTCCTTTATCCAAAACTGTCGATACACACTCGTCATAGTTCCACTCGAATTTATTTAATAAATACTAGCTATTACTATTACTTACAACTCTCCCGTCCATCCTGTGGTACAATGGCAAATTCCAGATTTATTATCACAAACTGCACCATTTTGACATTTGCACTTTTGTTTGCACTCATCACCCCAGTGATCATGATCACATCCTGGAAAACCAATAAAAATACATTAGACTACTCGATAAATGTTTATATTTAACTTGAAACACTCACTCTGCGTGCAATGTGTTCCCGTATATCCAGCCTCACAGCTGCACACATCCGGCGTCTGACAGAAACCGCGTCCACAACCGCCACGACAGACGGGCTTACAAACTGTGTCATTGATGGAAATATTACCTTCATAACCAGCGCAGCAAAAACGAATTGTACGAGTTTTTGTGACATTCTGTGAATGAAAAAATTACATTTTAAGTAAAATGCCTAGAAGTATGCAATTAAACTTAGCGAACAAATGCTTTAAATTACAGTGTGTGATAAAAGTAAACAACAGGTAGAAAAGGAATATCTTTTTAAAAAGAAATTAACAAGAATCATGTGGTAAAGTTGCTAAATATATTTAGCCAGTAATGAAATTATCATTTATTTTTATTTATATTTACCTACTAGGATTAAGTCTGGTATTTAGTTTACTTCTCGCACGATAAACAAATGATTGGAACATACATTATAATTAAAAAACGAAAGTGCCCATTCCACATGTTTACAACCATAAATTAACCAATCATCAGCAAATAATTTGTTGAACAAACACTTCAATTAATTCCAAACAAAAATCTTTCACCCCATACATTCGGTCAAGCATTTGGAGTTAAAGTCCAACCAAAGCTGTCACTTTGTGTCACTAATGGAATTTCCTGCTTTTTATTAATTGAGTTGATTCAGAGTTACTCTCTCATATGTAATCCGCCCATGCACTCTCATTGCTATGACATGGCGATGCGTATTTAAACCCTTCTTGTTGTTGTTCATGGCCAATCGCAGCACAGTGGGGGATTTCGTAAAACAAAACTGGAAAATTTGTTGAACAAAACAAAAAGCAGTTCTTGGCCAAACAAATAAATACTACAGACAGCTTTCTCTTAACAAAAAAGTGATAAAAAAATGTCGCCTTAGAAAAGTTCTCTAATTTGTTTAAAGATCGCATATTCGTACCACGCATATCAAAACCTACGAAAGTTATGTAATTTCTTTAAAATAAAAAATGCTTAATATTAAGAAGTTTTTGTTGTTGTTGTTGTAGCGATAAGGTTGCTCCCCGAAGGCTTTGGGGAGTGTTATCGATGTGATGGTCCTTTGCCGGATACAGATCCGGTACGCTCCGAGCCCACAGAACCATTAAGGTGCTACCCCGACCATCTCGGGAATGATTTATGTGGCCACATTAAACTTTCAGGCCATCACTTCCCTCCCCACCCCCAAGTTCCATGAAGAGCTTGGGGTCTCCAGAGCCTCGTCTGTTAGTGAAACAGGATTCGCCGCGGATAGGTGAGGTTGACAATTGGGTTTGGAGAAGCTATATATTGCGCTGGCAACCTGAAGGGTTGCGCTACACACCCCTTGAATCTGGTATTTTAGTCACCTCTTACGACAGGCATACCTACCGCGGGTATATTCTGACCCCCTTACCCGCTGGAACAATATTAGAAGAAGAAGTGTTTGTTTTTTATAAGCGGTATATGGATTTAAAAATAATATTCCTCTATCTCAGCTGTGGTTTCGAAAACGCCCTTTCTCATAATTTGTTTGAGCAATACACTTTCTCATAAGCTTTTTTTTCAAAGGCATCGTACCCCAAAGTTTAAGCGAATAGGGTCCTAATTTTAATTTCACTGGAAAAACTCTTCGTTCTCAGAAATCGTTTCAAAAACACCCTATCACAGTATAATTTAGCAACGTTTTTGCTGGGTAAGGACATTAATGTAAAAGAAACTAGCATTTTTGAAACAGATTCTTAAGTAATAGGTGCCATAATAAAAACTGAGATAGAAAATTTGAAAATACGGGGTTTTAAAAAAAAATGTCGATATAGGCCGTTTACGAACTTACAGCCCAGACAGGGTGGTATTCAAATTATTTCTCCCTTACGTTAGCCTTTAACTTCTCTATATATTTAATTTTGCCGTAATAGCTTTCAAAATGTTCTACTATATGCCACCATACACTACTTGTCTTCTTGTGAGTGCTCAATTAAAGCCGCGACATCACCGTTAGCCCCACCCGCTGATGGGTGCAATGCTTTATGTGCTCATCTCAACATGTTTCAATAAATTATGTACCTACTCAGATATCTGCCAGCAAGTTTTTGCGTTGCCGTTTTTGTATCTTTTGTTTGAATTTTTATTTTTATTTTTTTTATTTGTTTACGTAAGTCGAGCTTCACATCTTTATTGTTGTTCTCATTGCGTGCCCAGACAATGCGACGGCGCATCGTTGTCTGACATTTTGTTGCATTAATCATTTAAATTCTTTGTTGTTTTTGTTGTTGCGAAATGATGTGAAGCTGAGTCGAGTTTAGACTTTAATACAAACCGCTTATAGTTTTTATTGTACTTTTGTTGTGTCGTAACTCAACTACAACAAAAACATTGAACTTTCGGTATTTGCTATGTACTCAGAACACTTGACTTTTTCACAAAAGATTATCATCAATGGATTTGTGTTTGGTGTCTGTGACCTTTTATGCATATGTATGTACAACAATAGCATAAACTTATCAACTGAAGGGCAATAAATGACAAATACATTTTTAGGTTGTATATTTAAGTTTTCTTTTTAATTGGTTCTTAACTTTTTAAGCGATGTTGGCTGTGTGCAATACGGAACATATTCTTAGACAATAACGGAGCCATTGACTCTTTTGAAAACGGTATTGATAATTTGCGTTGAAGCTCTAAAAGGCTGACCATTTGAAGGGTAATCGCAAAAAGCATTGTAAGCGCTAATTCGTGTAAGCATTAATATCTATAACCCTAAATATAAACCATATAAACCTATAACCATAAATATTGCCTTCTTTCATTGCGCAAATCTCAATTCGGCCAACACAATATTTTTTGACGACTTATTCCATGTCAAAGCTTTAATTTTAGCTTTATGGAAAACTAAAATTGAAGCGTTCAACATTTTTCGCGATTGCTCTTGTTTGCTTATGTTATTAATTCAGAAAATCTCAAAATGGCTCAAATTAATGGCCTAAAACCATGGCTTCGATGATAAATTTTCTTCCTGTAGAATCCGAATATGACATTGAACATTTTAAGTTTAACTTAGTTTTTTAACATTTCGCGCTTGATCTTGCCGATAGCGCTCTAGACATAGCTCCGCCTACCAGGCCATTAAGACTTTTGGAATGCAGTCATTTAGTCAGGAAAAACATCCATAAAGTGCGGATAATACCCAATGCCTACGGGGAGGAAATCAAACTTTCTAGAAAGTTTCGGGCAACTCTGGGTCAACTTCGATCTTAACCATGTTAAACTTTTACTTATCCAGAATCACTATTTCACCAATTTTTACTCACGCCCTTTTCTCTCACTGCCTCTTTTTCACACTTTCCCTCACGGTATACTCACAACTCCCTATTCATCTCACTCTCCAAAGGTATTTCCTTCTTTCTTATTCCCTCTAGTTCCCCTTAGCTTTACCTCTCCTTCCATAAAAACAATTTTTCAATAGCCATAAATCAGATTTCAAGGGTTGGTATGCCAGGTACTGAAAGCTTTTATTTCAAAATAGTTCCATCTCTTTTTATCTTTTCGTCAAGTAAAAGTATCCAGTTGACGACTTTTTATTGAAATTCGACTAAAATCTTGACGAATTTTAAAATACACACAAAGAAAACACATTACTTTTACATACAGTTTTTTTTTTTAGATTTTCATCTTAAATTGAGTTGTTGAATCATCTGTAAGTAGAGTAGGAAAATAATGTATATCTGTATGTGAGTTACTAGTTTACTAAAGCATGTAATAAATAAAAAGTGAATGTTGTTTACAACTTTACTGACTTTATTTATTTTATTTATAGCACTCTTTACTTTTTATTTTGCGTTTTTTAAGTTAATCTGATTTGTCTTCTGATATCACCTGGGCGATTTGATACATTTCCCGTGACATAATGAGATAGCATATGGATAGCAACAACAACGGAATTATCAAATGAAATTTAAGAAGTGCCTGCATATGTAAAACATATGCACAAGAGAAATAGCACAAGTGGAACTATATAATAAATTGTTATTTTTGCTGTTGTGATATATGAAAGTTTCTTTGCTTGAGTTTCGAGATCTTTTCCCAATAAATGTACGCTTCCGTTGCTTGTATGAGTTTTGATAAAGACAATTCAATATAAAAAGAGTTAAAGAGGATCAGCTTTAAGTAATCTTAAATGATTTAAATCAAATATGACTCAAAGTTGGTCCTTTCAACCCTCTCTCCAAATTAAAATGAAAAATTTTTAGAACGCAAGCCCGTTCTACGGTAATTATGATTGCCATGTGTAGCACAACTTGTATTAATTTATGAGAACCCTGTTCGGTTCGCACTTACCAATCATACGACATTTTTCAAATAGATAGATCCCTGATCTAAGTATTTGCAATATTAGTTTAGACAAAAAGCAGAGCTCATCTTAAAGAATATTTTATCGAACAGGTCTCACCCTGGTTCATTTCTCCTAAAAAAGGCTCAAGGAATTAGGTACCTTGGTACGAACTTTCAAACAAATTGGATATAAATTTTCAGAGATGTCACGAATGGTTTCGAAGGTATATGTGTGATATTAAAGATTTGGATTGTATGCAAAAAAAAAAAAAAATAAAGTAAGAATCCAAAAACCCTAATCGAAATAAAGTGAGAAGCCTACCCAACCTTTTTTATGTTAGTTTCATTATGCCCATTACCTTCCTGAAAGTGTAAGCAGCAATTTTGACAAAAGTTTATTCAAAAACCAATGAATGGTTTGCCGTTCGATTATTAACGTACAAGAGATGGTCTTCTGAATAGATTTAGACCCGAAACAAAATTTTAAAAAGGATATGTTTATTTATTAATATAATTTCAATGACAATTTAATTAATACTTTGTTCACACCACAAAACCGACTACGTTTTTACTTAGACCAGCTGTTCGCATAACTTTCTTACGCCAAGTCTAATATGGTTAAAGAGATCGCTTTAACAGTATTGCCTCAAAATTTGGATTAAAGAAACTCCATTGCATCAGTTTGTCTAAGCTTATGCAGGCGGGGAAAATTTAAGACACCAAAACTATTTGATAGGCTGTCAAGTAGTCCAACAGAGTTGTCATTTAACTTTAGACGCATTCAACTGATTACAAAAAAAAAAAAAAATGTGTGTCAAATGGAAAATATTTAGTAGGTTGTTAAAAATGTTGTGAACGAAGAGGTCTTTGCAAAGAAACCTGAAATTATATAAAAGTGGTCTGGAGTAACTAAGCATATCGTATGGCACATCATACGCTCAGACAAGATAGAAGGCCTCTATGAATGCGTCAGCTTAAGACTTGACAAAATTATGTCAACATACAGAAAGCAAATGCTTCCATTGCATGCGTTCACATATGTCATCACATGTCCAACTGGATCCAAGAATTGCATAAAAACAATAAAATGTGCACAGCCTATTCCTAAGCGTTGATACGTAAGTTTTTGCCAATTATTTTGAAAATTTTCCATCTGTACTTCCCTCGCTGCGTTTTTAGTACTTTGGCTCAGTTTGTGATATTTATGACAAGCCTTGTAATGATAATCAGTTTTAAAAACTATTGCAAAAAAGAAAAAAAGGACGAAACCAACCGAATACGGTCATTTTTCTATAGCAATAACTGTTAAATCAACATCGCATGTCTTATGGCCCATTTTAATAGTCAAAGTAGCAGACGAGTGTTTGTTATTGATAATCCATATCTGTGTTGACTTGGCAATAATTACTCGGCTTCTACTCATTTTAAGTATCACTTATGGATCGTTTATTTTGTTGCCAGCCCAAATCAAAATAAAGAAGTGAAGAAAACTCCCTTCCTTAACTTAAAAATGTTCCCGCAAGAATACAGTTACTATCCCAAATTGATCCACAAACACCAAAGTGAAACAAAAGTGTTTCAAAATTGTTCCTTAACAGCCTCGATATGATTCTGAATGACAACAATCCCGAAGTTATCCTGTAACAGTTCTTTAATGGTTTCGAAACAGTCTCGAAATAATTCAGAAGCTCTCTCGAGATGATACAAAAAAAAATTCCGAAGTGGTTCTGAAATTGTGCCCAATTGGTCACGAAATGGTCTCGAAATCATTTAGCGAAAATCCGAAAGTGATCCTAAAATTGGCCCAACATTTCATTGCAACAATTGTTCCTGAAGTCATACCGAAATTTTTACGAAACGTTCTCGAGGTAAACTCAAAATGGTCCAAGAATATATGATATAATTCCATGCCCTACACAATTTTTTCGAAGTCCGTCAATCCACACATGGACGAAAGTGGCACTCATGTACCTCCAAATAAGTTGGTACGCATGCGCATTCCCTCTTTACTAAAAAATGTGATGGGTCCATCTTTAACTGAATATCTGGTATGTTCGTTCTATGAAAAAAAAAACAGTTTGTATAAAGTTAGATATCTAAGTTATTATATCATTTGGTCTTGAAGTCAATCAAAATCTAAAGCTATGTTAACCATTCCACCATATCTGCTTGCATCTGATTCAAACTCGCATTTCAAAATGAGCCAAAATTAAAGTAATTTCACACCAAAATGTTCTCTACGTATTTAGAACGCTGTCTGAGTGGCAACAGTTGTATTAACACTCTATTATTAACAGTCAAGTAGATAGGCAAATTGGTGCTAAAGAACAATTATCTAATCGCTTTAAAGGTGACACGCCGTGGAACGTTTGTATTGCATTTTTTGCACTGCGTAAGTGAGCGATGAATTGGTTTGACAGCTGCTTACTTAGTTTGAAAGGTACCTAAATACACCCAACTTCGAAGACCGCCCAAATGGCAAAAGATCGAACGAAGTACATGACACTCAACTGCATAAAAATTGATTAAAACAACAAAATCAACATTGCAAAGTGTTACCGTAATAACAAACATAGGTTTTGGTTGTAGTTACTTACAGCCTTTGTAAAATGTTTAATGCAAAAAAATTAGTATGAAATAGTTTGTGCAAAACTGTTTTTAGTTGGCATTAGAAAAAAAAAAAAACAATAAAAAACGCATTAAAAATGTTTGCCACCATTATTTCGCAAATACACAAAAATCACACAAATGCGCCATAAGAACAATGTTGCATATCAAAAAATCTTGACTTGTTTGGAGTAACATGATTTCGTTGGACGTTTTATATACTTGGAGTTTTTGGCTTAAAATTGGTCTCTTATTACGGTCGCTACACCGCAACCAAAACAAGTGTTTGCACCAAATAAGCAAATGCATGAGAATGTGTAACAAAAACAAGAAGAAGAATACCAAATGAAAAATAAAAAAAAAATTTCACAAGGGTGCCAGACGATATCAAATCGGAAACAGCTTAGTATTTGATATTTTCCACTCTACAATAAGTAATCGAGTTTAATTGCATTAACTTGAATTAATTAATTTTTGCAATTACACTTTATATTGTATATATGAGCAAAGTTGTTTTAACCAAACCGAGTAGGCCATACAAAATTAACTACAAATCACGAAATTAAAAACTCATATCAAGCGATCATTCAATGCACCAGTTCAAACATTGTTGCAGTTGCATGTTAATAAATTGATAGCACATCCTATAACAATTCAATAAGTTTTCGATAGCAATTTGACAATTTTTTATGAAAATCGAAAATTTTTCGATAACTAATTCATTATTAAACGAAAACGAATCGATAACCTACCAATCACACACTGGTTACACTCCGATAACAAGCCGATAGCTTTTCGATAACAAATGTACAACCTTTTGACAATATATCGAAATCTTTTGGGTAAACCGATAGCTTTTCGATACATAACACATAAAAAACTGTAAGACGGCATTTCGATAACTTTTTTTAAACGAATCGATAACTTTTTGACAGCAAATGGCACCAAACGGATTTGGTAACACTCAGATGACATATCGATAACGAATCGATAACTTTTCGAAAATCAGTCGATAACTTTTCCATAAATCATCGATTAAATATCGCCTACTAATCGATAATCTTTGCCTTTCCTTTTGTTGACTTTCTTTTCTTTTCCTTGCCTGTCCTTGCCTTTCCTTATCTTGATTTGCTATTTGGTTTCGCTCACATCAATTATTTCGTTTTTTCCATTAGGTAGGTACCGGTCCATCTGGAAGAACAGACCTAGTCTATATATTTTTATAGGAAAAAATATATCTGCACATGTAACAATCTTCAACATGTATCGATGCCACCATACATTAATTCTATTTAACTCCGCGGTCCCTGGTAGAGGCAAACACAGTCTTTTCGGAATTTGGCTACTAAAGAACAACAAATTTTTGAGACACTTAAACAAGCGTATGCGTTCGTAACTCGTCCTCTAAAAAACTTGAACTTATAGAGTCAAACAACATTAATGGTATAAACTCTGCACATATCTAATAACTTAACTGTGGAAATTTTCAGTATTATTTTATCAGCATCGATTTAATACGAGTCAAACCGAGCCAAACGTAGCCAAAGTGACCTTGTTGAGATCTACTCGGGGCCACATGTGTCATTGCGTAAACATTCTTGCTCTTATGCATAAACATAAGCGTCAACGAAATGCATACTCGAATACAGCCAATGGCTTGATGTGTTTTCATAGAATTTCAAAGATACTCCCAATTTTTTTTTATAACCTCTTAAACAAATAAACAATGTCATAATTACTTACTATGAACTTTCATAGTTGCTCTATTATCTAATATTTGGTAGAGCTGCCTGCTGAAACTTTCAATTAGTCTTCTTTTATTATTGGAATTCACTATAAATTTAATCGGAATTCAGTGTCAGCTGGTTGACTTGCATTTGACCTAAAGGTGTTCGGAGCAAATTGATTTTTTTAATGGCCTATTCACGTAACCTATTCTTAAGCTATTTAAATACTTTCTTATATTACATTTTTCCAACTACATAGTTACATCTTACATTTCACAGCTCTGTTATAGCAGTCAAACATATACCACGCATGAAACATACTTATTATTAACATTTTTTTTACTACACCATATTTTATAGAAACAGACCTACAAACATTTATTAAATGTAATATGTACTAGAAGGCGCTGTCTGTTTGTTGCTTTATAAGAGTATCCGCTTACAGAACATTAGAGTAACAAACTCTAACCACATTCACCAAACAGCAAACAAAAGCAAAAGTGATATTTAATTACACATCTAATACAAATTATTTAATTTTTTTCTTCTTAGTAGTGTTTATCAATTATGTTATTGCTATACTTTATTGCAAAAGTTTTATAGCAGCTGTTTGCCTGTCACTTCATATTCTTAAGCAATTTTCTTATACTTCACGGCATTTCCATTTTGACAATTCAATGGTGGCACTTAACAGCAGCCACATACGAAACTGTGGTCAAAAACCTCAGCAAAAATTAAAACAAAAAAAAAAAAACAAGATTCTTTGAAATTCAATGCACTGCAGTTGTCAATAATTTTTATTTAACGATATCATCGACAGAAAAAAGATGAATTCATATACAAGTTTCTGTAAAGATGCGAATTGAAAAAATTGAAAGTAGAACACTTGAGACAAGAGCAACAAATAACAATTTGAATGTGAGTACTTATGTTAGTTAAAGAGATCAGATGACGCTTAGTTGACACCACCATCAGCAACCACCACTTGTGCACCGTTTTTTTGCTTTACGTAATTTTGCCACCACGTTTTAGAATGGCCACAGGCGATTTCCGTTGCGATCTGCAGGTGATGAAATTTCCTTATAATTTAAATGTACTAAGTTATATATGCAGAAGCACATATGAATGTGTGGCTGCAATATTTTGCAATCATGTCGCAAAAAAGCAAAGAGACTCAAATAAAATTTCCTTCAGAAACAAATACAATGTAACTACCTGAGCCAAGCCTCAATTTTAACTCGAGGTAGGATTTCTATTTCATTGGTTAGACTCTAGTGCATTGTTCGTCGAATAATTTCTTTGGAGTGGAACCAGGAGCTTCACACATACACAATCGGCCTTTTACACGTACATGACCCAATAACCAAATGCAAGAGTAGAAGAACTGCAAATTTCATGCATCCAACACTGATTATCGATAGAAAAAATTTTCCAATTCGAGAAAACATCTGTTTCGGTGTTGCGCCATCTGTAGTGCCACGTTCACGTAAAGACTTGCTCTGTCAGTTATCTCGTGTTTATAGTTTGTTGAAGCTTCTTTCATGTGCATGTGTGTGAGTAACGAAAGCATCTTATATAAGGTAACTGCATTATGATTGGTTGCGTATAAATTCATGAAACATTGTTTATTTTACCCACATACGCCCAACGCCGTTCATTTTCCCCTATTTCAGTACTCTACTGGTTGTCCTTTTTTAACATGGTGACAAAAAATTGCACCCTGAATATACAGTTAATCAATGAAAATAAGTTATTTGCTCGTTAATTACTTGAACGGAAACCGCTAGTCTTTTTGTTTGCGTAAACAGTAAAAAATCCATTGACAATTGGAAACTAAATTTGCAATTTGTTGAACAGTCTTTGCAGCTATTAAATTACATTGATCTGCTAGTAATTAGTAACTGAAAATATTGTAGTGGTAACTAAGTTTTTCTCACACTTAAACATTCTACTTATTTCTGATAAAGTAATAATAGCAAAAAACGGATCTGGTGCACTGAAACCTATCTGAAGTAAAGATAGGGATTAAATCGAGGTACAGTGGTCAAGCACACAAAAACACACTGCAGTGGAAAAGTTGGTTGCTGGTATGTGGGGACATGACAGCTGGAGCAATGCGCGACTTCCACGGAATTCTGCTTTCTTCTACAGCGAATTTCGTATATAGGATACTATGAATGGAGTTCGAGGTGTATTTATTAGCATTAGAGTTTGCTCACTCTTTGTGAGTGAGGGCTGTTTTATGCGTTTTTTGCTCAAACAGCTGAATTGTTGTGTGCCGGACTTCTTCATACTGCTTGCCGAGATGCCTCCATATATCTCAGCGAGGTGGGATCCCACCAATGGGATCGTATCAACAGATTCGCATAATAATGCACATTTGGTTTTCATGATTGCAGCTTTGAGCGAAGTTTGCGGTATCTGAGTTTATTCTGTGCGCTCCATGATTCTGGCAATCTCATCCTTCAAGCAATATTCCGGCTACAAATTTGATTTTTTCTGAAATTAAGTTGGAAAAGTTGTAGCTAATATTCGTGATAGAGAAACGTAGGCATCGCTCACAAGTCCACTTGCTTCCAGCGTAACAGAAGTTCTTGGGAAGTCTTATTGCAGGTGAATTCCTATGCTGGATATTAATAAAGCACTCGGGTGGTACTACCTTAAGGAATACCCCGACAAATGAACGATTTAATTTCGTTTTGTGGTTTATGAATTTATAAACAATTTTACTTCATTTTGTGTCACAAATATTTCACTCAGTTTTTTTGCAATACTTATGAACATACAATGTCCAACACACACGCACAAATGGAAGATATAACGCAAAAAAATTTAATAAAATTTCCAACTCTTGCTAATTTTCACCTACAATCCCACTTTCTGGAGTTGTTAACCCCAGGCGGCACAGCGGTGGGCGCAAATGTAATTCGAGATGGAGATTGTTTCAAAGAAACAAAAAAGCTCACACAACCGCATTTCCACTGACATATTTTGTTGTTGTAGAAAACATAAACATAAACAGCACACGCCTCTATAGCTATTATTGTTTTTGTTATTGCAGTCAGCTTTTTAAGACGCAATCAGCAGCTGGACAGTGCACTAAATTAACACAAAACCAATAAAACACCAAACTGTGCCACATTCAATTGCTTAGAAGCTATCGAATGAAAGGTAGCAAATGCTTACGTCATAACAAGCGAAACGCTGTTGACAGGGCTACAGATGAACAAACGGACAGACCGACTGACAGCAGCAAACCAACATCCTAAATGTTTGTTCCATTTGCTACACTCAGCTCGCAGTGCAGTCAGCAGCCCCCAATGCTAAGCAGTGGCGCATGCGCAAAATCGATTGTGCGCCAATTTTAGCTTTTGTAAGTATTTTATTATTATTTTTATACCTTTCATGAAAATGAAATGGTATATTAATTTCGTCACGAAACCCAAAATTGTAAGTCCTTAAAGGAAAATAGATAGACCCACCATTAAGTATACCGAAATAATTAGGTTGAAGAGCTGAGTTGATTTAGCCATGTCCGTCTGTCCGTCTGTCTCTTTGTATGCAAACTAGTGCCTCAATTTTTGAGATATCTTGATAAACTTTGTTGAGCGGGTGTATTTGGTTGTCCGATTAGACATTTGTCGGAACCGGCCTGATCGGACCTTTATAGCATATATCCTCCATACAACCGCTTTTTCAGAAAAAGAGGATTTTTGTAATATCTTACTCAATGTAACAGATTGAAGCTTTAAACTACACCATATACTTTCGTATATTGCACATATTGTTGCCTGAAAAAATTGATGAGATCGGTCGTATATATAGTATATATCCCCTACAACCGATTGTTCAGATAAGAAACTTTTCGTAATTACTGCCCTATTTTAAGAGCTAGAGGCTTCAAATTTCACCGAACGCTTACGTGTATGGCGTATATTGTTGTCCGAAAAAATCATAGAGATCGGTGGTATATATATTATATACTTCATATAAACTGTCATTTTTGCCCCTTTTTTGAGGATAGAAGCTTCAAAATTCATCAAATTTCATAAAATAGTTACGTTTACTTCATATATTTTTGAAATACGTGATTCGTAGTCATAGTTTTTACATGCAGACCACAACAAAACGTGAAGCTTTGCATCCTCACACAAAGTACCTACCTATTTTTTATTTCATATTTATCTTAAAAGTCGTTTAGGTATGTAGACCTGTTCACTAGATATTTCTTATCTTATACATCCGATTATTCGGAGAATACGAACGGGATAAGATTATTCTTCAGCCCCATTCATGAAAGGTATGAAGTCTTCGGCAAGCAGTCCCGTCCTTATTTGTTTTATACTCAGTTGAGCAGAGCTCACAGAGTATATTAACTTTGATTGGATAACGGTTGGTTGTACAGGTATAAAGGAATCGAGATAGATAGACTTCCATATATTAAAATCATCAGTATCTAAAAAAATTTGATTGTGCCATGTCCGTCCGTCCGTCCGTCCGTCTGTCCGTTAACACAATAACTTGAGTAAATTTTGAGGTATCTTGATGAAATTTGGTATGTAGGTTACTAGGTACTCATCTCAGATGGCGTTTTAAAATAAACAATATCGGACTATAACCACGCCCACTTTTTCGATATCGAAAATTTTGAAAAACACAAAAAGTGCGATAATTCATTACCAAAGACGGATAAAGCGATGAAACTTGGCAGGTGAGCTGAACTTATGATGCAGAATAGAAACTTAGTAATTTTTTGGACAGTGGGCGTGGCACCGCCCACTTTTAAAAGAAGGTAATTTAAAAGTTTTGCAAGCTGTAATTTGGCAGTCGTTGAAGATATCATAATGAAATTTGGCAGGAACGTTAGTACTATTACTATATGTATGCTTAATAAAAATTAGCAAAATCGGAGAACTACCACGCCCACTTTTAAAAAAATTTTTTTAAGTCAAATTTAAAAAAAAATTTTATATCTTTACAGTATATAAGTAAATTATGTCAACATTCAACTCCAGTAATGATATGGTGCAACAAAATACAACAATAAAAGAAAAATTCAAAATGGGCGTGGCTCCGCCCTTTTTCATTTCATTTGTCTAGGATACTTTTAATGCCATAAGTCGAACAAAAATTTACCAATCCTTGTTAAATTTGGTAGGGGGTTGGATTCTAGGACGATAACTATTTTCTGTGAAAAAGGTCGAAATCGGTAAAAGCCACTCCCAGTTTTTATACACAGTCGACCGTCTGTCCTTCCGCTCGGCCCTTAACACGATAACTTGAGCAAAAATCGATATAACTTTACTAAACTTGGTTCACGTACTTATCAGAACTCACTTTATCTTGGTATAAAAAATGGCCGAAATCCGACTATGACCACGCCCACTTTTTCGATATCGAAAATTACGAAAAATAAAAAAAATGCCATAATTATATACCAAATACGAAAAAAGGGATGAAACATGGTAATTGGATTGGTTTATTGACGTAAAATATAACTGTAGAAAAAAGCTTTGTAAAATGGGTGTGACACCTACCATATTAAGTAGAAGAAAGTGAAAAAGTCTGCAGGGCGAAATCAAAAGCCCTTGGAATCATGGCAGGAATACTATTCGTGGTATTACATATATAAATAAATTAGCGGTACCCGACAGATGATGTTCTGGGTCACCCTGGTCCACATTTTGGTCGATATCTCGAAAACGCCTTCACATGTACAACTACCACCACTCCCTTTTAAGACCCTTTATTCCTTTAATTTGATACCCGTATCGTACAAACATATTCTAGAGTCACCCCTGGTCCACCTTTATGGCGATATCTCGAAAAGGCGTCCACCCATAGAAATAAGGCCTACTCCCTTTTAAAATACTTATTAACACCTTTCGTTTGATACTCATATTGTACAAACGCATTCTAGAGTCACCCCTGGTCCACCTTTATGGAGATATCTCGAAAAGGCGTCCACCTATAGAACTAAGGCCCACGCCAAATTAATATACCCATTAATATGCCAACCTAGTAAAATCGCACTGCGTTTTTTTAGTGCACGCAAACAACCGGCGTTTTTTGCCCTAACCCAACTAAGCATGCGTTGCGACAATGTAAAGCATGTGTGCAAACGTCAAATCTAAATGTAACGCAGAACAAAAATTGGAAATCGAGTTAGGTTTTCACGCAGCAAATTCAATTTGGGTTGCTCTCATACAAGTTGTATGTGCATGGAGCATTTTTGACAGAAAATTACTTGCGTGCGTTTATATTAGGTTGGCGTGTAACACCTTTCACTTGATACTCATATCGTACAAAAAAATTCCAGAGTCAGCCCTGGTCCACCTTTATGGCTATATCCCTAAATGGCGTCCACCTATAGAACTATGGCCCACTCCCTCTTTAAATACTCTTTAATACTTTCCATTTGATACCCATGTCATATAAAAACATTCCAGGGTTAACTTAGGTTCTTTTTACTACATGGTGATTTTCCCTTATTTTGTCTCCAAAGCTCTCAACTGAGTATGTAATGTTCGGTTACACCGAACTTAGCCTTCCTTACTTGTTTTTACTTAACATTTTCATTTTTACTACTTTTACTAAGAGCAAACATTTTACTATCTGCTTATGGAGCTGTTAGTAGACAAATGTTACGTATATTTGTAATAAAAAAATCTTGCAATGTTTTCGCGTATTTTTAATGCGAATAAATGTTTGACTATTTGTTATTAGATTTTTTGCTTGATTTTTTCAATTTTAGACTTTGTGCAAGTTTTGCAACAAAACATAAA
The DNA here is from genome assembly GCF_040869045.1 of Eurosta solidaginis. NCBI lineage: Eukaryota > Metazoa > Arthropoda > Insecta > Diptera > Tephritidae > Eurosta > Eurosta solidaginis. The sequence continues at coordinate 3,386,752 of NC_090320.1, read as the reverse complement.
TTAAACTGGTTCTACGAGTGTGTGCTGGTCAGTCTTAAGTCAATAAGTATATGAATATGTATATATGTATTTGTATGTATTGGGGTGTGTGCGAATGCAGTGCAATTGAAAGCAGGAAATACCGCAGCAACTGTGCATTTGCTTGTCTTTTGTTTAGCAGATTAAACCAAAAACAAAAGCAAAAATATGAAAAATGGAAAATTAGAGCGCGTTTAATAAGTGCGTATAGTAATGCAGCTGTGCATTGAGCGTTTTGAACCCTGGCGAATTTTTCGCATTAAATGATGATGAATATTAGTTAAAAGTTTGTCTTGGAATGAGAAACTGATGCCTTCATTCACGATAGTAATTTAAAATTAAGTGTTTTTAAGTCGTGATTGGATTTCGTGAATTTAAAATATTAACAACTGCAAGATATTTGGCCAAAAATTAGTTTGTGGAGGATTACGTATTAGTTAAATGAATGCAGAGAATAAAAAAATCGTTTTACCATACTAAAAATACAAAATTTCAATCATCAGGTTAGATTAGTTTGAACTGGCCGTTCCGTGAGCACCTCACATAGACTGAATGAATCCATAGTGTTATCAGAAGTTTGTTTAACGACCGAAGAGAAAAACCCAATTCAAACATCAATTTGTCTATTTTATCTCAAAGTGACCAACGGAGGGATCGAAAATTTTATAATTTTAAATTTAAATTACAAAGCGTGCGGGCCATTCAAATGACTAATGGGATGAAGGTATCTGCCTTAACATCAGTATGAATGCATGAGTACTCCATTTCAAAGCTCAGCACTCGAAAAGCTAGCTGATGAAGAAGTGAAATTCAGAAATATATCCCAGTTACCATCGTCATGTGCAAATTTTCAATTATTTTTTTTGTATATTAATACCAAAATTAATTTCACTCATACGAGATTTGCTGGACTATGTTAATATCTGTAAAAAGCTCGTACAGCTCATCATTAAGTCTCCTTCGGTCTAAGCATGTCGCCATCGCGCAAAAGGTCTACTCTATCACCAACGCATAGGGACCCTTAAATCTCTGGATGAAATTTTCTCTCGAACAAACTCAGAATCGTCTTATCTCATGTCATTCGAATTTTAAAAATCTATATTCCGACTTAGCACTAAAGTCAAACTCACTATCGATAAAGCTCAAAATAATGGAATATAAATTATTTGAAACAAATTTAGTCAGTTATGGGAGAACGGAAAGTGGACCAGAAAAAAAGCAATGAAGAAGAAAGAATAGAAGTAGATCAAAAGTAAAGCTGTAAAGAAATCTGCAAAGAAAAGCATTGTCCAAGGGTACGAGAGCTGTCAAGTTATTTTTACATTAGGCCAAACCGCAGCGAAACGGTGGGGGTATTGCTCGCAGTTCAGCGCAGACCCATGGCCAACCGCGAATTTTGAGAAAAATACGCTCCACAATTAGCGTCCCTCCATATCGCAGAGTCTAATAATAGCAGAAGAGAGATTTATAACAAATCTGATTCGTGTTTTCATCAGATTTAATGCGTGCTGTATAAAGAGCTTGTTGATTTCCACCAATGCGCGCTTTACAGTTTTGATGTAGTACTCAAAATGCTTTGGGCGTTTCACTTGATGATCGAAACCATCGAAAAATCACCCGGCAATCACCCACGGTAGGACTAGCAACTCATCTCATCTTATTCAAGACCAAGTTCTCAATATAGACTATCATCACAGTGACAACTTCAAGAATCTTGTTTCACTTCGTGAACTTAAAAAACTCCATTCATAATAAACTGAATGTTGATCCTATTTACTATATGCTGAATATTTTTAGTTTTCTGTATAGAGCACGAAACCGAAATCGGAACAAACAAAATTTCGCAGAACTAAATGGAATAATACTTTGAATTGGTTTAATTCAGGCCACCGGTGCATATCCATCGAACCACATTCCTCACCACAATAGCTTTACTTATTCACCAAATATACCCACAAATTTTGTCAGTTTTTGAAAAAAATTCGAAAACTCAAGAATATTTTACAAAAACTCCGAAAATTTAGCTTTTTCTGAATTTTTGTGAGAAGTCGCGTTTGTAGCCCAATCAATTTTAATCGATCAAGTCATAGGTAACTTAACATTTGCGTTGATGTTTGATTTTTTTTTCCAAATCCGACCCAACATTCGTAAAAAAAATTTTCTAAAATCAATACGAATTTTGAGAAACTTTAAACATGTACTTTGTTGGACTAAAGCTGATTGGGCAACAAAACTGCATACTCAAAAATATTCAGAAAGCTCCAAATAAAAAGCACGATATTTTAGTAAAATGTTCTCTAATATTTTTGAAAACGTGTTTGAGATTGGTCTACAGAGTTACAGAGAGTACAAAATTCCAAAAAAAATAATTGAAAATAAAAAAAAAAACAGCTAAGCTACGAAATGACTTTTCTCTGTTGGTCCTTTAGACACAGGTTTTTGTTATCGGTTCACAACCGTAAAATCTCAAGGTTATAATACATGTTTATTCTCAAGGCAAACAAATTTGCGATTTGATAGCTTAATAGCTCTGCATTTTGGCTTAAAATAATAAAATTAGCTTAAAAAATGACATGACGTCAATAGTTAAAAAAAACCTGCTGCAGTTTGCATTTATAATTATGGAATTTTTCTTGCAGCTTATTCAGCAAAAGTCATTAATTATTATGAACTGAGCTATTTCTTTACAATTATCACAATTTGGTGTTTGTTCACATTGACTAGATCATGACATAACGGCCTGCAAGTTTTACTTGAACTTCGCTTATTTAATTATATTTTGGCGATTTTAAAGTAGCCATCCCAATTTGATTAAAAATTAAAGCACAATGGGCAAGTGAAATAGGAAAATTAAGGGCAGCTTAATTCGAAAGGAAAATATATAGTTTCAACTAAAATTCTTTTAATTCATTTTCTTCATTAACTCATTCACCTTTATCTGCACTACTTCACGCATTTCCGTTTTGTAGTTGGAACAGCGAGGCGGAAATTCCAAACACCATTCTGAGCTGCGTATGCGCACTGGCTGCATTGATGGCACCTTCAAATGTTCCACGTAGGTTTCCTCACGCATGCAAATATGCGAGTCATCGTCCAAAGCAACAAATGAAGCTGACACGGGCCTTGTTGTTGCATTGACCCGAGAAAAGGACGAATTACTGCTTGTGGTGCTAGCAGCGGCTACCGCAGCTATGTCTGTATTGATACGCAATGCCTTATCCTGCGTGGTAACGCTTATTTGTACAAAAATGGAAAGTAAAAGTAAACTGAAATATGATTTTGTTGTTTTTGTCAATTTTAATTTCACGCGTTTCATTGTATTGCGCTTAGGATTGCAGAAGAAGTGTCTGAGCTTGATTTCTGCACGAAATACTTTTTAATTTTTATTTTTGTTAATTAAGCTTTCATTACACTGTAGATAGTAAAATATTGCTGTTCTCAACTGATACTTAACCTTTATATATTTTTTTTTAGTTTTTTTTTTTATCTTTATTTAGTTTGATTAATTTTCAATCTTTACAAAATATATTGAAATATCACTTTGATCACTTGAATTGCATTTCACATTCACTCATAACAAGTTTCACTTTTTTCGTTTGCATTCGCTCGTTCCGTTCGTTCTGAACGCGTTGTAATAACTGTCGCCAACTTCCACGGAAATAAATCTAGAACCTCATGTTTGGAAAAGTAACAATCATTGTATGTAACATCATACGTGCGGTGAAATTTACAAATACAACATTACACAAATGTACATTAAATATTCCAAGTATTAAGTTTAATTGAATGTCTCCATAAGCGTATATGAACATACAAAGAGACTTACATCAAGAATTAACACTAGCGAACGCATTTGTGTAAACAAATTTACAATTGGATTATTGCTATGCGAAACGCACTGACATCAAATCAATGCTCGCAGTCGGACTGTCAAGCAGCGAGGCGGTCAAATTGTCAACTATGCAACCGTTCAACCAGTCACCCAGCCTATCAACAACTCTCAACATAAATTAGTAGAAAATTATTTAATTGAATTGATGATGTCCTTAACTCGCATTGTTTTTGTACATGTATGTATGTAAACACATTCACATTCATTGTAGATATTTTATGTTGTATTGCTAAATTTTGTTGATTATATGCTTGTTGTTGTTGTTGCATTTAAGTTGGTGCAAAGTGCACGTAGCTCCAACTTAATCTGAAAATTTTTTCACCAAATTCAGTAGCGAGAATTGTTTGTTATTGTTTCATAGCAGCAAATACACTTTCGTATTTAAATGGGTCGTTCCATGTCAAATAGATCTTTATAGAGCTTCGGCGATTTTCAGTTTTGGCGATTTTGGTCAAAACTTCTGAATTTTGGCAAACATATGCAACTAAAAAAGGGCGCTCATGGATACCAAAATTGAAAGGGGAGAAAAGCGGAAACACGCACTTTTTTATTACCAATTTTATGCGCATCAATTGCATAGGTGTAATTCGTACAGCATGTATTGGTTTGCCTTAAAACGACAGATGAAGCTTTGTAAATGGGTTGACTTTAAAAAGAGGGAAATTTTGCAAAATGGGCGTGACACTGCCCACATTTAGAAGAAGAAATTTTGCAGGTTTTGCAAGACTTTAATCAAAAGCGTTTAGCATGAAGGTTGTGCTAGTTATAAGTCGGTTGGCAATCCAGCCAAGAAAATAAAACTTTAATGGCAACTAACTATTTAATATCTTTGCGGTATATGACTTAATAATACAGATATTTCAACTCAGTAGTGATATGCTGTATCAAAGTACGACACATCAAAAACTTTTGAAAAGGGCGCGGCTTGAAGCGTACTTTCGCGTTTGAAAAAGAGGTCAACTATTTCTTCTTTTGCTACATTATACATCCACTGGTGAGTGGAATATAGCCTTGTCTCAGCTGCCTTTAGACACTACCTTATTTCTAAAATCGTTTGAAGAATTCCCCATTTAATTTTTACAATAGTTGGGGCGTTTATGAAAAAATTCTAAGATAATGCATTATTTAACCCAATTTGAGATAGGCAATTTCTGAAAGAAATTCTGAAATAGGTTGTTTTTGAAAAATATTCCCAGACAAGGTATTTTCAAACTGACATCATTTTCAAACTTCCAGGTAATATAATAACCTGAGTTTGCCGTTTTTACCGGGAATGGCCCAAATGGAAGTATGTTTGTCAACATAACTATTATTCGCTTGCTAGAACATTATCTTTGCTGTTTTACTTGCATACCTTCGGCCCTCCCCTCTGTTGTTTGTTGATTGGAATTACACGCCGAGATTTTTGCTTATTTATTTACTTTTCATTTCTTGTATCTACTTAAGTATGTGCGTATATTTATGTAGGAGTTCAGAAGTCAAACTGTAAATTGAAAGTGATCATTTGTAGGCTCATTCTTTATTGTAAAATTGCTTTCGGCTGCTAATAACTTTCGTGTTAAGTAGGAAGCAAGAGGCTGGTTCTTGAGGTTGTAAGTTGAATGAAAGGCAGTTGTTATTCAATTATCATTTTTGGTTTTATTGGGAAAAACTGAAAAGAAGGAAAAATTTACTGGTATATTGCGATGGTACCATTTCGAAAACCGCCATGTCATCGTCGTCAGGCTATTTCGTAGTGTTTATTTATTTCAAAAGGTTTCACCGGGAATCGAACCGCGGTCAAACTGCTGAAAACACAATCGCTTAACCATTGGGCTATTTTGTTGTATTTGTTTTCTTGGCTTATTTCAGTTTTATCCTATTTTCACGCTCTCGCACAATTTTAGACATTCTGTCTCTACATTAATTTGTACTAGGCGTGCTTTTTATACTCAGCTGAGCAGAGCTCACAGAGTATATTAACTTTGTTCGCATAATGGTAATCCGTAACGGCATAAACTAATCGAGATAGATATAGACTTCTATATATCATAATGATCTGGGGGAAATAAGAAATTCATTTAGCCATGTCCGTCCGTCCGTCCATGTGTCCGTCCGTCTTTAAACACGATAACTTGAGTAAATTTTGAGATATCTTGATGAAATTTGGTACGTAGGTTCCTGGTATGTTCCTCATCTCAGATCGCTATTTAAAATGAACGAAATCGGACTACAACCATGCCCACTTTTTCGATATCGAAAATTTCGAAAAACCGAAAAAGTGCGATAATTCATTACCAAAGACGGATAAAGCGATGAAACTTGGTAGGTGCGTTGACCTTATGACGCGAAATAGAAAATTAGAAAAATGTTGGACAATGGGCGTTGCACCGCCCACTTTTAAAAGAAGGTAATTTAAAAGTTTTGCAAGCTGTAATTTAGCAGTCGTTGAAGATATCATGATGAAGTTTGGTAGACACGTTGCTGCTATTACTGTATGTGTCCTAAATAAAAATTAGCTAAATCGGATGACGAGCACGCCCACTTTTAAACAAAAATTTTTTAAAGTCAAATTTTAACAAAAAATTTAATATCTTTACAGTATATGAGTATATTATGTCAACATTCAACTCCAGTAACGATATAGTGCAACAAAATACAAAGATAAAAGAAAATTTCAAAATAGGAGTAACTCCGCCCTTTTTCATTTAATTCGTCTAGAATACTTTTAATGCCATAAGTCGAACAAAAATTTACCAACCCTTGTGAAATTTGGTAGGGACTTAGATTCTATGACGGTAACTGTTTTCTGTGAAAATGGGCGAAATCGGTTGAAGTCACGCCCAGTTTTTAAACACAGTCGACTGTCTGTCCTTCCGCTAGGCCGTTAACACGATAACTTGAACAAAAATCGATATATCTTTATTAAACTTAGTTCAGGTACTTATATGAAGTCACTTTATCTTGGTATAAAATATGGCCGAAATCCGACTATGACCACGCCCACTTTTCCGATATCGAAAATTATCAAAAATTAAAAAAATGCCATAATTCTGTACCAAATATGAAAAAAGAGATGAAACATGGTAATTGGATTGGTTTATTGACGCAAAATATAACTTTAGAAAAAACTTTGTAAAATGGGTGTGGCACCTACCATATTAAGTAGAAGAAAATGGAAAATTTCTGCAGGGCGAAATCAAAAGCCCTTGGAATCTTGGCAGGAATACTGTTCGTGGTATGACATATATAAAAAAATTAGCGGTACCCGACAGAAGAAGTTCTGGGTCACCCTGGTCCACATTTTGGTCGATATCTGGAAAACGCCTTCATATATACAACTACCAACACTCCGTTTTAAAAGCCTCATTAATACCTTTAATTTGATACACATGTCATACAAACACATTCCAGGGTTACCCTAGGTTCATTTTGGTAAATGGTGATTTTCCTTTATTTTGTCTCCGAAGCTCTCAGCTGAGTATGTAATGTTCGGTTACACCCGAACTTAGCCTTCCTTACTTGTTGTTATTGGTATTGTACCACTCCTCTTCATTGCAGAAGATTGTTTGTGTACTATATTTAAACTCGTGTTTAAAAAAAAAACATTTGGCGTAGGCAAACAAAGTTCAAATCTGTGCTAAAAATTTCCATTTGGCGCCACTGCTCTCATATCACCTATTCGTAAACATTTTTTTTGTTGCGATCTCATCGCCTACTGACAGTCGATCATAAGAAGCAGTCATATATTTTATTAAATTAGGGCGTTAACACACATTTATTATATTTAATAAGCAAATATACATTTATACAAATGTTTTATTCAAATGTTGTTGGGACATGCAAATATATAAAAAATTTTTTATTGTAAATGTGACTATTTCCCAAGATTAACAACTTGTTATATATGTACATAAATACATGTAACGTGTGTTAAGCTGCAAATTAAATTGTTGTTGCTTTTACTTGTACTTTTGAAATGCTATGCCGTTTCTCGGTTCCAATCTGTGTTCAGACTTAATCATTAGATACACCTGGACATGTTTTTCTTAATTTAGAATTTAGGATTAAAATAAAATTCGCCATTACAATTTGTTTAGAACTAAGCTTGCAATAAGATCTATGAGGGACAGGAAGCAGAATACCATTTTTTTCATATCTCATTAACTTGAGCTTCCAGAATGAAATTTATAGTTGGATATTACTATCTTATAGAAACCTCCTGCAAAATGCTACAGATGTCAATTCGGGTTTGACATTTGTGAAGTAAACAAATAAAAACAAAATACAAATTCAAATGCTACATATTGGGTTACTGCTCAAGAATTCGAGGTTGCATCGAAAATTTGCATGAGTTGATTTTAAAAAGTTTTTTTGTGTCATTTCCAATTATCGTTTCTGATGCACAAAAAATCGAAGTATCATCCACAAAGATCAATTACATTCGCTCAAAGTTACTGCGTGGCGTGCTCTTTAAGTCACAGCGTGCAGCAGTCACTTAATATCTCCATTTGATGTTTTTCAGTAGCGCTCTAGATCACCCGATTTACTATAGGAAAGCCTCAAGAGAATACTCGCACGGATTGCGAGAACGTGTTGCACGAAGTTCTGGCAAGAGAGATTTTATCAATTTCGCAGCGGTCACTCAACCAATAGTGAGTGCAGAACACAATCCCGATTTATGGAACCCCAAAGTACATAATCCGGACTGGGGAAAGTCCCGACCTGTTCCTATCCTCTCATAACCGAATACCGAATATTTATAATCCTGACAGGCTAAACTGCGGGCACAAAATTACAACAAAATATTAACATTATTTCAAAAAGTTGTTTCAATTTTATTATTGCGTCAATTATATTATTAGAAACAATTTGCCTTGATTTTGTCTTATCAGGATTTAGAGTTGGTTATGTTGGTTTTTTTGTAGCAGGGATTTCGATTCGGTGCTACAAAAAAAAAACATCAAAAAAATCTGCTGATTACTTTTAGCCCAGCTTTTCCTATTAATTCGTTGTTGTTGTTATCTAATGAACTATTTATTGACATTCATAAAGCACTTAAATCCAGTATTTCGCTTATTGACACTTGATTAATATAATTGAATAAATTATTGCCTTCAATAAAATGCATTTAATAACTTAAACTTCTACTTCCTACAACATTAGTAAAAGCCACACATAGTTAAAAAAAAGAATGTTACACTCCACGTTAATTGAATGGTCATACGAATTTTTTTTAACAGCAAATATTACCAGCAGACTTCTTCAGTCATTTTTATGTTTTTTCTGGTAATATAAAATCGTTTCAAAAAAAATAACCCTTAGCCGATCCAACACCGACAACGCGATCCACCGAATCTTTCTGTGTAGACGTTATGTGTAATAACGAAGTTTTAGTAAATTAGTCTGGATTGTGTGTTGTCGGGATATAGAGATGTGGGGATTTTGCCTAGTCGGCATATTATGTTGTCGGGATATTGTATTGTTGGGACTTCGTTATGTTGGTATTCCGTATGTATGGATCGTATCTTGTCAGGATTGCTGAAAATTGCCGGTATTATGAATTGTCGGGATTCTGAAAGTCAAGTTTGATGCACTCTCGGGAGCAAATCGAAATGAAAAAGCGCAATAAAATTTCAATAATCACTGCGAACTTTGGAAATTTTGCAGAATACCTTTTGAAATTTCTCGATTTTTCAAATTTTTTGAAAACGTTTAAGATATTGGCTTGAATGTATTTATCTGCAGAATTCTTTGAAGTTTTTTAAGATTATTAAAAATGAAAAAATATCTGATAAAACTAGCAGACCCGGCAGACGTTTTTCTGCCCTAAATTGGCCTATCTGCATACATTTTAATAAGCTTTTTCCATCTAACTCTGCCCTCCCCCCTTCTTCACTTTTTCCTAATCCTTTCATTCACTCCTCCTTCGTCTTTTTCGCTTCATCTATCTCCATCTTCGTCTCATTCTATCACTTTCTCAGTCTCCTTCTCTCTTCTCTCAAGTTCTTCTCATTCTTTTTCATCCGTTATTGCCTATCCCAGAGAGCGGTATGTATTTTGTTCCAGTCTCAGTCCCACTCCAAGTCTCAGCCCCAGTCCTACTCCTAATCTCAGTCCCAGTCCGTCTCTGGTCTACTTCCCGGAAAAAAGGATCTTAAATACTAATATAGGTATATAAATTTACCAAATTTCATGCAAATCAAATAGGACGTATATAAATAGGTATGTGGGTATTCTTAATTCATGTCTTTATTTCGGCTTCACATACATATTTATCAGTCTTCCAGGTTGATGCGACTAAAGCGAATATCACAATGACAATTAATTTAGAGCTCTCAGCAACAGCTTTCATTTGATATCCACATTACCCACACATTCTAGTGGTAGCCGGGTCCACGTTTCGGCCTATATCCCGAGACCCTGTACGTCGATCGCAACCAAACCTATGTAATAACCACCGCCTGAGGTATACGCAACTTGTGTGAAAGTTTGAAGAAAATCGGCCGACGGATTTCTTCAAACACCGGCGACCAACTAACACACATTTTAGCCTTTCTTTTTATATAATAGATTTTTATTTTTCACACTTCGCTATAATATTAAAACGAAATGCAGATATTCGTTGGTTTTGAAATTCGGCTTAAAAATTTCACATGGAACAACTAAAGACTCTCCTGAAATAAAAAAAATTTCTTAGTACCTCTAAATCGCGGGCCCCCTCAGAAACCCCGGGCCCGGAGGTAATCCCCCCATTCCCCCCCACCCCCTCTAGTCGGGCTTGGTGATGTGCTATACTTGATACGTTGTTTAATTAAACACCAACCAATTACACGGAACTATATCCCACCTGAAAATATGAGTGCCGGTGCGTATACGTAACATTTTATTATTACGTATAAATATATAAAAAAATTTGCAATAAAATAATATTGCGACTATAAACAGAGATATAACCTATCCTATATTTCAAGTTAGATCAAACTACACACGGGGTGCAAAACAAAATCAAAATCGGTTCAGTAGTTTAGGAGTCCATCGCGGGCATACAATGTGACACGTGATTTTTATATATAAAGATTGTTGGTGCTAAATTTTTAATCACAGGTGTTCAGTTCCGATTTTTTTTAAGTATAAAGATTTGCATTGACTTTAAACAAAAGATTAACAAGTTTTTACTATGGAGGTTTTAAACCTTTATTCTTAAAAAATAAAATATCTCTATTCAACATTTTTATTTTGGAATTTGTATGAGATGTTCGTTTTAAAAACCGTTATAAACCTTTTGTATTTTTTATGAATAATACCCACTTGCAGAATGGCAAGATTTTAAACTCAGAGTAAGCTTCAAATAAGGGGTTAAACTCTTAAATTTAAAAAAAGTTTAAAACTAACACTGAGTTCTGCAAATCGGTCTAAGAAGGTTAATATTTTCGAAAAAAAGTTTTCAAATGTTTAAAAAAAAAAGAAAAACTAGCAACAGTCCAACAATTGAAGTGCAGTGTACTTATGTATGCATAAATTTATTTATATTTAGACTCTGCAAATCGACAGCAACAAAAATTGTTTCAAGATTATGGGCTCGCAAAATAAATACGAAAATATTTTAGCAAAAAAAAAAATTTGAGTTACATGCAATTTGCAATTGAACTTGAGTCAATGTCAATTGGCGTCTGGCATTTGGCGCATACGCAATCAAACATACACACAAACTCATATAAACTACAGGCAACAAAACTATTGCGTAAGCTGCACCCGCTCAACGAGACAACTCAATTTCATTTTTTTTTTCTCGCATAACAATAACAATAAACTTTATAAAAAAAGTTTAATAAAATTTGCAATGCTAATGCTAAATAAAAAAACCAGTTAGGCAATTTGTCAGAGGTACAACAACGCGACAGGCAGCATGTCGCCGTGTACTACAAGCCCATTACATACTTTTCATACTTACATATATGTTTACATAGTTCGAAAATATATTATCGAATGTACTTATACATAAATATGTATTTGTTTGTTTATGCATGCGTAAGCGCGAATATCAAATGAAGCGAATGCCGCCGTCCACCTGTGCGTATGTGAAACCTAATACTAAATATCGACAGCCGCATGCGTAAAATTTGTTTACACTATTTTTAGCGCTCAGTGCGTGTTGCTAGGTCTGGATATAATATTTTCGAACACGCCGGTCATTTAACCCCTGTGCAAGTACAAGTTTAATTGTAATATGTGTGCGGGTTTCAGTCAACAAGATCGTTTTCCGGTAGTTCAGTTTTTAGTGTTGAAAAGTAACTAAAAATTAATTATGTCAACATTGAGTTTATACGGTTTTTCCTTTTCTTCAGTAGCTTCAGCATTTTATATATTCAAAAGAGTCTAACCTCGTCATATAATTCCTCTTGAAAGACATTGCATGAGACCGAAGAACAGTAGGACTCTCTCATCTGAAGTAATATACATAGATCGAGTTCCTTTTTCTACTTTTCGACGCGAGGATTTATTGTTATCTCTTCCTCCTCGGGAAGATCAATAATGACCCACCAATGGGCTTATCCAGCGAACAACTTTTGCAGTTTCGTAAATTTCGTTTGCAATCTTAGATATCTGTAGAGCAAACGATAATTAAATTCCTCTTCCTCCTCATCCTGACAGTTTCTGTAGAGAAAGTTTGTTGAAATAATACATCGTCGAAATATTGTATTGACGCCCTTTTAGTACTTTTATTGGGTTAAGAATGAGCTAGCTTGAGGAGGAAAGCGGTTTCATTTACCATCCCAACATAAACGTAGTGACCTGAGACCAGACAATCATCCCGTTTAGTTCACAGCAAGCTCATTTCCCTAATAGAGTGTTCCTCAATTTCCTTCGTGAAATGGCTCAGCTGTCGTTGAACGCAGCTTTCCGCCACTTCGAAATCATCATCGAATGCGTTCTTTCATATTTTTGTGCACGAAGCCCTAACAAGGAGAGATATGATCTTACCATATGGGCACAAGTGATAACACCTAAGTAAAATTTCTTATTTAATCAAGGTTTCATAAGAAATGGTTACATGTACGACTGAAACCAAACTATTCTTAAGTCTGCTGCTATTTCTAGGATATTATAAACCATTTGCAGTATGGCACATCACGAGCCAGGAAGATGATATGATTGGCTGAGTTGCATTTGCTTCGGACATAGTTGAGTTACGCGTCAGCTGACATCACAAAAACTTCAATTTTTTTTTTGAAGAGTTCGTCCATCGTAAAGGTGTAGCAAGCCATTCCAGTGTACTTCTGCCACGAAAAGCTTTTCAGCGAATTTACCGGAGCTATTTCGTGCCACGTTTTTAATATTAATATAGCTTAGCCCTACTGGGGTTTTGATTTTTGAGCCATTACTGTGACTGTAAGGTTATTACATCCACCTAAGCCCTTCTAATCCTACTTCGATTGAAGGTTTATATTTTGCAAGCTTAGCTAACTGCACTTTATAATAGGCTAGCTTTTGCAACTTCCTAGCCCTCCATTGAAACATTTTTCTGTGTAAAGCTCTCGACCAAGCCAGAGTGCCATACGTTAGTATTGATCGTATTGCTGTGCTGTACATAACAAGTATGATAATAATATGCCGCCAATACTTTCTTTGGTCCCGAATCAACATAAAATGTTTAGCTTAAGTTGGAGACGAAAAGTATGCAAAGGTATGTTACTTCGGAGGTGATATAAACCTTTGTATCGTTTATGATTTTTTAAACTTTCTAGAGGAAATATTATAAAACAAGAATAACACGTGCTACTGCAACTTCAACTTTCATTTTTGATTATTGAGCATGACTATTTATTAAAGATTTTTTTATTTAAATATTCCACTTAAAAATATTATTTAAAACTATGCAGACAATTAAAATAAATATTTACAGATAAACTTTAAAGCAAAAGTAAAAAATATTCTCAATATTCAAATTCAAGACAGACAACACGTCTATGCACTTGTTTCAGGCACCTTAATAAGTAACTACGAACAAACTTAATATTTTTATAACTTTAGTTTCGATGCCATAAGAAAACCAAAAACCAACCCAGCAGCGTCACTAATGTCATTTGTGCTGCATTTGAACGTGTAGCGGTATTGTAGTAGCCACCAGTCACTTGCAAATTCGCCGTCTCAATGCTGCGCTTACAATAATCGCCATCATAATTCCAACCCACATACTCATTTGTGCGTAATGACTCGAGTCGCAACCACTCCTCGAGTGGGGAAAAATATTCACGTAGCGCTGTACCATCCAAACGACCCTCACCGAGTGTTTCCTCGAGCACCTCTTGCCAAGGTTGTGAGGCGCCTTTTGCCATGATGCGCCTTTAAAGCAAGGGATAATGAAATAAAAATAAAACTTGTTTTAATTTAGATTAATTTATTTTCACTGCGCTTACTTTAACAAATTTCCTGCCTCGGGATGTCGATAAATGTCGCATCGATGTAATGGTTTTCGTGGATCACCGGGCACATATTGACCACTGACGCGGCACATGCCACGATAAATTTGAAATTGTAAAATTGTTGAAACGTAGTATCTGAAATTAAAAGAAAATAAAACAAACTGAGTTAAGCTAGCAATAAAATTTCAATGTAAAAAATTTAGCTGAGAAAATAGCAAAGATGAAGGAAAATTTAAGGCAAAATTTAAAATTTTTCTATATATGCAAACTCTTCTTTAAACGTATATGGTATATTTGAGAACCAAATCTTTATTCAACAATTTTAAAAGTATATTCCAATAAAAAAAAATTGATTGATTTAAAACCACTTAAAGTATTTCAGTATCACTAAAATATTCAAATAAAATCATCAAATTAATTTAGAGAACAAAATTTGCAAATGTCATCGCTAAATTGTTGTTGATGTAGCTAAATATTTATTAGGCCATAAAAGTGCATGAGCATTAACTGTAATTTTAATTAACTACTTAAATTACAATGTCTAAACTTATATGTAAAATGCTACTGTTGTCAAATACGTAGTTTTGTTTTTGTATTTTTATTTTTAATTTTCGCAACATAGCACAAGGTTGTTGTATTACAACACAGTTTTAGTGTGACAAATTTCGGGTTTATTACATTTTTATTGTTTTTGTGTACATAGCAGCAATAAATGCGGTTTCGTGCTGCTATTTGTTGTAATTGCCTTCTTATTAGGAGACACGAACAATTGAGCGTGAATACCGCGAAATGTTTCAATATAAGTTTGCGAGCCTGAAGCGGCTTTCAAGCTTGAGAAGTGTTTTCGAACTTTTGTGTGTCGAACCCTCAATAGCAGTAGGACGAGAAGGAATAGCCAAGCCGATGCTACCTTGATCTTGACGATGCGTGATTCAGTAACCTGGGGGATATTTTCAATCTGTCTGTGTTCTCCGCTTTATTGTGGAAAGTAGAAACTGGCAAGGTTGGTACCGCTCACTAAATAGAGTAATGTCGTCGATATATCTATTATAACCAGTAGCAAGACAATGGAAGCCATCGTGCTCCCTTACTTTACCACACGGCTTGCAAACCATCAGCATGGTTTCCAAAAATTTGCACCATTACCGAATTAAATGCTGTAAGCAATTTACGGATTAAATCAAGAAATACTTTTCCATAGATCAGCACTCATTGGTGTGAATTGCAAGGCTTTTGGCACAGTTAACCGATACACCTTATTGAAAGTCAAACACGTATCATCTTAAATCTTAAGGATTGTACGCAAATTACTCGATTGCTTGGCAGACATCCGTAAAGTTCAAGAATGAAATATATATGCCAGGAAAGATTGAATGGGTGGTGACTAAGGGCAGTTTTCAACCTTTTTATATTTTAAATTTCTACACATCGAATCTTCCTTAACCACCAGATGGAGTCACTACCATTTTAGGGGTTCCTTTGTTTACGACAGCACAATTATGGCAGAAGCGACCTTTGATGAGTTGTTTTTCAAAATTTATGTAGTTCAGACCTAAGCGCCAAACAGTGACGAATTGTGGTCGATACTCCATCAAAGTTGTATAATTTTGTATAGGTTCCTCTATTTCTAATGCTTACTATACGCTTTATTTAATCTTCCAAAGAAAACTTAAATTTAAAATTTGAAGTAATATTTCGGTATTTTGCAGTAGAAAATAAACCACCAATAACTCAAGAATGGATAAGTTTTAGTTCAGTTATTGGTGAAGTGCTCTAATTTATAAAACATTGCTCTTGCTAGTTTTAATTATTTTTTGAAATACAGGTATTTTTAACAAAAATTCAAAAAGCTGTTCGTTTGGGATTTTAATAATTTAAATATCGAAAGGCGCACATAAAAAATGATTGTAACCATCAAAAATTTAATACCATTCATAACAACAAAAACGTACAAAGATGTTGAACATAAAGAAACAATCAATTTGCTATTCTTTTGTAGCTTAAATCTAGCCAGAAACATACATACGCACACTCACAAGCAGCACCATAGCGCTGGTGAGTGCCGGATACAATTCTAACGTCAAACGGAATTTGTTACAATTTTGCAGTATCCACAAGCCATTAACAACTAAATAATGGGCTATAACAAATAACCATCTAATCTAATATAACTTGTGTATACTTATTTTAATTGGCACAAATTTGTGCCGCCTGTTAACTTTGTTGTTGTTTGTGCAGTATTTTTTTTCCAACAAATTCTTTAAGAGCGTCTGAGAAATCGAAATAATCGATTGTAATTATTGTTGATTTACAAATTACGTGCTCGATCATTTAATATTAAGATGCATAGAGATATACACACACACATATATATATACACTTGTTGTCTTTTGTTTTATTTAAACCATTTAAGCTTTGAAGGTTGCACTGTTTGTTGGTTGAGTGGCTGGCCCAGGGCTGAGGTGTTAGCTATGGGCGCTGTTTAGGGTGTTAGTTCGCCACTTTGTCTTATTATTTATTTATTTGTGTATTCGAAAAATGTGTAGGTCACGTCGCTTGTTAGCGCAGATTTGATGCTGTTTATTAAAAATAATTTCTTTAGATAATTATAGTAATTTCGTGCTTAACGAAAGACTTAAGACACGAACTTTTGTCGATATTGTGCCCAAATAAAAATGTTTTGATTGCTGTGAGGAGAATAAATTGGTAATTGGTAATTAATTTACAAATGATTTAAGCAAAAATATTGGATAAGCCATGATTAAGGTGCTTCCTCTTCGGAGTGGGTTTTTTTTTTTTAATATTAAGACTTCCGAATGAGCTAATTTTATTAATCACTAAGAAAAAAAATTATACTTCGCCAACTTCTGTTTGGTAACAGCTACACAATTTCGTAATGATACTACTAATCGTTTAGAAAGATATCTGACATTAAACTCACATTTTTAGTTTTGATATTCGCAATGTTTACGCTTACATTGCTAACTTGCTTAAGTTTAAATATACAAAAGCAGCTTTCTATAGGCTTTGAAATTGGTTTTTCTTTTTAATTTTTATATTTACAAATACAGAGTCAGAACAACGCTAATTTTTGATGACCTATATCCTTGCCAAAATTTTACAATGTGTAGGGTGCTTTACTAAACTCTGTGTTTACATTGTCCTTTCCAGACATCAGGTACTAGTCAAACTATGGTACACATGATTTTATGTGACTTGGTCGCACCTTTAAGTTCATCTCGATAGTTTGGGGCTAGAGCTCAAGTTAAGTAAAAGCAGAAACTGTATAATATAGAGACATTGCATGGACGAAAAATCGTGTGAGGCAAGCTTCACTACAACTGTCTGTATTTGTTATTTAACAATTATTTGTACACTTTTTATTCATATAATGAGTTCAGAATTCACATTTTTACTCTCTAAAACTCCAATCAGTGTATTTCTGTGCTTAAATTATGTTAAAAATTGTGTTAAAGTTTTGGTGTGGTGAAAGTGACCTACTAGAATTTTGTTACGCTCCGCTGCTTTCCACCGAAGTTCGCGCATGCAACATCTTTATATTCAAAAATTTTTGGTAAAGGCATCAATCACCATAGGATCAGTGCTCGACGTATACATCACCAATTCTTCGCAGCAATATGTAACATCATCTTACTGGATTAAACCCGAATGAGCAAAATCACAAGCCTCAGTGTAGCTTAAACATCAAGACGAAACAAATTCATAAATTAGTTTTGCCGTTACAACTATACCAAAGAAAATAAGCTGAAATATTTGCTTTGCCACTGCACGAGGAATATTCTAGATTTGTCCTAATGGGTCGAAGGGTTTAAATTCTTGGCACGAAAAGGAATGCCTTTCATAAAAATCGACAAAGCTCTAAGGTTCGAGGGTTAAAAAAAATCGTTCCACCGGCATTTGTTTTAGTGGTATAAGGAGAAAGCACCAGAATTCATATCTGTAAAAGGAATATGCATAGTCTTAACACTCTTAAGATCTTCGTTGAGTATTTCATAGGTAAAAATAACCACAGCCACAACAACAATCGTTCCGCAGGAAGTCGTGCTAATTAGTACCGGAGAGTGCTATTGTCGGTCCATAACGAGTTCACGGCGGCCACCGGGGTGTGATGGTAGCGTGCCCCGCCTACCACACCGTATGCCCTGGGTTCAAACCCCGGGCAAAGCAACATCAAAATTTTAGAAATAAGGTTTTTCAATTAGAAGAAAATTTTTCTAAGCGGGGTCGCCCCTCGGAAGTGTTTGGCAAGCACTCCGGGTGTACTTCTGCCATGAAAAGCTCTCAGTGAAAACTCATCTGTCTTACAGATGCCATTCAGAGTCGGCACAAAACATGTAGGTCCCGTCGGGCCAATTTGTAGGGGAAATCAAGAGGAGCACGACGCAAATTGGAAGAGAAGCTCGGCCTTAGATATCTTTGGGGGTTATCGCGCCAAACATTTATTTTTTTTAACTAGTTCATATCCGGAAAGGAAAGCCCTTATGCAAAACACTATCTTAGCCTTCGCAAGGTGGTTTTTTAGGTTAAAGCAAACAAAAAATTGCGGCTGATCTGCCTCGGCTTTGTATATCTTGCAATCTTTGTATATTTCTTATCTCAAAAAAAGAAAAAGCGTATTGGAGTAAACACAAACTCTACAATCTCAAAAAGCATACACCCCAAAAAATATCTGCATACCCGCAGGTATGCATAAGGAACCTCAAAAATTTCCTTAGCTATTTCTTATTTAGGTACACTGAAATAAGCCTTCCATAGAATATGAAAAATGAAGATCATATCCATGTTTTTAAGACAGGTTTTCTTGCTTTTAGAAAAAAAACCTTATTTTTGAGGAAGAAATTCATATGGCAAAAAATAATTCCCTTTTTTGAAAAAAAAAAAAACAAACATGTTTGATTATACATATGTTGAATTTTGGCACTTTACTACTTAACAAATATTTTATTTCTATATCCTACCTTCATCTTTTTATCGTTTTTTAACCATTTGCCACTAAAAAAGTGTGAGAATAATACTTTTAAAGGCTACATAAATCTGGTGACCACACTTAAAATCGAATGTTCAATCTATTATTATTATTTTTTTTTATTTTGTTGCTTTTGCGCATATTTACTCAAGCACCCGGTGTTTGCAATCACGTCATATATATCAAACAAGAAGCACGAAATGCATGGCATGTCATATGGCATGCAAAACCTACTGTCACAGTGCCCTGTATTTTGTGTGACAACAGCATGGAAAGCAAAAAAACTTTACGCTGAAACATTTTGCCAAACAACAATTACATATAAAAAACAAGTAAGGAAGGTTAAGTTCGGGTGTAACCGAACATTACATACTCAGTTGAGAGCTATGGTGACAACATAAGGGAAAATAACCATGTAGGAAAATGAACCGAGGGAAACCCTGGAATGTGTTTGTATGACATGTGTATCAAATGAAAGGCATTAAATAGTATTTTATGAGGGAGTGGGCCATAGTTCTATAGGTGGACGCCATTTAGGGATATAGCCATAAAGGTGGATCAGGGTTGACCCTAGAATGCGTTTGTACGATATGGGTATCAAATGAAAGGTATTAATGAGTATTTTAAAAGGGCGTGGACCTAAGTTCTATAGATGGACGCCTTTTCGAGATATCGCCGTAAAGATGGACCAGGGGTGACTATAGAATGCGTTTGCACAATATGGGTATCAAATGAAAGGTGTTAATGAGTATTTTAAAAGGGAGTAATCCTTAGTTCCATAGGTGGACGCCGTTTCGAGATATCGCCATAAAGGTGGACCAGGGGTGACCCTAGAATTTGTTTGTACAATATGGGCATCAAACGAATGGTGTTAATGAGTATTTTAAAAGGGAGTGGGCCTTAGTTCTATAGGTGGTCGCCTTTTCGACATATCGCCACAAAGGTGGACCAGGGGTGACTCTAGAATGTGTTTGTACGATATGGGTATCAAATTAAAGGTATTAATGAGGGTTTTAAAAGGGAGTGGTGGTTGTTGTATAGGTGGTCGCATTTTCGAGATATCGCCATAAAGGTGGACCAGGGGTGACCCTAGAATTTGTTTGTACAATATGCGCATCAAAAGAAAGGTGATAATGAGTATTTTAAAAGGGAGTATTCCTTAGTTCCATAGGTGGACGCCGTTTCGAGATATCGCCATAAAGGTGGACCAGGGGTGACCCTAGAATGCGTTTGTACGATATGGATATCAAATTAAAGGTATTAATGAGTATTTTAAAAGGGAGTAATCCTTAGTTCCATAGGTGGACGCCGTTTCGAGATATCGCCATAAAGGTGGACCAGGGGTGACCCTAGAATTTGTTTGTACGATATGGGTATCAAAAGAAAGGTGTTAATGAGTATTTTAAAAGGGAGTAATCCTTAGTTCCATAGGTGGACGCCGTTTCGAGATATCGCCATAAAGGTGGACCAGGGGTGACCCTAGAATTTGTTTGTACAATATGGGTATCAAAAGAAAGGTGTTAATGAGTATTTTAAAAGGTTGTGGGGCTTAGTTCTATAGGTGGACACCTTTTCGGAATATCGCCACAAAGGTGGACCAGGGGTGACTCTAGAATGTGTTTGTACGATATGGGTATCAAATTAAAGGTATTAATGAGGGTTTTAAAAGGGAGTGGTGGTTGTTGTATAGGTGGTCGCATTTTCGAGATATCGCCATAAAGGTGGACCAGGGGTGACCCTAGAATTTGTTTGTACAATATGCGCATCAAAAGAAAGGTGATAATGAGTATTTTAAAAGGGAGTATTCCTTAGTTCCATAGGTGGACGCCGTTTCGAGATATCGCCATAAAGGTGGACCAGGGGTGACCCTAGAATTTGTTTGTACAATATGGGTATCAAAAGAAAGGTGTTAATGAGTATTTTAAAAGGGTGTGGGGCTTAGTTCTATAGGTGGACGCCTTTTCGAGATATCGCCGTAAAGGTGGACCAGGGGTGACTCTAGAATGAGTTTGTACGATTTGGGTATCAAATTAAAGGTATTAATGAGAGTTTTAAAAGGGAGTGGTGGTAGTTGTATATGTGAAGGCGTTTTCCAGATATCGACCAAAATGTGGACTAGGGTGACCCAGAACATTATCGGTTGGATACCGCTAATTTATTTATATATGTAATACCTGGCAAGATTTTAAGGGTGTTTTATTTCGCCCTGCAGAACTTTTTCATTTTCTTCTACTTAATATGGTAGGTGTCACAACCATTTTATAAAGTTTTTTCTAAAGTAATATTTCGCGTCAATAAAACAATCCAATTACCTTACCATGTTTCATCCCTTTTTTCGTATTTGGTATAGAATTATGGCATTTTTTTCATTTTTCGCAATTTTCGATATCGAAAAAGTGGGCGTGGTCATAGTCGGATTTCGTTCATTTTTCATACCAAGGTAAAGTGGGTTCAGATAAGTACGTGAACTGAGTTTAGTAAAGATATATCGATTTTTGCTCAAGTTATCGTGTTAACGGCCATGCGGAAGGACAGACGGACGACTGTGTATAAAAACTGGGCGTGGCATCAACCGATTTCGCCCATTTTCACAGAAAACAGTTAGCGCCATAAAATCTATGCCCCTACCAAATTTCAAAAGGATTGGTTAATTTTTGTTCGATTTATGGCATTAAAAGTATCCTAGACAAATTAAATGAAAAAGGGCGGAGCCACGCCCATTTTTAGATTTTCTTTTATTTTTGTATTTTGTTGCACCATATCATTACTGGAGTTGAATCTTGACATAATTTACTTATATACTGTAAAGATATTAAATTTTTTGTTAAAATTTTTCTTAAAAAAAATTTTTTTTTTAAAAGTGGGCGTGGTCCTTCTCCGATTTTACTAATTTTTATTAAGCGTACATGCAGTAATAAAAGTAACGTTTCTGCCAAATTTCATCATGATATCTTCAACGACTGCCAAATTACAGCTTGCAAAAGTTTTAAATTACCTTCTTTAAAAAGTGGGCGGTGCCACGCCCATTGTCCAAAATTTTACTAATTTTATATTTTGCGTCATAAGTTCAACTCATTTACCAAGTTTCGTCGCTTTATCGGTCTTTTGTAATGAATTATCGCACTTTTTCGGTTTTTCGAAATTTTCGATATCGAAAAAGTGGGCGTGGTTATAGTCCGATATCGTTCATTTTAAATAGCGATCTGTGATGAGTGCTCAGGAACCTACATACCAAATTTCATCAAGATACCTCAAAATTTACTCAAGTTATCGTGTTAACGGACGGACGGACGGACGGACGGACGGACGGACGGACGGACATGGCTCAATCAAATTTTTTTTCGATCCTGATTATTTTGATATATGGAAGTCTATATCTATCTCGATTCCTTTATATATGTACAACCAACCGTTATCCAATCAAACTTAATATACTCTGTGAGCTCTGCTCAACTGAGTATAATAAATAACATAAAAACAAAACATACACACGAAAAGCAAACAACCTTTAAAGTCACAGGCAGTTAAACAGAGCTGCCCATGCAATGAATTGGCAAACCAATAAACCAACAAAGTGCAACCGACGACGCGGCCATTAGTGGCTGAGAGGACGCCAACGCAAGTTTGGATGTCCAAAGCTTAAGCGCAAGCTAAGTCGACGTGCGGCTAAGGTGCCCCTTTCAGGTTATTAGTGTTGCTGCATATTCATGTTCTTGATTCATTGTTTGCTGTTTGGTATTTTTGATTTTGTTTTGTTTCCAACATTTGTTATGCCAAGCGCTGGCTGAGGTTATCGCTGAAAACCGGGACTGACTTGACTCAGAAAGCATGAATCAATAGATTTAAGTTTGTTTTATTTTTTGTTTGTCTTTATTTTAAAGTAGCCATTAGTATGCGCTTTATATCCTTTTGGCATAGAAATTGTTGTTTTTTTTAATATGCCGTGCATTTCTTTACTTTATTGCTTACTTAAGTTAACAAGCGTTCAACCTTTTTGCGCTTTTGGTATTCTTTCGTAGCTACCAAAATAAAAAAAATTGACAATAGTCATGAAAACACAAATGCGTGCTTAATTTTCGTTTTATTATTTTTCTGTTTTTTAGTTCTTTTATTTTGTTATTTCATTAAATAGCTTTCAAGCTATTGACTGCTTTAACTTTGACTTATTTCGCGTTACTTCTTTTCTCACACCGCCTAACAACAACAAATGTTTGAATGAGGAAAAAAATTACGACTAATGGCGCTGCCGGAAAAACGGCTGATAATTTATTTTCTGTTTAGCGCGTGAGTTCAGTAAATTCATCATCATGAATGAGTGACATAAAAGTTTAGCTTAAAGCAACGCTCAAGGTCGTGGTTATTACAAATGACTCGATATTAGCACGATTTTCTTTGCTGTGGGAAAATTTTGATAGAGCTTAATAATACTTAAAGTTCAAGTTTTAATTATGATTTCTTTAAAAGTATCGTTTGTTTTCCACAATTTGGTGTAGCTATTATATATAAATACATGCAGCGTTGAATAAAATTTCTATTAGATGACTCTCAATCAGTACTGCCAGAAAAAGCAAATTATATTCATGAGTTTTACTGCCGTAACTTGCTATGTAACGGTAGGGTTCTAGATTTAAATTCAAAAATTTAAGTGGAATGATATTCCAGAAGATGTTTTATATCCTGATGAAAAGTAAGCCTGTGGCGCTGAGGATCGACAGGTTGAAGCCGGCATACGTGCCGAACGAGGAGCTAGCGATGATTTGTACAGATGTGAATGAGAAGTAGCGTTTACGTTTTCAGGATAGGATCTTAGTGTACGAGGATTCCTCTAAGGAAGGGGGTGGTGTAGCGGCAACACTGAACATCGATAATCGTTAGTCGATAATATTCAAGTAGTTGGTGTGAGCGCTAACAACAAGACTTTACCATTCGTGGTTCAATCATACATTTTATAACACGCGTATTTTTACTTTCATATTTGTTTTTATTTATTGTATTGTTTATATCAGTATATTTGCTACTAAATCATAATATAAACAAAGAAACTACAATTTCTATTAAACGACTCTCAATTATATATATTAAATCAACTACAGTTTAGCTCATCTGATACCATGTTAAAGTTTTTTGGTGATCGAAATATGGCAACTGCCCTAATGGACGACCGCCAGGGCAAACATTTTGATATAAAATTATAGTATTTTTTTTTTTCAGAAACTGATTCGTATTATCTGCGAAACAATTTCTTGAAAATTTACAAGTTTTGACATTTTTTAAAAAGGTTTTAAGTTTTGGCCATACGTTTTCTTCGGTATCCGTTGAAGATTCTTCCAGATTGACGTATGTTCCCTTAACGAGTATGTGTGGGGTATTTTCTTACTGTTTTCGAATCACTCTGTGATTTCTTTGATACAATATAAGTGCCATCCTGTAGAGAATTCGAGATCTTTTCATTATGATAGGATAGGATATGTTAGGTGCTAGCTGCCCTGATAAGGATAGCTCACTTGGACAACACGAAGGTCCGTTGTGATACCACATACACCAAAAATAACGGTGGCCTAGATCCAGCTACTTAGAGAATCGTTGGGTAGCAACGATAAAGCTCCGAATGATACCGATCTCAACTTTGGATATATCCTCGGGAGATCCAAGTGAGTCGCGACCGAAGTACTTTCGCCTAATTCTGGCAAAAGCTGGACAATCAAGCATAAAGTGATTTGGTGATTCCACCTCATCATCCTCCATACAGCTGCAGCAGGATGGAGTTTCCAGTATATTTAGACGTACCGCATGGATACCCATGGGACAGTGCCCTGTCAAAACCCCAATGACCATTGATAGGTGAGCCTTAGTGAACCCAATTATTTCAGCAGACCTCCTGCCATCCACTTTCGGCCAGAAAGATCTTGCTACCCTGCAAGACGTGGTATCCGCCCAACGTTTGCTGAGATGATTCGAGGCCCAGCTATGGAGGAGCAATCCACAGGTGGCCAGCGGGATCCCGAAGTCCCTACAGCCATCTTCATCCGGTTCAGTTGTACCGATGCGGGCTAAGAGATCCGCTTGACAGTTACCCGGGATATCACTATGGCCCGGGACCCAGATAATCTTAATTGTAAAATAATTCGATGCAATCGCAAGCGAGGTCAGGCACTCCCAGACCACCCTCGATCGCACTGTAGTTGAGCTCAAGGCCTTGATAGCCGATTGGCTATCAGAGTAGATGTTAAATTCCCTAACCGTGGTAGCACTGGATAGCATTCCATCCACCGCATCCTTAATCGCAGCAATTTCCGCTTGGAATACACTGCAGTGATCAGCCAACTTAAACTTGCGGCTTAAATTTAGCTCTTGACAAAAGACCCCCCACCAACCTTTCCATCCAGCTTTGACCCATCCGTGAACAAGTTAACCGGTCCCATGCCCCAGATAATTCCTCTTCCCCAATCCTCTCTCTCTGGAATAACTGGGGTGAAGGTTGTATAGGGAGCTGTTATCGGCATACAGTAGTCCGTTCTGTCCGGGATGAAGTCGAAACTGGTAAGAAGGCTAGAGTGTCCGCGGTCAGAAAGTCTATATCCCATATCACGAAGCCTGACCAACGACCTTGCCGCGGCCGCCTTTCCCGCAATATCTACTGGGTGTATGTTCAGCATGACGTTCAGTGCCAAGGTAGGCGTTGTTCTGAGAGCGCCACTGATACCGATCAGCGCCGTCCGTTGCACTGACACTAACATTTTGGAGGTGCTCGCCGTGTCCAGTGCTTTCCACCAGACCAGCACCCCATATAGCAGAATCGGTTTGACCACCATCTCATAAAGCCAGTGTACTATTCTTGGCGAGAGTCCCCATCTCTTTCCGATAGCTCCTCTGCAGCTGTACAAGGCAATGGCGGCCTTCCTGGCCCGATCTTCCACATTGGGTCTCCAGGATAGTTTCTTGTCCAAAATAATCCCCAAATATTTAACCCTATCAGAAAGTACCAACGGTATCCCTCCAATCGAGGGAGTTCTGAAATCGGGCACCTTATATCTTCTTGTGAAAAGGACCAATTCCGTTTTTCCCGGGTTGCCCGCCAATCCACATGATTCAGCCCACCTAGCCACAGTATCCAGGTAGCCCTGAAGAACATCGCGCAGGGCGCCCAGAAATTTTCCTCTGACTAGGATAGCGAGGTCATCTGCATAGGCAACCACCCGACAACCATTGGCTTCCAGCTCCACAAGAAGCTCGTTGACTACCACAACCCAGAGGAGAGGAGATAGGACACCCCCCTGTGGCGTGCCCCTGCACACCTTCCTCTTAATTATGGCCCCTCCCCACTCCGCTGCGACAATTCTGCCGCATAGAAGTTTGCTAATAAATTCAACCAGAGCCGCCTCGGCTCCTAAACCCACCAGAGCTCTTTCGATTGACCCCGGTAAGACATTGTTAAAAGCTCCCTCGATGTCTAGAAAGGCACCCAGAGCATACTCTTTGTGTTCTAGGGACCCCTCTATTTGCTTTACAATCGAATGGAGAGCCGTTTCAGTCGATCTGCCCTTGCAGTACGCATGTTGTGAAGCCGACAGTAACCCCCGAGGTATCCTTTCCCGTAGGTACAGGTCAATCAACCGCTCAAACGTCTTAAGAAGAAACGACGAGAGACTGATTGGCCTGAAATCCTTAAGTGATACATGAGAGCTTCTGCCGGCCTTCGGAATGAAAATAACCCTAACCGTGTGCCAAGACTTCGGGATATAGTTAAGCCTGAGGCAGTTAGTATATATGATGGCCAACCAGCGGAAGGAAATCCCCAAAGACCTTTGAAGCTGCGCAGGAATGATTCCATCCGGGCCCGGAGACTTATAGGGCTTGAACGACCCTATAGCCCTGGTTATCTGACTTTCCCGTATTGGAATGGCAGGCACTTCTGCATGGCCAACGACCGCCGACCATGCAGGCGAAGATCCCTGCGCAACTGGGACATCGGGAAAATGATTGTCCAGTAAAAGCCTTAGGGACTCCTCGCTACTCATCGACCAGTCCCCACCATCATCTCTCAGATACCCCAGAGGAGCGGGGTTCCTAGAGAGTATTTTTCTAAATCTCGCGGATTCATTGCAGCCTTCTACGTTTTCGCAGAAGCTTCGCCATGCATCTCGCTTGGCTATCCTTATTTCATATTTATAAATCCCCAGACTCACCTTATAGAGCTCCCAGTCCGAGGGTAATTTACTCCTCCTGGCTCTGTTGAAGAGCCGCCGACTGGACGCTCTTAGGTCGTCAAGAGAATCCGACCACCAGGGCGGCTTGCCCTTCCCCCTGTAAGTTTTCAATGGGCAGGACAGCTGAAAGGCGCTATTGCTTGCCGAGGTAAAGTTTTCCACCAGAACGTCTATCTCAGATTCGGACAGGCCCGAACTAATGATAGGCACCGCAGGCAGTAGCTCTCCCAGCTTCCTACAATACAAGTCCCAGTTAGTACTTTTAGGGTTCCTAAAAGATATTTTACCGGGACGTTCTTCGATCACTGAGAACTGAATATATCGGTGATCAGAGAAGGAGTGCTCGTTGAGAACCCTCCATCCAGATATCCGACCTTCCAGTTCTCTACTAACCAGGGTGAGGTCCAGGACCTCCTTCCTTAACGCAGTAATAAAAGTCGGGTCATTCCCCCTATTACATATACAAAGTCTCTCATCTACAATAAAAGTAAATAAAGACTCACCTCTAGTGTTGGTATCCGAGCTTCCCCAAATGCTATGATGGGCATTTGCATCGGCACCGATGATCACGCCAACACCTCTCCGCCTTGCTTCAGCGGTGATTTCACCCACTATCGCAGGTGGTGGTCCCACTACGTCCCCGTGGGGCATGTACGCTGAGACCACCCACATTTCATTACTTCCTCGCTCGAGGCAGACCGTGGTTACGTCAGCATTGCTGAACTTAGAGAGAATAAAAGCTTTAATCTCTTTTTTAACAAGCACACAGGATCTAGGCCTACTTGCCTCCCCATGCACCAGGGTGTTGAATTTTCCAGTCCTTAATCCAGAAATCTTACTGCCGTTACTACTCAGCCACGGCTCCTGGACAAGGACTATATCCACTCCGCCTTTTTCAAGGCAGAGCACCAAATTTGCGGAAGCCGCCTTAGAGTGCTGAAGATTGATTTGACGGATTTCCATCAAAAGCGCTCTTCTTCCGCACCCCATCCTTGGCGGATTCGTATTAGTATTGTCCATTCTAAAAAAGTCCCCCCTCAAGGCCGCTATCCGGAGCCGATTGTGTAGTCGCCCTTTAACGATCTCGTGGTTATCTATGCTACGCAGGGAGGCCACGCGAGGGTTGACGCATTACCTTATGATTAATGCGTTCAGAGCCAGACCGGACGCGAAGCGGGAAAATCTTCAACCGCACCTACACCACCAACTTAACGGCGACGGAGCCGGAACGTACCTTGAGGCCCGCCACGGTTTTAACGGGACGTGGGCAGGTGCAGCATTAGCCTACCAGCCATTTTGGTAGGGTTTCACCCCGACCTACTAAAGTGGCAGAATACCGCACCTACCAGCCCAATGTCATCAAGTCAAAATGTAAAGTGAAATCAAAGTCCTAAAACAGTCCAGTTCGTCACCGTTGTGTACCGATCTTGACTCTCCCTCCCCTGAGCTCGGCACAATGACTCAAGGGGTGTGGGTTTTATCGAGTTGTCCTCTCTAGATCCGCCATTATCAGTAGAAGCAGGGGCACCTCGTGCAGGACGTGATAACTAATCACGCGTGACATTCGTCACTATGGCCGGTCTAAGACTGATATCAGTCCCTGATCCAGAGCCTGAAACCACTTATGATATCCAAGCCAAGTATCTTAGCCCCCATTCATTATGATGTACTACTTGGGAAAATGTTCGGATATCCGTGGAGTCATCTCGGGTATACTTCAGCACTTTTCGATATTATTTCGGTTCAATTTCGGAACTCTCCGCGAAAAGCTATAATAGAAACAGGTCGACTTTTCCGTACTGATGACGCGTTGTATAAATATTTTCCAAATATTTATTAAATTAAAAATTTCTTTAAAAATGTTTTCATGCATTGAGCAATAAGTAAATCCCCTTAATATCTTGATCTAGATTCATTTTGGTAGATGTGTTTGATAGAAAAACCGCATCTACAATGGAGACAATGCTACAGGTGACAAATTTTGAGTTTGAGCCGGACGAATTCTAACATATAAATCAACTGGTTTTCACATCGTTTTGCGAAGTGTGGGCTCGATTAATAAGCCTGCCTGAAAAATTAACACTACTTTGTGTCGAGCACTGATGCATCTATTCTAATAATGCATGTAATAAAGACAAAGGAAGCGTCCAGGTACCATGAAGTTTCTCACACAAGTTCTAAGTTTCTCAAAGTGAAAAATTATCTAAAATATATTAAAAAAGTCTTCATACGTGGCTTTTCGCTTAACAATGACCTTCTCCATGCGCCTTATAATATTGTAACGAATTCTGGGGATTTCTGATATTTATGCATCTGCTAACGTTCGAATCGCTAAACTGTTGAATAGATCACTCCAATATTGAGTATTGCAAACGGGTCTTTATTTAGATTACTTTGGGAGTAGTACTTCACAATTATACTTCAATATCACGTACTTCACAAAAGCGTGTTAAATCAAACTAATTAGTTATTACTTAGTTTGCCCTGCTTTTATACTCTCTATTGCCTCATCTGCATATTTCCCCAAAGGTCTAGACGTTTCACCTTCTAGAACTGTTGTATCTCTTGCTTGGTAATTTAGTTATATGCGTGTGTATGTATGAGGAAGAACTTCGGCTGATGACTACAAGTGTGTGTGTGAGATATCACTTCGAGCTGCTGGTTATGTGTGTGCATGTACTTCGCGTCGCATTCCATATATACGTGTAATTGATGATTGATGTGATCACGTACACAAGTGTGGCTTGCTATAATTTTTTTGTCTTGTGATTATTTACTAACAGCATAGTGATGCTAATATTCGCCACAATATGAACAAAACGTTGTTGTGCGGATTTACCACCAATTTCTCATTTATTTACTTTCGAGTTCTGAAGTGAAGAACTGTTTAAATTAGTTTAATTATCGATTTTTAGGAAATATGTCCAATACGAATAAATATTCAGCATTTTGGTTAAATGTTGGTCATAGCCAACTTTTTCACTGCCAATCATTTTAAAATTTAGGGACTTTTTCTTCATTCGACAGCTTATTTGACAGATAATCGATTGGCTTCTGTCACTTAATGGCACTGGCTTTGCATTTTTTAACTAACCAAACTTATTTAGCGAATTACGTTTCGGATTTCGATAAATTTTTTTTTTGATAAACTCATATTTTTAACATTTTCAAATCAAATATCAAAAAATTTCCTTTCACATAACGCATTGAAAATAGCAATCACTGTAATTCATTAATGACCGTAAAATTAAAACCGCCACCAATGGCCACCGTTCAATCAATTTTAGCACAACTCGCCTGCATAGGCCTGCTGTTTAAACATATGTAGAATTTTATGTAACACTTCAGGTCTGTATGTTGCTTAGTACTCATATGTTATACACCAAAACTAAAACACTTTTACTGCTGACACCAGCTGTGCCTTTTGCTGTGGCTATTAATCCCTGCAGCTGTTACGATTGACGAACAAAATAGAAGCTAACAAATAGCCAGCGAGTGATGAAGGCGAGGAATAAACGTGAATTTTTAGCAAATAACTATAACTGCAGATATTGTGTTTGAAGCTATTTGGGTGTCAGCTTTAATTGCACGATTGCAAGGAGGTGGCTTGGCTTCTTTAAAACTTATATTTAAAGTGTGCTTTCAAATGTCGGTCAAACTCTCAAATGGCTATCTGTATATCTGCACGCTCTCGGTTGATGTAGAACTATATATGGAAGTACCATATAAGTTAAAAGGTAGCGTTATCAGATGTATGTCTTTTATGTATAAAGTATTTATCAAGTAACTCAAAACACGAAACGAAAATCTGACTGGTTAAAGGTTGAATAGGAATGGATATTGGAAGCTCTCAACTTCTAAAATATTTTAACATTTATAAATATGCCATTAACGTTAAGCTGACATTGCGAGACCAAAAGAAAGTTGTAATAGAGAATTAAGGCCCAAACACGTAATTTTGGCGCTGACGTTACTTTGAAAGAACGCACTTTTAAAGCTTCCTGCCACACTGAACGCAAAACGAAAACTAAATTTTTTTGTTTTTTCGAATGTATTTGAGATTTTTTTTCAAAAAATCAAAACTAGTCTTTGTTAATTTAGATAACTGCATAGTGGAAATGCAGCATGTACTAAAAACGAAAAAACTTTAGCAAACGTAATCGCAATAATTTATAAATTTAAGCTCAATGAAAAGTGTTTTTTACAATGTCTAAGTAAACAATTTTCGAATTTTAGAATTCCCATGTTGCACATACCGAAGAAAATTTAATGATGAGCTGTACGAGCTATACGCAGACATCAACATAGTCCAGCGAATTAAAACGCAGCGGCTGCGCTGGCTAGGCCATGTTATGCGAATGAAAGATGATGCTGAGGCCAAGAAAGTGTTTCTATCGGAACCCGCCTATGGAAGCAGAGGTAGAGGGCGGCCCCCACTCCGTTGGAAGGACCAGGTGGAAAACGATTTAAACTCCCTTGGTGTGACCAATTGGCGCCGGTTGGCGGAGCGAAGGAGCGACTGGCGCGCCTTGTTGGACGGCCATAACCGTTTAGACGGTTAAGCGCCAATTAAGTAAGTAAGTAATGTTGCACATTAAAGCACTTAAAATTGTTTAAAACTGTATTTAGCTCAAAACGTTTAAGTGATTATCACAAGAAACTGCTAACAGTAGCCAGAGGCTATAGAATGTTCATGTTTAACGCATGAAGCTGCTATTTGTTTAAGCATTCAATATTCGTTTACAATTACACATTTTTTGTCAAAACAAATTTTGCTGTCAACAATTAGTGCAATTTTCAGCTCCCCCTCCTACAGCTGCAGCGCAGTCACATTTAGTCTTTTATCTTAAAAATGTCTGGCTTGTTTCTAATGGCCGCGTCACAATCACAACGAAATCTTATGCAAGATGAATAGACCGCACGCATTTTATGGAGAACTGAAGATCGAATGACATGAGCGGCATCTAACACACAAAAGTTGTCAATCTTCAACTTTCGCTACAAATAAAGCATAACAATTGCTTTGGCTGTGCTTTCACATTTTTACAAATGGAATTATTTTTCCAAGAATAGGAGGCAAAATATGCTAGCAAATATTTTTGAAGCAATTTAGATTACTTCAAAGTCACGAGTCACTCTAGCTCAACTTCGATCTGGATACTGTAACACGTTAAACTCTTACCTATCCAGAATTAACCCCGACATACAAAATGTATGCCCGCTTGCAATGTGTCCCCACATGACACCAACCATCTCTTTAATTATAATGTGGAACCAACGCCTCTATCACCCCTCTCATTATGGTCCACGTCTGCTGAAACAGCAAGTTTCCTTAAACTCCCGTTAGAGGACATTGATAACAATTTGTGATCGGTCGCATTTATTGGTTGGGGCGAAGCACACTGCTACAACAACAACAACAGCAAATATTTTTCTTGTATAGTGAGAATGTTTATAAAAATGCCTCGTGAAATTTCGTATGTAAATGGGCAAGGCGAAAGAAGTTTCAATTGCTAAGTCTGAAGCCCCTTCATATTTACAAACGCATTGAACGCATCTGTATGATAAAGGTGATTGTGACGCGGCCATAAATTACTCCTGTTATTTTAAAGCATTTATGATTGAGACTTTTTTTTTGTATATTTTGATGAAATTAAATCTTACGAAATTAGCACACGCATGAAGGCGCTTATTCGCTCACTCAACTTAGGTAACTGCTGCTGCTCCTTCAATTAAAATCAGTTATGCACTCGAGAGGTTCGCAGAATTTTTTGTTAATAGCTACAAGTGACAACGAAAGCATTTTCCTCTTTGAAGGGAGGGGTTGAAAGAACTAGCATGTGCAACGTGGTCACATCAAATCGTTCTCGGAATGGTCGGGCTAACGGTGCTATTTCCCAGAACGTATTCGAGAAGTCTCACATAATACCAATGGGGAAACATTTCTGACTAGCTGTGGCTGAAAAATTTATCAACTACTTATCAAAAGGTCATGAATATGCTATTGAAAAGTTACCGATTTGTTATGAAAAAGTTTTTTTATTATCATAAATTTATTGACATTTTATCGAAAAGTTATCTGTTAGTTATCGAATAGTTGTTGATTATCAATCAAGAAGAAATCGATATGCTACTGCAACGTTTTCTAGGAGTTATCGGGAAAGTTGTCGATGTGCTGTAAAAGTTATCGATTCGATTTAAATAGATAACCGATTTTTTATCGGTTTCTATTGACCCGATAATAAAACAGTAACTTTTAGGTACCGGTTGTTACCAATAAGAAACTGACGAAGGACTTTTCGAAAAGCACGAACCTATTTGCTTATAGTAAAAATTGCGAACTATAATTAGTTCACGTGTAGTTGGTACTCACGCCCTTTTTCACATATTCATAGACCTCAGAAAATTGCTAAAGATTGAATCGGCGTTTCTACTTCTGGCGTAAAAAAAATTTAAGCGGCCACCGTGGTGTGATGGTAGCGTTCTCCGCCTACCACAGCGTATGCCCTGGGTTCACACCCCGGGCAAAGCAACATCAAATTTTTAGAAATAAGGTTTTTGAATTAGAAGAAAATTTTTCTAAGCGGGGTCGCCCCTCGGCAGTGTTTGGCAAGCGCTCCGGGTGTATTTCTGCCATGAAAAGCTCTCAGTGAAAACTCATCTGCCTTGCAGATGCCGTTCGGAGTCGGCATAAAACATGTAGGTCCCGTCCGGCCAATTTGTAGGGAAAAGCAAGAGCACGACGCAAATTGGAAGAGAAGCTCGGCCTTAGATCTCTTCGGAGGTTATCGCGCCTTACATTTATTTATTTTTTTTTTATTTTAATAGTGGAGACTTAAAGTGTTGGTAGGAGTTCAAAAAGTTTTGAGGGGAACCCCTTTTTAGGATACCAAAATTGTAACCCTTTTTGATTTGTTACAAGTTCACCAAATACTATAAGTATGTTCAGTGATAATTATCGGTATAAAGTACGTTTTTTAAAAAGTACTATGGCTACTCTGTTGCAAGAAAATTTTTTAATTTGTTGTACTGTGCTAGCAGCAAAACTTTGTTTACTTGATAAAGCAAGCGAATTTAGATGTTTCCCTGCATTGTGCACCACTGATCTAAGTCTACATTTTGAACGCTTTGAATGGGCGCCCCAGTTGAGTTTAATTATTACTAAAATGGTTATAATTCTTGCAGCCACTTAACTTAGATTTTTTTATGCTACGAGCAAAAAGTTCCTGCGAACGGATTCATACATGAATTTGATCGAATCACAGTACACCCGATGCTTGATTGATCTTAAATAATTTTATTTGTTGACTTGATATGTTTTTCAGCTTTTATGGTTGCTCGTGTTTTTTGATAATAATTATAAAAAATATTTGTAAAATTTTGAGAGCATATTGTTATTTTTATGTGTACATTGAACGTAATGATTATGGAAACATATCAAATATTGGACACTGGTGAGAACCAAAATATGGATCGATTTTGTATGTACTGCCTTTTGAAAGCCATAAATAGAGTTATTTAAGCAGCAGTTTATTTCGTAAGCATCAGTTAACTTTTGCATATTATTGTGAATAAAATTTTTTTTTTTTTTTTTTTTTACTTATGTAAGTGCCAGTTGTCTTATGGTCATTTATAGCCGTCAACATGTAAGCGAGCACAAATATATTTTATGAAACAACAGATCAGATTCCCAATCCCAAAACAGAAATCATTATTTAGTTACATTGATCGGCGTAATCAGAAAACGTGCATTCAAAAAAAAAAAGACCTGACATAACTCTTTATGTAAGTACCTCACATCATGTTTCACTTGCATTTCTGCAATGCCAGCTACAAAAAATATTTGCTGATAGACATTTTTTGTTAGCTAAAATTGACATATAGGGCATTATTTTCTGAATATTCAAAAAATTTAATTATATCACCTCCTTCCACAAACTAATCTGTCGCCATAGTCCAATTGTTGCTTTTATTTAAAAAATTTACCGTTTCCCCAGCATAAAAATTCAGGAGCGCATAATGTCTTTGGTAAGTGAAAATTTTCAACACCATATTAGCGTGCGCAAAAAGATAAAATAATCACAAAAAATTTTGCTAAATTTCTTTAACTTCGGTGCGCAAAAGTAAAAACATGTTTGGATGTTGCCGGCTTGGCGCGCGAAAATGTTGCTCTTTCGTTGCAGCGTTAACTATTAATAAGAATAAAAATTGTTAGCTTCAAATTTTAATTCATTAAAAAAAATTTGTATAAATATTGACATACAATTTTGGCTTGCAGAAATATTCGAAATGCCTGTAAATGATAGTAAGTAGCCAGAGCATAATTAGCAGCCTTTTTGAGTAGTATTTGGCGCTCAGATAAATTTTTTCTTCTTTATATTTAACTAAATTTTTTTTCTGTTGGCATTGCAACTTAGTTTTGGCATAAGCACAGTAATTTTATTTTTACACCTTGCCATAACCGTTATAAAATATTTAAGCAAAAATTTGCTATATAATTAATTCGTTCTTAGGTTTAAATTAAGTAAATAATTAGTGCAGTCGCCGTGGTATGTTTGAAGTGGGCTGGCCTTTCGCCTCCAGGTAAGGTAACATCAAAATATTTCCGAAGTACGTAGTTTTAAACGGGATCACCCCGTGGTAGTGATTTGGCAAGCCCGCTGAGTATATTTCTGCCATGAAAAGTTTCCCAAAAAAAAAAAAAATCTTCTGTGTTGCAAATGCTTTTCAGAGTTAAAATAGAACATTTAACTCAAACAAGCATGATATATTGATTTTAAAACTCGGATGTCAAATAACACGCTGAAATACAAAATAAGAATATTGGCGATATTTAAAAACATTTATTGCAGCAGCCTATTAAAATAAGCTTGAAATTCAATAGCAGTCTTTAGTAGTTTTTTTCCTCAGAGGAGCGATCCCGTTAGTATAAGTGGACCACTCATTCAAATATTATTCGAATTATCTCATCTTCCGTATAGATTTCTACTCCACCAGTGTATCTAGTACTCGTGGTGTTCGTTCTATAAACACACAGATGTAAGTCTAAAAAAACTAATATTTACAAGATAACGAGTAAAAAAAATTCAGACTTTTTACTGACAAGTAACAGATGTTTAGTTTTATCGGTATATGTTTGATAACAATCCAATGAGTTATCGATAACACTCCGACAGCAAATTTATAGCACTCCAACAAGAAATCGATAACTTTTTGATATCAAATCGACAACTTTTTGATATGAAATCGATAATTTTTGATATAAAATCCATATACTTTTGATATGAAATTGATAACGCTTTGATAACAAATCGATAATTTTTCAATAAAAAAACGATAACTTTTTGATATCAAATCAACAACCGTATGTTAAAAAATCAATAGCTTTTCGCTAATTATTCCACAACTTTTCGATAACATATCAATATCTTTTTGATAATGAAACGATAACTTTTTAATAAAAAACGATAGTTCGTAGATAAAAAATCGAACATTTTTCGATAAACAATTGATAACTTTTGATTAAAACCCCGAGAACTGGTCGATAAAATATCAGTAGCTTATAATACTTCGATATCAAATCGATAACTCGTCCATACATCGTCGATAACACAGCTTTAACATAGCGATAACTCGGTTCCAGGTTATGCAACACTGTAAAGACTACATTTATGACCACATTCTATATTTCGCCTTACATCGTACAAATACTAAACACTACACGTACTACACTAACATTTTATTCTTCCCTTATTCAACATACCGCTTCCAAAGACTACAATGTTTACTCTTCCACTTACCCTACGCTTACATTCAGGAGTCCCCCATAGCGTGAGCAAAGATATTTACAAATCAAAAAGACAATAAAACTGTGTAGTAACACCACAATAAAAAGTTAATCATCATAACAACCGCAAACACAACACCAACAGTCAAACCCCACCAAAAAGTGTGTTGGCTTGCCTGCGGCCAGGAATAAGACAATTGGAACTCAAACTAAAGCAAAATTAAAAAAAAAAAACTGCAAATGCGTGGAAGGCTGGTAAATAGATGCATATATATATATACATACGAACATTGACAGCTAAATACCAAACTAAGCAAACTGACATAAAATCAGTTGGCTATAGCGAAGCCAGTGGCAGTTTTTGTGACGCTGTTAATATAACGTAATAAGAATTGTGCAATTGACTTCATTGCAATCGTCACATATAACTGAACGATGCAGAAGAAAAGATATTTAACATTTAAGCGATCAACAAGGCGCGACATGGCTAACTACAGTTGGATGGTAAAAAAAAAATATTCGTCAAAAGTTATATAGTTTCATAAAATTCAATATGTAGTTGTAAGAAGAGTATCATTGTATGTACAGGGAGGGCTCTTTCTTAGTTTACTTTTTTCGTTAAAAGGAGTTACCGCGAATCAATTTAAGCAGTCTATGACAAAACTGCTATGTTAAGCGAAAAACGCTAAATGGGCCACCGTGTTTGTTTTTAATCAAACGCAAACCAAAGTAATGGCAGTACAAACATGTCAATTTTAAAATCGAACATTAGACCGCAAGAAAGCGAAAACCCGCATTAATTAATTTGACTGAAATTTAAGAATCACTTTGAGTTTAATTGAGTGAAGACAAAAGGGGGGAAACCAATAGTGAACATACAAATATAATATTATTTGTTATGCTATGAAATGGAAAACCGAGGACGACTAATATTTTTTTTTTTTCAACAAATTTTATTATAATCATTAAAAGGTAAATTGATATCGGTTGTGGTGTTTGACCACAGAAAAAAGACTTAAGAAAAAAAGCAGATTATTTTTTGAAGAATATTCTCTAAGCAATGTCTTAGTTCACCACTTCTCAGGGACATAATAAATAAATTAACTAAAATCCACTAAGTTCCTCGGCAAACTTAGGCGAGAAAATTTAGAACATTGTTGCATTCAGACATAGTACCGAAATTAAAACCAATAAAATGTATATAAATTTTCTTTTAATCTTGTTTAGAATAAAGAACGAATTAATATTTTTTGGCTAACACTTTAATAAGGGTATTAGTAGTCCTGCGAATTATTTCAAAATGACTTCAATGCATTTTACCACCTACTCTTCCTCTTCTCTTCCTCTATTCTTCCACCTTTTGGCCCACGTCCTCTTCTTTCCCCGTTATTTCCCCACTTCTTTTTTTCTTTTGCCTGTCTCTATTCTTCTGTCATCTCTTCTCATTCCCCCTTATCTTTATTCTACCTCTTCTTTTTCTGGTTTATAAATCTTCGCACTCCATCTACCCTCAACACATGTACTACCTTACCATAAAACACACTCTCACCCTCACCTCCTTTTTTTCGATTTTAAACCATTAAAATCATTTATTCTTTTTACCTCCTGTATATTAGGTCGGTTCGGTTAAATGTTTGTCCGCTTATCATACAAATCTTGCAATCGATTTTTAAATAACTGCTCATTAGCCACAAACGTGAAACTTTACACATAGGTTAGAACACCGTGACAATGCAACAAAAGGAAAAAAATCCGTTAGGTGGTGCGCGCATCGAAAAAATTAGACAAGAATTTGAAAATTTTCAAACCAGCTTTTAAGTAACGTTTCAATGAGCTAGAGACTTGAAATTTCAAACTTAATTCAGAGGTCGATGACAGCCGATGACACGATTCAAAAAGATTTGCTAGGGGGCGCACGCGATGAGATATTTAGAAAAATCGTACGAAACGGAGGGAATTTTGGGATTGATTTTTATGTAAGTTCTAATTGAGCTACAATTGTAAAACTTCACAGATAAAATAACACGCGGAAGAAAAGAAGAAAAAAATTCTGTTAGGTGGCGTACGGATCGAAATATTTAGATAAGAATTGAGAAATTTGGTGTTTGAGGTCGATTTTAAAGTAGCTTCTCATTGAGCTTCAAACATGAAACCTCAGAGACAGGTTAAGACACCGCGACAAAGGAACAAAAGGAGAAAAATTTCGTTAGGTGGCGCACGCATCCAAAAAGTTAAATAATAATTTGGAAATTTGAATCCGGGTTTTAAGTAACTTCTCGATGAGCTAGAGGCTAAAAATTTAGAGCTTAATTCAGAGGTCGATGATTGCCGATGACACAATACAAAAAGTTTCGCTAGGGGGCGCACGGGATGAAATATTTAGAAAAATCGTACGAAACCGAGGGAATTTTGGGATTGATTTTTATGTAAGTTCTAATTGAGCTACAATTGTAAAACTTCACAGATAAAATAACACGCGGAAGAAAAGAAGAAAAAAATTCTGTTAGGTGGCGTACGGATCGAAATATTTAGATAAGAATTGAGAAATTTGGTGTTTGAGGTCGATTTTAAAGTAGCTTCTCATTGAGCTTCAAACATGAAACCTCAGAGACAGGTTAAGACACCGCGACAAAGGAACAAAAGGAGAAAAATTTCGTTAGGTGGCGCACGCATCCAAAAAGTTAAATAATAATTTGGAAATTTGAATCCGGGTTTTAAGTAACTTCTCGATGAGCTAGAGGCTAAAAATTTAGAGCTTAATTCAGAGGTCGATGATTGCCGATGAC
Source organism: Eurosta solidaginis (assembly GCF_040869045.1). Taxonomy (NCBI): domain Eukaryota; kingdom Metazoa; phylum Arthropoda; class Insecta; order Diptera; family Tephritidae; genus Eurosta; species Eurosta solidaginis. The sequence continues at coordinate 3,346,669 of NC_090320.1, read as the reverse complement.
ACAATACAAAAAGTTTCGCTAGGGGGCGCACGGGATGAAATATTTAGAAAAATCGTACGAAACGGAGGGAATCTTGGGATTGATTTTTATGTAAATTCTCAGTGAGCTAAAAAAATTATTAAGCACTTCCTTTGTATAAATGGACAGAAATCAGCAAAAAATGTCTCCTTATATAAAGACGTATTCTTGCTAAACTTTTATTTTTAAATTTTGACATAGAAATTGCAAAAATATTTATGAGAAGTAAAAATATGAAGGTGGAGTGCAATTGATTGACTAATAATATCTCCTTTCCTACCAATCAAAGTTTAGCAAGAATATGTCTTTATATAAGTAGACATTTTTCGCTGATTTTTGTCCATTTATATAAAGGAAGTGCTTAACATTTTTTTATTTTATTTTTATTTACACTACTTTAATTCAAAAGATATGAAAGAGCATCTCGAGTATAATTTGGTAAGAGCAAAATATGGTGAAAATAGTGAACCAATTCTGTATTATTTAAAATTTTTCGTTTATTTCCGCAACATTTTCTAATACATCCGTCGATGTTCTGGCAAAAATCACTAAATCCAAAATAATTTGATAATTTTTGGCTGTCATAAAAAGGTGCGTATGTGACTTGATGATTGAAGCCTTTGTACGTGCTGAAATGGACTTAATGAGGTTTTTATAAAATTGTTCCTTTTTGAGAATGTATGCGGTTATTAACTCAAATGCTAGCGATGGACTTAATTAATTTTGTTTGAACACTAACACTATGATCTCATGGGATTTGTTGTTTTTAATTAATATAAATCAAGCTACCCATGCTGAGCAAATAACAATTTTTTTGGTTTGATTATCCACACCTCCAGCCAACATTTTTGCCGACTTGCTAACGCGTTCCGGTGCGTATTTCGTCTGAGTGTTGAGTGAGTGAGTTTTCAAACTGGGATAAAGTACGATTTCCTTTTTTATAGGTATCATATTTTTAATTATTTGTTTCTTCGCAGAAATGGCGTGTCTTAAATCTTTACAGATTTTTCCTTGTTTTAGTAATGCGTTTGTGGTATTAGTAATAAACGCAAGCAATGTATATAAGGGCAACTGCCAAAAACTTTTACTTTTTTGGATGCTCGGGTTTTACACACGGGCAAAAACTTAAGGCCAGAAAAAAGTACAAGGACATTAAGTTTGACCTTTTGACTATACGATCTGATGATTTTAAAAATCTAGAAAGTTGATATTAAGTTTTTGCAGAACTTGGAAACGTAAAAAACGTCGATTGATACCCTTGATACCTCAAGCGATACCCTTGATTTATTATTTTTTTTTTTGGAATTTTTTTGATAAAATTTTGAGGCATCGCTGAAACGCTATCGAATTTAAACTGAACGTTGTTTTTGAGACGGAGATTCAAATAGTATGAGCAAAATTAATGTGCCCCTCCAATACACAAAACTATCATCAGTCAAAGTAGCGATACTTTTTTTTTGTCATTTTCAATATTGAGAGTTTTTTGCTTATAGCTTTTTGAGGCAACTGAGTATTGGAATTTCGATTATGCACGATAATAGCCTATCAGGGACTAAAAATACCTGGGGCTTCAAATTCGATGTGCCCCTTTCAGTTTTGAAGGTAGACACAGAAAAGTGGAAGCACTTGGCTGCGTAAATTTTTTTCATGAGCATGTTTTTTTGTGGGCACAGCTACAATCTTATTTTTTATCACTTCATACCCGTTTGTTAATTTTTTTTCTACACCACATTAGCATACCATCAATTGCCTCATCTTGGAATATTCACGAAAGGAAAGTTATTGACGTTTGTACATGGGGCAAATATACGAAATTTCCGAAAAAAATTGGCAATCGTCAAAAAGTGTAGAAAAAAAATTTGGTGCAAAAATTAAAAAAAAAAATAAAATTGTCTACACTTTTTGACGATTGCAAATTTTTATCGGAAATTTCGTATATTTGCCCCATGTACAAATATCAATAACTTTCCTTGCGTGAATATTCCAAGATGAGGCAATTGATGGTATGCTAATGTGGTGTAGAGAAAAAATTACCAAACGGGTATGAAATATTTGACGATTACCCAGTTTCATATTTTTGCCGATATCTCTAAACCCGGGTTTCGGTTATCAACAAAATATTACCTAAATATACCCCACATAGATATGTACATCCTGATAAAATTTCAACACCATCGGTGAAGAAGTGTTTAAATAAGTAAACAAATTTATAGTTTTCCAGGTTTATATTTTTATCAATATCTCCAAAACCGTATCTCGGATATTAAAACTGTTTTACCCAAACATACTTCGTTCACATATTTATATGTTTTTAAAGTTTCAAAAGAATCGGTAGAAAGATGTTAAAATAAATGTGCTCCAAACTTTGCAGTAAAAAATATTTGGCGGTTATTCGGTTTTATATTTTTAACGATATCTGCAAAACCGGGTCTCGTGTATCAAAAAAATTTTACATAGCTAACAGCTGCATATATCTCAATATTTTGTTAAAATTTCGATATAATCGGTACAGAAGTGTTGAAATAAATGTATATTTAACATTGCGACCTCAATTTATATATATTTTACTCGATCTTTTGACTATATCTTTTTGAGGTATTATGTAAGACGAGTAACGGCGATGCACTATAGCTCCAATTTACACCTCAATGATTCTAACAAAAAGATATTTGCGTGATATCATGTTTCAAAAAAAATTTTTTTCTCCAAAAAACCCATAGTTTGGCGGATTTCCCCATAAGCGTCATACGGCCAAAATCTAAATCTAACGTAGTATGATTACCACTTATAAATGAACAGCAACATTCTAATATCGATAACAATTGAAATGATACACTAATAAATCAACTAAATTCACATACAAATAAATGTTTTAACATGATACAAATCTACATGCACGACATAAGCAACCAACGCTCCATACACATTCAACCTAACACCAAAGACCTTTCACTAAACATAGATTTTAACAGAATATCACCGCTCACATAATTTATGTGCGCATAAATAATGGATTCGCCAACGATGTGAATGAAAACTGTAGACATTTAAACAATAATGAAAAGCCACAGTTGCACAAAATTTTTTTTTTTACGCAAACCTGCCGGAAAAGTGGTCAGATCCATTTAATATGCAATGTAGGCCAGCAACCAGAGGCAAACCACAACCCCACAAGCAATTTAGGGGCAAAGACATATGACACACAAAAACAGACAAAATATCTAACATTACGAAAAAATCCTATACTTATTTTGGTTAGCAATGAGAGAAATAAACAAATAAATTGCTATGCATTCAAGTTAGATTTTGTCTACTAAAAGTCTTGATTTAGAGTGCACTAATAGCGGCAGTTAAACGCTGGAAATGTATGAATAAAATCAAACCGAACTTTAACGTCTACGCCCCATTGCGTCTTTTTGATATTTGCACGTATGTACGTGTTTGAGGTTAAGTCACTATCTAGCGAGCACAAATCACAAGGAAAAATAAAACAGTTACACGTTTTTGATTTTGATTTTGGCTTAAGTAGATTTGACTGCGCAACAAACGCCATTTAAGAGAAGCACTAAAATACATTTTTGTTATCTGCTTTTGTTTTTGTTGCTGCAAATATCAATTACTGTTTGAAGCCACAAAATAAGTAACTGCATCAGTTTTTAGTTTAGGTAAGCGCTCGTGCAATATCAAACACCAAGTGCACCCAGTCCAGTTTGTACTACTTCGATATTTTAAAAGGTGCTGCTCTAAATTTATAGCTGCTCAAGTGCACGTATGTAGAATCATGTAAACCAATGTGCTTACGTGGAAATAAAAGCCACTAAAACTTGCAACAATAAAGCAACAACATTTTTTGGTTGTTTTTGTTATTACACACTGGCAGTAAGAAAATATGGAGCTCAACGTGAGTAATGTCGCACAAGTTTTGGCCAAGTCTAGCGTTTTTATAGTAGCATGTCTCTACTCCTCTTCCTCATCCAGCTAAAGTCTACGTAATCACAGAGTTTTTACTGTTGTTGTTTTGCTAACCAGCTTTTTTATCCCGGAGCGATGGAATAACCGCTCTAAACAACGTGCGAAATATATACTACAAAAACGGTAAATGTCTTTATAACTGAAATCAAATGCTCAGATTTAGTTTCCATTTATTTAATGTGCAACAAAGCGTTGCCACAAAAAACGTTTTAATTACGGCTTAGCGGACATCTATTTACCATTGTGGGGTTTTTAGAATCAACTATTGCGTCGTCTCTTCTGTTGCGAACGCAATAAAAAGTGAAACGTTTTTGTAAAGTAGAAGGCTGGTGTCATTACCTATTTAATGGTATGTTAGTCGTAAGAAAATGTGTAAATATTTTGGAAAGTAATACCACGTTGATTATCTATATAAACAAAACAAATTGGTAGCCTTAATGTAATAGCGAGTTATATGAGCAGTGTCGTTCACTTAGGTCATTTTTTTTAACATCTTAAGCGTGGAGCTCATTAAGTTTCAGGGATGATGTTTTTTTTTTTCAATCTTTCTTCTTTTTTTGATTTACGGTTCTTAGAACATTGAAAAATGCTTCGTCCGAAAAACGGGTGGAAAAGACTCCTTTCCGAATATGATCTAGAAAACATTGTACGCGCCATAATAATAGCTATTACAGTTAATTAAGAAGAAATCACATTTTCTGGCTTACCAAAAATTATAATACTTGACGGAATGTATGATATTAGATGAATTGAAAGTTGAACAATGAAAGAAGGGAATAATAACGGTTACCTGCAAGAAGCCATTGCTTGAAGTCGGACCGCTTACACGTTTTTTTGCAATTACTCCCCATTTGTAAAACACAGGCCGACAAAGTTTATACGCAGAAAGCAGCCTGTACTTTTTAAAGGACTGTGGTATACTGAATACATATCCGGAGTCAAAATATATATTTGGTTTTTGGAAGGCTATCATACTTTCTCCATACAACATTTTTTCACTATTTTAAGTCTACTTTTTGGCACGTTTGTTATGTTTGAAGAAAATTATCTTAATATATAAAAAACACGTGTCACACAATTGAGGCCAATGGACTCCTAAACTACTTAACCGATTTTGAATTTGTTTTGCACCTCGTGTGTAGTTTGATCTAACTTGAAATATAGGATAGGTGACTGGGCGACGAGCGTATCGAGGTCATTTCATGTGTACAACATTTTTTGAATAAATATACGAATTTTTCGATTTGTGTCATGCTGCTAAGTTGCAAATTTTTTTTGAAGGAGAGTAAACATAAACACCGAGGTTTGTACACTGTTTATGAGAGATGCTTCAGCACCCATACACAAACGTATGTCACATTTCGTTGCTGGCTGAACATTTATACTGCCTTGTATTTGTTATAAAAACGACGCTTATTTTCCGTTAATTTGTATGCAGTTCAACTGTGAGCAGTGTTCGGACTTCTATCACTAAAATGGTAGATATACCACCTTTTTTCCTGAAATATAAGTTCTACCACTTCTACCACGCAAGCTTAAAAATCGGTGGTAGCTTTTTATAGAAGTTTTCTGAATAAGCCTTATTTTATCCACACTTATTCGGGAAGAAAATCAATGCAGTTGAACGGTTTTATAAAACTCAAAATAACGTCTAGCTTAGCTCCGATCACCATATTACCTCTTTTCCTTTAGTTTTTTAGTACAAAACTGCAACGTAGACCTATCTATATATATGAAAAAAAGTGGTTATTATTCATTAAATCAAGATATTTTAAATATAAGCGAAATCTACCACTTTTTTCTCAAATCAACCACTATTTTTTGGAAAATCTACTACTTATCAAAATTTTCAAGTCCGAACACTGATAACGATACCGATTTCGAAAACATTTGGAATGGCAAAAGTTCTTAAAGTATGTAAGCTCATCGTATGGGATAAGTGTATTATGGCACAAAAGAAGTCATTGCAAGCACTTGATACAACTTTGAAGCCAAACAGTCTTTGGAGGCGACATGGTTTTATTGGCTCGAGCTTTCAGGCAAACATTACCTGTGATCCATGGTTGAACTAATGGTTGGCTCATCTGTACAATAGCAAAATATGGCTGTTAAAATAGGCAAATATGTGTATTGATGTTGGTGCGAATGGTATGAAATGGAAACATAAAACTTGGCAGTTTTTGTATGTGAAAGAAAATGTTGCCAATGTGTTGGTTTCATTTTGAGATTACCATCTCCTTTTGACAAACCCATCGACCATGCAATGAAATAATTAAAATCAGCTGATGAGATGAGCCAACCATATAGTTGAGCCATGCTGTGGTCCCAAAATCCACAGCTGCAGATTAAATCAATGCATGTTTAAAATCATCGTATTTATGGAGACATGTAAACACGCTTACACTTACTACAAACGTACGTGTTCAACTACAAAACGATCCGTCAGCAGCTGAATTTTCACAGCCATTACTGAAAATCGGAAATGGCCAAATGTCTGTCGATCCAACAGGAATGATTACATTGCCTAACAAGTTCTGCACTTTTGCACAGTCTGAAGAGGCATTGATATAGAGTGTATTTCCAAACATAGTTCAACATTACAAAAACTATGATTGGCTCAGCGATGGAGCAATTTTAGCTGGGAAAAATAAGGACGTCAATGATGCAGCTATTCTGGATCAAATATCTGGTGAAATAGTTGCATATAAGTCAATGGACACTATTACTAATCAAGATGATGTCGTAAATTATCCAACTGAATTCTTAAACTCACTCGATTTGCCAGGCTTACCACCTCATAATTTATGATTAAATATTGGAGCACCGATTATTATACTGCGCAACATTAATGTGCCACGACTTTGCAACGGTACCAGACTCGCTGTGAAGGAACTAATGGGTAACGTTATCGAAGCAACAATTTTGAAAGGGAAGTACCAAGCAGAAGACGTTTTGATACCCAGAATTCCACTGATTCCGACGGATTGCCTTCACTATGACAATTTATAAGGCGCAAGGACAGTCTCTGCAAATGTGCGGTATTAATTTAGAATACCCAATTTTTTCTCATGGACAATTGTATGTAGCTTGCTTACGAGTAGGCAAACCATCGTCGTTATTCATTTACGCGAAAGACGGAAAACCCAAAAACGTTTTTTACCAAAAAGTGTTACAATAAAGTTCGAATGAAATTGTATCAAAGAATTTGCTTTGTTTCGTTTTAATTTTATTCTCTTTCAGCAAATCATTGAATTTATCGCCTATCGAAGCGGGCGAGGTTACGCTAGTATTGAAATAATAAAAAAAGATATTTAAATTGAATTTAGTTATATCGACTACACCATCTGCTTAACAACTCCAAGCCTAGTATGCCTAGGAAAGTCTGCCTGAAAAAAATCAATATAGCACAATAAAACTTCAGGACAAATTGAATGGATTTTGTTAGGGAAATGATTTTTCTTTTAAACGGTATATGAAAAATTGTGATTGAAATTAGTTTTCATGTCGAAATTATGTAGCCAGAAAACGTGATTTTAGCGCTTCGTGTAAGAATATCTCGAAAACAAGAACCTGCTTCGTGAGTAATGCCAGTCTGCTTTGCAGTTGCTCGTCAAAGCTAAACCCATCTTTATATATATAAAAAAAGGTTGCATACGACCATTTCAACATTAAAGTCTTAAAAATATGACGAAATATAATTTTTTAACAAAAAGTTCCAAAGCAGCTGCAAATTTTGACTAAACCATCATATTTGATTAAGCTTCTAATCTCAGACACCATTATGGATATTGGTGTTGTTGTAGCGATAAGCACACTCCCTTTTTAACAGCAAAATATCTGACTTCGAGGAGCTTTTAAGCAGCGCTGCTGAGCAAATTTCTGTCATTAAAATTTCTTTTTTTAAAACATTTCCTATTCTTAATAAATTCAGATTTAAATTTTATGCCAAATATCAGTTGTTTCTTGTCCATTGTGCACTGCAACTAATTAGCATCACAACCATAATTTTTCTAATGTAGAGAATATCCATCTAACATACATCGATCTGAATTGGTCTCAATACCTTTTGGGCCTAATCTAGTTTCTAGAAGAATACTACCTTTTAAACATTATTCTGAGTTTCGAAATTTTTTGTATGCCATTCCAAACTAGTTTTTTGTGACTTATGTATATACAATATTATTGATAAAAGAAATGACCTTGTGATTATCTAAAAACAACTTTGATGAGACGAAGCAAAAAGAAAACAAGCTAAATCATATGTTTGTTTAATTATTCTGGCAAAATTTTACAAACACGCTTGTTTAAAATTTTGTTTGAATAATAGATCAGGTTTGATTCATAATTCACCGCCATTAAATAAGCTGATGCAAGAAAACATTTTTATTTCTCTGGTTCTATAATTTTAATCAAATCAACAATCAATTCAAGGAATTACCATCGGTTATTGAACTGGTTTATCAAAAAGTGCTTCACACAATTTGCAAAACTTAAAAAAAAAACCATTATTAAATTTATTAAACTGTAAAATTTTAAGACCAAAAATTATTTTTGTGCTATGTCATCGCAAAACTTATGCAACTACAAGCTTTCATAAACAAAAGAAGGAAAAACCCAAAAATTTCCTTAGTATTTACCAAACTAGAACTGCAAAAGATGTGACTATTAGAATATAAGAATTACATATTAAAAACAAGACTAACTTTCTAAACGATATAAACCAGGAGCAATTAATATCAAATTATAATACATGCTGTCGTTCAAAGTTAACTGACTTCAATCTGTTGGAGTAAAGAGGGATTTAAATGACCTACCCTTGCCAACTAAGTAAAAATAAATAAAGCTTTGGTTTTTACAAACAACTTTATTGGCGGCAAGTACTTCGGAAATACCTTAAGAAAGATACAAGGCTGCTTCCGAAAAAAAGTTTGTTCTTATCCTATAAGAAATTATTCAAATAATATAACCTTCCTGCAAAATGAAGAAAACTTTTCCTTTTAAAGGATTAACAAATTTTCAGTTTAATATTTAAATTTTTTTTTGTTTTTGTTGAAAGAAGAAGTAATGAGACTATAAGTAAAAATATACAAAATTACCACATCCATAAAAATAAACCAAGCCACGCACACAAGCAGAATTATGACTCTAGCAGTATGCGTTAAGAATCACGTATGTATTGGCAGAACAAGAGTCGTAAGGCACACACACAAACAAACAAATGGTAGAAATATAAAAATGTATTGGTGGGCATGGCAACAAACAAAATAAAGGGCCATCGAATGAATGAAACAATTATTAAACAAAAAAAGAAATATAGCTTGAAAATATAACAACAAAATAAATTTCTTTATCCAATTTTTTCATTGAAAATGTTCACAATGACAGAAGTTTTATAACAAATTTCAAATAAACAAACAAACACAACCTTCCGAATGCAGACACTACCTCCACCACGCAAAAGCCGGCAAGCAAACTAACACAAATACACAGCAAAAGCTTTCCGCTCAGTTTTGCAGGTAGCGAGCGCAATAAAATATCAAAAGACCAAAGGCACGAACTTGCCGGCACTAAAGCACGCCAACCCACGTAATAAACACCAACAAATCAAAACAAACTTTGTGAGTCAACTCAACTCAAGGCACTCTCACTTTCGTTTGAGGCCGTTTAATGCTCTACAAAGCAAGATGTTGTAATCGCAGCAAAAAGCAAAAGCTTGCGCACAAACACACATACACTAGCACATATTTAGACACTTGAACCACTTGTTCTGCATTTTGCTTGCTGCAATTTCGATTTCTACGCAAAGCGTTGACGTTAACGTTGGCGTCAACAGCGTCGCCAATGTCTGCGCTGCGTAGTGCGCTGTTGGTGGTTCGTTGCTAACTTTTGTAAGTCGGAATTTTTATTTTGAAAATATGTGCCGCGGTATATAAGCGAGCAGCTGGCCAACAGCAGCATCCAGTCAAAACTTTGGAATCGTTGCGATTCTACACTTAATTCATTCTGCTTTAGTTTTTTATATATTTAAATTAAATTTAAAAAAAATTTTATTTTATATTGGCGTTTTATAGCGAATTGTGCAAGTGCTGTGGGTGTAAGTGTGTAATATAAATATTACTTAAAAAATTTTGGTGCAAAAGAGAACTATTCTGTTAAAAGAACTTTATTTAAAAACAGTGTGCTTTTAAGAAAAACAAATATAAAAATACATATGAAGTACATAATAAAATAATTTTTGCTTAATACTTGCAGTGTCATCGTAGCTGTGCATTGGTGGTTTATTGTGATTAATTCTGTTGCTGATTGAAGAGGAGCGTTCAAAATGAAAATATTTGTAAGTATAAAAAATTGTAATTTTTCGTTATTTGGTGAGTTAGTTTAGAGTTCTGATAGAAATTTTGACATGAAATTAAAATGGTAGGTTGAAGAACTTCTATTTTTTGGGAGTTCTTTTAAAAGAAAGTGCAACTGCAGAAGAAGTTTTGATAAAAATTTTATTGGGATCTTTATAAAGTTTTGTTCTTTATTTAAACAATATTGAGATACAAGTAGCGGCATACATAACAGAAAAATCTTTTTCAAAATGTCACATACTTCATTTAAGTTTGAAGTAACTTGAATAGGAAACACTTATGTTGAAAAAAGATTATCTCAAATCAGTTTAAAGTTTCAAAGTAAAAAAATATTTTTTTATTATGTTGGTAATTAAAAATCATTTATAGAAACATAGAGCACTGGAAAATAATATCGATATTTATTGCTTAATCCCATATTTCTCTCTCTTAATAATAAAATTATGTATAAATGCTTCTTTTTTATCGGCAAACAAAACAAATGAGTTTGAATAAATACTTCCTGAAAACTCTGTCCAAAAAATATATTATAATATTTTCTAACCAAGTCGTACTATTCTAAACGTGCTCCAAAAAACCTATTCTAAACGAGCTTTAACAATTTTTCATATATTTTTCCGATAGATTTTACTATGTGAATATATTCACACAAATTTCCTTAAATGCACAAAATAATATTCATATGGTCTATTCTTATGATATATGCAGCTTGCAATCTAACTATTTTATTAGACAAATTTTCAATTTATTCTAAGCTTAATAAATTGAAAATTTGAATTGATATTGCTGGCTTATTTACCTTTTAGTATCCTACAACATGTTTTACTAGTTCAGATGCAATGGAGTATGTATCTTTTGTGCAGATATTCTCAAATATTGGGCTTCGTGTTTTCATAAGAAATTATAATTTGCTGTTTTCTGTAAATATTTGTGAATATTAAGGGTGGTTGATATCATTAATGATACTGCTCTAGTTCAGTCATTTATCATCTAGAATCTTTGCGGATATGCAAGGATATAACGTTTAAAGTTTTTGAATGAAGGCATTTCTAAACATATAACTTCATCCCATTCCGTTCTTTAAGCAGTTTGTAAAACACAAACCTACCTGGCCGACATTATCCTGCACAAAAATTGGTTTGCTTACATTAAAAGTGGTCCCGCCTAACATATTCTTCCAATGCTATTCTTATACCTGTCCTTCTTTTATTTTCTTTATCTGCATTCCCCTCTCACTCTACTTCTCCCTCTAACTTTCAAACCAATTCCCCCTTGCACTCTCGCTTCCACTCTCTATACCTTCTCCTAACTTCCTTCATGTTTGGAATCTATATATAAAACGCTTCAAACTGCTTCAGATAATGCGCGGATGCAGCGAATTTCTATTCTTCCCAATAGGTGCGTGGCACCGCTCACTTCTTTAAAGTTCTAAAATGGTTGTATAGGTCAAAAACAGGCACAGATTTCGACAAAATGAAATGTGCATTACCTGACACGTGGACCCGCTTACTTTTCATAAATTTTATGAAGACAGAAAAATGCGATGTGTCCACAAGAACCTACTGGTATTGTTTCTTTCAAATTGGTTTAGTACTTTTGGCGCCCGATCCCTCTAGGATCTGCGGTTAAGCAGTAAGGTAGCCAATAAACCCCATACATTTCGCATTTAAATTGCAATTTGTTTACAGTAAACTTTCATTTGATAGTAAAATAGCGCTTACTGTAAAAGCGAGAAATACAAAGGCCAGCACAAAATTTAAGAAAAAGTTCCTCACTCTAAAATAATATTGATAAGAAAAATATTTGTTCAACTCACACAACATAACCAACTATATATACATATGAGTGGTACATGAGAGTAGTATTTTGACGCGGTCACTTACTTTTTTGAGTTCTCGGTAATACACCGGCAGCCAACGTGTTAAATTTTCAATTTTTTTTATTTAATGGATCAAGGTTTATCTGGATCCGGAAAAATTTATAGCTAACCATGCTGGAATATTTTTGAACCTTTATTTACTTAAATTTTCAATTCCTTTACATATTGACTTCAAAACATAATTAAATTTGAGATCCTTGTCAAAACTGTATTACAGTTGGGTGACAGATCTTAGTTTGATATGCCTTAACCTTATCTCAAAAACTCGACAAATTAACGAGCATCAAATAGGCCAATATTAATTAAGATTTTAAGTGGCAACCATACTAAAAAACAAAGAATGTAATCCTGCTAAATGTTATAGCAGACAAAAAACTAATTAAAAAAATTGGTTCACTTTTTGTGGTAGTGTTTTGGCGAGCTAACGCATTAGCACGCGTTCTATCAAACTTGGTCAATAAGCTGTTCTCGAAAAGAATTATACTCTGCAGATTAAACTATAAGCCGGTAATCCTACTCGGCAATATTTATGTCAAAAAAATATTTTCAAATAAGTATTTTCAATTTGATACAAATTGTTACCAATTAAAAAAACTTTAAACAAGTCGCAGCCACAAAAACATCCTAAAAATAAAAAAATTTTTTAATTTCGTATATTGCATACTTAAATAAAACAAAATGCATTACAATTTTTCTATTCGTTTTCAAGTTAGAAGAAAATATACAAAAGGATACATATGTATAATTCAGTAAAGTGAGAGCGGAGCTTTTATCTAAAAGAAAATTAAAAATTCGTGAAGACCTTGCTAAAACATCCTTAGTAGTCGCTGTTGTTGTAGCAGTGTCTTAGTAGTCGTAGTAGTAATCGATATACAAATATACGCGGATTGCTCGCTCAAAGTTAAATCTTTTTATTATTACCTATAAATTTTCAACAACAGTAGTTTGTGACATTTTTCGTCACTGTGCCAAATTATGAACTCATTTCACACCAAATGATTTATGATAGCAAAGCTCAACGAGACTTCAAAAGCTAAACATGCCAACTGAATGGAGCAATAAGTTTTGGCATTCAAGCAATTGCAAAATTTTCGTTCCATTGTCACAATATATTTTTAAGCATGCGAAATCTCGCGATGCGAAGTATAGACAAAAGCTTTGTATGTAAAATGTGAGCCAGAAAATGCTATAAAAATGAAGCTAAAAACAAGATATCATAAAGAAGACAAAAGGCATTTGAAGTTGGACATTTTATTTTTGCAACTACTCCATTGAATGATGCCAAAAAACGAGTAGTACTTAGACACATTGTAAAAGCATTGCTAATAAAGTAATCATAAAATAATTTACTGCAATATTGGTAATGTGCTTACAAATTGAATTGATATTAGCAATAACAACAAGCGCTAGCGAGCATATAAATTGCAAAATGCAACCAACTGAAAAGCCGCTTCATTCGTACTTTATAACGCTGCAGACGGTTAAGGAGGCATGGCACTTTTGTTTGTTTTATTTTTTTTCCTTTTTCCTCTAACACACATTCATACATGTGGCTGGGACATAGCTAAGTAACTAATTTTATTTATTATATCATAAGGGTGCTCATATATAGTAAAAGGGGTAATTTAATATAAGCGCATGCGCAATCGACAAGGAAATCCACGCAATAACAATTTATGTCTTGTAATAAAATCGGTCAGTGCGCCAAAGTGGCTAGTAGCTTTCGGTCAGCCACTCCCTCCACGCTTCTTTCGTGTACGTAATTTGCTTGAGTTTGCTAAGCCAAGTATTGCGGAAGTGTCACTGGACACTCAACTTTGCTGATAAAAAAAAATAGCTCAACGCAATTGAGGTAAATATGACAAAAATTCAGCGAAAAGCGTGCGTTTGTTTTAATTAAAGTGTAATAAAATACAACAAACATATTTAGTTGGTGGTAAATTAGAAATTGCAGTGGGGCTCGATTTTCAATTTCAATCCATTGATCATGCGTTGCCAATTTTTATGACTAGCTTTATTGATGGGCGTCAAAAGCTCACCACTACACTAACACACACTTCTTGGGCGCTGACACTTTCGCTTGCTTATTGATTACTTAATTTGGCGATTCAGTTATATCATGAAATAATTTTCAACTTTTTTGTTGTTATGTTAAGCACGTGCATACATAGGGCAGGTGTCTTGAAGTGATTTTAATATGAGAAAAAGGCAAACAGAAATCAAGCATAAAAGAGTTGTTAATAGCTTTAACCTGCAATTGGTTATTTACTCCAAAAGTTGGCTTGCTTAGGCTTGTCTAATCACATATTGAAACTTTTGGTGTATTTCCCGAAAATGGCATTCAGAAAAATAGTTACTGTTCTACTAAATTTTGAGCAACTCACTCCAAAAAAGTGACTGACATGTTCCACAGTCTGTGTACTATAATGAGCTGACTTATGAAAGTTTTTTTTTTTTAAATGGGGTCACCTACCGGTAAGGTAGCAAATACACCACATTTCAAAAGGCGTGTCTATTAGTGAAGATGCTACCTGGTGTTGCCACCCAACGTTATTGTATAGATTATCTTACTACAAAGTTACCCCCTATTTAAAATTGTATAACAATTAATATGATATATATAATATATATATATTACAAAATAACATCAACATATGTCTTGCCTCTCTCTTCCAGATCTGCTTCGCTGCGCTACTTGTAGCCACCGCATACGCGGGCGATACGACAGCCAAACAAGTGACTGTGGAAGGTGCTGCATCATCGTCGGGCAAAAAAGTGCCTCTTGAAAAGAAGCTAGACAAACGTGGTCTACTCGAGTTAGGCTATGGTTATGGTCATTCAGGACTTGATATTGGTTACCTCGGCCATGGTGGCATCGAACATGGTCATGGTTATGGACTAATTGGAGGACACTCTGAACCTAGCTACTCCTTTGGTCATAGTGGATATGCGTCCAGTGGTTATGGTAGTGGTTATGTTAGTGGTTATGGCAGCGGTTATGGTCATCAACCTTTCGTCATTAGCAAACAAGCTGACGTACACAAAACGATCACAGTCACCAAGGGTATACCGTATCCAGTGCACGTCGATAAGCCTTATCCAGTGGTGCATGAAAAGCGCGTACCCGTTGAAGTTAAGGTACCCGTGCCACAACCCTACGAAGTTATACGTAAAGTGCCAGTGAACGTCAAGGAGTATGTTAAAGTGCCAGTACATGTGCCACAACCCTATACAGTTGAGAAACGCGTTGAAGTTAAAGTGCCTGTACCAGTCGATCGCCCTTACGAAGTCAAAGTACCTGTACCACAGCCTTACGAAGTAATCAAACACGTGCAAGTACCTGTAAAAGTGCCCGTACCACAACCCTATGAAGTGATTAAACATGTGCAAGTACCAGTTAAGGTACAAGTGCCAGTGCCACAACCCTACGAAGTCGTCAAACATGTGCAAGTGCCAGTGCATGTACCTGTGGATCGTCCCGTTGAAGTTTCCGTACCAAAACCTTACCCAGTTGAAGTCGAGAAACCATACCCAGTTGTGGTGGAGAAACGTGTTAAGGTTGAGGTACCAGTGCGCGTCGACAGACCATATCCTGTGCCTGTTGATCGTCCATATCCGGTAAAGGTGCCCGTCTCAGTGCCACAACTTTACACCGTTGAAAAGCATGTGCCCTACACAGTTGATCGCCCGGTACCAGTGCCCGTTAAGGTGCCCATCGATCGTCCATATCCAGTGCACGTAACCCGCCCTGTACCTGTACATGTGCAGAAACCGGTGCCAGTGCCTGTAGGTGTACCAGTTGTTACTGGTCATTCAGTCGTTGAACATGGACCAGCATACCAGATCTCTAGTGGCTACGGACATGATGGTGGCTACGGACATGAAGGTGGCTATGGACAGGGTTTCTCATCCAGCGGCTACGGTTACTCGTCCTACGATCATCAAGGCTATTCACATAAAAAGAAGTAAACGCTTTTTGATAGCTTGACAGGGCAGCTTATTATTTCTACGACTCCTCTGTGTATATGATTTCAGCAATGAAGGCAGAGTTAATTGAATTAATTATAGTTTTAATTATGAAATTACAAAGACGTAGCTGTAGTAAAGCAACTACGAAAAGTTAGGGAGAAAGGAGAAAAATGTGAATGTGAAAGTGTGTAAAACATTTGATTACTGCAAGAACAAAAGAAATACACGAATGAAAGGCCGCTTTTTTTGTGACAGAGAAATGTTTAAAGTATATGAAATAAATGTAGTAATTGAAAAAAGTAATTAGAAAAAAATAATTAAATCGAGTCCCCAGCATTTCAAAATTATTGCAGTAATAAAAGACTTGCTAATAAAAGATTTACAAAATCAAAAAAATATCTTACAATAAATAGTGCTTTATAAAATCACTTCAATTCATTTTTCTGCAATCAAAAATCGCTCATTGCTAATTATATACAAAATTCATATATATATATATGTATGTTAACTCTGCCACTTAGTTTTAAGTATTTACAAATTTTTGTAAATTATTTAAAATAAACAAAGTATAAAATCCCTTGTCTAGGGCAACACACAACTAACTGCTTATATTTATCTCATTCAAAATAATATAAATTGTTTAGTTGCGCTCTTTTGTTGTCAGTAGACTTCAAAAACTCAAAAACATTTGAAAAATAATACACTTTTGTAGCACATACATACATAAATAAAGGAAAAGAAGATAAACTGATGACTGTGTGTATTTTGTATGTTCTTCAACCGAATGTATTTTGTTCAAAATTTGCCAATTAGTAAAATCCTTAAACTATGTTACCTTAGCCTCTTAAACTGTATGTATGTTTTAAAATATTAGCAAAATTTGGTGTATTTTTGTGTTAATTTTATTTAAAAAAAAATTCAGCCTGCTAAGCGGATTTTCACAGGACAACAAAGAAAATCTTTTTCGTTTTTGTATTGATTCTTATTAATTTTCCTTCTGTCTCTATTATTTTGTACAATAAACGTGTATAAATTAATTTTATATATGTATTTTGTAAATGTGTAAATATTGGTTAAGACGAAATGATTTTTGAATAATAAAAAATTCATAAGAAAATAAATGAAAATGTGTTTGTACTCGTTATTTACTTTCTGTTTGGATTTTGCTTTTATTTTGATCTCAAGGCCGTGCTGGACTAGATAAGTAGCAAGAACTTTGATTATCTTTATTATCATAACGGTAATACAGTAATAAGAAATCACATTATTAGGTGTCGAATGAATTTTTTTTTTGAAGGACAATTGGTAAAACTCGTGAAGATGCTTACCTCCAAGTTCAACACTAAAAAAAATGTTTCTAAAAGTGAGGAAAGTAGCGGTTAAAACATGAGATTTCCCCATTTGAATCCTTTCTGAAATCTATAAAAGTTATTTTCTTAAAAACTAAAACTAGTTTTTCCTTTGTTATGGGAATAGTTTTCTTAAAAGTGGAAAAAACTTGTAAAAAGAAAACTAAAAAATTAAAATAAAAATAAACGTAAGGCGCGATAACCTCCGAAGAGATCTAAGGCCGAGCTTCTCTTCCAATTTTCGTCGTGCTCCTCTTGATTTTCCCTACAAATTGGCCGGACGGGACCTACACGTTTTATGCATGTTTATGTTTTTCACTCAGAGCTTTTCATGGCAGAAATACACCCGGAGCGCTTGCCAAACACGGCCGAGGGGCGACCCCGCTTAGAAAAATTTTCCTCTAATCGAAAACCCTTATTTCTAAAATTTTGATGTTGCTTTGCCCGGGGTGCGAACCCATGGCATACGGTGTGGTAGGCGGAGCACGCTACCATCACACCACGGTTGTGTAAATGCCACGGCCGTGGATTTCTAGCCAGAATGCTCAATATTACATTCGAGTTTTCTTATTCATTGAGCTAACTCAGACATGTAAATATTATGAGAAATTGAAGAAAAATTTCCTTATTAGTGAAAAGTTGTAATTTTCCTCAATTGAAAAAAGTTGTTGACGAAATGTTTTTCTCAATTTATGTGTAGAGGGAGACGGTGTCTACTTCGAAAATCATAGATGTCATTCTAATGTGAAAATCGTTTTTATTTTATCTATAGCCCTCAAAACTACCACTGACAACAAATTACGAATCCTGCGACGTCGCGAAGAATATCTAGTGACATGATACGAGGAGCTATGGTGACTTAAAACTGTTGCACTGCTAGAATAGGCAGCACTCTTTGCAATTAGGTTTTTAGTGCCAGATTTCTGTATAATCCTCGATAATGTCACAATGCACAGTTAACTATTTGCTCAGCCAAATCAGTCACTTACCTATCCCATACAAGACACAAGGTACTCACTTTTTCGTCTTTAAGTTAAAGCTGACATTTCAAAAGGAATCCTAATTAGTTGAAAATAACTTGCACTGGAGCCTTGCTACCCTTGTACATTAAAAGTACGAAGCTAGCAATAAGATGAAGGGAATAGTACTGAAGTACATTTTGGAAAGGTTTGAACTACGTTTTGCACCTTTGCACCTAAAGAAACTATTCCGGCCGCCACGGTGTGACGGTAACGTGCTCCGACTACCATACAGCAGATCCCGGGTTCACGCTCCGGGTAAAGCTACATCAAAATTGAAGAAACAAGTTTCTTAATTGGAAGAAAGTTTTTCTAAACGTGCTCGGCCCTCGACTGTGATTCGGCAACCACTCCGAGTGTATTTCTGTCATGAAAAGCTTTTCAGTGAAAATTCATCTGTCTTGCTGATGTCGGAATATGTATGGACAATTACTTTACAAACTTGTCGCTATTTTTCAAAGCGCATCTGCAAAATTGTTGAGCCTTGTTCGGGTTTCATTGAGAATCTTTTCAGAATTATATCTCGAGCTTTAAAAGATTAGTTTGGTATATTTTCCGAAAATTTTCGAAATTTCCGAAAAAATTTAACAATTAGTTGATAGTTATAAATTCACTTACATATAACCACGTATCTTCGTCGAATTAGACTTCTTAATTGAAAAGTAATAATTATTTATTCCATGTTCCACAACCAGTCAGTCCAAATAGTTATGTGGCACTTTGGATTATATTCAAAAACTAATTGCACCAAAACGCAGAAGCGGCACATCAATCAGCGCAATCAAAAAAAATTGCACCGCAAAGCCTAATCAATGTCAAACGGTGGCCAACAAATTTTCAAAAATTAAGTTTGGTAATAATTATTGAACATCTTAAGGTCACGTCATTATACAAACGAAGCGAACACGGGAAGACCGCAATTGACAATAAAGTTTTTTTGTTTTCTAATTATACGCCATATCAAGCATATTAAAAAAAAATTAATTATAACCAATTATATGCTTGATCGAATGTTTGTAGCCATCAAAACAACTTTCTAATACATAAACTACAAAAATATGTATAAAATGCTTCAATCCGTTTCGAAAAACTTGTAATTTCAAATAAAGCTGTTTTGAGATCCTTAAACAAGAACTGTAACAGTATTTGACTCATAACCTGGTCAATAACTGGTCGAAGAGCATAAGCACACACATACATATATATGTGTGTGTGATCATAATATTAAAATCAAATAACCTCGTTCACAGCTACACGCATTTCGTTATATATAGATACATATTTATATTAGAGTAAATAAGCAATGCAATTAAGAGAACCAAAGTTGTTCTCGAGTAGTAGCGCCTTCAAGGTCGTTTAAAGTCAAACCAATAATAGACGAGATTTAAATAAAATTGTTATACTTTACTTTATAACCACATATGGAGGAACAAGTGGCCAAATGCTAAATAATACTTGGCACATAATATCTCACATAGTCCATTGACGGATTGAAGGCAACTTCATGGCTCACATGCGGATGTGGATTTACATTATTATTACATACAAACACATACACATAAACACATACCCAAGAGGGAGCAATATGTAATTAAATCGTACTAATGTAAGCACTATGCTGGCGTCTTTGTCTAATTTGTTGTAATATGTAAAACAAAAGTGGTAAAATTGAGCAAACATACACACACACTCGCATACATATGTAAGTAGGTGTGGCCGTATTTAAGTACGTTGTGCAGGCAGGTGGTCCTCGAGACAAGCATGAAAAATTCTAATTAGATCTATAGTTTAATTGCCTTGATTAAATAGGGCTTGTAATAATTAAGCTAAAAGTAAAGTCATTTGTATGTAATAACAAGAAAATACTTAAAAAAAAAACAAATTTATATTTTAAAAAAATGGCTTATTCTATCAACGCGGCATGGAAGTACCATTTTCTTTAAATATCAAGCGACCAATCAAGGCTGAAAATTAAAATTTATCATATAATGAATCAAATTGTCAAAATTTTGTAAAAGAAATAATTTTTCACGAAATGGACAATTTTTAGCATCTGAAGGTTCCTACGATTACATATACGTAAGTTTGGTATATTTTATTTTGCCTCGTTAAGCCGTCATAGCCAAAATTTAATTAAAAACTGATATCATTGTGTTACAAGTGACCATCCTTGTAACTTTTTGATCCAATTATGAGCAGATTTATCGAATTTATAAAATCATCTGTCACTCTCAAGGATGCTAAGCAACTGGTTGCAATGAAAACTGTTCAGATAATAATGAACTACTTGATAATGTGATGCCCTAGTTTCATTTTAACATTTTGTTTAATCACAAGGCTTATTATTGCTATATTTAAGATGTTCACGTCCATAAGTAAGTTTTATTGTCCAATCATGCATTCCTATATCAAACCAGATGTCGTCTACATGCAGATGAACGTGAACGCATATGTGACCAAATGTCATGTTCAAGGTCAAGCTGGCAATCCAGCGCATAAAATGAGTTATTACCATACAATATCACGTATATTTTTGATATAACAACAAAATTTTTGTCGATGACACACTTAAGTAGAGCAAATGAAAGAGAATGTTGTATGCAAGTTAATTGCGTAACACTTGCAAGGAACCAGCTTAAGTTGGCAACATTCTTTTTGAGTGATAAGTAATCAAACTGCTTTTGAATTGCTTTTTTGGGTTAAATCTCCTAACCATCAACATTTAAGCCATGCTTGTATATTAAACTTATTTTCAAAATAAGCAGGTTTGTCGCTTAGGTCTTTTGAATTTGGTATGATTGTTGTGCTAGTTCTTTATAAACCTATTTATACTCAGCTGATAACAGTGCAGCTCGAAATTTCCTATCAATACATATATAATTTGTATACCTTAGAATTATGGTTTAGCAGAAAACGGTTCCACATTTTTTCATCTTGTCTATTTATATATAAGAAAGTAGGAACATTCGATGGGTAATATAATTAATAAGTAAGCTCAAAATAGGGAAATTTTATATTGCTGTGGCAGGAGGGGTATGATTTAATCAATCTGCGTCTCGTAAACAAAAGGTAGGAAAAGGAAAGGAAAGGAAAAGAAAGGAAAGGAAAGGAAAGGAAGGGAAATCAATGGCAGGGAAATGAAAATAAAAGAAATGAAAGAAAAGAAAAGTAGAGGAATGGAAAGGAAAGGAAAAGGAAAGGAAAGGAAGGAATATGAATGGAAGAGAAATGAAAGTAAAAGAAAGGAAATAAACAGAAAATTAAAAGAAAGGAAAGGAAAGGAAAATAAAGAAAAGGTAAGGAAAGGAAAGGAAAGGAAAAGAATGGAAAGCAAAGAAAAGAAAACAAAGGAAAGAAAAAAATAAAAATATGGAAAAAACGATTTTTTTTTTCAAAATGCTATAACTTTTTCACAAATTGACCGTTTGGGATCATTTTTTTTTTTTTTTAATATGTTTTTAAATGTACTTTTCGGAAAAAATACCAAAAAAATTTTAAAGTTTTTTTTTCAATTAAATAAAAAAAAAAAAATCTCGGCCAACTCCGGGATTAGTGGGGATGATTGCAGAATTGATTGAAGTATTTTTTGAGAAAAAAAAGGGTGAAATTCGAAAAATCTCGAAAAACTGAAAAATTACAAAAAAAAAACTTTAAAAATTTGTTTGAATTTTTTCCGAAAAGTACATTAAAAAAAAAAAAGATACCAAACGGTCAATTTTTGAAAAAGTTATAGCATTTTGAAAACAAAAACGGTGTTTTTTTAAAAATTCATAACTTTTTTTGAGTTGGATGAAAAAATTTGAAAAACTTCTGAAAAACGTCTTTCGTAAGCTAGAAAAAAAGAAAAACTTTCAGCCAATTCTAAAGGGGTCGGGTTCAAAATTGGTCGAAATGGGATGGAATATCCCATATATAATTTGTATACCTTAGAATTATAGTTTAAGAGAAAACGGTTCCAAATTTTTTCATCTTGTCTATTTATATATAAGATGCTGAATCGTGAGCATGGCCGAGGAGTTGCTTTGTACACAATAAAAATTAAACAAAAATACATAGCTGATCATGCATCAAGTCTATTTCTTTTCTTTCCTTTGCTTTCCTTTCTTTTCCATTATATTATTTTATTTCCCTTTCCTTTGTTTTCTTTTATTTGCTTTACTTTCTTTTCCTATCCTTTCCTTTCCTTTCCTTTCCTTTTCTTTCCTTTCCTTTCCTTACTTTTTCTTTATTTTCCTTTCCTTTCCTTTCTTTTAATTTTCTGTATATTTCCTTTATTTTACTTTCATTTCTCTTGTATTCATATTCCTTCTTTTCTTTTCCTTTCCTTTCTTTTCTTTTCCTTTCCTTTCCATTCCTCTGCTTTTCTTTTCATTCATTTCTTTATTTTCATTCCCTTCCATTGATTTTCCTTCCTTTCCTTTCCTTTCCTTTCCCTTCCTTTCCTTTCCTTTCTTTTCCTTTCCTTACCTTTCCTTTTCCTACCTTGTGTTTATGAGAAGCAGATTGATTAAATCATACTCTTCCTGCCAGAGCAATATAAAATTTCCCTATTTTGAACTTACTTATTCATTATATTACCCATCGAATATTCCTATTATTATATTAAAATGACAAATTATATTTCTTTTATTTTCATTTCCCTTCCATTGATTTTCCTTCCTTTCCTTTCCTTTCCTTTCCTGTCCTTTCCTTTCCTGTGGTTGAATTTAAACCACTGGGTGAACTCTAGTATAAATAAATTAGCGGTACCCGACAGATGATGTTCTGGGTCACTCTGGTCCACATTTTGGTCGATATCTCGAAAACGCCTTCACATATACAAATAAGGACCACTCCTTTTTAAAACCCTCATTAATACCTTTAATTTGATACCCATATCGTATAAATACATTCTAGAGTCACCCTGGTCCACATTTAAGGCGATATCTCGAAAAGGGGTCCACCATAGAACTATGGCCCATCCCCTTCTAAAATACTCTTTAATACCTTCCATTTGATACCCATGTCATATAAACACATCCCAGCGTTACCCTTGGTTCATTTTCCTACATAGTGGTTTTCCCTTATTTTGTCTCCAAAGCTCTCAGGTGAGTATGTAATGTTCGGTTACACCCGAACTTAGGCTTCCTTACTAGTTTTTAGTTGTGTTCTTCATATTGTATTTGCTGTTACTTTACTTTAATGTGCTATATTGCTGATTGTAGTCCGCAGCCTAGTTTTTTTTCCTTGTATACTGGTAAGCTGCTATTTGGTATAAATCGCATTAATGGTATGCCTGCAATTATATTATAGACTCTATTGGTTTCTTAACATGATAAACTTTAATTCTGATATCCAGAATAACAAATATCAGACACAGGCAAATGCCTTAACACCCATCATGAATAAATAATTCATAAAAAGTTAAGATTTAACCTGATACCGGATACCAGTGGCAGCTCAGAAACTACCATCTGATGCTCATCTTCACGGATAGAATTCGAAATAAAATAAGAAGCAGCACACCAAGAAATTAAAAGAGACGGTGGCCGTAATCTCACAAAATTGTAAAGTATTGCCTTCAGTAATCCAAACCACCATTCCATACAGTGTTATCTAATCAAATTCTTGCACTTCCTTTCACACTACATGCAGTCAATCAATTTCAAGCAAAATTATACATCCAATTTGCAATCATTTCTTTTTCATATTTCTTTCCAAGCAAATAATAGTCTTAAATAAAATTTCGATTGTCCCATACCCACCTGAACAAATCCATCTAGAAAAATCATAAAAATCCAAATAAACCGACTTTGCATAAATTGCATGGCAGATAAAACAAACAGGAAAAGAAAACTGAAGCATGACAAAATACATCGCGTGATACTCACACATACATACATAAGTATTCACACATCACACACATGCAATCAAACAAATAAAAATACAATCGCAATAAACGGTTAGTGTAACATGTGCCTCCATTATGCCACTTTTCACTTTTATTTGTCCATTTGGAAGCTCACTCATTGTGCGGTTCACGTGTAGTTCACAGCTTATAATAGCTGCTGGCACTCGTATTCCTCATTCCCTCACTAACTGTTTGGCTTGCTGACTCGCCAGCGTACGTGTTGGGGCATTTGGATGACGTACGTTTACCAGGTGATGCCTGCAAACTATGCATGTGCTTATGTTTAATAAATACAAGTTATTCGCTTGTGGCACTCAACATACAATGTGATCGCGATTAAGTTATTCGGCATAGCGTTCCTGCCTAAATCGAATTGCTTGCCTTTCTTTCCTGCTGCACCACTTTAATTAGCCGAGTTTTGCAATTTTGCGCGCCCCAAATAACGTGCCACTTCATCCTGATTTCGCCCATTTTTTCTCATGGATTTATTGCTAAGTTATGGTGGACATTAAACTACTTTTTGTGCGTCTTATGTGGCTCGCTTTGCAGGTTAGTCAGGCAGTAAGTTAGTATGCTAGTCATCCGGTCGGCGAGTATTGCTAAGTCACCCACAACGGGTTATGTAATTCAATAGTAGAGTTGTAAATTTATGCGCCTTTGCATATATGTATAACAATGCTATTCTGTGCGAAATTTTGCCAAAATTGGATGAACTCGGGCGATTGTAGGTTTTTGGCTGAATTTTTTTTTTTTTACCTTAATTTCTATTGTTTTCTGCCACTTATGGCTTGCATTGCACAGTGTGATGTGCAGTTATCCCTACGATAATAACTTTTACAATATTATACATGAAAATAAACACATTTTTGACTAAATTGATATTGTTGCCTCATTGCTTTGGCGCATCACCTCTAACTCCAATCACATAGTGCTAATTCTGCATTAAATGTAATGATTCGTTGATGCGTGCACTACCTAGTGTAGTTTTTCCCCACTTCTCTCAACTGACATTTTTTCGGGAAATTACACGGCGACCACCGTGGTGTGGTGGTAGCGTGCTCCGCCTACCACACCGTATGCCCTTGGTTCACACCCCGGGCAAAGCAACATCAAAATTTTAGAAATTAAGTTTTTCAATTAGAAGAAAATTTTTCTAAGCGGGGTCGCCCCTCGGCAGTATTTGGCAAGAGCTCCGGGTGTATTTCTGCCACGAAAAGCTCTCAGTGAAAACTCATCTGCCTTGCAGATGCCGTTCGGAGTCGACATAAAATATATAGGTCCCGCCCGGCCAATTTGTAGGGAAAACCAAGAGGAGCACGACGCAAATTGGAAGAGAAGCTCGGCCTTAGATATCTTATCGCGCCTTAGATTTTTTTTTTTACTTTAAGGAATCTTATAAATATTCGCTATATTATTTTTCTCATGTGCCATTGAACCGAGTATGAAATTATTGTCTTAGTTTGAGTTTAAAGGAGTCAAATGAAAGAGAAGAATAAGATAAGAAAGGAGATAATAGACAATTTTTTATAGATGCGTTATCGAAAAGGTTTAGACGATTTATCGACCTGTCATCGAAATGTTTTAATTTTGCTTCCATAACAATTAGCTGTCAATATTTTGTTGAAAGTTTAATGATTTTTAATTTAAAACTTATCGATTTGTTATCAGAGTGTTACCAAATTGTTATCGCAGTATCATCCCTTTAGTTTCGCAAATTTTATCGATTTTTGGTTGGAAAATGATCGATTTGCTATCGGAAAGCTCTCGAATTGTTATAAAAAGTAATCGATTTGTAATGGAAATTATCGAATAACTATCGATATTTTCAAAAAGTTATCTTATTTGTTATCGGAGTATCTCCACTTTCTCAAAAACCCAAAATATGTTGTTTTTTGTAAAGCTAACTCTGCTGTGGTTCAACTTCAAACCCTGGGCGAGCAAAAATAATTTAAAAACATTAGTTGTTTAGAGGTTAACTTGCAGGTTTTGACACTGACGGTTATTTGACACTCACGCCTTCTTTTTGTCATCGTGTTGCTATCTCTGCGTGATCTGGAATATGTTATTTAATGGACGTTGTGGCAGCTCGCTGCCCTTCAGTGGCCCGAAGCTATAAGACTCTAACTGAAAGAAAAGTTATTAACAATTTTTTTACAAGCATCCAACGGTTTTGAAGGAAATTTTCAAATTTCTAGATCCCCCACCTGGTGGAACTTTTTTTTTCTAGCGTGTTGCATTATCATCGGTTTGTAGACTTTGGCTCGATTGGCGAGCCCTCAGCTCACGGGCAAGTTAATTCCAAATTATGGTTCGAATTTGATAAATATTTTGATTCTTATGTCATCGAGAGGAAGTTTTTTCTCACCATATTTGAAATCGTATTATCAGTACTTCATTACTATTCTGTATAATTTGAGATCACGCCAAGTCTTGAATATATTCGGTCTATGTGAGGTCATTATTGATCAGCCAGCTCAACCTAACCTATTCACAAAGGGTTCACTGTGCCTCAAATGTATTCTGTGCTTTTGCGAACAGGGAATTTTTCTGCCTTAAACTACTTTTATTATCTAGTACTAAATTGTGTTTACTGGCTCGCCATTTTCATCTCTTAGAGTAACCCCTCCTACACCACAATTGAATATAATGCTTAGATATTTGAATAATTGCGTAATATACCAAATTCGTTTTCTGCCACAATTTACCATTTCTGGTGCAAAATTTTCGTTCGCATTGATTAATTCAGCCTCCGAAAATTGAACAATTTTCTTTAATCCCGGTTTTGTTTTTTCCTTTTTCGCTTTAGTTGGGTGTGTCGTTACATCGCTTTAACTTTGACTTACATTTTGGTTCGTTATTATCCTTTCACTTATAATGGTTTTCTATTCACAAATATGCTCTAAGCGCTCAGGCTTCTTGGTTTAATGAAATTTTGATGAAAATGAAAGGCTTTTTTTCGAATAATGAATTAGCCACTAATAGCAACAACAAACGTCACAAATGTTTTTGAGTGTAAATAAAATATACGTCGGCTTAAATTGAATTGACCGATGCAATATTGGATGGTCAAAGTGCGACATTGCACAATATTTGCAACAAAAAAAATTATTCAAACTGAATCATGGCAACTTGTTGCTAACGGGAACAAATTTTTGAATGCTGTAAATTTATACATATTTACATTGTAGGGTATTTACCTAGAAACATTTGCGTTCGCTTTTGGCGTAATTTGTGCACCTTTGATTTGGTTACGTGAGAAGTGATTATCAATAGGAAAAGATTTTGACAACGCGCTCTTTTGCATTTCATTAATCGATTTTTAGTTCGAAGTTAGCATAAACAATGCAATATGCAAAAATATTAATAATAAATAAAGAGATTTTCATAATATTATGTATAGAGATTCTGAAATTTTTCTAAGGACAAAAGATATGAAAGAAAAACTGTATAGGCATATAAGGAAACGTTGACTTTCATCCGGGAGAGGAGATGGACTTTAATAATGATCTGCTAATAAATATACCTATGATAGGCAAATTATGCTTTCTATCCATAACAAGTAAGGAAGGCTAAATTCGGGTGTAACCGAACATTACATACTCAGCTGAGGTATTTGGAGACAAAATAAGGGAAATCACCATTTAGCAAAATGAACGTAGGGTAAGCCTGGAATGTGTTTGTATGACATGTGTATCAAATGGAAGGTATTAAAGAGTATTTTAAGAGGGCCATAGTTCTATAGGTGGACGCCATTAGGGATATCGGACCAGGGCTGACTCCAGAATTTGTTTGTACGATATGGGTATCAAATTAAAAGTATTAACGAGGGTTTTAAAAGGGTGTAGCCCTTAGTTGTATATGTGAAGGCGTTTTCGAGATATCGACCAAAATGTGGACCAGGGTGACCCAGACCATCATGTGTCGGGTACCGCTAATTTATTTATACCGGGTGGCTGATGAAAGCCGCTACCAAAAAAAAAATTAAATAACTTTTTTTCTATTTAATGAATCTGGTTAATTTTGTTTTATTTTGCAGATTGACTTTTACATTTAACAAAAATGGATAACTGGGACACTGAAACAAGAATTTGGATTGTCCGCCGCTATCACGCACTGGAGTCCGTAGTTTCGGTTCAAAGAGAGTATAGGCGCACGTTTGGCGGCAATCCCCCGAGCAGATGGACCATAACGAGACTTGTAAACAATTTTGCCGAGCATGGGGCAGTCAACAGAAGACCTTACCATCGAAACCCTTCAGTTCGAATGGAGGAAACAATCGCTGCTGTAGCTGCTGCCATACAAAACAATCGACGTGTTTCGACAAGAAGTTTATCTGCTCAAATGGGTGTAAGCAGACAGTCATTACAGTCAATTATGCACAAAGATTTGGACTTATTTCCATATAAAATTCAAATGGCCAACAAACTGAACGCTACAGACTTGCCGATTCGCTTGGAATTTTGCCAGAAAATGCTTCAAATGGTGGAAGAGGATGGAAACATGTTGAACTGTCTTTTCATGTCTGACGAGGCCCATTTCGATTTAAACGGCAACATAAACAAACAAAATTGTCGAATATGGAGTGCTTCCAACCCACAGATACTCCATGAGACGGAATTGCATCCACTTCGTGTCACAGTGTGGAGTGCAGTTTCATCACGCTGCATTATCTGGCCCTACTTCTTCGAAGAAAACGGTCACACCGTTACGGTTACTGGAGACCGTTACTTGAGCATCTTGAGAGAGTTTTTCTATCCAGAATTAGGCCGAATGAGAATTTCTTTCAACTCTGTGTGGTTTCAGCAAGATGGTGCAGCTCCTCACATAGCCCGACCTGTTATGACAGAATTGCGACGAAAATTTCCCAATAAGCTGATATACAGAAACTCCACATTCCGTTGGCCACCCAGGTCGCCTCACCTTACTGCACCTGACTTTTTCTTGTGGGGTTATTGCAAACAGGAAGTCTACAAAGCAAAACCAACAAATTTGAATGAACTAAGGCAATCCATTCGAGAAACAATTGCGGCTATTCCTGTCTCAACTCTCCAAGCAGTAATGAACAACTTTTTGGTAAGATGCCGCATATGCATCAACGAGCAGGGGGGGCATTTAAAGTCCATTATGTTTAAAACTAATTAAGCTATATTTAATAAAATTGAATGAGCTTTAACATAAATAAAAGAAAAATGAAGTCCATACACTGAAAAAAAAATTATTTGAGTTTCTTAATGTAGCAAAATTCATCAGCCACCCTGTATATGTAATACCACGAACAGTATTCCTGCCACGATTCCAAGGGCTTTTTATTTCGCTCTGCAGAACTTTTTCATTTTCTTCTACTTAATATGGTAGGTGTCACACCCATTTTATAAAGTTTTTTCTAAAGTTATATTTTGCGTCAATAAACCAATCCAATTACAATTTTTCATCTCTTTTTTCATATCTGGTATAGAATTATGGAATTTTTTTCACTTTTCGTAATTTTCGGTATCGAAAAAGTGGGCGTGTCATAGACGGATTTCGGCCATTTTTTATACCAAGATAAAGTGAGTTCATATAAGTACGTGAACTAAGTTTAATAAAGATATATCGATTTTTGTTCAAGTTATCGTGTTAACGGCTGAGCGGAAGAACAGACGGTCGACTGTGTATAAAAACTGGGCGTGGCTTCAACCGATTTCGCACATTTTCACAAAAAACAGTTATCGTCATAGAAGCCCTTACCAAATTTCACAAGGATTGGTAAATTTTTGTTCGAATTATGGCATTAAAAGTATTCTAGACGAATTAAATGAAAAAGAGCGGAGCCAGGCCCATTTTGAAAATTTCTTTTATTTTTGTATTTTGTTGCACCATATCATTACTGAAGTTGAATGTTGACATAATTTACTTATATACTGTAAAAATATTAAATTTTTTATTAAAATTTTACTTAAATTTTTTTTTTTAAAGTGGGCGTGTTCGTCATCCTATTTTGCTAATTTTTTTTTAGCACACATATAGTAATAGGAGTAACATTCCTGCCAAATTGTATCACGATATCTTCAACGACTGCCAAATTACAGCTTGAAAAACTTTTAAATTATCTTCTTTTAAAAGTGGGCGGTGCCACGCCCATTGTCCAAAATTTTACTAATTTTCTATTCTGTGTCATAATTTCAACTCACCTACCAAGTTTCATCGCTTTATCCGTGTTTGGTAATGAATTATCGCACTTTTTCGGTTTTTCAAAATTTTCGATATCGAAAAAGTGGGCGTGGTTGTAGTCCGATTTCGTCCATTTTAAATAGCGATCTGGGATGAGCGCCCAGGAATCTACGTACAAAATTTCATTAAGATACCTCAAAATTTACTCAAGTTATCGTGTTTACGGACGGACGGACGGACATTTCTTTTTTCGCCCAGATCATTTTGATATATAGAAGTCTATATCTATCTCGATTAGTTTATGCCGTTACGGATTACCGTTATGCGAACAAAGTTAATATACTCTGTGAGCTCTGCTCAGCTGAGTATAAAAATATTCTATGGGTGATGGAGATAAATCCAAAGATTTGAGAGGATCAATTGGATAGGAGCAAGGAAAAGAGGTCAAGGCAACACATAAAATTAAAGTATAAATCAGTGGTCACCCAAATCGACACTGTGGCTGTCTGTGAGAATAAATTCATCGTAGTGCTAGTGGTTTAGACATTGAGTAACGGGGAATGGGGCAAAACGTAAGCGCGGATGTTTGTTTACACTCAAAGTATAATTCGTAAATATGCTATATAGGTATTTTCTTATTGCGTAAGTGCTGAAAAAAAATTTATTAAATATGTTATTTACTTTAAACAGTTTAAATATACTGCGCTTGAGCGTTTTGAATCTTGCTACTTTGCTTGTTTAGCGACTTCTTAACGAAAGAGAATATTAGTATAGGTGAAGTAAGCGCAAGTAATTATTTCACTAGCTGGCAACCCCGGGTATAAGTATAAACTGTGAGGGATACAGAAAAGTTAAAAAGTATAAAGATGCCGAGGTGGAGAATGATAAAGCAAACGGAAATAGCAAAAAATAAGGAAGCCAACTAACATAAGTATGGAAAAGTGAAAAAGCGGGGAGCTAAATAGAGTAAGGGGAAAAATGTAGATAGAATGGTAGAAAGTTAGAGAGTGATTAAGAATACAGTGAGGAAGATATAGAGTAGCGCGATTATTTAGAGTTGGAGCTTGGGGGAGAAGGACTGATCAAAACAACTTACAAAGATGTAATTTGGTAATAGCCTTCATTAAAATAAGAAAGCGGACCGCTATGGTGGCTTCAGTTTAGTTTCAGGTTTGCCGTCTGAGGAGATCTCAGAATTTATTGTAGGAAAGTTCTGTATGAGAATATTTTTCAAAAATACCATTTTTATTTTCGTAAACGCCCTTTCACAGTCTAAAATGTATTCAATTGACGCTAAAAAATCAATTCTAGAATAAAATATTTTTCAATTGAAATTGATCTGAGGCAGTCTGGTATAGGGTATTTTCAAAAGTTCGCAAAAGTAAAAAGTTTTCGGAACGGCAATTAATACAGGGAGATACTATTTACAGCAGCGGAGCGGAGCACAAGGCCATATCATCACTTTGAAAGCATGATTCAGAAGCATGGGGTTCTTAAGTTTACTTTGCTTTAACCACGGAAAAATCAGCAGTCGCTTTTGCGAAAAATGTCACAACGCCGAATCCAGTTTGTGTGCAAATATAATTTTATAAGAAATATGGTAATTCTTCCCATATGCGTAAACTGTCCACTCTCCCGGCAAAATAACAACCCAACACGTTATTTACTGATTTTTAACAAAACAAGCTTCTGAATATTCCATCTACTTCATCATCCTTACTTAGTTACGTGAATTTCATGCTGTGCGTTTGATATTAATGCAACACAAAACATTTAACAAAATAAGTATTAATTAAAAATTTCATAAAAATTAAAACAACTTTTTACCCAACTCACTAATAAACACATCATGAATAGACTTCTCTATAATCTGTTTAAGAATGCATATTGGTATTAGATTTTAATAGCACAGCATTGAGGCATTAACTGACATAGAGCAAACGGGCAATGCAACTATTACAGCAGCTAAACACCAACAACAAAACACAATTTCTTTTACATGTTGCATATGCCAGAAACCGTAATTCGCGTATCATCAAATTCATATAATTGTCCATTGTGACACATTGATTAACCCACTGACTTACTGCTTGACCGACTGACTGCATTTGAATGCATAGTAAAAAGTGAATAATAAAATGGTAAACACACGGGAGTTGATTTTTAGTTGAGTTATTTGACAAATGCAAGCAATCACTAATGAAAATAATATAAATATGCAATAACGACAACAACAACGAATATGTAGATGCATCATAAAGAGGCAACACGCAATATTTAGTAATATGAAGACAACAAAAAAACTTAAACAATTTGAAAACGAATAAAGTACCCCGCAGGAAATAAATTATGAACTATGAAATAGCCTTCCAACAACCACGCAAGCCCGAAACGTGCGCGTTTTAAAGTTTTCGACCTTACTAGCTATTTAATATGCGGCAGTAAAAAAATTATTGCTAAGGAAACTGGTTTGGTGCTTGCTGGATTATTCGATTTCCTTTCTTTTTTTATACATTTTTTTTAAGTTGATACTACATAGTTTTAAATTCTTTTTCCACGCTACGTTGAGGGGTTAGGTTAGGTTGAACTGGCCGGTCCATGAGGACCTCACTTAGACTGAATAAGTCCGTAGTGTTACCAGAAGTTTGTTTTTAACGACCAAACTGAAAAACCCTATCAAAAACCAGGACCTATGTTATAAAATAACCTCTTGGCAAATACTAGAAGCTTCCTAGGATGTAAGCCAGTTGCTGCTTCTAGATATGACAGCTGTATCACTCCCAATAGCTGGTATCTTAGCCTGGCAAGCGCAGAGCAAGAGCACAGAACGTGATCGATCGTTTACTCCTCCAGCCCGCACTTCTTACATCTGCTATCACTGACCAAGCCTAATTTAAAGGCATGTGACGCCAGAAGGCAGTGTCCATTCAGAATACCCGTCATGAGTCTGCAGTCCTCTCTTTTTAATGATAGAAGCAAATTTGTTAGTCTAAGGTTGTAAGACCTGCATATAATCTTCGACACTTTACAGCCCCGCGCTTGAACCCACGCCTTACCTGCTTGGTCGATCATGTGCACCTCTCGCCTTCGCTTAATCTCGCCCAGTCTAATTGGGACGTCTACGGAGCAAGCTTCAAGGGATGCGCCCTTTTTAGCTAGTTTATCCGCTTTTTCATCTATTCCCATATGCCCTGGTACCCAATATAGATGAATGCTTCTCCCTGTCCCGATTCTCTCCAGGGACTGCTTACAGTCTAACACGCATTTAGATGCTGTGCTATGCGAGATTATTGCCTTAATTGCCGCTTGACTGTCAATATAAAAGTTAACACGATTGAAGCTTGGGCTATTTTCTTCCAGGGTTTCTACTGCTTTGGTTACGTTGAGGGGTAATATACTTAAAATATATTGGCATTTAAAATTATTAATAAGATTATTTCGAAAATCGACGAAAATTAACGATTTTCAATTAAAAGCTCGCAAAATAATTTTACTTTTTCCCAACTTCCTGAGAACTTCGCTCTTCAGCAGTCATGCTTGACGACGATATTATCAAATTTTTATCTTTATTATAGAGGGTATGAAGTTGGCCAGTCGTCACAGAATTCTTCAGTTACGAGATTAATGTGTCATACAGGACTACTATACGAGATTTTGCCCGGCGTTGGTCAATGAAGCAATCATACAAATTTGTTCGTGATTGATGATGTACCTTATAACACGATGACTCACTAAAAATGCTCTTAAGAATATTAGAAGAAACATATTCAATTAAGGACAGACGTGACTCAACAAACCAACCGTGCATAAGAATTACCTTGGTAGTAGAGATTCTTAAGCACTAAAGCCCGCTTGCAGCACGACAGTTTAACTTCTTAACTCGGAGTTAACATGGCATGAGGGGTTTTTGACGAATGCAAGTGAACCGTATGTGTTCAAATTCTTATCATTCATTACTTATAAATTATCCAACAGTTTGCTAGCACAAGTAAAATGTACCTCAGCTCAAGTCGTTTAAAGCTATCTCAATTTTCCACATGGAATGCGATATCTCCACACACACTCACACTTTTTACGTCGTTAGTGCCAATAGCGTTGGTGAAGTTAAAAAAAAAATTATGTAACTTTTTGCTTTTCCAAATAACTGAATGCATTTTTGAGTTGTTTGTGTGATAGCAACAAATATGTTGGCAAATTTTTTTCCATCACAAATGCGTTTGCTTCATCAAGACGCCACAGATTATGCGCGCCTACCAGCTTTTGTTGTTGTCATACATAAGAAGTGTATTTTCGTAATCACGCTTTTGGCATTTGTAAGTGATTGCCTCAATTTGTCGACATAAATCTGTTAAATATAGTTCATCATTTTTATTGCTACTGTAATTACTTTTTAATATTTTGATATGAAATTTATTGCATTCGGGGTGTAGTGGATATAAGCGCATACATACATACATACTAATGTGGTATGCCACACGCTTTTTACTCCTTTCGAGTTAAGTCAAGTTTTCTTAAATTTCGGCTGATTTACAAAGAAAACAACTTTTTACAATGAGGAAATTGTTAAAACTAATTAATTTTTGCCGCATATTTGATGTCCTCAATATGATGCAGCGTTAATTTATTTTTAACAATAATTTAGTAATTGAGCGGTTAATATCTTATTTTTTGTTTGATAGTTATACCTTTGAAATTAGTTACTTTGGTATTGTTAACAAATTGAAAACCAGATTCGCTTGCCTCCCCCAAAATACTGATATTACTTTATAGTTTTCAAACTGCATTGGTTTTCAGATCGAATTGCATACCAAGCCGAAAAACTATTCCAAATGTTTAACTAATAAAATTTCTTGTGCAGAAAGGCAAACCAAAATTTAAATTTTTTAGCGTTTTCTCCATGAAATGCTTTTGACTGCAAAACGGTGATTCTTTTCCGAAAAATTTCGAAAATGTTTTCAAGATAGTTCATTTTATTTCCGTAATAAAAGTAGATCGATTTGGCATTATTTTCAGAATTATTTTGATACTATTTGCACCATATTTCTGTGCTTTTTTAAAAGCATGTGCCGACTACCTGTTTCGGGAATATTTTTGGATCAGTTCGACCTTGTTTTTGAAATTATTTTTATAATATTACGGCGTAATTTCTGTGCTATATTTGTGATGATTCCGGACACATTTCGGAATGAATCATGTACAAAGTCGGTATTATTTTCGGGATCACTTTGGAATAATTTCGGATTTCGATACTTCTTCGGGACCATACGGTTTATCTCAAGATCAATTCGAGATTTTTTCGGGATAGTTTTGATTCTATTACGGTTACTGTACTATTCAGATCATGTGGAGATCGCTTAAAGTAAAGTTTCGAAAAGATTTCATTTTAGGTATATTTAACTCGCTACTATTTACGAAACTATTTGTAGGTGATCTTCAGATTTTTCGTGATCACATCGGGACCTGTTTGGGATTGATTTAAGCAGAACTTTAAGAGTGGTTCAGGATTGTTTACGGTATAATTTCTGTACTATTTCTGGACCGTCTAGGGATTACATTCGGGACTATCCCGCGACGGCTTCCACTCCGGGATCCATACATTCGTTTTTGGGACCATGTTACCACCTTTGGCTATCGTTCGTACTTGTAATCGAAAATTACAGTTAGAGACCATGATTTGAATATTTGATTTACATGAAGGTTGCAACAAATTCATCGAACATTTTTCATCAACACCGCTGTGAACTTCATGAATTTCGAAACTAAAGTGCAAAAAAATAAGAGCTATATATTAACAAAACTATAACGGCAGGGGCGCATTATTTAAATGTAGAGAATAAAATCAAAGCACGAGGGTAAGTATCGTTTAGTTCGGCAAACAAACAGAACCGTAAGCAATGTTTATATGTATGTTTATATGTAGCTTGTCGCCGTGACGTAAGGGTAGAAGAATCTGCAAATATTCAGACGCATGGAGTTTTCATATTTGCTTTTTCATTCCGATGAATGTAATCGCGGTTGAGGCAAGCGAGCAAACGCCTGAATTGATTATATTGACGCATGCAATAAGTTGGTTGATTTTAAATCAATATCGATTATGTTCGTTTCAGCAAGTTGGATCATTGAACACGATCATGTTGCCGAATGTAATCGAACGTTGTTGTGTTCGATTTTTGCTGTTCTCTGATATGTATGTAGATGGGCGTTAGCGAATTTTCAAGGAAACCTCTTTATGAAATTATAGTAAAAGTTAAATGTACATTTGTATATTTAATAAATTGCAGAATTATTATGAAACAGAATATAATTAAAATATAAATGTTCACTTCGTACATACATATGCTTGCATATTAAAAATATAATATCACCAACAAAGTAAATACGTAGCAGAATTATATAGAAATTTATTAACATAGACATAAAAACATCAAATATTTGAATTGTAACGACCTAAAAATCAAATGAACCTAGGCAAGGGGGGGTTTAAACCCCCAAATCCGGTACGGTATTATATTTTTAGCGCCTTAGGGATTTGACTTGGTTATATTTTGAACAAAACGTAGTATTAGACAACAATATTGACATAAACTATATATACCTTCTCAGATATCGTTCGTTGTGGCAAAAATTTTGGAGGTATTTCTAGTTCGTTCAAGGATTTAAAAAAAAACATATTTGGAAAAAATGCAATCAGCTTCATACATCAAGAAATGGTTTGCAGCAACAAGTGCTAAACGTGTATTGGGAATCCAATAATTGCAGGCTCATAAATCAACAACAAATATTTGCCATTCAATAAAACACAACCTATAAAAACAATCATGTAAAAAAAATCAAAAACCACTAATCAAATGGAGCATGAATATTGGTTAGCTGAGATCTAGACTTTGGCTAAGAAGCACCAAACGGCATTTGGTCAAAGCAATTCACCTGCTTAACTGGAGTCACAAAAACACACAAACATTTATACAAACAATGACCGCAATCAACAAAACTAACAGCACACAAAAAAAATCAAAGCCAATGATGCACAACCATCGATAAATTGGTGCAACGAATCTAAGGAACGAATAGCCTATAGCTAAGCAGCAGCAGCAAAAGACGCTCAACTAAATAATCAAACAAAATTGAATTGCGTCATCAGGTGACTCCAAGTTGAAGACAAAACGAACAAGTACAAAGTTAAAACTAAACAGCAGCAAATAGAATTACGTTGGTTACAGCCAAAGATTTGAATACATCGATGCGACGATGGACAATTGCAAGTTGTTTTCAACAAAGAAGTATGGCAAGCAGCCTGCAAATCATCTTTTTGATTTCTCGCAAATGAACTGACAGCAATTCGGTATTGCTTACCTACTGCTGCTTGCGGTCCAACTGATGTCACATCGCAGAGTTTGACGTAATTTATATTGTATCGCTACTGCGACTTTTTCATGTGCACTGCCATCGGTATGCATTCGATAGCACAACTAACAACTAGAGCAACTGGTGCAATTATTTTGTGACCAAATTCTTTTGCTATCATGCTTACAAAAAAAATTTGAAATAAAAAAATGGCAGCAAAACAAAACAAAAACAAATTGTAGCATAAAAGGCTAGATTATGCCAGCAAGTTTTTTCGATGTTATAAAATGCTATGTTGTAATAATTAAGTGTAGTTGTTGCCGTTGCTTCTTTGTAATTCCGCTGACCACTTGCGTTGGTAACAGAAATCAAATTGTAATGAAAATTGGTTTAATACGCTGAGCAAGGAGCAGAAGGTGATTTTGTTCATTGAAGCTGAACTACACTGTTTTCACATGAGTTAGTGGAAGATATGCTAAGTATAAAAGAGCAGCTAAATTTTGCATTGCTAAGACAACCAGCCTAACATATATGCACCAGCCGAAACGATTTTAAGGTCTTAAGTTCCCTATAGCCAATTCTACAAAAAAAGAGAAACAAATTTCGAATGAGCCGTGCAAAATTAGAGCTTAGAAAAATTATCAATAGCAAATAAACTTCCCCTTAAAACCCGTTGATTTGAAATAGGGTTGAGCTTTGAAAGGTCCGAATAGTACTTTCCACATATTTCATTTTTTCTCAGAAAATTTAACGACCCTAAACAACATCTTTCAGTTCCAGTTTCGATTCTGGTTCCGCTTTCGGTGTCAGTTCCAGTATCGATTCTGATTCCGTCTTAAGTGCCGATTCCATTTTCGTTTTTTCCTCCGATTTGGGTTCGATTTGTGTCCCAAACTTAAGCTGCCCAGTCACAGTAGCGATTGAGACTGCGGTGTCGGAAATATATCCTGTAAAGATTAGCGCTGGACAGCCGGCTATTTAGGGGCTAACCTCAATTTTGGTGTGATGGGATGTGGTTTATGTGTGCTTGATTCTCAGACCAGATATTCCTGGGGTAGGGTAAGTAAATTCTGGACAGATTCCTCGTGGCATAGCAAGATCTCTCTGGTTGGAAGTCCCCAACACTTCTGCTAGCATAGGGCTCAGTTGGGTAAGTAAACTCTAGACGGATTACTCGCAGTCTAGCGAGATCCTTCTGGTTGGAAGTTCAAACTTGTTTTTCAGGTGTCTCATAGCTTGCTTATATATTCTTTTTATTTGTGTGGACCGTGTCATGTTTTATAGATAAATCGCCATACATTTAGAAATAAAATGTTACAAATATCCTTTTCGGAAATTTCGCTATCGAAAAAGTGGGCGTGTTATCCGCTAATTTTAACCAACTTAATGAAAATAATTTCGGGTAAAGTCAAATAAAATTGGTTAAAAAGTTCCAACGGATAGAGAGCTTGTGCGATATCTTTTCATCCGCACAGAGGGGCTGTTGAACATTCTTGGTGGACAAAAGTCGCTTCGACGTTCGAAACCGCTCTTACAGCTAACCAGAATATATTCAAAATATCTTAAGCGAGATCCATCCGATCCACAGTGTTTCGTGTAGAACAAGCTAGCTGGACAAAAACAAAGTTCTTATTCCAAGAAAAGTGTAATGAGAAATGAAAGAAAACAAACAAGATAACGGGATTTTTGCTTTTTTTTGAGATTTTTGCTCATATATATTGAGTAATTGAAGTAAGAAGGCAGGAGTGGCCGTAAAATGCATTGATTCATTTGCAAAATTCTTGTTGAATATTAAGATTCATATTTCTTTTAAGTGAACACTTTTACATATTTTTTTTGATGGATTCTAAGCTCGAAGGCAAGTAAAATTTTTTAATAGTAATTCTTTCACAATTAGAGTATTTTCAATATATTTAACATTCCGTTATTAAGAAGAAAAGGTATTTTTTCCCTATATTTTTAACTTTAGGGACAAAAAAGTTACATACATCCGCGAAGATCCGGGCTTAATTTTACATATGTTATAGTCCCAAGTATTCTCTAATAGTCGAAAGAAAAAACCATTGCGAATTCTTTGCACATCTATTTAAAATTTTTTTTTTTTTGTAGATTTAGTTATCTCTACATATCAAATAGGATGTATGTACGTACCAGCTCCGACGAGATATTTGAACCTTTAAAGCTGATCTAAAAACGGCAAAACTAATTCCCTGGTACAGGGAACAAACACGTAGCCATAAATCATACAAAAATAAACGCGCAAGGTCAACAAGATCACACCAAAAGCAAAAAGGCGAAGATCATTGACTTCAACCTGCCACAACCTACCGCACCAGTCACCAAGGCATAAAAACAGGTACATACAATGGATTGATGAAGATAAACCAAAACCAGGTTTCGGCAACACCAATGACGGCAACACTGCTCGTAGGTTTTTCGAAAATTCTGAGGCTAGTGCTGAGATTACGGGATTGGATGTAACGCTCATCAAAAGATTCGACACTCATCTTCACGCATTAGCATCTGGGTACAATATAAATATCCAAAAATTTGAAAAATTTGCGGTCCAGACTAAAAAACTATACATAGATCTCTATCCATGGTTTAATATGCCTGTTACAGTTCATAAATTCTTAGTGCATAGTACTGAAATTATAAAATCAGCAATTTTACCTATTGGTCAACTTTCCGAGGAAGCACAGGAAGCCCGTAACAAAGATTTGAGATGATTCAGGGATTATAACACACAAAAGCAGACGCGTGAAGCCACGAATAGATATCTTATGAATATGTTGCTTATAACATCGGATCCTTTAGTTAACAGTTTTAGGGAGATACCTAAGAAAAAATTTAAAAGTCTGACTTCAGAAGTCTTAAATTTACTGTCCCCCGATAATGTTGAGGAGTCAATAAATACCCCACTTGTTTCAAGCTTTCACAGTAGTGTTGCTGATGTTCATGACTATTCCACAAGTGACTCATCCAATGAAAGTGATGATAGCGAATAATAACATAATTATAAAAGATAACCTACCCTATAACTTTTTGTTGGATCAGGTTTTATTCAATTTAAATCTATTGTCTTTTCTACTTTGTATGATACTTTACTTTTAAGTTTTTGTAATAAGTAATTTTTACATAATTAATTTAATTATTTACATTGTTATTATTATTATTGTTATCAATATTATTGTAATAGTATTGTATGTTACTATAAAATAATTTTGTAAAAATTGTAGTGCCAGGATAAATACTGAAATAAATACAAAATATGTATGTACATATGTACAGTCACTCACATAAATAAGTAGAAACCCCTTTTTGGATAATTCTTACAATTTTCGCTTTCGCAAATTTATTTTAACTAATTTCCCATAAGAAAATTTGTCACGATCTATAACAAAAACTAAATTATATTTAAAAAATTCGACGAATTTTCATAAAAAATTTAAATTTTTTTTTTTCCGAATTTTTAGAATTTTTTAGAGTATTGAGATTTGTATTCCATTCAATTTAAGTACAATAAAGTAATATTCTTAAGTCCTTTAAATTTTTTTGGATCTATGTCACTTATTCACATTAGTTACTGTATATGAAATAAGCAAATGTATGCATATGAAGTAAAATTTTGTAAAAAAAAATAAAAAAAAGAACATATGGCTGAAAAAATGACGTAGTTATAACAAATGACTGCATATGAAACGGAAAATCTCATAAAATAATTTTTTCCAGCTAGCTTGTTCTACACGAAACACTGTGCGATCCCCAATATTTTCGTATGTGCCATGCACGCAAAACTATTTTCATTTACTTTTGCGGCCTTCCGCATAAAAATACTAAAATAAATTGATTAGTCAAATATTTTAGCATTTTAACTACAAATCTCTGAAGAGTTATCACCGTAACGGTTAACCAACAACAAAAGAACTAATAAATATTGTCTATGCTTTAGCTTAATGTCGTTTTTTTAGGAAATTTAAAAATAAAACAATAAAAATTAAGAAAAAAACAGAGCAGACATTTTATGGCCTAACTTGCTGCTGACAACGACCTCGAAAATAAAATTGCGCTTATTTTTCAGCACATTGTCAAATTTTTGATAATTTTTCGGTTAAGCTTCTTTTTTCTTACTTTTTTCTTTATTTACATAAGTTGCAAGAAACAGGCAATTTATTGCTTCTTGATGCTTCACTATACCTTTCATGAACATGAAATGGTATATTAACTTTGGTCCGATGTTTGTAACATT
The DNA here is from genome assembly GCF_040869045.1 of Eurosta solidaginis. Taxonomy (NCBI): domain Eukaryota; kingdom Metazoa; phylum Arthropoda; class Insecta; order Diptera; family Tephritidae; genus Eurosta; species Eurosta solidaginis. The sequence continues at coordinate 3,304,477 of NC_090320.1, read as the reverse complement.
GAGAAATATAGAAGATAGACCCACCATTAAGTATACCGAATTGATCAGGGCGACGAACTGAGTTGATATAGCCATGTCCGTCTGTCCGTCCGTCCGTCTGTCTGTTTGAACGCAAACTAGTCCCTCAAATTTTGAGATATCTCAATGAAATTTGGCACAAGGATGTATTTTTGTATTATATTAGACATTTGTTAGATCCGGTAGGATCGGACCACTATAACATATATCTCCCATACAACCGATCGTTCAGATAAGACGATTTGGTCATTCCTGCCGCAATTTAGAAAGTATAAACGTGTAACTTGGTGATATATATTTTAATATGTCATGGAAGATTCTCTAAAAAAATCAGTTTGATCCGAGCTATATATAGTATATATCCCATACAACCGATCGTTCTTATAGAAAGATTTTTGGCAATTTCTACCTTAATTTCCAATATAAAAATGTGAAACTTGGTAATATATATTCTAATATATCATAGAAGATTTCATGTAAAAATCATTTCGATCGGAGCTATGTATAATATATATCCCATACAACCGATCGTTCAGATAGAAAGATTTTTAGCCATTTCTCCCTTAATTTCCAATATAAAAACGTTAAACTTGGTGATGTTTGTTCTAAGATATCACAGAATATTTCCGGAAAAAATCACTTTGATCGGAGCTATATGTATATAGTATATACCTATCCCATACAACCGATCGTTCAAATAGAAAGATTTTTGGCCATTTTTCCCTTAGTTTCTAATAAAAAAACGTGAAACTTGGTGATATATATTCTAATATATCATAGAAGATTTCATATAAAAATCATTTCGATCGGAGCTATATATAATATATATCCCATACAACCGATCGTTCAGATAAGGGGGTTATTTGCCATTTTTTATTTTATATTTATCTTAAAAATCGTTTAGGTATGTACATCTGTTCACTATATATTACTTATCTTTTACATCCGATTATCTAGAGATTACGAACGGGATAAGATTATTGTTGAGCCCCATTCATGAAAGGTATGAAGTCTTCGGCACAGCCGAAAACAGTCCCGTCCTTACTTGTTTTCTTTTCACTACGTTTTTCGTTTCAATAACTGCAGCATAAACAAACTGTGTGCCTTCTGTTATGCTAGTTGTTGTTATTTTTTATACTTTTAAATTTGTTTGTAATTTTCCTATTATACTTATTACGTCTTCTTCACCTTCTTAGATTTGTTAGACATTTCTAACTAAGCCAAGTCTTTGTATCTTTAAAATGTTGCAATCGAGTGCTGTCAACGACAAAAACCACAACAACAATAATGCGCTGCGCAGGGGAATTTTGCAGACATGCATACTTAAGCTTAGTCGAGCTATTCCGCAGACTTTGCCGCTTTGGTGCCAGCAAACGCTGCGAAGCGCTCTTGTGACTTTGTCTCAAAGCAACAAAGCCGGCAAGCACGCAGGTATGTGTGTGTGTGTTTGTGAATGTTAGACATAGCGAAAACGATTATGCAATTTTGCCAACTTCATTTGTGGCAGATTGTCAGCATATCATTCGCACACAAATACATATTTAGATGAATACACAAATGCTTATATAAACATTAATACAGTTTTCTTAAGTAGATTTGTATATGTTATTGTTATTGTTACCCGCTGTTAACATTATTGCTTATAGCTTTTAATTAGCAGCAACAATATCAAACGACATTAAACACTAAGATCTGTGTGTGTGTGTGTGCATAATTGTATGTGTGTGTAACTAAGGGAACTTTTCCACCAAATGCAATAAATAAATATTAATTGCAGCTGAAAGGGGCATGCACGACAATTATTTCATATACTCTTTGCTAAGATTTTTTATTGTTTAAAACGCATTTTTCTTTTTAAAAAACAGTCAACGCTATTGTTATTGTTTTCAGTATTTAATTTTTTTTTCGATCAACTAAATTCCAAAAATTTTGTAATCTACAAATGAAACTCAGCGCACATAAACAAACATACTCTTAGCACATTATTGCCTATGAATGCAGAGCATACAAGCATAACACAATTTAAGATATGAAAATTCTTTGAAATCTATTGCAACATTTTGCATTGTATTCGTACTTGACTGGTATTATATTATGCAAGTACGTTCATACGCGTTGGTGCGAACATACGCACAAATATACTTTATAGTATGTACGCCATATTAGCATTAACGCATGATGGATTTCGAAAGCTAATTTTGGCTAAGAAACAATTTAATAACTCAATTATCGTAAAATATTAAAAGTGCAGCCAAATATATGCTTGTAATATAAATTATACGAAAGTATGTGTACATGTGTGTAATACATTGTTTACAGGTGTTCATATAGGAAATAACAACGAAATTTGAAATTCTTTGAAAAACGAGTGCTTCACTGCAGATTTGATACTGAGTAACCAAACGAATTTCGATGCTATGCTCTAAAGTTTCGAGTATATAATAAATTTGACATACCTGAATGATCATAACCAGGGAGGAAAATTTTCGAACAAATATTTTGAAATCGAGCAAATATCAGAAAAGTTACAATCAGGTTTTGAAATAGAAATCGCTTCCAGAAAAGTAAAAGTAGAAACCGGTGCCAAAAATGTAGCTGGTTCCAAAATATTATACGGTTGCGGAAAATTTACTGCTTGCAGAAAATTATCCGTTTCCAGAAAATTAACCGGTTACAGAAATTAGCTCGTGTCAGAAAATTAACCGATTCTGAAAAAGAAACCGGTACCAGAAAATTAACAATTTCTAGAGGAATATGTACCCGGTAACCGCTTCCAGAAAATTGGCCGGTTACAGAAATTTAACCGGTGCCAGAAAATTAAGCGGCCTATGAAAATAAACTGGTTCCAGAAAATTAACAGTCCAGAAAATTAGCAATTTTTATAAGAGTACGCTTTCCAGAGTAGTCAACGAAGAATTAATAGTATATAGATAAGTACTGGGCTCCAAAAAGGGAACCTGTTCTATTAAAGGAACCAGTTCTAAAGTATGAAAGTAACCGGGAACAGAACAGTAAGTGGTTAGCGGAGTTAGAGAAAAGTAATCGGTTTTCGAAAAGAAACCTAACCGGTTTCAAACAAGGCACTGTTTCCAAATAGTAACGTTTTCCAGAAAAATTAACGGTTTAGCGGAAGGGACCGATTCCAATAGTTCAAAACAAATTAGATGCTTAAAAACTATGACCGAATCATATACTTAGATAACTGGTCGACCATTCTTTCTGCAAAAAAATGTATCAACGCACCGTGAAATTACCATCTAGGTATAGTTAAGCCATGAAAATACTCACAAAACATGCCTACAGAGAAAGAGCGTATATCCACAGGGATTAAAGATAAAAGATATATTTCGATTTTCCTCAGGTCTTGAAGAAAATATGAAATTATCTTACTCAATTCAAAGTAAGACGAAATTCTTAGCGGATGGAGTCCGGCACACCGAAAGTTACACATCTGGAATTTCGTACGGCAACTTCTCTGATCAATGTATGCTCCTCTGCAAATTTCCAAACACACCGCTACAGTGGATCTATAGGCAGGCAGGCAGGTGGGTTAACTTGACTGGTATCAATTTTGTTTATATAGAGTCCAACTCGTAATTTCTTACAAAACTAATATCTAATAAAACTAATATGTCTTGGTTTAACTGACATTACCTGACTGCATAAAAAAGGTCTTAGGCTTAGTGTCATTTAATAACAAACGATTTGTATCCAAAAGAAAAAGTGGTTAGGTCCCTGGTTATGGCAATGCATCTAAACTCGTTTTCTTAGGCACAATTGTTTCAGTGTTCCATTGACTCTATGCTTGGTAAATATAAGTGCATATATTTTATAATTTAAATGTTTTATTGCTTATTGCTTTTGAATGTCAGCAAAGTGAATTATTGCAGCCTAAGGACAATACATAACAGCTAAATGGTAGCAAATCGATAAAGATCGCCTTTTTCTCTTCAATTAAATTAATATATTTGCAAATTCTTACCAAATAATGATTTATAGTGCCATTCTTGTGCTACCTCAGGTGTTTAATTTAAAAGCTATAAAAAAATTTAATCAAAAAACCTTGTTACCTCATTCAATGTGGTACTGTGGCCCCCCTTTACCATTACTCAGCAAAGGAGCTAACGTATATATATTTTACAAAACAATAAATTTCCCAATTTAAATACTATACCATTTTATTGTTCTTTAAATTAATTTTACAATACCAATTTTTGGCTTTAATTGACGTATTTACTGTAATTTATTGCTAAAAAAAATTAGATACGCGATTGGAAGCAATAAATTTGTAGCAATATTAATTTAAGAGGAAATAATATTTGAATTTTTGAAGAACAAAATACTTGTATGTTAATTTCAATCAACTAGATTGATTTGACCTTTTATTAATGAAACCTTAAAAGTGTATTAAGCGTTTACGACACAATTAGCTAATGATTTCTTTATCACTTTGATTGGGCTCTTAGGTTGTTCATAAATTTTGAGAAATGCTAAAAAGTAAATGTTATTATTAATAAATGTTGAATGTTAAGAAAACTAATTAGACAGTATGAATAGAAATGTTGATACAAACTAGAGCATTCCCGATCATTTAAGACCAAGAGTACTCAAGAAATTAGGCTAACGGAGCCAGACATCGACAGCGACAATAAAAACTTATTAACTGCCTTTTCGAAATTACAAAAGTATTTTGTTGCTGGAGAATAACAAATCACTGCCATATCTTCACAAATGCCTGAGTTCGAAATTCATCACCTAAAAATTGGAACTGATGTAGCGAAACAACAACAACGTCATAAACTAAAAAAACTATATAACTTAGCAAATACAAAAGAGGATCGCTACAGCTGCGCATTATTAACTATTGGGCGGACAGCAGTGAATGATTATTAATCGGTTGTTTTACATTTTGCCTTGAGTGTATGCCAAAGTGAAGTCACCACCATTCACAGTATTCCGTGCTCATTTTCACTGTTATTCACCCAAAATCATTTTGTTTCTAGTTGAGAGCCAAATGAAGCCATAGTGAAGGTGATGTGTGAGCATCTCTGTTCTAGAGCACCAACTCGAAAATGTCTGACTAAAGAAGGCTATTATGCACGAATCCCGAAAACCACTCAAATAACCGGCTTCAGTAGACCTACCTCTTCCAGGAAAGAAACCGTTTCCCGAAAATTTATCGATTCCAGAATATAAACCGGTTCCCGAAAATAAAGCTGTTCTAGAAAAATAACCGGTTTCAGAGAATTTACCAACGAATCAACAGAAAATTACCCGGTTTCATAAAAGAAACAGGTTACAGCAAAGGAACCGGTTCAATAGTAAAGTAACCGGGAACAGAAAAGTAACCCATTCCATTAAAATAACCAGTTCTACCAAAGTAACCGTTTCATGTGAGTCCTATTCGATTATAACTAAAGAATGTTCGAGTGTTCCTTAGTATTTACATGCTAGCCAGTTTAAGCGGAGATCTTCCACGATTGTTTGAAAGCCATCGCCATTAGGATAAGATAGTTATTAGAGCCTCGGATTCCAGACTGTTTGGTATGAGCCAAAAACAGTATTATCCTGATTTCACATTTAAGTATGGTACCTACATATTTCAGAGTGATGCTATTCCTAGATTTTCCTACCGTTTAAATATTTTATATTGGTGTAGCCTCGATCAAAGCATTAATGGATAAACTTTGTTATACTACAAAGAATTGTGGTTAATTGAGGTGGCGCGATCTTCTAAGAGGTGACCAATTTTTGCCTTCCCGGTTACACCAATACTAAGCTGATGGTCATCAACACATTGATGGAAATAAGCATAGATGCAGTTTACTAAAATCACACTTGCCCCAAAATCGAGGGAAAGGCTGACATCACCGTCGTACAGGAAACGCCAAGGACGGGTGAAGACGGCCATGAGCGCAAATCGGATCCACGGTGCTGATTTTGGGGTGAAAAAGAAAAGACTTCGTCGCCAAATGGGAGTTGGGACAGATGCTGACTGAAAGGAAAAATGCCTTAACCTTCTACCGGAATCAGGAAGCCATTCAATCACTCCGATACACATCGTTTTTCAAAGTTTGCGTTTTCGAAATCGCAGCTGAGACAGTATGATCCTACATTTGGACGTGAAGAAGTCACTGATACTGCGTATGCGTGTTTTTAAAGAATTATTTTCTTAAATTTCTTTTACTTTATTGGTATGGTTCGTCAAATCCCTTTAATAAGTCAGGTTTAATCGCATGGAATATAGAAGTTTTCAAAACACATTTACCAACAGATGGTCAATTCTCCTAGTCAAATACAAACAAGTAAGGAAGGCTAAGTTCGGGTGTAACCGAACATTACATACTCAGCTGAGAGCTGTGGAGACAAAATAAGGGAAAATCACCATGTAGGGTAACCCTGGAATGTGTTTGTATGACATGGCTATCAAATGAAAGGTATTAAAGAGTATTTGGGAGTGGGCCATAGCTCTATAGGTGGATGCCTTTTCGAGATATCGCCATAAAGGTGGACCAGGGGTAACTCCAGAATGTGTTTGTACGATGTGGGTATCAAAGTAAAGATATTAATGAGGGTTTTAAAAGGGAGTGGCCCTTAGTTGTATATGTGAAGGCGTTTTCGAGATATCGACCAAAATGTGGACCAGGTTGACCCAGAATATCATCTGCCGCGTACCGCTAATTTATTTATATATGTGATACAACGAACAGTATTCCTGCCACGATTCCAAGGACTTTTTATTTCGCCCTGCAAAATTTTTTCATTTTCTTCTACTCAATATGGTAGGTGTCACACCCATTTTAGAAAGTTTTTTCTAAAGCTATATTTTGCGTCAAAAAACCAATCCAATCACCATGTTTCATACCATTTTTCGTATTTGGTATAGAATTATGGCATTTTTTTCATTCTTCGAAATTTTCGATATCGAAAAAGTGGGCGTGGTCATAGTCGGATTTCGCCCATTTTTAATACCAAGATAAAGTGAGTTCATATAAGTACGTGAACTAAGTTTAATAAAGATATATCGATTTTTGTTCAAGTTATCGTGTTAACGGCTGAGCAGAAGAACAGACGGTCGACTGTGTATAAAAACTGGGCGTGGCTTCAACCGATTTTGCCCATTTTCACAAAAAACAGTTATCGTCATAGAAACCTTTGCCAAATTTCACAAGGATTTGTACATTTTTGTTCGACTTATGGCATTAAAAGTATTCTAGACAAACTAAATGAAAAAGGGCGGAGCCACTTCCATTTTGAAATTTTCTTTTATTTTTGTATTTTGGTGAACCATATCATTACTGGAGTTGATTGTTGGCGTTATTTACTAATATACTGTAAAGAGTTTCACTTTTTTGTTAAAATTTCACTTTAAAATTTTTTTTTTCAAAAGTGGGAGTGTTCGTAATCCGCTTTTGCTAATTTTCCTTTAGCACACATATAGTAATAGGAGTAACCTTCCTGCCAAATTTCATCATAATATCTACAACGACTGCCAAATTACAGCTTGCAAAACTTTTAAATTACCTTCTTTTAAAAGTGGGCGGTGCCGCGCCCATTGTCCAAAGTTTTACTAATTTTCTATTCGGCGTCATAATGTCAACCCACCTACCAAGTTTCATCTTTGGCAGTGAATTATCATTTTGATATATAGAAGTCTATATCTATCTCGATTTGTTTATGCCGTCACGTGGTACCGCTATGCGAACAAAATTAATATACTCTGTGAGCTCTGCTCAGCTGAGTATAAAAATTTGCGTTCAAACGATTTTTTCGCTAAGCTCAAAAATTCCTAAAAACATCGGTACTTAGACTCATTAAAATTTGCTGACAAGAAACGTGACTGCACTTTTGAACTGCATTCAGTACGCCCAATTTTGTAGCCAATTTTTGTTTTAGCTGTCAGTTTGCATACTAAGTACGGCGGTAAGTCAAAATAGCAAGACAGGCTTTAGAAGATAATTTATTTTTTATTTTATTCCTTCAAAAAAATTCGATTTTGCTTCTCATTTTGCATGATGCGAAGTCATGCCAGCCCAAGAATTATTTACAGCGCGATTTTATTGTTTTAAAGCATAAAGTTTGTTGCTGTGCTCTGCTATTACAGATTATTTACTAAGCAGTAGTTTTGGTTATTGTTGTAGTCAAATTGGCTTGAAATGTGCCATTTAAAGCAATACTTTTCCGGTGTTTTTTTTCCAACTTAATTGCCTATAATATATTTTAAAAATTTTTCAACCACTCATCTTAATTTTTGTAGTTGCAATCAAATAATTTTTGCGCTACTATAATTTACATCTTTTTGTTTGTGCCGTTATGCAGTATATACGTCACATAATCATATGCGGACATATGTTCGTAGCTAAATTTTTTAGGCTCTTTTTTTCCCAGCTATTCTTGTGTGTGCAAAGCTGCTACCAAAATTTATTTCCATTGTTTGTTTTAATATGCAATCTTGGTTGTTGTTGTTGCTATGGCCACACTCGGGCTTACAGATTTGCTTCACAGATGCAGTGTCTTAGATAGACTATAATATGGTAATAATATGAAATGCAGACAAATTTTTAATGATGCTTTGCTTGCCACCCGCTCCGTTTTTTCTTTAACAAGCCGTTGGCATGTGTGCCAGCTGGGTTAAGTGGTTCGTTGGTTTTGTCGAGATATTTTGCAGTTTTGATATGGAAATTTTAAATTATGGTAATCTAGATATTTTTTAGCGTTTACTTATTTTATTTATTTTTTTAAAAGCAGTGATTGGATGAGAAACTACCATAAAAAACACAGATTTATGACTCCCCAGACGAAAGATTTCATGTCATCACTTTGCTGTCCCGCTGTTGTGTACTGTTATTGCATTTTCGAACTGCAAATTTAGTGTAGCAACATAATATTCAAAATGCATTTATTAAGAATTATATTGCTTCCTATCATATATAATATAAAATTAATTTAATTTTTCTAAATAAAATATACTGATCAATATGTATGAAACTAGTACTATTGGAACGTTAGAAGTAAGTGAAACTAAAGCTTGGAAAACGTTTACGCTTTTGCCACATTTCTTCGCTTTGACTCTTTGCCACGCCTTAAGATAGAAATATAATGCTTTGCTACTTTCTTCGCTTTGACGCGGCAAAGCATTCAATGTGAATACGGCCTAATTCTTTCGCAATATTTAAGAAGGCAGGAAGCAACTGTTCATCTTGCTATAATTACAAAACCTTGGATGAAAAGTTCTAGAAACTAAACAGATCTTCTCAGAGCCATTGGTGATATTGATGGAACACTAAACAGTATATTGTCTACTGGCATATTCTTGTCGCATGGAAATATACAGTTGTAGTTTTCAACGAGCATGTCGCTCTATGTGCAATATAAATTGCGTAGTTTCTTAACCACCAAATCGAGTAGGGGTAGGTGTAATGTTGAATTTCTCTGTCAGAGTGAAAGCAAGAGTGGAGCTAATGCAGAGCTTGAGTCTACTCAAACAAAACTTTTTCATAACCTAAGTTAATTTTGATTGTAGTAATTATTATAATTAAAATTAAGTACCAAATTTGTTGACCTTAAGCAAGCCAATCCCCATACACCGAAAAATTTTAAAGCCACGTTCGGTGGTGTGAACGTGCTCAAGTTTGACACTATGGATAGCAACTATACCTAAGTGTAAACAGCTTATAATTTAATTTTTTATGAAGAAAATTTGTAAAAAGGTGAAGAAGCAGCAAAGCAAATGCAGAAGGTTAGGGTCGTTAAAATTATTTTTCTTTTCAACGCTTTGTCGGAGTCTCTGTTGTTTTTTTTTTTTTTTTTTTTGTAAAGTTAGTACTAACATGTAAATAAATTGCCGAAATAAATTGAGATTTTAGATGACTATTTTACGTGCAAGTACGTAACGATTTATAATGATGTTTGATATTTTTGAGTAAATCTACGTTTTATTAGTATCATTTTTATTACTCTTACTATAGCTGTTCTCATCACAATTAACTTATCGAAATATTAATATTTTTCTAGCGATGCATAACAAATAAGAAATTACAAGTCATTTTCGATAACCAGCTGCTAACAACAAAAGTCACTTAGAGCACATTTATAAGCAATGCGTTTTACCCTTCAATTTTCATTTTACTTAATTTTTCGGTCTATAAAGCAAGTAGGCGCAGTCGGGCAGCAAGTTCAAGTTCATCAGTTAGTAAAAAAATCGACTAACGGATTTTGGTTACCATCAACAAATGTATTTACAAAACTTAAATCAATTGTATTATTGAGTCCTTCAATTTTATCTAGATTTTCAAAGAAGCTGCCACGCGGTGTGTTTTAATGCGTTTATGGCATGTATTTTGCATATTCTTTTTTTCGTGTTCTTCATAATGGATTTATAAAGTATACAATATAATACAGAAATACATACTATTTTCAATTATCATCTTCGTTGATTGTTTATATAAGTTGTTCTCATTTCTTTTGTTTGCCAACAGCCTTTGATAAACCAGTCAGCCTTCCAAATTTGTTTATTGCATAAGTGAACAAAAGACTTAACACAGCAACTTCATTTTTGTATGGTAAACAGTCTTTATCGTATTTAATAAATACGAAAATAACGTTCTTTATTTTTCAACAACTCTTTAACAACTAACATATATTTTGAGAGAAAATATTTTTTTGATTTTGATGTTTTACAAAAAGATATATAAAAAATTGTTTGATAAAAATTAAAATAAACAAGTTGTTTTTTAACAAATGGATGTCCTACATATTTTCCCCTCCAGAGACTTTGTTTAACGATGAAGTCTCGATCTAAAGCGTACATGACGTGGAGTACGGCTTCTTATATGAGGGTGTATTGGAACCCAAATCGTTCGAGGATATTCACAAATAAATAAAAATAAATAAATGTAAGGCGCGATAACCTCCGAAGAGATCTAAGGCCGAGCTTCTCTTCCAATTTGCGTCGTGCTCCTCTTGATTTTCCCTACAAATTGGCCGGACGGGACCTACATGTTTTATGCCGACTCCGAACGGCATCTGCAAAGCAGATGAGTTTTCACTGAGAGCTTTTCATGGCAGAAATACAACCGGAGTGCTTGCCAAACACTGCCGAGGGGCGACCCCGCTTAGAAAAATTTTCTTCTAATTGAAAAATCTTATTTCTAAAATTTTGATGTTGCTTTGCCCGGGAGTTGAACCCAGGGCATACGGTGTGATAGGCGGAGCACGCTACCCATCACACCACGGTGGCCGCCACAATATATATATTTTCACAAATATCAGTATTAAATACGAATGCTGGCTTGAGTCGACCAATTGATATTGATTTGGTACAATTATTAATATTGACGTTAAAAACTTTATCATTTCTGCTCACAACTAGATATGGACCATCATACGGTGACTGAAGACACCTTTTAACAGCGTCTCGACGAACATATACATGAGTGAAAGTAGCAAGATCTTTGTGAACGAAAACAGAACGATTTGATTTATACGAAACTTCAATTGGACGCAGCGAGTTCATTGAAGATTTCAATTGCTTGACAAATTCATCGGAAGGAGACAAATCATTCTTAGCGTCGAAAAAATTACATAGAAGCTTTAAGGAAGTTCCATAAACCAGCTCAGCAGGACTGGCATTTACATCTTCACGTAAACTTGATCGCAGTCCTAACAGCACAATTAGTAAAATTTCCATCCAATTTTAAGTATTGTGACACATGAAAGCAGTCTTCAGCCAACGATGCCACCGCTCAATCATACCGTTGGTACAAGGATGATACGACGTAGTACGTATTCGTTGAGAACCAAGAAGCTGTGCAAGTTCCTTAAAAATATTGGATTCAAATTGACGACCTTGATCCGTTGTAATTTTTGAAGGAACTCCAAACCGATATATCCACCCACGAAATAAAGCGTCTGCAACTGAATGAGCACTTATGTCAACTAAGGGAATTGCTTCCGGCCAACGAGTGAACCGATCAATGCAAGTTAAAATATACAAATATCCATGTGAGGAAGGCAATGTTCCAACAAGATCAATGTTAATATGCGAGAAACGTGAACTTGGGTTTTTATAACTACCTATCGCACTATGATTATGACTATGAATTTTTGATCGCTGACAATTAGCACAAGCTTTTGACCATGTCCTAATATCTTTTTTCAAATTCGGCCATATAAAACGCTGTAGAATTATTCTAGCTGTAGCATTAGAGGATGAGGCATATTATGAATAATATTAAAAATGTCTCTCCTAAAACCAAGTGGAATGTATGGTCTTGAATTGGATGTGGATATATCATGAAATCCACGGCGATGGAATTGTTATAGATTTAAAAATTAAAGATGAAAAGCTTGGATTCTCAATTAACTCTTTTAGTTCTGTATCTGCTTCTTGAGCTTTTGCTAACTCTTCATAATTGATTAGATTCGGAGAATCAATAGTCGAAATTCGTGAGACAGTATCTGCTATAACATTTTCATTTCCTTTGATATGACGTATGTCGGTGGAAAGTTGCGAGAGAAAATCTAGTTGACGAAACTGACGAGGCGAAACTTTTTCATGTTTCTGTTTAAACGCAAAAGTAAGGGGTTTATGATCCGTATAGATTATAAAATTACGACCCTCTAGCATATAGCGAAAATGCTTTACCGAAAGGTATGCCGCAAGAAGTTTTCTAGCATAAGTACTGTAACGTTTCTGGGTATCATTTAGCTTGAATGAATAAAATCCCAGAGGTTTCCAAACCTCATCAACTTTCTGTTGTAGAAAACCACCAATTGCTTCGTCAGATGCATCAACCATAACAGATATAGGTGCAGAATCTATAGGATGAGTCAACAGAGTACCTCTAGACAATTCATTTTTACATTTTTCAAACGCGGATTGAGCTTCAGTTGTCCATTCGATTTGAGATTTGTCATTCTTCTTATTACCTTTCTGATAATTAAGAAGTGGAATTAGCATCTCTGCCGCATGTGGCAAAAATCTGAGGTAAAAATTCAACATCGCAATAAAACGTCGCACTTCCTTGACAGTTTTCGGTTCCGGAAAGTTTATAATTGCATCAACTTTCTCAGGAATTGGCTGAATGCCTTGAGCAAACACTAAATGCCCGATAAATGGTACTTTATCTTGTCCAAAATAACATTTCGCAACATTTACTATTAGACCGTATGACTGAAGGCGATTAAACAATTGCTCAGGATGAAATAAGTGTTGTTCAGAGGATTCAGAAGCAATTGAAACATCGTCGAGATAAGGGAAACAAAAGTCTAACCCTCGAAGAACATCATGCATGAACAACTGAAACGTTTGAGCGGCGTTACATAAGCCAAAAGTCATAAATCGGAACTCAAATAATCCGAACGGGGTAATTATAGCCGTTTTTGAAACATCGGCAGGAGAAACCGGGATTTGATTGTAGGCACGAACTAAATCAATAGTAGAAAAAACTTTCTTTCCTGAGAGCCCGTAAGCGAAATCATGGCTGTGCGGAATGTGATAACGATCAGGAAGAGTTTGAGCATTAAGCCCACGATAGTCTCCGCACGGACGCCACTGGCCATTTTTCTTTAATACCATATGTAACAGACTTGACCAAGAACTTTTAGATGGGCAACAAAGTCCTTGATCGACCATAAACTGAAACTCTCGTTTTGCAATTTCGAGCTTGTCCGGTGCTAAACGACGAGGCCTCGAAAATATCGGAGGACCTTTCGTCTCGATGACATGCTCAACACAATGAGGAAATTTTTTCTGATGCAATGATGGATTCGTTAAATCCGGATATTTAGATAAATGTTTATGATATATGGTTGAACTTACAAGTGTCTTTACCGCTGGAGCTCAGACCAGTTTCACAATCTACCAAACAGTCTTTTTTCAAATCCACCAACAATCTAAAATGTTTGAAAAAATCTGCGCCAGTTACTGGACTGTTGACATCAGCAATAATGAATTTCCAAGCAAAGGAACGACGTAAACCAAAAGTTGGGGTTAAAATTTGAGTACCAAATGTGTTGATAGATGTGCCATTAGCAGCAAAAAGTTTGTATTTGTCTTGCTTTTTGTTAGATATACCTGCTGATGGGAGAACCAACACATCCGCTCCAGTGTCTATCAAAAACTTTTTGTTGGTGGACGTATCAAAGATATGTAAACGATTAATTGTAGAGTACCGGCCACTAGCTTCATCTAGTGACCGACCGGCGAGTTTCCCTGATGGTGTTGCTTTAATGAATACCGCTGTCGACAATTCCGGGCTTGAGACCTAAATCTACGATGGTAATAGCACCATTCAGTTGTATTAGCTGACTTAGTTGTGTAACGCTCATGCGAATTTGAGCGACTTCTGCATCGAAAGCGTTGTTTTTGAAGATTGCTAATAGCTGCGCTCAAAGTTGTTATTTGTTGTTGAAGATCCGATAGATCAGGAAACGATTGTATTGCCGCGACTGTTGATTGTTGTTGTGCTGAAATTGCTTGAATTTTATCTGCCATTACTGCAAGTTTGTCGAACGTTTCAGAAGATGTTGCCAAAACAGCTTGCATTTGTGAAGGTAGACGTTGTAGCCACAATGTTCGCAGGAAGTCATAGGTGACTCCACCATGCGAGAGACAACGCATTTCCCGCAGAAAACAACTAGGTTTTTTGTCCCATACGTCCAAATCGTTCAACAACTTTTTGATTCTCTTCTCCTCGGAAATTGAAAAATGATCTCACTTAATATATCACATTCTAATTTAGCAAGACTCGTGAAATATTTTGTTTTCTCCGCCACAATTCCGTGATGTTCGAACTGTGCTTCGATTTGCGCAAACCATACCAATGGGTTTTCTTTCCAGAATTTCGGAATTCGTAGATGAATTCCTCCTTGTGAAAATGAATTCGAGTTGCTTCACGATGCCACAATCGTGTTGCTGATTATGGATAGCGGATTCATGTTTATTATGATTGATTTTTGTGATGAGGCGGCATTGTCTCCGGAGCGTGTATTCGGCATGATGCTTATAAATATGTTCACTGGTTCGGGGTCACCAATTTATCGTATTTAATAAATACGAAAATAACGTTCCTTATTTTTCAACAACTCTTTAACAACTAAAATTTTTTTTGAGAGAAAATATTTTTTTCATTTTGATGTTTTACAAAAAGATATATAAAAAAATTTTTTGACAAAAATTAAAATAAACAAGTTGTTTTTTAACAAGTGCATGTCCTACAAGTCTTTTCAAAATTAAAACTGAATATAAACCAAAAGGCACTGCTCATGTAGTTAGTTATTTTATAATATATGGAATTAAAAAGTTTTAAGTTTTTTTGTTCGAATTTTTTTTTTGGGAATCAGATATTATTCTATGAACCTTTTCTTCTCTCCCTCTCTTTTTTTCTATTAATAGAAACATTTTAAAATGGCAAAGTTCAAAAACCAGTTCATAAACTCATAAAGCATTCATTGCATATGTGCAAAATCTAGAACTGGCCAACAAAAGTAACAACAACAGCAATAAATATCATCGACAATTTTAGAATGGCAAATATGACGACAAGCGGATCTATTTAAGCGACATTTAGATTTCACTTTCGAAGTTTCGTGCTTTTTTATTTGCGTGTTTGCGTTTTGAATTATAGCTCATATTCGTGGCGCATGTGGATTGTTTTCTAAATAATATCGAAATTAAATTTTATAGATTTATGATTCTATATTTTATTGCATTCAATATTTTTAATACAACTTTTAATATTTAATACGCTCGCAGTAATGCTTTGTTTTAAATTCAAGTATATTCGATTTTATGCTTTCTTTTGCTTTTTCTGCTATTGAAATCAAAAGTAAAATTTTGGTTAATTAATGAATTTACATAAAATTTGCTTTAAAAAATGCTGGCATCGGTTTCGAAAATTTATATATCGTGGTATTATATAAGAAATTAAAGCAAAAACAATGAACCTTTTGTCCACTTTTACCTGAAAAACCACAAAAACTTGTATTAATTTGAAATCTGTGTTTATTGATTTGGTTATTCTAGGTTATGCAATTCTATTAAATTTACATACTTGAATTATAAAGTTCAAACAAACTATGGGCTGGTTAGAACAAAGATCGTTTGACATTGGATTCAGTATTTTTTTGTATCAGTGATAACCAAATAATAATACTATAATCCTATAGAAGCTTCAAATTAAAACAAAATCTCAACTTTAATGAAGATTAAAGTAAATAGCTCAAAGATCACCTTTTCATGGTGAATTAGTACCATTTTTCTATTACTATCAATAAACTTCTCGTATTCATTAGATTCGTCGTCGTTGGCGGCCACCGTGGTGTGATGGTAGCGTGCTCCGCCTACCACACCGTATGCCCTGGGTTCGCACCCGGGGTAAAGCAACTTAAAAATTTTAGAAATAATGTTTTTAAATTAGAAGAAAATTTTTCTAAGCGGGTCGCCCCTCGGCAGTGTTTGGCAAGCGCTCCGGGTGTATTTCTGCCATGAAAAGCTCTTAGTGAAAACCCATCGGCCTTGCAGATGCCGTTCGGAGTCGGCTTAAAACACGTAGGTCCCGTCCGGCCAATTTGTAGGGAAAATCAAGAGGAGCACGAGGCAAATTGGAAGAGAAGCTCGGCCTTAGATCTCTTCGGAGGTTATCGCGCCTTACATTTATTTATTTATTTTTTTTTTTATTCATTACATTCAAAATACATTGATCAGTTTAAATAAAAGGGTATTGCTCTAGATAAGTAGTACAAATAATACGAGACAATATAAAGTACTGCAAAGGGGAGTATGCTAAATCAAACTTTAAGAGCTATACTCGATTTACCGAAATGTTGTAAATTTGCTTTCAAAAACAAGGGTTTTAGATGAGTTATCGTTTTTTGTTTAGACAAGTGATCCGTATGTTATCGAAAAATTATCGATTTGTTATCGGAGTGTTACCAAATTGTTATGGGCATTTTACATATCTTTGTATTATCGAAAAGTTATAGATATGTTATTTAAAAGTTCTTGATTTTTTATAGCAAAAATTTCTCTCGTGAAATATCGATTTTTATCAAAAAGTTATCAATTATTTATAAAAAATATCGTTATATAGTAAAAAGTTATCGATTTGCTATCATAGTGCTAACAATTTTTTATTGGCGGTTAATCGATTCTTTATCGAAATTTTTCGATTTTTTACCAAATAATTATCGATTATCAAAGTGTTATAAGTTTATTGCATGACGTGTCGATTTTCTACTAATTCACGGTGAGCTAGAGTATTGATATTTGAAAAATTACTTTACTGCCATACATTATTAAAAAACAAAAAGATAACAAAAAAGTTATATACATATTCATACATATCTTCTCCTTTTGATAGCGACAAGGAGGATCCCTGAGGGTTTTGGGGAGTTTTATCATTGTTAATGTTGGTCTTTTAATATACTTGTGCTCATATAATGACCACCTTCCATAGGTACTTGAGGTCGCCGAAGACTTGTCTGCTAAATAAATAGGGTTTGCCACGGATAGGCGAGGTTGAAAATTGGGTTTGAGAAGCTTAAACCTTAGGTCCCCATTCACATACATCTTCCCAATTTTTAAAAGCGAGCAACACTAGGTATCTTAAAAGCAAAAATTACTACGCGGCTTTAAAAGGTAAAAATATAAGTAAGATGACAGTGATTCAAGCATAGTATTGGAAAAGTTTTGATAATTACCAATAGACGGTTGGCGCAAGGGTGCGCAAAAGGCGGACAAGGCGATACATGTGTACACAGATGGTTCCCAAGTAGTGGAGGGAGTAGGGTCTGCGGTATACTGTGCTGATCCGGAAACAAGCAGATCCTACAAGCTGCCGGATTACTGTAGCGTGCTCCAAGTGGAAATATTAGCCGTAACCAAAGCAGTAGAAACCCTGGAAGAGAATAGCTTAAGCTGCAACCATGTTAACTTTTATATTGACAGTCAAGCAGCAATTAAGGCATTAATCTCGCATAGCACAGCATCTAAATGCGTGTTAGAGTGTAAGCAGCCTCTGGAGAGAATCGGGACAGGGAGAAGCATACATCTATATTGGGACCCAGGGCATATGAAGATAGATGGGAATAAAAAAGCGGACGAACTAGCTAAAAGAGCGCATCCCTTGAAGCTTGCTCCGTAGACGTCGCAATTAGACTGGGCGAGATTAAGCGAAGCGGGAAAGGCGTGGGTTTAAACGCGGGGCTGTAAAGTGTCGAAGATTATGTGTAGGTCTTACAACCTTAGACTAACAAAGTTGATTCTATCATTAAAAAGAGAGGAATGTAGACTCATGACGAGTATTCTGACTGGACACTGCCTTCTGGCGTCACATGCCTTTAAATTAGAATTGGTCAGTGATAGCAAATGTAGGAAGTGCGGGTTGGATGAGGAAACGATCGAGCACGTTCGTGCCCTGCACTTGCCAGGCTAAGACTCCAGCTATCAGGAGTGATACAGCTGTCAGATCTAG
The DNA here is from genome assembly GCF_040869045.1 of Eurosta solidaginis. NCBI lineage: Eukaryota > Metazoa > Arthropoda > Insecta > Diptera > Tephritidae > Eurosta > Eurosta solidaginis. Next base: position 3,285,983 of record NC_090320.1, on the reverse strand, counting down.
AAGCAGCAAGTGGCTTAAGTTCTAGGAAGCTTCTAGTATTTGCCAAGAGGACGGAGTTATTTTTCAATTTGGTCGTTAAAACAAATTTCTGGTAACACTACGGACTCAATCAGTCTATGTGAGGTCCTCATGGACCGGCCAGTTCAACCTAACCTAACCTACCAATAGCCTCAGCAATACAAAATTTACTGCGAAAATAGTGCAATTGTTTATATTCAACACTTTCATAGTTTCTGTTTGTAGAACAATGACAAGGAAAACCCCATATTTGGTGCTCGCCGTCGTACGATTTTCGTGCGCTTTATTTCTTCATTTTTATTTTTCCACTATTTTCAGTACTTAAGTTAATGTATGTGTGTAAGCCATTTACTTTGTATATACAAACATGTAATGGTATTCACCTGCATGACCGCGACTTATGTACCTGTACAAATATACAAAGTACATGGAGAATAACATTTTACAAACACCAATAACACAGTGTTATTACAACATTAATAGTCCATCACAAAGGCCAACAAGTGGTACTAAGATTAGCGACAGCGACTAGCTTGCAACAAAAAACAGTTACATTTGTCAAATTGTTTTCTGCATTTTCGTCTTGCTTTACATTTATTTTAGTTGTGCTGATGCGACCTTCGACATTTTTTTGTTTTGTGATTAGCTTAATTTTTCTTTTTAATTCAGTTGTCATTGCTATTGTTGTTTACTGTAAGCTTGAATATTTTTTTTTTTTTTGGCAATTTTTTTGTAATTTTTTTTGCAATTATTTTTTGAGATTGTTGTTAGCGGTTGTTTATGCGCGTTATTATATTTAATTTGATATAATTTTATTTAAATTTCAAGTTGATTATTTTGGCTAATGGGTAAGGTCATTGGTGGAAAATTTTGGAGAATTGAACAACTGTAGAAGTAGAAAAGTTCTAAAACAAGGCATGACATTGATACTACATTGCTAAAATGAGAGGAAGTTCGTGTCTTAAGTCTTTTGTAAATATTATTTTTTTTTTTTTTTTTTTTTTTTTTTTTTAGCATTTACCATCACAACCCTCACTAGGGTAGGCACCTTGTCGTTGGTGTGAGGGCTTAGCCGAACTCCATAGCGCCCGACTATGAGGCGGAGCTGTTTAGGACTGACATCTACGCCGTTTCGCCTCATAGGAGGGCGGCGGGATGTCGGTGACCAAGAACTGCCGACCCCCTAATCCAGGGTGTTATGCGGACCGTGCCTATTGGACGATTTGCAGCCAGGGGATAAATTCGGCTGTATTCGAACGGAGCCTTCCCGATACCGGGCCATCTCGGGAAGTAGTTATGGCCTTACCGCAGTAAGGGGCGCTGCTGTGGCGGACGGTTCTTTCCCCGTATATAATACTGGACTGCTGAGCCCGCCTTGTCGGGCAGGTGGTCGTACGACCAAGATGAACAACTCATTACCTGAATGTAATAAGGAGGATGTAAAGAGGAGGACTGAGTCGCAATCCAAGGACGACAAATACGAATTAAGCGATGCGTCGGACTCGGGGAGCGAGAGTAGTGCTGATTCAATGAACTCCGTGTTGGAGAAGCACACAAATGAAAACGGAGTAGAAGAGTGGAGAAGGGTACGGAGCAGAGGAAGTAAAAGAGCTCTCTCGCAGTACCGTGCAGCACTAAGAATTGTACAATGCTTGGGAGCAGTGGTCGACCCAACAGAAGTGGAGATCGAGCGCTTGGAATGGGCCCATGAAGCGGTAGAAGTAGGTCGAAGGCAGTTCAAAAGGTTTGCTGCGAGAAACCCTCGGTTCTGCAACCGGTACGAGGAGGAAGAAGCGTCGAATGGCAGAATGAAGAGGCAACGTTCGGCAGAAGGCGACAAGCCTGCTTTCAAGAGGCAGAAAGGACCCAGTCCTAGAGCCGCGAGGCAGGGCAGTCGCATAGACAAGACAAGTAGGCCCAAAGCTGTAAGACAGATGGGTTCCAATAGCGAGGTAGCAACTACCTCGAAAGCTGCCAGTCAGAGAGAAGTTCCAACTACGGAAGTAGGAGATAAGCCAAAGGGAGATAACGCTAAGACTCCGGCTTTCTCGGAGGCGCTAAAGGGAGTTAACGCGAAGACTCCGGTGTTCTCGGAGGTTCTAAAGGGAGATAACACTAAGAATCCTGCTTTTCCCGAGAAGATGAGTCATGTGGCAAAGCAGTCACTGACTGTGGCGCTCGTTGATCGTAGCAGTCCGTTCGGACAAATGACTACTGAAAGGTGGAGATCTGTGGAAAGGGAGCTTATTAGCTTAATGCTTAAGATGATGCGGGAACAACCAAGTAAGCCCCTTCCAACCTTTGATTCGGGGGGATGGTATAATGGTGTGAAGATGATAGCGTGCGACAACATCGCGAGCTTGCGGTGGCTGGAGGAAGTCGTTCCAAACCTCCAAAGGCAAGGCACGAACGCGCGGTTTGAGGTGGTGGATAAAGCGCAAATCCCCACGGTACCAAAAGTTAAGGTATGGATACCATGCGTGATGAAGTCGGAGGATACACTGCGACTTCTGCAGAATCAGAATCCGAACATACCGACACAGGATTGGAAGGTACTTACTGTATCTCGGCCTACCGAGGATGGTCAGTTCTACATCTTCCAAATAAACAAGCAGGCGGAGGATATTTTGTACACGCAGCTTGGCAAAATGTCCTTTGGCACTGGCAAAATTTACATGCGACTCAGGAAAAGAAGTCCCGAGGATAAAAATCCTAACACGCTGGAAGTGGGCGAAGTCGAAAAGGACCTCAGAAGCCTAAGGGAAAAAAGACAGGTGGAGGTCCCCGACGTCACCACGAACGTGCTAGAAGAGGACCAACCGCTAAATGGTGCTGTGACTCGCACAGAGGAACACACGGCACAACATTCACGAGGGGCTGAAGGGGGCCTCGAATACTCTAAACCAAAAGGGCAAGAGGAGGACGACGACGTCAAGACGAAGGTGCTGGAGGGGGACAAACAGCCCAATGGTGCTGCGAGTCCTACAGATAAACCTCCAACACAGTAAAGTGGCGTCGAGCGAACTCCTCCTAACCCTTGAGGAGGGTTCGTTTGACGTGGCGCTGATCCAGGAGCCGTGGCTCTCATCGGGAGGAAAGGTTTCTGGACTTAGCGCGCGCGGGTTTGGCGTTTACTACGCACAAACGGAAGGACGGGTGCGAGCTGTAGTAATGGTAAGGAAACAGCTGCATTCATATATGCTGCCTAATTACACCACCGAGGATCTCGTAGCGGTGGCCGTTGAGCAAAAGAATAAGCAGGCATTTATCCTGGCGTCCTGCTACATGGCCCATGCTGCGGAGGTTCCACCGATGGAGTGCAAAAGGCTAGTACAGGAGGAAGGGCGCAAAGGGCGGTTGGTCATAGGCGCAGATGCAAATGCGCACCACAATGCGTGGGGAGGAGCAGATACGAACGAGAGAGGCGAATCTCTATTTTGTTACATCCTGCAAACCAATTTGCAGATAGCCAACAGGGGAAATGTTCCTACATACATTGGTCCAACATCCAGCAATGTTCTGGATATTACATTGAGCTCCGAGCGTGATATATCAAGGTATGATTGGATGGTTCTCGATAGACCATCCTTCTCCGACCATGCGTATATAAGCTTCAGCATCCCACTAAAGAGGGTAGAGAAGGGAGGAACCTTTAGAAACCCTAGGGCAACGAATTGGACTAAATTCCAGAAACATGTAGAAACGAAACTGGGACAACCCAAAGAGGTTGCTAATGTAGAGGAACTGGAGGAGTCGAATGAATTCCTAACAAGGACGCTTATGACTGCGTATAACAAAGCTTGCCCTCTAAGAAGATTCAGAGGAAAAGCAAAGCCGCCATGGTGGAGCAATGAGCTGAGTCTTCTAAGAAGACAGGTAAAAGAAATGTTTAAACTCGCAAAGACCGCGGAAAGCGAAGCGTGTCGGGACGAGTACAGGGATCTACTGAGGATCTACAAGCGTGAAATTACCAGGGCGAAGACAAACTCATGGAAAAGTTTCTGTACGGACATAGAGTGCTCCAGTGAAACAGCACGGTTGAAAAAAGTCCTAGCAAAGGGAAACATAGTCCAGGGACTAATAAAGAAAGAGAACGGGGAATGGTCACGTGATAGTGAGGAATCCCTTGAGGTGCTTCTCGATACACATTTCCCATCGGGAGACGGTTTAGAAGAACCAGCAGACATCACTCACACTTCGATCACGGAGCTAGTGGTGCCGGGCTTGGTGACCGATACCAAGATCGAGTGGGCAGTGAAGACGTTTTCTAAGTTTAAATCGCCGGGCCCAGATGGTATATTCCCGGCCATGCTACAATTCTCAAGCAGGGCGGTCGTGGAATGGCTTAAAATAATATTCGATGGGTGCATAAGACTGAATCATGTTCCGCACTCTTGGAGAACTGCTCGTGTAGCTTTTCTACCAAAGGCGGGGAAGATCGGTCACGTGTATCCCAAAGACTATAGACCCATTAGCTTAACATCATTTCTGCTCAAAACCTTTGAGAGGCTGATAGATGTGTACATAAAGTCCAACGTGGATGGAAAGCTGCTCTCCACAACACAGCATGCGTACACCAAAGGCAAGTCGGTAGACACCGCATTGCATAGGGTGGTAATAAGCATAGAGAAATCCCTGGAATATAAGGAGTATGCTCTAGGAGTATTCTTGGACATTGCCGGGGCTTTCAATAATGTTGCAAAATGGGCGATTATGGATGGTCTTAATTACATTAAAGTACATCCTGCCTTAATCAGATGGATCGGGTGCATGTTAAATTGCAGAAAGATTACATCACAATGGGGATTGTACGAGGCCACGAAATCAGTGGACAGGGGCACGCCGCAGGGAGGGGTGCTATCACCTCTGCACCCAAGCAGCAATTAAGGCAATAATCTCGCATAGCACAGCATCTAAATGCGTGTTAGAGTGTAAGCAGTCTCTGGAGAGAATCGGGACAGGGAGAAGCATACATCTATATTGGGTCCCAGGGCATATGGGAATAGATGGGAATGAAAAAGCGGACGAATTAGCTAAAAAGGGCGCATCCCTTGAAGCTTGCTCCGTAGACGTCCCAATTAGATTGGGCGAGATTAAGCGAAGGCGAGAGGTGCACATGATCGACCAAGCAGAAAAGGCGTGGGTTCAAGCGCGGGGCTGTAAAGTGTCGAAGATTATGTGTAGGTCTTACAACCTTAGACTAACACAGTTGCTTCTATCATTAAAAAGAGAGGACTGTAGACTCATGACGGGTATTCTGACTGGACACTGCCTTCTGGCGTCACATGCCTTTAAATTAGGCTTGGTCAGTGATAGCAGGTGTAGGAAGTGCGGGTTGGAGGAGGAAACGATCGAGCACGTTCTGTGCTCGTGCCCTGCACTTGCCAGGCTAAGACTCCAGCTATTAGGAGTTATACAGCTGTCAGATCTAGAAGCAGCAAGTGGCTTAAGTCCTAGGAAGCTTCTAGTATTTGCCAAGAGGACGGAGTTATTTTATAACATAGGTCCTGGTTTTTGATAGGGTTTTTCAGTTTGGTCGTTAAAACAAACTTCTGGTAACACTACGGACTCAATCAGTCTATGTGAGGTCCTCATGGACCGGCCAGTTCAACCTACCTACCTACCTACCTACCATCACAAAGTGGGCTTTATTATGAAGTCAAGTGAAATAAAGTAAATTAAGCTGAAATTATATTTTGTACAGTATGTTTTATACCAAATACTTCCCATAGATATATTAACCTATATTCACTCGTTGGATCACACACTTAACTGGTGTGTCATTTATGGTCGGAGTTCATCCAGTTTTTTTAAGAAGTCTTTCCTTATTTAATACTTCTTTGAAGCTATAGCTACTAAACAAACTTTTCATACATATTTATTTCTGTATTTCATATTCACTAGGCCACGTACAAATAGTTTGCTTAAATTATGTGGGTGTTGAGCTAACTATTTTAGGAAGCTTCCTAATTTGTAACTTTTCGTTAAGGCTAATGTGTTTTGTATAGGTTTTTGGTAAATTGCATTATATTAATTTTTTACTTCTTATTTGCAAACCGCTTAAAGTCGGTCATTATCAATGGAATTAACAGATGGTTTTTACAAACTGCCTTCCACTCATAGAGTTATTGATTCGATTGGTTCGAAGTGTAAACATTTAAACTGCTAAATCAAAAAACGCAAGAGATGTATTTATATATTTTTCTGTACATGCATTACTCTTAGTAAGTAAAAAGGAGTTATATAAGCCAAGCAACACTTTTAGGCGGTCTTCATTCATTTTCGGCCTTGGGTAAGTGCTTAACGAAGAAATGCAAAAAATTGGCACCAAATATTTAAAAAAAAAACAGTATATTTATCAGTTGAAATTTCTTTCTGAAACTCATTTATCAACACTATGCCATTAGCTGTTGATTTCTCTACAAAAAAATTAATTGGTAGGGGCCAAACGGTTTCATGTAGCTGTTATTTTCAGGACAAGAGATTGTTGTTCTGCAAATTGCATAAAAAATATTGGTTCTGCTTTTATTCACGAAAATACGAAAGCATTTGTTGCCCACATTTTGCATAGGCTAGCAGGTTAAGAGAGCTAAATGTAAGAACCAGCTGTTGACAATTGATTTCATTAACACCTATAGATTTTTTTGGACCCTTTTCTATCTAAACCAGGCGCTGTAAACAGAGTTTGAAGCACATACATTTTAGTTTTTTACGATTTAAATATGAAAAATAAAAATTTCGAAATCTTGGTTACATAAATTTGCCTTTAAAAATTTGAATGTCTGAATCTTAGCGAATCGAATGTATCGCTTGTACCATTATCCAGCATTACATCCTCAAATATAATCTTCGATACACAGCATGGTGCTTAGCCTCGCGTTGAAACTTTTTATTATGAAAGTATTATATTTTTTAATGTAGGATTTTGAGCCAAGCCTCGGCACATCTTTCAACTTAGGTGGTGGCTCTCCTTTCATCCTGCCTATGAGGAATATGAGAGATTTAAGCAGGCCTTACTTGTGAGGTTACCTACAGAAAGAACCAACAGACTAGCAAAGCAGCTCCAACCACCGAGAGAATGATAAATATCGGGAATAAAGGCCCAGAGAATTTGTTTGAAAAATAAATCTGTCCACTCTTTCTATTCAGCATAAAGTAGCCCAGCACTATAAAGAAAGTAAATACTCAAATTCACAATGCCCACTTTATAAGTTACTGTTATTTTCATAAATTATAAAAATAAAAGTACCTTCAATTTTCAGGAATGGCACTTTTCGAACTTTTTTGCACTGAACTCCTAAAAATATTTTGCTTTCAAAGTGACCAGAACATTGTTGTTGAAATGAAAATATGAAAAAGATATACAACCGAGTTCCGGTTTTCGATATCGGTTCTTATATCTGTTTTGATATTGTAGCACTGAATACTCATTGAAGTTGTGCAATACTTTGACTAAACACTAAACAAATCGTACGTTTCGGATACAAATTAGTTGGGAACTTTTTTATAAAAATTGGAACAGGGCGGATAGTTAGTTCAAGCAACGAATTGGACAGTAGGTTACTTAAACTATCGTAATGAAAGTAATATTTAATAAATATCGTTATAGAGTGGAAAAATAATCGGTCTATTGGTCAGTTTTATCGGACATACCAAGCTTTCTCTAACCACTAAAATATTGCGCTGTCTTCTAGTGTAAAACATCCATGGAATTTTGGTGAGAATTGTACCCAATTGCTGTCACAAAAATAGATCTGCATGCAGCTTAGATAACAAGAGAAGCTGGTAGTGAATTTCAAGATATGAATTTAAAAAACATGCATGCCAAAAGAAATAACAATAAAGTATAGCTACACAACGTGCCACACGTAAAAAATTAACAAGAAAATATTGCCTAATTCAAATTCATATTCATACTAATTTAATAAAACATGTTGTACTAATTTCCAAATTAGATTCAACATATTAGCTCATAAAATAGTGAAATATACTTGCTTACAATATATTTCTTAACCATATTTTCCGCATAAAACATGACTAAATAACAACTTTCAAGTGAAATACGCGTGTGACTAACGTCACCGGTGAAGATACACCAACCGGCGCTACTTTTAGTGGCAAACAAAATGATTGACAGCATTTGAATGAAACGGCAGCAGCACGAAGGCGAGTCAAAGCAACATCTGCAGTTGCGCGCATTACCAACAATGCACATACAACAGCAAAAATCGCTGCATTCATGCAAACAACAATATCCTTTATGATATTGTCAACATGATAAAAACAACAACAACAAAAATATTCACGGCCCAATATCGTCGTACGGATGGTTGTAGCAACTGACGCTACCACGCAAACTGTGCGCTGAAAGGCAGCATGCAAAAAAAAAACACTAGCAGCAACAACAAAAAGTAGTAAAACGAAAAACAACAAAATTATAGAATTTACAATGATTGCATTAAAAGTGGCACAATTCCCACCAAAAGCAACAGTTTGGCGGCAACGGTGCTTTGGTGTGATTATTATATGGCATTTTGTTGTTATTGCTATTGTTATTGTTATTTTTGCTGTTATTTTCCTGTTATTTGGCAGACAATGCTAATTTAAAGCTGCTATAAACACTGCGCTGCCAACTGTTAAATTTTCAGATGAATGAAAGAAAAATTACACAAACATTACAACAACAAAATATAATACTTGTAAAATATGGCAACTACATTTGATTTATTTGCAATTGTTTGCAGTTTAAATTTTTTTTTTGTTGCACTAAAAGTTGTTGTTGTATGCGCTGCACGAAATTAAATTCTTAGTTAAAATATAAATTTATTGTAATCAAATTAAAAGTCTTAGGTAATTTGACTTGACTTCAAGTATGCATGTCAGTAAGTAAAGCAGATATTGGTCGCATGCAACTGACAGCAAAAATGAAGAAATCCCCAACAAAGAAGAAAAATATAATGTTATATCTCATAAGGAAACATTTAAACGAAATATGCAAACCAGTTTACTACAAACTGTAAGAATTATGCTCAAGATTTGATTCCGTGTTGCAGATAATTTTAAGCTATTGCATAGATTTTATCGCGGGCTTGGCGACTAAATCAAAAAAAAACCGTAACGGATATTTGTAAAAAAAGGTTCGAAAAGGTTCGAAAAAGGTTCGGTGTTAGCAACAGGCCAAATACATAAAATTGGATCTCTATCATAAAGTTAAAGTTAAAGGTAAGGTTAAAGTTAAAGTTAATGTTAAAGTTAAAGTTAAAGTTAAAGTTAAAATTAAAGTTAAAGTTAAAGGTAAAGGTAACGGTAAAGTTAAAGTTAAAGTTAAAGTTAAAATTAAAGTTAAAGTTTAAGTTAAAGTTAAAGGTAAAGGTAAAGTTAAAGTTAAAGTTAAAGTTAAAGTTAAAGTTAAAGTTAAGGTTAAAGTTAAAGTTAATGTTAAAGTTAAAGTTAAAGTTTAAGACAAAACTTGAATTAATATCAAAGAAAACAAAATATTGCATAAATATTATAATTGCATAAGTTGATAATATGCCATAGCTTTACCGCGTCAGTCCCCGAGTGCCCCACGTTCATTTTTCTTATTTCAGCGTTGTCTTTCGCAGTCATACAAGAATTAGTCACTTAAAACTGTTTGTAATTGTACTTAGTCTATTCTGGTTTTCCACGATCCATAACTATACAACAAAGCTAACAACACTCAGCCACTTACATACTTATATATTAGTAAAATAAATATGTAAAGCATTATAAATATTTTGCAATATAGTAGACTTTCTGAGTACATAGAAATAGCTATAGTTTCAAGGTGGTTACGTTTCGGGGCGCACACTTTTCGGTTGACACACTTGGTTTCCACTGGCTGCCTAACAAATCGATCGAGCGACCGGTTGCTTAGCACGAATGTCAAATGGCAAAACAGTATCTAATTTTAGATTTTCATTCACTTGTACTAAAGCGAGTAGATATAAATTCATGTAGATACTGAAGTTTTCGGAGTTCGTTTGTTTGTTTTTTTGTTGGTATCCACGTAGTTGATTCTTACATTTATTCATTCATGCTTGACATAGGTTTTTGTTTTTGTTAGTATTAATAAATAAATTTAAGGAGAGAAACACGCAAATCAAAAAGAAAGAGATCAAGGTATCAGCATGACGGAGTAGAGGGCTTGGCGTTGAAAACAATATGACATAATAATTTTTGTATTGAAACTATAAATACATAATTAATTGAAACAAAAATAAGTAACAAAAAATACCCGAACTTAGTTAAGGCTTTTGTAGATTTTAGTGCCTTGCAGCGACTACTTTCCGTACCTCATTTTGACATGTTTTGACAAAATTTTTTTGTTATGTGCTCAAAACGTTTTTATAATGAACTTTCGGGTGATTTAATAAAGCTCGCCCAGGGATTGAAGTTAAACCACAACAGAGGTAACTTTGACAAAACAAAAAAATTTCGGGCATTTTGAAAAAAGCTTCGTCGTCTTATCGGCAGTTATCGGCATATTATTGACCGCGAATGATTATGCGCGAGTTATTGGTTTTTTACATACTTCTTTTCCATGGGTCACAGATGTGCTATCGATTTTATATTGAAGTTCTATCAGTATCTATTTCAAATCAATAACAATATATTAACGTTTTGTTAAAAAAATTGATAAATTTTCGATAACAAATCGATTTCCTTTTGATTACATATCGATAAGTTTTCGACAAAAATTGATAGCTGTTTGATGATAAATCTTTACCTTAAATAAATCGATTGGAATTCGCTAACACTCCAATAACATATTAGTAACATTCCGATAACAAATCTATAATTTTCAGATAACTTTTTGTTAGCACATCCATACGTTTTTGAAAAGTAATCGATTTTTCAATTATAAGTCGATAACTTTTGATATCGATAGCTCGTCTATACCTCGTCGATACTGTCCCTTTGTCCTAATCCTACGCCCTTTTTCAAGCCACTAAAACTAAATTAACCAAATTTCAACCAATTTCCGTGATAGAGATCGATTTATAAATGAAAATATGATAAAACAAAATTGGGTGGCAACCCTGCTTAGGAATGTTCTCATTGAAAAACTGAGTAAATTACTCTTAATTCTGAAATGCATTTTATGTAAGTGGTAATCTCACAAAATCCTTAGTGACAACACCTAGGCAGAAAGAATTGGAATTTAATAGTCTAATTATGTAACAAAATCCATCGAATAGTAGTAATGGATATACAACGGAATATATAAAATCTCTCAGGTGTCAACCGGCTTAGAAATTTTCGTATACTGACTAAAATAGCTTTCGTTTGATAAACGCATTGGCAACTTTTGTATGATTTTCAAATGGGTGGAAACGTCATAAAGATATCCTAAGTGTCAACAGGGACTTGCTATCCTTTTCCAGGTGCCTAAAAATTAGTGTTCTAAATTTCAGGAAGATTAACCGCGATTATCTTGCAAACATATATTAGTTACAAACCATTGCGCACGTAATATTGTAACGAATTTAGTGAAATTCCGCCTCTTTGCAACCTTCTACTTCACAATAACACTTAACTTCACAACCAATAGCGTCCTTAAATCAAACCTGATTACTGACTACTCAGCTTGTGCTGCTTTTATACTCTCTGTTTTCTCGTTCATTTATTTCTCCGAAGGTCTAGTAATTTCACGAAACTGTATTCCAGAACAATTATGTCTCTTGCTTGGTATTAGCTATATACATGTATTAGCTATATACATGTATCTTATAGTCATATGTGGGTTGTATGCGTCAGTGTAACATCAGTGTGTGAGTTATTTCTTCGTTGGCTTGTGTGTATGTGGGATGATTAATGTGTTTATGTAGTTTGCTTGAATGTTATTGCTGTTGTGCATTTATATAGTGATGTGAAAATTCGCCACAATATAAATAAGTATTAATGTTTTCTTTTTGCTTACGGATCTGTCGGTAAGAGCTAGTTTATGACGTGGTTCACTATTTCAACAGTTCTTATTACTTTCCCATCTCTTTGAACATCACTCATACGCCATGGAGACCAATATATGATATTAAATAGACACAAAATGTGTAGTAATATACAACACAAAATAACCTAAAGACTCAAGTCACGAACTTGATCTGAGCGCAGTAACATTTTCTGATGCAGTAGAAGCAGTATAGTAAGTTTGCTAGAGAATTTTAGGTAACTAAAATTGTAACTAATCCAAGAAATCGATTTGATTGTATCATAAAACATATTTTTTAATGGACATTATACTGGAAATCATATTTAGGCTCTGCATATCGAAATACACATTAACAATTATTTCAATAACTCAATAACTGTGAATGTAGTAATTGTTTAATTTCTCATTTAATCTTTCAACAAATGATATTATAATATAATAATATATGACGTCTGATTTGTTCTACACTTAAAGGGGCATCCTTCTTATCTTTCACAATATTTCATTAATCTTCAAAATCACTGTCAGAATATGCTCTACTTATTTAATCCAAGCCATCTTCACGCTTTGATCTTTCATTCATTGTCAAGCCAATTAGTAGGCTTTTTTGTTCAACTGTAAAATAGTTTTGTATGTGCGTAGAAAATGTCATTAACCTAATACCCATTCATAATCAATGAGTAAATGAAATATCATCGCTAATGACCAAGATCACGCACGCGCATATACACATTTGCGCACACACCAACAAACATGCATGCATGCCACAGATTAAACAGCGTGAATCTCAAATTTATTTAATATTTATATTAATAAGTTCATTAGCGTGCCAACATCCGTGCAACTGACGTTTTTGTTTGTACATTTTGCCGGCGGCTTTAACCAATAATGGTGCACACACTGCATCCGCATACAATTTTTACCTTGCTCATCTCATCTCATCACATCTCATATTTTACACTGTTTTTGTAACGCCACTTGAAATTTACAAACTCGTAGGCAAAGCGCTGTTTTTGTGCGTCATAATTTAATAGATCTTCTGCGAAAATATATCTATGTATGTATGCAAGTTAATATGTTACATATATATTTGGTTATTTGTTTGTTTTATTTGGTTTTGTTTGTTTTATTTTTTCTTGTCGTGTGTGTTTTATTGATGTTAGCTCATCTTCACATCGACTTTTATTTGGTGCGCCCAACTGGTGTGATTGCTGAATGCTGGGCTTTTCGCTTGCACTCGAATTGTTGGTGTTTTCCGTTGTTTTTTTTTTTGGCTTTAATTTATGTTTTTACGGTGCTCATTTGTAATGCAAATTTACTCTACTGAACTTGAACTTGAATTGCTTCGTTTACTTTCCTTTTCTCCTTATGGGGGTTTTGTTAATTTTAGTGAGTTATTATTATTATTTTTTATATTATTTGGACTATATACAAATTACAGCCTTTTGGTAGGCAAGAAATATAGATAAAAGCTGCATGAGAAGGAGTCTCTAAATCTTAGCTTTAACCACATTTTCTTTAGCTCTCTCCTTTTTTTGCTATTATTGACCACCAACCCCATAAGTCTCCGGGGCTGAATTTGGTTTCTTATCGCGAAACCTTTTACACCTCCTTGGATGTTAGCCACTGCTACAACGAACCTCCGGATAGGCATATCGTGAATGAGCCAGTTGGAATAGATGAAACAAGCTCCAAAGCCACTGGTCCACTGGTCGGACTTTTGCAGCTCAAACTACTTGCAACTGAGTACCCAACTATTCCGGACCTGCGTATGGTGGGGTTTAGTCCCTCAAGGATTTCATCATAATGTTAATTATATGTATCAGATGAGTCCCTGTTGACCACGAGTCACCTCTTCCTCCACACTTTCATTCACATTGCAAGGGTATCAGTTCAGGGCACTGTGAGGGGAGTACCCTATTAATGCGACAGCTCTGCGTTTATTTATATTTTTTTACGGTGGTGTGATTCTCTGTAGAGTTTATTAAAAGAATTCGTTTTACACGAAAATGCGACTTCGTTACTGATATAAGGTTTAAATAAATTCAAATAAGACACATCTTTTATAAAATTTATTTTTTCTGGATTTTATATGATCGACATATTTTACATTTCAAAATTTTTTCTTTTAAAATAAGATGTTTATGGCTTAACCTAGGCAAAAATAAGGAAAACAAACTCATTTCATCATAGTTAATAATCTAACTAAAATCACGTTAATTCTTTTGCCACTGATGCAAGCGTGTTGAAAGTAACACCGCGCCAACAAATTCACACTAATCAAACCAGAAAGTCAGTGCCATAAATAAATTTTAAATCTCTAAAGAAAAATACTTCATAAATTATAATAAAAAATAGACATTAATTAGCATATCGAGTTTTTGCTACAATTTCTTATTACGTATAAGATATTTTTACTTCTCCTAAATTTTGTAAAAAAAAGTAGCACAAGCTTACGTAAGAAACAGTTGATTAGAATTAAAAATTCATAAAAAAAAAGCATTTTTTTTATCGCAATAAATAGTAGGGTTTATCACTAAGAGAGTTGGTATTTACTAAACATTTTTAGCAAATTAGCGTAAAATTTGATTCATTTTCTTTCGTTCAACTTTTAATGTGTCAAGAAGGATGGGTGCCGGTGCATGTACGTAATATCTTTTATTATAATTTGGTACAAAAGATTTACCTTTAATATAAACGTTTCAAGAAGTAAGTTACTCCTCATTTTCTTACGCGTTTCGGTACATTTTGTACAAGGCCATTTGCTATTAATATTACTTAATTCAATTTCGCATACATTTAAAAATTGTGGTGCTTTTTTGGAATCAAATAGTAGCTTGCACCTGTAGTTGAGCCCGCGAAAGGCCAGTATAATTTGTCTTCTGATATATTTTATTCGTGTTTGATGTACCGGGTGACTGCTTTGGTGTTCGTAAGCCAATTCCAAAGGTTCCTGTGTTTCGTCAGAGATGGCATTTGTTCGTTCATTTACTTTTTTACCGTCAAATGATTTTTGTTGCAGTTTTTTGATGGGAAAAGTTATTTTCGGCCATTTAATGGGCAAAGCTATGTATTTTCGGAACCTTTTCATCTCCATTCTTTTAAGTAACTGCTTGCTTACTTACGCCGTGTCTACAAATCACATCCTTTGAGGTAGAATTTACTTTGATTTTTGTTCAAAGTTGTTCGATAGTTAGTTTTTAAAATGTTAAACAATTTATATGATTTGCAAAAATACCTCTAACACAAGCGGCTTATAGAAAATACCTTAAACTAATATATCACATAGCTGAAAATAATTGATATAAAGGGGTAACGGTAGAAAAACTCTGAAAGAATTATGAAGCAGAAAAAAGCAATGAAGACAAAGTGCAAAAATTTGAACAACAATAATATATATTGGAAAAACATTTACTTCAACTACAAATCAATTAATTCAAGGGTGTTCTGCATTGACTTAGATGACTAAAACAATCAAAACTTTTAAGATTATTTTCTTTGGCATCCATCAAATAAATTAATTTATTGCTTGAACAAAATTATAAAAATTACTTAGGAATATTCTCCTTGACATCTATTATAAAATTCTTGACCAAGGAACCAAATAAAAAAATTCATAATTGACTTATTACAAAAACAAAATGCATCGAATATCTATCAAAATATTTTGTTAATATGCTCAAATAATAACTAAAAAAAAAAAAACTTGGCTAAATTCATTAAGATTCGCGCTTAAACTGCAAGCATAATTTCAAAACATTGAACTCAATTAATAATTTAATGCCAATAAAAAAATAATTACAACGACTAAAGTGAGTACTTAAGCAAATATGTACGTAAGTATGTGGTCGTAAATATGTAAGTAGAGCAAAGCTTAACTAATTTTGATTGCACTCAAATAGTGTTGTTGCTCAATCATACACAAAATGACAAACATACAGAGCAGCTGTGCTGTGTTTTTTTGTATTAAACTTTGCAAAACGTCTTTGCAAAATTTTGCAACAAATAGTGCGCGCAGTACGGCGCGCATACGCAAAGCAAGTTCATAGCATTTTTATAGCGTTTTTTCCAGCATTTTTTAATTGATGATTTCAGTGTAGTTGGGCAATTTTTAAGTGATATTTACAAGTAGCTGAGATTGAAATGTCGTTTTTTTTCTATTTGGAGAAAAATCGAATACTATAAATGCAGGTTTCTAGAGTCATTTTGCAGCTGCATGTAACTGCACTTGTGTTGTGTGTGTGTGCATTAGTTACATTTTTATAGCACATTTCTGTGCAACTCGACAGTGGACGTGCCAAAGTGCGAGTTTGTGCGTAATGTTTTTATTATTTTTATCTTTGTGTGTATTCATGGAAGTAATCGTATATGTGCGCATATGTATTAACTAACCTAGTTTTTAGCCATGCGCATTTATTTAAGGCGAATTGCATAAATACACGTTTTCAGATGTCATTGGCTTGAAACATAGCACTTTTGTGTATTATAATGTAATTCTTATTATCCTGTGGGTTATTCTTTAACTATCAAATGTTCCCATATTTATTTTGCAAGTAATTAACGAGGGATCTCTTCTAACCCACGCCGCTACTGAAGATGTTATCAAGGCCTTCTTATCGTTTCAAGGCATGAATTAACCATGATTGAGATTTTACCATCAGGTTGAAGGACGTTACGGGCAATATAATTGTTTGACAAAAATTTTATAGATGTTAAGCCAGTCACGACGCATCTTCTACTTGCCACAGACAAAGGAAGCCTTCGTAATTTCGAACTGGTACTCTACGGTTAGCAGTAAAATCAGCAAATGAACAGGGCCCAAATACGACGCCAATAAAACAGTAAACTTACCAATAAGATAAAAAACTGAAATTTTAGAAACGCAGCCAAAATTATGGGACATTTAATGATGCACCGAAGCGCGCAATTAACGGGGATCATTTTACAATATATACAAAGAGGTTCCAGCCAAGAGGCTCTATTTAAAATCTTGATACACTCTTGCTGCCGAAGCCCAATGCATTTTCAAATGCTCCGTAAATGACGTTTACGTTGTTAATTCTATTAACTACCTTTTTAAGATCATCAGGTGCACTGCATCTGTACGAAGGATCTTCAAAAGTTAAAAGTGATTGTAATTTCGCTTACGCATTAAGAACACAATTATACTATGGAATGCAGATTCCTGGTCTTTACACCTTTACACCAGATACGGCTTTAATAATGGCCAAAGGTCGCACATAGATATAGTGACCTCCTAAGGTAATCGCGTTGGCTCTCCCTTGAACTGGTTGTTAGGAAAGCTCAAGTTTTCCTTAGCTGGCTAAACTATCTCGTCCACTGATCTGCAGAACAAACTGATGCAACAATGACTCCAGTACAGGCCAAGTCTATTGAAACTGCAAACTCCTAGCACTTTCTTTGAGAGTGTGGATGACAGTAGATTAGGTTAAGATGACAAGGTGTGTTTCTATTAATACAGCAAAAAAACTAAAATAATTTGGGTGAAACTGTACTTCAAGTTCTGGCTTCAATCTGAACACATTCTAACCCCATCTGAATCTCGGATGTCAAACTTTTCTTTTCGTATGCCCTATCATAACTAAGAGCACATATCAATCTTATGGAGAAGTTAAGGGCAAAACTAAGCACAGTCACAATTTGAAAGAGCGCAAGTGTACAAGCAAAGCATAAAGTGCTTTGGAAAATCAAAGTTTCTGCATAAATCGATCACCACTCCGATTTTTAAGAATTTTTAAGTCATAGAATCTAAGGCTAGTAAACTTCCAATCTTTATTATAAAGCTTTTTTAAACTAAAACCTCTCACTTCCACCCACTCCTGCTGCTTTTAATATTTTATTTATTTATTTTTATTTTCGCTTGAGAATATCGCTGCGAGCTCAGATCCGTTGGTCCTTCAAACTCTTTTGTCTAAAACTTAACAAAAAAAACTGTCTCCACTGGATACAAACAAATTTTTGGCGCCAATGGAAGGCACACATACACTCTCATCTATACAAAAGCAAAGTTTATTCACCTACGCAATACGTGTGCCGGCTCTCTTGTGTATGGACAGAAAATCTAAAAGCTTTCCTACGCATACACTTAGCGTATGTGAATAAACTTTGAGCACACGTATAGTGTACATGAAACACTTTTGTTTTCATCAAACACACATTACATGCATAATGCATATATGTACATAGCATTGCAATTTTATTGCCAGCCAAGCTTTTTATTATGTTTACTCCCGCTGCGACGTCGCTGCGCTCTTGCGCGGTCTGAACCATGTCTTTTGCTTGAGTTAAAGCTCACCATCGTCTACAACTGTGCGCACAGCAGCAGCACTGAGCATTAAATTCAGTTTCAAGCAGCTGCTGCTACATTCGTCAATTTATTTCTTCTTAATTACTTTAGTAGAGCCAATTGCAAAATTGCAAAAGTCTTCGTGAGTAAGTCAGCGCTGTCAGCGTGCATTTGCAGAGCTGAGTTGAGCAGCTGCTACTGCGATTGCAGCAGCTCTTGCTTGCTATTGGCGCTGATGGCATTATTTGTACCATCTGTGTGCCTCTCCCTTCACGCCCGCACAAATCAGACCATCTATTCAACACGCTTGATTGTCGTTCTATAAGCGTGCGTCGGTATAAAAGCTTGTAACGGCTGGTCAAAATTATTCAGTATCTGTTGTAGATTCGTTGTTATTAGAACGACCACAGCCTCCAAGTAATTATTAACTTTATATAATTTTGTATTGTTTGAAAAAGTATATACTAAATTTTGAAAAATTGTGTGTGTGCTCATTTCAGATTCCTTTCACTTCTTTTATTGAGTTCTAAGAACAACGTACAGTAGCGAGCGAGTCGACAACCGCGTTTAGTTGTTGGTGTTAAATTAATTTGTGAACAAGATGAAAACATTGGTATGTTGTGAAGTGTTTCAAATATATCAATTAATTATATTAAAAAAAAAATTTATATATATATGAACTTACTTAAAATAATGAAAATGGACAAATGCATAAAATGACTAAAAACAATTGCTCAAAAAAATTTTGTACACAAAAAATGTGAAAAGTGTTAACTCTTAAAAAAACAGCTGCATCACACAAGAAATTGCAAAGTTGTAATTAAATACCAAACGGACTAAGAGCAAAAACAATTTATCTTTGCAAATGCCTTCAACTGTTATTCAAAATTTCTAGCCACAGCATAATTTATGCTAGCAATTTTAAAGCGAAAAACTATTGTAATTGTACACTAACGCATAGCTGTTAAATTTGTGTCTATTTGTATAATTATAACGCCGTTCTAGCTATAAAAACTTTAACATCTTTAAATGCTTTATACATCCGAAAAGAATAATGAACTTAAAGTTATTGAAGCTGATCTTATTATATAATGCTTTTATGTGTATTTTACTTTTCATTCGAGACTCTTTTTAAAAAAGACCTGTAGTTTGTGCAGGTATTGATTGATAGTAATTTAAAAAGAAAGTTGTAAAGCATAAAAATTAAAATGTCTCTTAGTTAACAGCATGAAACTTAGTCAACCGCGAAAAGTTCGTCTCTTAAGTCTTTTGTTGCAAGACTTTTTTTAAAGTAAAGAGTTTAAAAATATATTCTTTTATATCCTAAGAATAAATTTAATTTTTGCTTAGCTGCATTTCTTCATTTAATATTTGAGGATTTTTTTTTTTAATATTGAGTCACAGAACGGGAGAAACTGGTCAAACAGCGTTTTTTTTTTCAGCGCCTGTTAAAGAATTAATTTAATATTCAATTGTGAAGGGCTTAGCCGTTTGAAAGAGGAATATACTCGATTTTTTATTGTTTTAAGAGAAATCATACCAAGTTCGTTTCTTAAGTCTTTTGTTGAGTTAAACGTTTTTAATACAGAGAACTTACAAGCTACATATATCTAGCAGTCTTAAAATTTTTTGGGAGTTTTTCTATAATTTAACAAAGAGCTTACAATTGATTTTTAACAAATTGGAGGCCAAAATTTTGACAATTTCGCTTCTTAACTCTTTTAATGGAGTAGCCAATTTAATTTGCTGTCTCCAGAGTAGGATTTCTATATTGTTGCTCTTCTTGATAATCCAAGGGTTTTATATCCAATTCATACTTTTTGCTGTTGAATATTTGGAAACAAAGTTCCTCTATCCTAAGCCTTAATACTATTTTTGTTGTTTTTGTACAGCAGTGGGATGAATACCTTTACCAGCCATCATTATATGACCGGTATGAATATATAAGCATATTTAATTGCAACAAAAACAAAACACCGAATTTAATATCGCATATTTCTTACTTCATTCAAATAACATAATATTTAATATTCAATGCCAGCTTTTCTTTCGCACAAACACAAAAGTCGAATTACAATTACGACAATCACTCGTAAGCGGACAACCTTGCCGGCATAAAAGTGAAATGCAGAAGCACCCATAAAACGGAAGCAATAATAACTTCATGCAACTAAAAAAAATATTTAAAAATTTTATTGCACAATTGCTTCACAACAAATTTACATTGAACTTGGTACAAAGCCAAAACAAAGCAAAGCTCAGACATCAAAAAAAAAAGCATGAACACGCAAACACACAACACAAAACAAACGCATGCGCAAATCACAACAAAGGCAAGATAAGCAAAAAATATAAAACGCAAGCGCGCACAAAATTTGCCATACAATAAAACAAAAACAAAAGTGCTTTGTAATAAACGCTTTGAAAGATATGAAGTAAAGCACACTTTGGTGGATTTTCATTTACTCCATCACTACTTTTTTCTACTATTTACTTAAGATGGTGTCGCTTCAGAGACGTTAGCAAAGCAAACTACGAAATAATGCATACAATTTTTATTATATCATCGCCTTCCGGTTTTTTTCTGCATTTTCCTTGTGTGGCGCTGAATTTGTTTGGTTATTTTTTGCTCTAAAATTGTTCTTCTGTTTTGGTCACTGACATAGTTAGTGCTCAAAGAGGAGGTTCGCTGCATACAAAAACAATTTTTTTGTTTATTATTTGTTTATATTTGTTGCTAACTTCAAGCAAACAAATATCGTTTTGCTTCTGTTTAGACGTAATGATCGCATTTTCGTTCAGTAAAGGCAAGCTATTGACCAAATTCGTCTAGCAAATGGTCATTGGCTCATTGACTGGAATTAGTTGGCACGGAAGTCTCGTCGGCTGTTTCGGTTTCACTTGAAATGCGGGTTAATGTGTTTGACAAAATGGGTATAAGTGGCACACTTTATGTTATATAATATTCTGCCGACGACGATGCCATAAAAAATTTCAATCAATCATTATGCATGGATTGTATTGAGTTGTAAATTGAATGATTTTCAAAACAGAAACTAATGCCTGAAACTGAAATTTATATCAACAATTTTAAAAACAAATTAAAAGATAACATGATCGAGTTCGTTTCTTAAGTCTTTCATTTAAAAAAATTCTTGCGTAATTTTTTGAAATATATCAATCTGTAAAGTATTAATGGACTGCATTCTTATTAAAATTTACTTTTTTTAAGAATGGGCATTTACTTCAAAAAAATGTTTATCTTGTAATAATAATACAAAATTTGCAAAAATATATTATTTATAAGAAATTTTTTAAACTTGTCTTAAACTTAAAATTTTTTGACTTAAAATTTTTTTACTTAAGAAAAACTATCTCAAATTTCATCAAAATATGTCAATCAGTATTTTATGTATGAAATTTAATGAAATAAAAAGTGTAAATTTTTGTCAAATGTTGCTTTAAAAATAGTTTTAAAAAAATCTATTTTTAAAAAAATTCATATAAAAAATATATCAAAAAAATATTTTCGAAAAATATCATTTTCTCAACCAAGGCTTGAACTTGGAGATAAGAGTTGAAAAAAGTCAACGAAATATAAAAAATATTTCATCTTAAAGAACAAACTCTTAATCGAGTTCGTTTTCTAAGTCTTTTATTTAAGAATATCTATCAATAATTTTATATTCAGTAAATAATGTATGCATAAACTATATGGCATTCATACTGAAATTTTTTTCAAAAAACTTTTTTAAAACAAACACTTACAAAAAAAGTGTGTCGAAAACCCTACTTCAAGTTTATTTCTTAACTTAAACGTGCCCTTGATATTTTGAATTGACTAAAATGAATCCTTGATAAAAGAAAAAATACCCTAAGCGAATTCGTTTCTAAATTCTTTTATATAGTAATAATCTTTTGTAGAGTAATAACCTTGAAAGACAGTATTTGTTGTTAGACTTAAATAGAAGCTTGAAGCTATGTTGAAGTACTATATCAAAAACTGTTTATGGCTTATGCTTATACGCTCACTAACAATTGCATCCTCTCTCTCTTTCTCTCCCTCTCTATTTCCAGTTCATTGTTGGCCTATTGGCCCTATCAACACTCACCTATGCGGAGGAGGCGAAAAAAGCCGCCGAAAGTAAATCTGTTGAACCCGCACCTGCCGCTACCGCCAGCGAGGCAAAACCATCCAGCACAGATGAAAAGAAACAGGAAAAACGTGGCATTCTTCACGGCACCGGTTATGGTTATGGACATGGTAGTGGTGGTTTGTTACTTAGCGGCGGTCATGGCTTAAGCCACGGTGGTGGCATCATACTCAGTGGTGGACATGGAGGTGGTGGCCTTATTGGCGGCACAGGCTTTGGTGGCGGCTACGGATTAGGTGGTGGCATACCAACCAACGTACAAACAAATTATGTAGAACGCAATGTTGGCGTGCCGTATCAAGTTGAGCGTGCGGTACCTTATCCAGTTGAAAAAATTGTGCAAGTGCCCGTTGAAGTTCCAGTGCCACAGCCCTACCCAGTCGAAAAAACCGTGCAAGTACCCGTTAAAGAGATTGTTAAAGTACCAGTACATATTCCACAACCCTACCCCGTCGAAAAGACGGTACATGTACAAGTGCCCGTACATGTGGATCGTCCAGTACCAGTCAAAGTGCCCGTTCCAGCACCATATCCAGTAGAGAAAGTTGTACAAGTGCCTGTTAAAGTGCCAGTGCCACAACCCTACCCAGTAGAAAAAATCGTGCAAGTTCCAGTAAAGGTGCCCGTACATGTGCCACAACCCTACCCAGTTGAAAAGATAGTGGAAGTACCTGTAAAAGTACCAGTCGATCGTCCATACCCCGTGCATGTGGTGAAACCGTACCCAGTACCAGTTGATAAACCAGTACCCTATACAGTTGAGAAGCGCGTCAATGTACCTGTTGAAGTGCCCTACGATCATCCAGTGCCAGTGCCATATGACCGCCCAGTGGCTGTGCCTGTGAAAGTTGCTGTACCCAAACCATACCCTGTCTACAAAGAAGTTCCAGTACCAGTGGAACGTAAAGTGCCCTACCCCGTGAAAGTACCTGTCGATGTTCCACGTCCCGTACATGTCGAGCAACATGTACCGGTCACCATTGAACAACACGTGCC